>NC_081171.1:25050740-25755839 GCF_012432095.1 Onychostoma macrolepis
ATACCGAATCAACATTTTTGTGTTGCACAGAAATGTGCATCTGTTTTGATGTGATCTTTGTTTCGAACTATTTTAGTTATCCAAATCGAGCAAAAACAGTAAAAGTTGAAAATCTACAAAAATGTATAGGCCCTAGCTACTTGTTTGAATGCTTATATAAAATCAATGTCAAATTTGCATTTGTGGTTTTCAGAAAAAACTGCACTCTCTTGGTCGTATCATGTTGCTTAACTAGACTATATTTACAGCATTATGTTTCTTCTGTGTGCAGTTGCATTAATTTTTTTATTTTTTAATTTTATTTTATTTTTTTCTTAATGAGACTGTTTTAAAAGACAGGCTGCGTGAGTCTCAACTGGTGCAGACTTGCTACTATTGATTATCCAAATTGCTGTTTACAGCAAATTAAATAAAATCAGAATCATTCTCGCCTAAATTTCAGTGCTTCCCTAATTAGATGTTTTAATTAGATTAGTCGTCTGGTCAGGCAAGTAATTATTTTCTTTCACTTGCCCCTTCAAAAAAATTGTCCCACACAAGCATTAATGTCGAGCTCTGTTACTGAATATAAATTCAACCCGCCAGAGTGGCCAGTGGGAGTGACCGTGTTACCCGCTACAGCTGAAATTCACCCGCATATGGCAGGTTGGCGGGTGTTAATGTCAAGCCCTGCTAGGGATTATTTCACTAAAAATAAAAATAACTATATCATAATTTACTCATCCTTGTGTCATTCCAGACTTCAGTAGAGCACAAAAGAGGAAACATGGACTCGAGCTTTTAAACCTTAAGGATTGCACCATTAACACAATGGAAAAATATGCATATATTTCTTGAACGTGATCCTTCAACAGATTATTTTATTATCCTGACCTTTGATAGGTTGAGATGTCCATAACAGGTAAAACTTGGAAGGGGTATTTCACCCAAAACTTAAAACTTGCTGTTAATTTACTTACCCTCAGGTCATCCAAGATAAGAGGGTTTTAGCTGAAACCGTGGTTCCTGCTGATTCAGCAGTTACTTGATAGTCAGAATTAATACCCGTGGCTCCTGGTGATATATAAAGGTCTTATGAAGCGAAATGATCAGTCTGTGCAAGAAATTAAACATTATTTACATAATGGATTACAAGTTTACAGGCAATAATATTGTAAATAATGTTCAGTTTCTTGCACAGACTGATCATTTTGCTTAGTTTGGCTTAGACATGAGTCAAATAGCTACAACATGTCTGGCAATAATATTCTATCCCTCTCTCTGGGCTCTTTAATAAGGCCACCAAAGAAGTGTATCCTATTTTCATACCTTTCTTCATTGTTTGGGTACTCCATATCTTCTGAAATTAGATATTGTCTGAAATTAGAAATGAGTAACTCAGTGCTTCAATAAATGAAGGTCCCATAGCTGAGGTAATTACTCATTTGTGCATATGTATTTTTCAGTGTGGCTTTATTTGTGCATGTTTATGTCCTACCGCAGAATGTCTACTTGGCAGTGAGGTTTGTGGAAAAGGAATGTATCTTTAAATAAAGTACTTAACCCCCTTTTTTTATTTTAACTAACTAGTATCAACATCATCTAGTCCAGTTGGCAACTACATTCCAGTATTATACATTTCATAATGGTAATCATTCATGCTGTACATACCATTCAAACGTTTAGGTTCCATAAGTTTTATCATATTACTATTTTAAACAGCAATAAATAAAAGTAATAAATAATATGTATTATACAATAAGTGACCTGTAAAATCAATCAATTATTTGATACAGAAAGTTCTAAGAATAGCCTTTAGTTGGAATAGAAACCATATGTCACATTATAAATAAGTTTACTTCAAATTTATTTAAATGCAGCTGGAGTTTGCATGCTGCTGCATGCTGGGTAACTGGTGATGCTACAATATTATCAGTGTAAAAGACACTGTCATCACCTGATGGGACTAAATATGAATTGTCACATAATTGAGACAAAGACAAAAAAAATAAAATATGGATCTAAGCTTTCTTCACTTTCTCTCCATTATATAACCTTGGCTTCAATGTGGGTTAAAAAAAGATTAAATTTGACGCTGTGGATAAACCATCATTTGACAAAGGATTGAAAATCAAATCTAATTCTAACACATATCACACAACGCTTCTCCTTTGGGCAAATAATACCTGACTAAAGCTTTTGACTGATGTTTTCGTTTCAGGATCTTGACAGATAAACAGCCAAGCCTTGATCATTATTGAGATTAGGTGGGACTTTGTTTCTTACTTTGATAGGAAATTGTGCTTCAGGCTGAAAGCTAGAGTGAGTGATCCAGCTTTAGACAGAAATCCGATCCAGATACATGGAGGAACATCTGCCAACTTTAGACATGAACCTGATCGGCTTACAACTTGACATGACACATCAGATTTCCTCCCTGTCAGACACCTGATTATATTAATCAGTAATTGAGCAACAAAATATAACATAACATAGCATACTGTACATGAATAAAATAATGCAATCTGACAAGAACAAACTAAAACACAGAAACACATTTGAACTAGGAGCTACTTTTGCTGGCATAGTGCTACACCATATTTATTTTTATTTATTATTATTTTTTTCTTTCTCAGTCTTGTATGCTTCCTTTATTTATTTATTTAATTTCTCTCCATGGCAGTGGTAACTGCGTGTGTGCACAGCGGTGTTGGGAAGTAACGAGTTACAAAGTTACCAGTTATTTAATTTGATTACAAAAAAAAAAAAATAATAATAATAATAATTGTAATTGTAAAAAAAAAAGAAAAAAAAAAGTGTAATTAAATTAGAGTTACTTATAAAAATGTTAACAATTACATCTGAATTTTGTATGTATTAATAATAATAATATTTATTTATTTGTTTGTTTGTTTTTCTCTTTTTTTCCCAAGCCATTGTTAGATGTCAGTGTTTCCTGTCATGTATATGCAAAGATTTGATTTCAAAAACAGTATTATAGCTGCTAAACTATTTCTTGTTATGGTTTTAAATCTGTATTTAACCTTAGAATGATCTCAAAGTAAGTCTGATTTTGTGGTGGATGTGTTTTAAAATTAAATTATTATAATCTTAATTCAGGTGATGAAGAATTTTCAAAGTCTGACAGTAATCAGTGTTGAATATTACTGTAAGGTTAACCTGCCTGCTTTAATCAAATGTAATCAGATACATTACTTGGTTACACTTTATTTTAAAGTGTCCTTGTTACAGTGTAATTATACATTGAAGCACTGAGTATTATTAATTAACTTCATGTACTTACTATATGGTTAGGATTAGGTTTTGGGTTTGGGTTAGGGTTACTTGCATGTAATTATGCTTAATGTATTGTTATTATAATAGTAAGTACATGTAATGTGTCACAAGGACACCGTAAAATAAGGTGTTACCCATTACTTTAAAAATTAATTGAAATAGTTGCACTACTTATTACATTTTATATAGGGTAATTTGTAATCTGTTAAATTAGCTTGCTCACATATTTAAGGAACCATTACTCAATTTAATTTGCCACGGTACTAAATGTAGTTAATCAGATCTTCCGATTATTATTAGTAGTAGTAGAAGTAGTACATTTTAAATAGTACATTTATTTAATGCATGTTGTATTTCATTGATTTCACAGCTTTATTGTATTTATTTATTTATTTTCACAATATTTTTAAGTGGATTTTTTTAAGTGGAAGTCGGTTTTTAGAGTGTATGCACAGATTAGACCCTGTAAAACTGCTGCAGTCTGCTTTGTTGTAATGCTTGCAATAAATAGGCAGGGGATTTTAATCCCAAAAGTTTTTACTTTACCTTAGAGTTGCTGCTTGGCTAGGTCACTTTCCACTGGCCGGGGTTGTGTACTGAAGTGCAGAAACTGCTCTATTTCCTTATTAACATTTACATTACATTTAATAATTTATCTAAAGCGACAAGCATTTATTCATTCATTTTTTTCATAAAAAAGACAATATTTACAGCAATAGATAGCATAATGCTGCGTTTAAAGTGTGCATGTTTGTTATTACTTATAATACTTATATAATATATATATATATATATATATATATATAGCACAGATCTGTAGCACAGATTAAATAAATGTATTTATTTATTTGGTTAACTTAAGTTTGTCTAAATTGAATTAATAAATGTTATTATAACGTCATTGCTGTTTTAGGGATGGATGAGTACAGCATGAGCTCATAGCCATCTCTTCTCTAAGTAGCAATTTTGTACCTTGTGATGGAACCACCAGGTGCTGCTCACTCACTGACCACAGAGGATGGGAGGGACCTATAGGAGTGTGTTGAAGAAGCAGGGTACTGATCCAGTGGCAGTTCTGAACACCAACATCTAAACCCTGAATTTAACTTGGGCAGTGCAGGTAGACAGCAGAAGAGTCGTTTTATAGGCCATCATTGGCTGATTAAAATGAGATTTCCTTCCATGCTCTAGATCATCTGCAGAGGCTTAATCACACTAGTTGTATTATAAATACATAAAGTTCTAAAAAAAAAAAAGGATAAAAGGGTGGAGGAGATTAGATGATAAGGCTTATTATATGTCAAAGACGCAAAGTTTCTCATTCAAAGGCCTTTGCAACTCTGTAGCACAGATGAAAGAAATCCCTATGAGGTTATTATGATCTGCTATCAAACTATGCAGAAAAAAAAGGAAAGAAAGAGAGAAAGAAAGCAGAGAGGCAAAGAATGTAAATTGCATTAAAACTAATTTGCTTACAGTGTCTTCATCTAAAGATAAAAATCAGGCAGCTACCGAAGCCTGTCATATGCCATTACCCTCAGTCAGCCACTTCAAGTGTGAAGCACTCTCTCCACTTTTAAACATTTAAAATGGATAAGAATATGATAAAGTGTTGTTTCCTTCACGTTAATTTCCTTTTTCTGGGACCAGCAGCACTGACAGTGTGAGCCGGACGAAAAGAGTTCTGTTCACAAGCATTGAGCTAATTTGTTCTGCTTTTTGCGCTTTGGTTTTTGGTTAAAGATCATGAACATGAGTGAGTATGAAAGTGAGAGCGAAAACGTGCACAGGAAATTTAACAGGCACCGGCTGCTAGCCAAAAAACTTCAGCTGCATTGATGACAATGACGATACGTTCTGAAGTAGGAACAAGTGTTTCTCCTGCAATTACCCAGTGCACATTTGTCCCATCTGCCTCTGGAGAAAAGTGCCCAGCAAATTGCTGCATTTGCCTAGTTTGAACAAGAACCACTTGTTGGTAAGAATAATGACAAACTTAACACATTCAACATTTTGCTTCTGAAAAAACAAACAAACAAACAAACTGTTTTTAGACTGTTAGAGAAACCAAAATACAATATAGCTGCAAGCAGCGATTACCGGGGTTCAATCACTTAAGGCATTTAAGCATATAAGGAAAAAGACATTAAATATTATTTAGCAAGGCTGTACGCACCTAAATCAATTATCTGAAAAGCATTTTTGGCAAATCTAGGTAATTTACCAAAGAAATATGATTTATTTTTATTTTTATTTTTATTTTTATTTTTATTTTTAGGTTCATGACTGTTATAGCGCCAGCTGTGTCGAGTCCAGAGAATTGTACTGCAGTGTTTTTTTGGTTGACCATTAACCTTGTCTAACAGGTGCTCAAAATTCGACGGCCAATGACGGCCATGTTTTTTTAGATACGTTAATGTCCCCATAGACACCTATGTCACTTTGGACCAAGACCAAGCACACCGATTTTAGTGTTGATAGGACAAATTGTTGCATAGTCATATATACCCATTTTTTTAATCTTTCTGCACTGTTTTGGTTCCGATCGGGCGAAAAACCTAGGACTAGTTCGCAAAAGTAGGTTTTTCAAAAATGCGAAATACCCCAAAATTTATGGGCACTGGGATGGTACCTTTTTAGGGGATAGAAAAGGTTGTGATTCTGTGCCTTGTGATTCTTGGCACTGAACAACAACATGTTTTGCAGATCATATTCATCTGCATTTTGTTGCTTTTAAAGTGCCCCTATTATGGATTTTTGAAAATTGCCTTTCATGCAGTGTGCAACACAGTGAATGAAAACATCCTGCAAAGTTTAAAATCGGAAAGTGCACCGTGCATGAAGTTATTCTCTCAAAAGAAAGAGTCGACTCTGAATCATTGAAACAAGTCGTTTTTAAAATGAATCCCAAGCCGTTTCATGCTGATGTCAGCATGAAACTTAGCATATTGACCACCCACTTGTTGGACTTTTCGTATTGGTCTGAATGAAAATGCAAATTCATTCTTTGCCACTAGGTGTCGCTTTTGGAGCGGTAAAAATAGCTGTTTCTCTGGTACTGCTGTACACAAAGCAGCACTGCGCTCACAAACGCTGCTTTATCAGGCATTACAGGCATGATGAAATGGAAATTAAATCGACCAATCGGACCAATCACCGCCGATTAGCATCACGCAAAGGAGGGGTATGTAAAAATGAATTGTTGAGCAAATCGTTTGGTAGTTGTTGAGCAAATAAGGTAAAAATAAATGCATATTATGACAATGAAAGTGCTTTTTGACCTTGCATGCATGTCAACCTGTTTTTGAGGACTCCCAAAACCAAAATATGAACCTTTCATTACCCATGATAGGGGCACTTAAAGGAACTCAAACCACCTACATATTCTTAACTCTAGAGCTTTCTCCTTATTAACTCAAACTTCATGTTAAGAAATGCCAATGTACTTTGATGTACAGGCCAAAACCTGCAAATTTAATATATAGAGCAAAAATATCCATAGCTTGTCATTGTTATCGCCATAAATTTGATCATATCTTATGATATTGTTTTTCGCCCAGACCTACTTTAAAAACAAACTAAGTGCTTGTTAGATACTGTATTTCAGACTGCTTGAACTTTTCCATGGTAATGTATACATTGCCAACCCTTAAACCACAGGGCTGATGGAAGAACCAATGCTACAGAGTCAAGACACGTACCTCTGTTTCTGTGATTTTCTAGCCCAGCATCTCAGATGAGCTGTCAGTGCTCTAAAGAGAGTGGCGTCACTGCATTAACAACTAGCTGTTCAGTTTGATTCTGTACACAATACGTGGATGTAATGAGAATTGTGTTTTTGCGACATATGTTTTTTTTTTTTTTTTCTCGGAAGTGAATGTAGGCCCTTAAACAACAAACTCTATGTACAGAACGTGATGAGAAAGTGCTCATTAGAGGAATGCCAGCTGTATTTAGCAGTGTGTATGAATACAGTGTCTTTTACATTAATTGCAAACAAATGAAAACTCATTAATTTTTTCTCTAATCCAAAATATTAGGACAATTCATCCAATTCTGTTTTGGCAGAACACTGAGCACCAATAAAGAAAGTTCATGAGTGCGGTGAGATTTACAGATTAATTACTAGCAATAAATCATACAGCAGAGTCAATGGGAGGCTTTTGTTTTCCAAAGTGAAAGTGTGGTGTTTCAGTTTCATAATTTTTCCGCAGGGGTTGCAGCCATTAAATATTAACTATTGATCACAATGTCAGATGAACCAAATTGTGCAAAATGTTTGAAACAGCCCCACATCTTTGTCATAATCTTACCACACTGTACCTCAAACATTCTGTACCTTCCTCCTTATTTTACATATTTGGATTTTAAATGAAACTGACACATTCTTGGACATCTTTGAAGAGCTCAAAGCATTAGATGAAGCACAGATTCCTGTGTTCTCTATAATATCAAAGTGTGAGAGGACTCCTGCTGTGACTGAGTTGAGATAGCCTCTATGTCGAGACAGTGGAAGACAATGTTGCAAAAAGTATGAGGCTGCCTGTAGTACTCAAGCATGGGAATCAAACCCATTATGTTGGAATTGCTATGACCGTGGTCTACAGAAACCTACCCAGGTTCAGTGGAAATATGTGCCTCCACCGTCATTACTGCAAAACTCAAAAAAAGTACCTATACATACGAATCGCTGCAGTAAGGTAAGTACAAAGTAATATCAGTATTGCAGAAATGTCGCCACAAGCACCTATTTCGAATGAGCCTCTGTTGCTACCAATGCTATGGACCTACATTACACCTTCTGATAATTCTTACAGAATCCCTCCAACACACCAAATCTGTGTATTCCATGGGGGAAAAGATGAAATAGATTCAAGCCATAAGCTTGAGTGTTTTCATTAAGGCAAATGTGTCTATCCTTTTCCACATTCCCCTTATAGATCACATGAGCATGTGAACTCTAAATCAGTTAATTAGCGAGCATGAATCAGAATTTATAATGGGTATTGGGAAACTTCACAGGAAGCAGTGAATTTGCTCTCCTTTCTAAGACTCAGCCACCCACTGACTGGCATACTGAAAAGGCAAATTAAACAGTGGAATGGCAAAGTAGCTTTGTAGCTTTGAGCTTTAGAGAGCATGTGTGAAGCTCTCTCACGGGAACCTGTGCTGTGTTATGAGTTTCATGGAAGCTGAGTATAAAATGATATCAGCCAGGCAAAATTCCAACTCAACCCGGTCAATTAAGCGTTGCTAATGAAATTGAATTAGTACATTTGGATGCATCATTTGCATTGCGACTTCAGTAAAATTACTCTGAATGCAATTAAAGTGTGTAGAACTTTTCTCTTCCAAAAAAAAATAAAAAACTTTTTCGGAGCCTGTTGCGCCTAAATTATTTCTCTGTTCGAATCAAAAGAATAATTAAAGTTAAAGCGATTGCAGTAATTTAAAAATAAATATAAAATAAATTAAAACTAGTGCAATTAATAATTTCAGATTTAAGAGTGTTTAATTACTTTTTGGAAAACATTAATTTATAAAATATGAACTCAGACACTTGTTCATTTTATTGATCAAAACTGTGACTTGTAGCCATTTCATTTAAAATGCAAACATAATCTGAAAAAAAAAAAAAAATCTAATTACCAATGCTTTTACATATCTGCTATTTTTGAATAATTCTATTTGATTATCATTTGTTTCAAAGTGCTTTAATGCAACTCTGACTTTTAAATTAGCCATAACGAATTTCCTTTGAGTGTCTGACTGTGTCCTTCTCAGTCGTTCTCAGCCGTTATTTTTTATTTTTTTGTTTGTTGTTAGTTTGTTTTAATCACTCCTATAACAGTGACAAACTGTTAACAATTAACGGCTTGCTACAATGTGCTCTTGAATAAAAATAACACCAAAGATATATTTCAAGATACATTTGAGCATGTTTCTCCCCTTAGACAGCTTCAAAGATGATCATGGCATATACTCATTATTCTATTCTGAAATGGATTTTCATTTATCTGCAGTAGCTCAAGCCTCACTCTAAAATGCCTAAACCACCCTCATTATTTTAATGCAGTGCTGAGGAGCAGCGTCTCTCATATGGGTTTTGTTGGTAAATTGGTTTACACAAAGCAGTGTGTCTACTGTAAGGAGAGTGTGTGTAAGCATTGTAATACATATTGGATTAAGGGAACAGTGATGTATAGTTTGCACGAAGAAATATTGGATGAAATTCAATCTTACAGAATAAGTTTACTATGGCTATGAATGATAAATATATGCCTGGAGGCAGCATGTGTCAGTATGTATTCAGATTTAGTGGCTTGGGTTTTTGAGAGTTCTGAAAGAAATACAGGCCTGCAACTTGTAACAACAAAGGGAAATTGACGTTTCTTTATTTTTTGCCCACTTTAGTCTTTTATGCAACACCTATAATTTGGATCATTTGCTGGCCTGTGTAATAGCATGAGGTTCAAAATATCCAGACAAAATGCAAACTGCAGAGTTGGGTAGAAATGAATTACATGTGTAACACAAACTATACTAGTATTTTGAATAGGTTCAAAGAGACAAAACTTTGCAGATCTTCTGCTCCTGTTGGTTGTTAACAGTTGTGACCGTGAGTTACTGATTGAGTCAGTGAGTTGAACTTATTTAAGTGGAGGTCGGTTTGAAACTTGACATCCCTG
Organism: Onychostoma macrolepis; assembly: GCF_012432095.1. NCBI lineage: Eukaryota > Metazoa > Chordata > Actinopteri > Cypriniformes > Cyprinidae > Onychostoma > Onychostoma macrolepis. Next base: position 25,060,706 of record NC_081171.1, read on the forward strand.
ACCCTCATTCAGTTTCATTTTGTTGAATACACTTCCAAGAAATAACAATTTTTACTCACAAAAAGGAACCTGATACAGGTTTGGAATAACATGAAGAGTAAAGTGTTCCTTCATTTAAGTGGCTTGATGTCATGTTGTTTTCTATCAGTCTTAGAAATTGGCATTGTGCATCCATATCTGCAGAACCACATTTATCAGCAACAGCTCATAATTCTTTCAGGTAGGAGTTAGTGTTCCTCAATAAAAAAGCTAAAGGCTTTAACTGGATTTTCTGAATTTTTGGGATTACATTCTTTCAATACTTGACTCATAGCCCTATTTCTGTTCAACATATGGTAATGAAGGGTCTGGATTCTTAAGAAATTGAAGCACTTGTAAATCTTTTTGCAAAGCTTTTGGAAAGCCTTAGATGCAGCTTCTGGGCATTTAAATTTCATTTTTATATTCCTTTAGCTAAAGGGAGAGAAGCAATAGGGACCTACATCTTGGACTGAAATGTTGACAAATTTGCATCTCTTAAAGATCTCTGGAACTCGCTGATGTTTTTAGGTTGTAAGCCTTTCTCCCTAATGACCAAAAAGGAATTTACTATCTTATGGAAACATTTCTCAGGCTGAACATACAGTATAAGTTATTTGTCAAGGAGCTTTCTAAAGACCAACCACGCATGATTCATGTGCAATTCTACAATCTGACAAGACTGTTTATTATATCTCAGAAGAGCTTGTTACCAGAAACTTTAAATATACCTGGTGACTCAGCAAAACTGTGTCAAGAGGTAATCCTAGTACACTGAGAACATTTTTTTATTTTTTATTTATTTATTACAAATTGCTAGGAAATTTTAATTTTAATTAATTACAAAGAAACAGCAACTAACTCATTGAATTAAACATGACATTTTGAAGAAGAAAGACTGAAATAGTATTTTCTTGCAAAATGTAGTCCAGTAATCTTACAGTGTACTCATTGGTAGATATACTGTAAATGCAGTGTCTCTTTCCCCAATACAATACACAAACTACATAAATTGTAATTGATTTTAATTTGTGATCGTTTAGAAATGTGTCTTTCTTTTTCTTCCATATTGGATTGATTGATATATTGATATTTGCAATGAGATTGGTTTAGTGCATTGTGGGACTGCCTTCTCCATGTAAGTTAAATGTGACACTGCTGTGGTACCCCGTATTATTTATAATCCATCTGAGCTGTACGTTTTATTAGACTTCATAATTTGAATAGAAAACTGAATTTATACAAATTAAAATGTATTAAACTCTTGTTTTAATTTTTAAAATAACATTTGATATTATAGAGTTAATGGAGATTAAAACCGATTTCCATATTATTGTACAGTACATCAACTTGAAATTAAGTTCTTTCTTTGCCTGCTGCTATATTCATTTAAAAAAACTATTTCCTCTCCCATACGATGCCTTTTAGTATTGTCGGCTGTTTACCACTTTTATTACACTTTTCCGTCCTTATTTCCCTGTCTATCCATGCTGCATTTACAGCTTTTGTGGAAAAGTGCACAATAACTCACATTTCCTGACTTTGCCATCTTCTGCATGAATGCTAGATTTCCCTTTTTCATAAACTCACTGCTATAAGCATCAGCTGCTGTGCTGTGTGAACATTACATTTTGTACAGCTAAAAGTTTGTAGATGGAGATGTTGTTTTTGGCCATGTCCCCTGAGGCTGTTGAGCCAGAACTATCAAAAAGGATATGGAGTTTTCATTGTGTTAATGAACGTGCAGCTTATCATTAGAGGCTTTTGTTCTAGATATGTAACCCCCGGCTCTTTGATGTGTGTATCTGTGTCTACATTGGCAAGAGTGCACATAAAATTGCGTCAGAAGTTTTGTGTGTCCATTTGTTTTCATTTTCTGCAAATTCCTGGTCTGAAGAATCACGGTAACACTGAGAAGTTTAATTTAAAATAAATGGACCATATGAATTGAATAGTTATTCTTGAATTCAAAGGTGTCATAGGTGATTGTCTTCAGAAACATTTTTTGTTATTCTCGTTGAAAGTCTCTTAACATCCTGATAGCAATCATTAAGTGGTCTAAATGTATTTATGTGTATTTATATATTCTGTGGAAGGCGTAGGACCAATAAACGTTTGTCCAATCAAAACGCTCGGTCCGAGTGTTTTAATTGTCTTTCCTACCTGCCTGTCAACGTATGTATTAGCATACCTCTGCGCACCCTGTTCACACAGACAGATACGTCATCAGCGCGTTCACTCACGCTGTGCAGACAGAGCGAGAGAATGGCAGGCAAACATCAACAACCCGATCTTCCTTCCTGGTATTGTAGTACTTTTACTCACTGTACTATAAAGTTTTCTCACGAGTGAATGACACATGATGTAGCCCAGCGGTTCCCGATTCCAGTCCCCCGCTATTTTGCATGTCTCACTTAGTTAACATGCCTGATTCAGATAACCAGCTCCTTAGAAGAGAGCTATGTGCATGAACTGTGTTCCGATTGACATGCTCCCTACACAGTGTTCATTGCTCTCTACTCCCTGTGCAGGGAAATCCGTTGAAGTTTATTTCACTTCGGAACATTCATTCACGGATTTGCACTGCGCAGCGTCTTACACACAAACGAAACTTACTAGAGAAGTGTTCAATGTGACCTAATATACCTCTGTAAATAAATACAATTTAAATTCACGTCTCGCACACTTTAATGGAACATATACACTGGAACATATACACTGGCTTTGAACTGGAATCATGGCGGAATATCTGGTGATGTCCACTTCGCAGGGCACTTAATGACTTACGGTCGAATAGAACAACTGTCTGTGATAAGATATACATGTGCAGAGCAGGGTGGGTGCGAGGACTGTAATTGGAAACCGTTGATATAGCCTATTGTAGTAATTTAATGTTGTCTCTGGTATTCTGCTCTTTGAGAGTATGTGAGTTCAGGGGGCGTGGCTTTGGACGGCGATTGCAGGGAGGGTGGGACGTTCGCTTTCAGTGCTATCAGGCTAAAGTTAGCATTTTCCGAGATCTCCTACTACACCTTTAAGGCGAGACACTGCAGGTGAATAGGGTAAAAAAATAAAAATAAAATAAAAAAGTTATTGCCTTGCTTACCCAGCTGATTGATTACACTGACAACTGCAAACATTTTTTGTATTACAAGTTTTCTAAAATGTTAGGTTTAGATATGCAAATGAGTTATTATTTAATGAAATATGCACACTTTATATTAGGTGGTCTTAACTACTATGTACTTACGGCAAAAAATAAGTACAATGTACTTATTGTGGTCATATTGTATTGCAAAACACTTTTGCTGCTATTGAGCTGGGATACGGGTAAGGTTAGGGACAGGTTTGGTGGTATGAGTAGGTTTAAGGGTGGGTTAAGGTGTAAGGGATGGGTCAACAGTAATTAAATTACAGATGTAATTACATATAGTTTTTTTTTTGTTTGTTTTTTAAATATAAGTACAATGTAAAAACATGTATGTACACAATAAGTTCATTGTAGCAAATGATTACTTTAAATGTAAGTGCATAGTAGTTAAGGCCATTTATATAAAGTGGGACCAAAATAAAAAAACACTTTATATGAAAAAACAAAAAGCCCAAAATCTCAGACTTGACAGGTGCATGAAAAAATGCATGTTTTTGCCTGCAGAGTCTCCCCTTAAACGGAAATAATTCATTTTGGGGTCTTTTTTAAGTTTTCCAAAAAATATGTTGTTTGATATCAACTGAGAAAAGTATAGTATTCCTTCACCTTGAAAAATATTTAAATTAGTCTGGCTGTATTTAATTGCATCTCAACACGAGTGTTGCAACCGCAGGCATGGACCTGCATCCTGCATACTGTTGCCTCATTATTATTAACCACCACAATGCTTGTTAAGAACCACAGCATCACAAATCATAAACATATTTTTTTCATTCTTTCAATGAAACACAATGTTCAATAAACAAATTCATCACAGCATCCATCAAGCACTTGATGAGACCACATACAAGAGATTTGCCAAGCGTTTATGGTAATTACTTACAGTCATTATGAATTTTCCAGTTGTGCCTTTCTGTAAACTATTCACAGTCAGCCTGCTGAATAAAGCTCTTCTTATTATATCCCTTGACTTTTGCTGTAGTCTCTGACTCATTTTGTAGGTGTTATAGATTCTCAGGCAGATTTGGGCCGTTTCTCTTTACTCTTCATTATCTTTATCACTTGTTCCTCTCTTTTCTAGTATCTGATTAGCTAGAATCAGGGTATACTAGAAATGCTTTAGCAGTCCACCTGGGAAAAAAGCATGTTACAAAAAGGCCAGTGTTATTCAGTGGATTTGTCAAAGCTAGCAAGGTTTGTGGCATCACTTGTAAACGTTCTGTAGTTAGTTATGGGCACTTAGTAGCAAGCTTTCACTGGAATGGTCTGCCCAAACTTACTGTCACTTTCACTTAGTTTGAAACATTGATCAGCTTCCTTTATTTCTCTCACTTTAAGAAATATGTCCCTACCGTCACATCGAGAGACTGCTGATGTTTGAAGATTTTTTTTTTTTTTTTAATACTCCCAGTATATTGAGGAACATGATGGGCTGAAGGGGTGGTCTTTCAGTCTCCAATCCTGATGCAATCGGGTGACATACTACAACTCCAGCAGCTTTGATGTCTCCACTGCTCAAATAGTTTAAGTGTACTAGCTCATAACATAGCTTCCGTTTGTTAATATGGAGTGGAGAAGAATGTGAGAAATTGAGGGGAGGGGAAGTTATAGAAAAGGGCCAGCGTTAGTAACTAAAATAAATGGAAAGCAGAATGTATTAATCTAAGGCTAGAAGGACTTTGAATTCAGCTCACTGATCAATGGTACATAATCAGATGTAAGTCTCAAAATATTTCAAAGAGAAATACCCCTTCAAAACAAGATGATTACCAGGTTCTTCAAGACTAATGCATTCTAAAACTAGGCAGACCACACAAATCAATAACACAGAGCTCCTTATCGCATTCATCACTTTCTGTTTTTACTTATCCTACAGAGACCAAAACACATCGAATCCTGAACTTCTTGCCTTTGATTTAGAGGTAAAGGAATAGTTGAAATGAAATTCTGTTTAATTTACTCGTCATCATGTATTTTCAAGTCTTTATGACTTTCATGCATGTGTGGAAGAGAATCATAACAACTCTCAAATAGTTTTTAGCATGTTAATAACACGATAATGTTAATGTATTTGGTCTTGGCAGGGTAGATCTGTGACACGAACTACTGCAGAGAAGGTATGGAATTGCTACTGCCAGTAGATTAACAGACATGCTGCTTTGAACATGTAAGATATGCTATTGTCTCATGAATTGTCATAGATAAATCCAATAGCAGATTTAGACAAGTGGAGCTGGGGAGGTGGAGGGTTTCAAAGGAACTCTGCCTGCAGATTCAGCAAAGGCTAATCAGCTCGTGCCATGTGGTAAATGATGACTGCATATGAAAGCAGCATTTATATCTGAGTAACGAGCGGAACATTTGATGCTTGTACAGATCACACAACTGACGGGAGCAGCTCTAGTGCAAGACAGATCTAAAACCTTCAGATGACACACAGCTCATATCTGACGCACATATGTACACACTTTATGACATGCCAGGCATATTGTTGTCTAGTCCGGTTTTGCTCACACAAGGTTTAAATGAGAATGTGGTTTTCAGTCTTGAAAATTTACAAATGGGACTTCTCATGTACATGAATCTAATGTGAAAACTGTAAATTCATGGCATTCAGTTTTTAAAGTTGTGTCATCTTTTCTAAAATCTTTGTAAAAGTTATTGTATTGTTATTTATTTATTTACTTATGCCAGGGGGTGGGATGGGTTGGGCTGGATTCTAAATGTGTAGAGCTGCTTTTTGTTTTATACTACTGTTCCCTGAAGAAAATTCAATAAACAGTTGTTAACAAAAAAATTAAATTTACAAATGGGGATGTGAAGAAATTTACGGATGTGGATGTGAGTCACTCCCTTGTGAAAATGAAGTACACTTTTTGAAAACAGTACATATTACAGAAATAATATAATTTCAACCCACTTAAAGCTGCAGTCCGTAACTTTTTTTTGGTTAAAAATGATCCAAAGTCAATATTTGAGCAAGTACATAACCAGCCAGTGTTCAAAACTATCACCTTACTTTAGCCCGATTCACAACGGTTAACTTATAATAATGTTTTCTAATTTTAGTAATACGGGAAGGTTTTTGCTGGAAATTCGAGCATGGCACTACGTTATTATGTCACGTCTTTAAACATAAAGAAGTTGTCCCGGCTACTAGGCTATCGCATATGAGGATCCTGCAGGTGGCGGATCATTTATAGCCTTTTCTCACAGCAGCTGGAATAATTAAATGTATCATTTTGATCGCGGATTGTAATCCAGAAAGGTTTATGTGTTTATGAAACACATGTGAATGAAATTAAATTATATTCCAGTTTTAAATATGCTTCTGATTACAGATAGCCTGGGATTACACAAGATTTGTATTTTAAAGAAAACCAGTTCGAAGGGAGCCTAGTTTGCTTTTTGGGTTAAAGTAATTTCTTAATATGAAATTCGATGGCATGACAATTAGATTAGACTGTACAGAAACTGAAATCTATATGCTAATACACACTATATTCATAGTCACGCAATGCTGTTAACATTAATAATTTGAGAATAAGGTATAACAATAATAATAATAATTTGCACGGTTTAATGTGATATGAGCTAACCGATTTTAACATTAAATCACCGTTGGTAGCGCGATTTATGGTAATGCTTTTTTCCTCAGTTGGTCAGAACAAACGTAGCAGACTTGTTACTTGTTCAGATGACAATATACAGTGAAAATTCTTATTTGGGTCATATATTCCAAGACATAGGCTAGAATCTATGATTGCGAAGTACAGTAAATATCCACACCGGTGCGGTGACTGACTGTGTTACGGGGCTGATGAGACTTGAGACGTGCGGATCCATATGCAAGCTTTTATTGACAAGAGACGTGGTCATAACAGGCAGGGTCGAACAATGGCAGACAGGTATATCATAGGCAATGCAAAGAGTAATCTAAAACGGGCGTGGGTCAGACGACAGCGAACAGTATCCAAAGGGGCTAGACAAGAGAGGTAATCCAAAACGTAAGCAATAGTCCAGGCAGGGGAAAACACAATCCGAAACAGGCAAGACAAGGCAAGACTAGGAAAACTAATAGGGGCTCTGTAGGGCAGCGATAAATGCATACAATACTCGGCATTGAGGGAAAGAAAGTCCAGGGTTTAAATAAGGCATGTAATCAGTGTGTGCGTAGGATCAGGTGTGCGTGTGATTAGTGCAATCAGCCATGTGTGCAATCACTGCAATGAATGATGGGAAATCCAGTGTGATGGGTATTGTGATAGTCAATGTAGGTGAGCGAGTGACCTCTGGTGGTGAGTGAATGGAAGTGCATGGACAGGATTCGTGACAGACTGCCACACATTCACCTCAAACCATTAGATTCATCCGCGCTGGAGCCGTGCTGACTCACAACCCCACGCAAAGAAGATAATTCCGCAAAAATCTGCAATTCCAGGTTTTCACACAGAGATAGCGACAAAGAGGCAAAACTTACGGACTGCACCTTTAAAGTAGGACTCGAGTACATCTTTGACATTTCATAATAACTTCAATTTTCTTTGAAATATGGTTAAAGTGTTGTGCGGAATATACTCATAAACTAAAATAGAATTAAATGTAATTTCTATTCATGCATTTATTCATTCATTCGAAATCTGTATGAAATGTATTTAAAAATATTGTGCAACTACACATTTGTAATGATGAAAAAGTGTTTTAGTCGATCAAATACCACTTAGTACATAAAATAAGTGCACTTATTTTAAGTGCAGCAGATGGCAACACTTATTTTAAGGTATGCTTGTTTCAAGTTACACGTAGTTACTATTATAGTAACAATTAATTATGCATAATCACATGCAAGTAACCCTATGCCAAACCCTATTCCTAACCCTAACCATATAGTAAGTAAATGTAGTTAATTAATATTACTCGGTATATAAATGTACACAGTAACAAAGATACCTTAAAATAAAGTGTAACACAAAATATTATTAAAACATAGTAATCTAAAGAGTATTTTAAAGTAAAGTAAAACAAACAAACAAAATATTACTACAATAATGCATTTTAAGATAAGCTTTGAAGTACACTACAAGTGCACATTCAGTACAATTAAGGACACTCCTTTTTTACAAATAGCCAAACTTAGTTTGAACCTATCCCTATATGTGAATGTGGCCTTATCCATTTATGCCTGCAAAAATTCTGGTTGCCACTCAGAGGTTTGCGAGGTTGGAGCAGAGGGGTTGCTTTGATGTATCGGAAGGTTTTGAAGGTGGAGATTAATGTATCTCTGCTGTGATCACTGATTACATAAACCTTACCTAACCTTTCCTGTGTCTTGTTTGCACAACCTCATTCAGTTGATATTTGAGGACTTGCTTTGAGGGATTGTGCGGAATATAGAAAGACAGAGTTACGTTTAAGCTTCCATCAAAAGACTAGGGAAGGGTTACAAGTCTATCAACTACAAAAGCGTTCTTCTCTTCTATGAATTCCATAAAAATGCAATGCTCACAGACTGAAACCTGTCAGCTGCCAAACTTCTCTTCTGTAGCGTCGTATTTCTAGCTGCCCGTTCCCTTGTTCCTTCATCTACATCTTTGCATAACAAACTGGAAGTTCATCTCTTGTTCACCTGCTACACCAAAAAGACGAATCTTATCAAGCCCTTAGAAATAGAACATAACGAACTCATAAATTAAAGAATGTAGAGAAACGTTAAAAAGATGTTTTGATGAAAGCGAGCGAAGCGTTTCGTCTGTGAAGAGAGGATAAGGCTGCATGCATGAAATGAATCTTACAGTGAACTCAAAAGCGCATCACATCAGCATGACAGAGCGCCCTCCCACACTGAGTCTCATCTGCAGGGAGATGCTTCACGTGGGCGAGAGAACTGGCAAGGGACGGCGCTACAATGTTGAGGTGATGTTTAGTCAGGGACGAGCATTAGGGTTCAGGATTATCAAGTTTGTAAGCATTCGCTAATATAGACGATCAACTAGGGCTGATGATGGTGTGAATACAAAGAAAGTGACTGAGATGGCAAAACATGTTGACATATGCAGGTGTGCTCATCAAAAACAAAATCTGGCAAGTGAACGCAAGTCTATTGAGGTGTATTATATTACTAAAACAACTAAATGTGGATTTTGGGATACAATTTTGCTTCTTTTTTCCACAATCAATAATTTTGCTGCTGTTAAAGGTGCTGTACATAATTTAACTGTACTAAAGCATAAACATTTATGTTTACAAATATTTAGGGGAAAAAAATGCTACAGCCGAAATGTGTGTTCCTTGTTGGAATGTCTGTTTTTATTTTGGTCTGTGTGGTTCTGCCCACTGCCAGTTTACCTAATAGTATTTTGACCCCCCGGGTTGCCAGGTATTGCAAAACACAGTGTATTTCAACCATGGAAGCCAGTAAACGAATTGGCTCAAGATCACAGATTCTACGCAACCTAAAAAGCCTTGACATTTATCTAAAAATCTCTATGACCAGAGGCAAATTAAAATGCAGATAAATCAACTCATTAAACTCACAAACTTACAATGTAGGGCTTATTGCCTTCAACTGTCAATTGCGTCAATTTCCTGTTGCTTGTCATCAGTCTGGCAACCCACACGAGGGTCGAGTTTGAGGAGGAGAAGGTGGGAGAAATTAACCTAATATTCCAATATTTTGAATTTGGACTGCAGTACCTATTTGAACCGCTAGCTTTTAACATTTACATGTGCTTCTTGCTTCAGCTGTATCACTACCGCTGATGCACGCTGGGTAAGTTATGTATATATTACCTGTCTAACCGACTGAAGTGATGCGATCTTTCATCCTTTTCCTATTTCCTTTTTAAGTGTGATTTTAGAGAATCCAGCGGTAATATTTTTCAGTTGAATGTCTGCAGGCGTAAATCAATGTAGTATGCGGGGCTGCTCACAGCAAGGCCAGCTTTCATTCTGTCTAGCGGAGCAGAATAAACAGATCTGTCTGCTCACATGGGCACTGGCCAAGATTAACTTTATTGGGAACAGTGCGACTTAAGATATCACAGAAAGGTGCTGCCTCACACATGGATTTCTGGCTAGCTTTATCTGTCAGAGATGATGCCTGTTGTTGTAAGCCCCGCTATGTCAGGGAGCTTGGCTTCTGTTGAACCACCTGTTTTATTGCTGTCAACAAGATTAGACCCAACTAGGCTGCATCGTAATACTGTCAATGGAGAAGCTTGGCAAAATCAGCTCATCACTGGCAATTTAGAACCACATCTGGCATCTGTTGTTTTCATTAGAGGATCGCAGGGATACAGCAAGACTTGTGGGAAGGAGTTTGTGTGCCGAGCCCCTCCTAAAATGCCCCCTTCTCTCTTAACTTCATGGTGGGGATTGCATTGACTGGTCAGCTTATCGATTGGTTTTGTATCTTGTCGTCACATTGGGTCTGTATTGAGTAGTCAACATGAAAAGTGATATATACTACTGTATATACTGTAGCAAATCTCAGCTGCTTAATTGCACAATTTGACAACTCATGGTTGACCAAAAGTGTTGTACAATATACATTTAATCAAACAGGAATCTAATAATAATAATAATAATAATAATAAATAAATAACGACAAAATGTAAACTATATTTTTATCCAGCTCAATCTGCTAAATGTGACTCTAACCAATGACTACATTTAATAATAAATATTTGCATCATGCTTTTATGTTTTATGCTTCCATTGTGATTCTTTCTTCTCCTCCTTTTACTGCTCCTCCTTTTCCTCCTCCTTCTTCATCCTCCTCCTCCTTAATTTGATGGATTGGCTCCTGACACACAAATTGGAATCAACATCACTGTGAATCAAAGTAGCTCTGTTTTATCCAGTTTGTGCTTTATATGTGCTCATGGAAGTCCATATTGAATAAAGAATGCAATCTAAGAAATCAGTTCAATTAAAAAATAAAATAATAATAATACTAATAATTAAATAGTATAAAGTAATGTTTATCTAGGTTATAGAAACAAAAGACACAGATCGCATAAACATCGGCATACATCACAAAAAAACAAGTTATTAAATGCAACAAGCTCAGCAATAATTGGATAAATAAATTCAAACAGTGAAATTTGTAAACTTGGTAAATATAAAACACTATATAAATGTTAAGAAAAAAAAACAAAAAAACATTTACCTAGTTCAAGTATGTATAACTTATAACTAGCATATTCAGTGTAGCAAAGTGTTAAATATTTTCTGCTGTATTTACTCCCCCGCGCCATGCAGTGTAATGTGGAATGTATTATTGTATATCTGACATAGAAGGTCAAGCTGTCATAAGCAGTTGTGCATTCTAGCCAAATCCAATAACCCTGAGCTTCCCTACCTGTGTACCGCTTTGATGCATATCCTTCCTCTGAGCTTCCAAGCTATTATCACAAGACACATGATGTGCTTCTCCCAGCAGCCTCAAACTCTACACAAATGAAATAGAGAAATCGATCAAATATGTCAGCTAGACTTTCCTTTTGAATCGGTGATGAGGAAAATCTGGCCCAAAGCTGCGGCTTCTGTCAATCAAAGATCTGCTCTGAGATCTGCTGGTATCTGTTTGGCTCCAGAGTTCTTAAAAGACTGCCGACACATCTTCCGCTTCAACTCTGGCAGACGACCACCTCTGGTTCACAATCTTGCACAGAAGCACAGAGGTCTCATGTGGTTACAAAGCTCATGCTATGATCCGGTGTGTATATGTAACCGCAGGGTGAATAGTAATTTTTAAGCCTTTAAATGCAGAGGTACAGCTGCAGACTGCACTCTGAATATTAACAGCCAGCTTCTGCTATGACTGTCAGTTATATATCTTGTAAATGCATGTGAAGTCATTTAGATACTCATTAAATTTGAGACTAGGGGCTTGGTCATTTTCTCACTGATGGCATCGTAATTGCAAAAGACTCTGAAATAACAAAGATTTTCAAACAATCTTTTTTACAACCTGCCAAGAAAGTGTGCCGGAGGCAATTGTGACTGAGTGGTACTTTTTAACCAATTTGGGATCATTTGTCAAAAATGTGGTCACACTTTAGTTTGGAAAACAATTCTCACTTTTAACTAACTGTTAAATATGACTTTTGCCTCAACGAACTCCCAATTTGCTGCTCATTGATTGGTAGTAAGGTAGTTGCTAAGTTTAGGTATGGGGTAGTAGGTCAAGGGGTCTAAAATATGGTCATGCAGAATAAGGCATTAATATGCTGGTAATATACATGCAGTTAATCAACTAGTTAATAGTAAAAATGGGTCCCTAAGCTAAACTGTTACCAAAAATTTGTATGACATTTATGCGTAGTATTTGTTTATGGTATATATCTATTGTAACCTGACATTAGTAATTAGTGACATAATTTACATTTTCTGAAATGTGTATTGATTTTACCAGTGCAAAACACAATATAAGGGTTTTGTTTTTAGCCTTTTTCTCATACAAAGTTTTGAGAGTTATGTTTGGAGAAAAAGAAGAAAAATATAGCGCAGTCTGATGTTGTTTACTTGTGTTTTTAAGGTTGCTTAAGGTCTAAGTTGTTTACAGTGTTCAGAGATTTCATTGGCCTCCTTTATTCTTATACAATGGTGACCATTAGCACAAAATTCTCATCTGTTTGGCAACAGATTATAACCCAGAGGTGAAGAACGCTCAGAACAACGTAAGCATTTTGTCAAGTCAAATCAAGTCACTTTTATAGCGCTTTTAACAATACAGATTGTGTCAAAGCAACTTTCTTATGATTAACTCAAGATTTTGTCATTCTTCCCATAAAAGAAAATACTTTCTACATTTCTAAAGGGGCTAATCTGAAAAGCCATTTCATATATCTTTTTAGATATTTAAAATAAGATATTTTCTTTCTTTCTTTCTTTCTTCTTTTTTTTTTCTTAATCTGGATATTATTATTTTTTTATTTTTATTTTTTATATATATATATATTTTGTTTTTTTATTGTTTTAATTATGTTTACTTCATAATACAGTATTTAATTAATACTATTACATTGCCTCATTAGCATTAATAAACACAAGGCCTACATATTAAGTCATTTATTCATTATGAAAGCTGCTGTGCTACACATTATTCACATCAAGTGAATAGAGGATTAGTCTTCATTTTACACATAACACATGCTTTTGAGAAGCTGATAACCATGCCGACCAGCGGTTCAACTGTGCAGGCTGAAGAGCTTGTGTAATTCTACCTCTCTGACCCACTGGGCTCTTTGTTGGTGATTTCTGCTAAAGCTTGACAGACTCGCAGCATGTAATCCTTTGCCATGATTACTGGCAGACCCTAATGAAAACTCTGTTGTTAGTCATGCTCCGCATTAGCCACAATTGGACACTATAAAATGAATTAATTATTGGTGCTCATTATAGAGGGACCGAGACCAAATGACATTTGATGTGTGCAAAATAAATGATCTTAAGTATGACCACAGCAAATGAACTCATGATAAGTCTTTTAATGATACAGTTTTGGTGCTATCAAAGAACCTACGGTTGCTCTTCGGGGTATTAAAACCATTTTAGTCATGAAGGTCAGTTTTCTGTTTCATTTATCTTTTTAATCTTCAGAGAGCCTTTGTTTTATTAGCTTTTGGTCTTTGATTGTTATATCTGCAAATCAATGGGATGTCATAAACAGATATCAACTGAATGTGTACGTTGCAGATAGAACCCAAGCTAAAACACATCCTTCATGCTTTTGAGGTCACACAGTCACGAATGACCAATGCATCAAAGTACACCACTGCCTTTCTACCAAAGTCATTCTAGAGGTTAAACTCAGGTAAAGCTTTCCATTAAGCAGCAGTGTGTATATATGTGTGTGTGTGTGTGTGTGTGTGTGTTATTTATTTATTATTTACACCCTGTTCTTTGCAAATTGCAAAAGTCCACCTCCGCTTTAACACATTGTCAACTTCAGTGCTTATGAAAGTAGTTATATATCGAGGCAGGCAGCAATTAACAGAATTAGGTGGCTGAGTGTGTAGCTCTTCCTGAATGTTTCTGACACCAGCCTGCTTTCTGGTGTCAGGGTCAGTGTCGCACTGCATTTACTCTAATGGCTTCAGCACAGAAGCTTTCTCCAGAGGTAAACAACACCTGCAACCTCCAATGCCATTATTCAGAGTGTTTCTACGTATATATGGCTGAAACAAAATTATTGTTTTTTTTAACATTTTGATTTACTTTAATTTTTTTTTTCCCCCATCCGCTATCATTTGTACTAAACCAGCCATTAGACACATCCAAACTGCACTCAATAACCTTTCTGATGATTACCTAACTTGACATTATCCTCCTAACTTCTTGATAGAAGTTAAACAAAAAAAAAAAATTGAAAAAGTTTAGACAAAACCAAGTTTACTCATGTTTCACACAAGCAAAGTTACACAGGTGTAGCCATCCATCCATCCGACTAATCGACCGAAATAACAAACTGAAAAATGTATGAAAGTGCTTTAACAAAATTACAAGCTTCACATTTCTGTGTTTAATATCTCCTGCTATCTTGCCTGATGGGCTTCCATTATAAGTGCATTAGTGCAAATGTATTTTCCTTTTTTTTTGCAAATTAACGGACATGTAAACCATAGGCCACAGAAGCTGTCAAAAGTTTAACTTGTATTTACATTTGTTAAAACTGTATTTTCCGAAAACTTTGTTAATTTCTTTGAAATCAGTCTGTTAATGTAGCAAGTTTCCTGTTTTCCATTTGCTTTTTATATTCTAGCATGTAATTGCTGTTTATGTGACTGCTCTGGCACCTGTGCCGCATTTGCTTTGGCATTCACTAAATAACATCTGACAGGCAGTAAGACACTGGTAGCCAAATCTTTTTATAGTTTGTACAAACAAATCAAATTTCATTATAATTAAGCAGAAACACAGACAATTACATCTCACAAAAGTACATCTTAATTTCAGACAGAAATGAGTGAATTGCTGTCATTTTTGAGTCAAATAATTCAACTTCGGTATACTGGTTTAAACCAAGGTCCATTCCCCTGCCTGCCAACCGTTGTACCGTTGTAGATGGCATCGCTCCCCTACATTTCTCTTTGCAGGTGGTGAGCCCACAAGGAGATGGCCCAATTTTGTTTTGTTTTTTTCTCTCGTTTGCAGCAATTGTACCAATCTGTTGTGGTGAAGAGAGAGCTAAGCCTGAAGGCGAAGCTCTCAATTTACCAGTCAATCTATGTTCCAACCCTCACCTGTTGTCACGAGTTCTGGGTAATGACCGAAAGAACGAGATCGAACGGTACAAGCAGCTGAAATAAGTTTTCTCTGCAGGGTGTCTGAGCTGACCCTGAGAGATGGGGTGCGAAGCTTGGGCATCCGGGAGGGACCCAGAGCCATTGCTCCTCCGTGTTGACAGTAGCCAGTCAAGGCAGTTCAGGCATCTGGTCAGGATTCCTTCTGGTAGAGGTGTTCCAGGCATGTCAAACTGGGAAGAGACCTCGGGGCAGACCCAGGACATGCTGGAGCGATTAACACCTTGGGATTCCACAGGATGAGCTAGAGGAAGTGGCCAGGGAAAAGGACGTATGGGTGCCCTTACTCAGCCTGCCTCTACCTCAAGCCGTTCCCAAATAAACAGTAGATAATGGATGGATGGATGGGTGGATGTATATACTGATAAATAGGTTTAAAGATAAATAAGCCTAAAAATGTCCTTGGAATTGGTAGGTTAAAAGTAACTGCAAAAATGTATCAGAAAAGTTAAATACAAAAGATTTAGTATATTTTTGTTTGTTTGTTTTTTGTACAATGCATAATACAAATTTATGAGAAAAAAAAAATAGTGCCTTACAAACACCCAGCAAACAAATTAAAGGCTACAATGGCAAAGGAAAAACTCCCTCAGATGTTTAACTCTTTTCTACGGTGCCCGTGAGGTGACATGGTCGGTTCACTTAGTTTTGTCGTGGCCACAACATCATAACTCGTGAGAACGTGATACTATGTTGTGACCACGAGATATTAATTCGTGGTAACATCATATTAACTCATGGGAACGTGATATTATGTCATGGACACGAGATCATTTTGTCGAGGTAACAACATCCTTATGTCGTGGCCTCGAGATGTTATGTTGAAGGAACGGCATCCATTTATCATGGCCACGACTTCTTATGTTGAGGGAATTATATATTTTTATTGTGGCCACGAGTTCAATGAGTGAACAAACGTGCATGACCATAGCAACCCGGGATTATCAGAGATGGATTCATTAATATTTTATTTAGAATTAAGAAATATTTATATTAATTATTATAGAAATTACATTATTAAATTATTACCATGGCCACGACTGTATTACGTGCCATAGTCAGCATTCAAATGACGTTTATCATGAAATGTTACATAAAGTGCATAAAATAAAATAGGCCCACAAGAAAACATTTTTATCCATCCCACAGTCTTGTAAATCCATTAACTGATCGTTCTATTATTCTAATCTGATTATTCTATTTTGATATTCGTTTATATTCGTTTCTTCCTGTCATTTCAATCTTTACTTAACGTTCTGAATTGTAAATAACAGCTTACTGTAAATGCTCGACATGCCAATAAAGCTTTGATTATGCTGAAGTTTTGGAAGTTGGAAGTTTTACTGGAATGCAGTTTAAATTTAATATATATTTCATTTTATTTCTGCTTAGTAATACACCATAATTACAAATACTATATAGTGTGTCATTGATGAATTAATCATTCACGTAATTTCATTTGTAAATTAAAACACAACACGCTCATTTATAAGTCAAAACTTTATTGGCATAATTGTCAAGCGTTCAGAGTATTTGCAAAATATATGGTAGGCTAGCAAATATAGCCTACCTGGTCTCATGGCATTTACGTACCTGGGTGCACTTTTTAGCGTGACATGAAATACGTACCAATAAGTACATATCACTACAGTTTCCAAAATAAATGAACACTTTCACACAAATTTACAGAGTTGTGATTAATAAAGCGTAATTTTCGCACAATTATTGAAGAATATCATGATATGACTTCAAAACAATATTAATATGCTGGGAGATTTGAAAACTGATGCTTTTGAATGTAGCATCGCACACATCCAGCTTCATATCTATAGGTTTCCAACGCGATATTTGAATTCTGAATCGCCGCAATATGTATCTGAAGCAACGTAATAAAAAAACAGCAATACGTACCAATATCTACATAATAAAAACATGCCAGGGTTCACATATTGAACCTGTGTTTTAGCGCCACTCAGTGGACATTTCTATTTCAAACTGCGGCGAAACGTGCTGCAAGGTACATAAAACGGTGTCACACAAAAAGTCAAGTCAAGTCACCTTTATTTATATAGCGCTTTTACAATACAGATTGTGTCAAAGCACTTAACAGTATCAAATTGGAGGATAGAGTGTCAGTAATGTATAATGATAAGATTAAACACTCAATTTTCAGTTAAAGGCATTTCATTATTGAATTCAGAGATGTCATTGTCTAGCTCAGTTTAGTTTAAATAGTATCTGTGCAATCAAATCGGCGATAATCGCTAGAAATTAAGTGTCCCCAACTGAGCAAGCCAGAGGCGACAGCGGCAAGGAACCAAAACTCCTCTGAGACATAATGGAGAAAAAAAAACCTTGGGAGAAACCAGGCTCAGTCGGGGGGCCAGTTCTCCTCTGACCAGACGAAACCCGCAGTTCAAAAGTTTCTATTTCTATTTTAATTTTGTTGCAATTTCTAACAATAGTAGTATTATGTAGTTAGGTATTTTATTATATTTTAGTTATTTTGTTATTTTTGGTTGATATATCTGGGGATATATCTCTGGGGTCATCCGGGCGTCCTGGTCTCCGCCGACGATCAGGGCCGCAGACGTCACCTCCCGGCGCCGACCCACCATCTGATCGGACACGGACCGAGAAACAGACTAGGAAAAAAAACAGACAAACATTAGCGCAGATGCCATTCAACTTACGATGTAACGAGTACATCGTGTGTTATGGGGAGTGTTCCCGGTTCCGGTTGATCTAATTAATGCAGCCTAACAATCCTTTAACGGATTTGAATAATAGAAGCGTATTAATGTGTTATGTGTAAGCCAGGCTAAAGAGATGGGTCTTTAATCTAGATTTAAACTGACAGAGTGTGTCTGCCTCCCGAACAGTGTTAGGTAGACTGTTCCAGAGTTTGGGTGCTAAATAGGAAAAGGATCTGCCGCCCGCAGTCGATTTTGATATTCTAGGTATTATCAAACGGCCAGAGTTTTGAGAACGCAGCGGACGTGGAGGACTATAATGCGATAAGAGCTCGCTCAAGTACTGAGGAGCTAAACCATTCAGGGCTTTATAAGTAATTAACAAGATTTTAAAATCTATCCGATGCTTGATAGGGAGCCAGTGCAGTGTTGACAGAACCGGGCTAATATGGTCATATTTCCTGGTTCTAGTAAGGACTCTAGCTGCTGCATTTTGGACCAACTGTAGTTTGTTGATCAAGCGTGCAGAACAACCACCCAATAAAGCATTACAATAGTCTAACCTTGAGGTCATAAACGCATGAATTAACATTTCTGCATTTGACGTTGAGAGCATTGGTCGCAATTTAGATATGCTTTTGAGATGAAAAATGCAGTTTTACAGATGCTAGAAACATGGCTTTCAAATGACAGATTGCTATCGAACAGCACACCTAGGTTCCTGACTGATGAAGAAGAATTGACAGAGCAGCCGTCAAGTGTTAGATAATGTTCTAGGTTACATGTGGGGTTTTAGGTCCGATAATTAACACCTCTGTTTTTCAGAATTTAGCAGTAAAAATTACTCGTCATCCAGTTTTTATATCGACTATGCATTCCGTTAGTTTCTCAATTTGGTGTGTTTCACCGGGCCGCGAAGAAATATAGAGCTGAGTATCATCAGCATAACAGTGAAAGCTAACACCATGTCTCCTGATAATATCTCCCAAGGGTAACATATAGAGCGTGAAAAGTAACGGCCCTAGTACTGAGCCTTGAGGTACTCCATACTGCACTTGTGATCGATATGATACCTCTTCATTCACTGCTACGAACTGATGGCGGTCAGATAAGTACGATTTGAACCATGCTAAGGCACTTCCACTAATGCCAACAAAGTTTTGTAGTCTATTCAAAAGAATGTTGTGGTCGATAGTGTCGAACGCAGCGCTAAGATCCAGTAGAACTAATAAAGAGATACAACCACAATCAGATGATAGAAGCAGGTCATTTGTAACTCTAATGAGAGCAGTCTCAGTACTATGATACGATCTAAATCCTGACTGGAATTCCTCACAGATATCATTTTTCTCTAGGAAGGAATATAATTGTGAGGATACTACCTTTCTAGTATCTTTGACAGAAAAGGGAGATTTGAGATCGGTCTGTAATTAACTAGATCTTTGGGGTCAAGTTGTGGTTTTTAATGAGAGGCTTAATAACAGCCAATTTGAAGGTTTTGGGGACATATCCTAATGACAATGATGAATTAATAATAGCCAAAAGAGGATCTATGACTTCTGGAAGTAGCTCTTTTAGTAGTTTAGATGGAATCGGGTCTAACATACATGATGTTGGTTTAGATGATTTAACAAGTTTATACAATTCTTCCTCTCCTACAGTAGAGAATGAGTGGAATTGTTCCTCAGGGGTCTATTGTGCGCTATCTGATGCGATACTGTAGTTGACGGCTGCAGGGATACAATTTTATCTCTGATAGTATCGATCTTGGAAGTGAAGTAATTCATAAAGTCATTACTGCTATGCTCTTGGGAAATGCCAACACCTGTTGATGCTTGATTTTTCGTTAATTTAGTTACTGTATTGAATAAATATCGGGGGTTATGTTTGTTTTCTTCTAGAAGAGACGAAAAGTAATCAGATCTAGCAGTTTTAATGCTTTTCTGTAGGATAGGGTACTTTCCGCCAAGCTAAACGAAATACCTCTAATTTAGTTTTCCTCCAGCTGCGCTCCATTTTCCGGGCTGCTCTCTTTAGGGCGCGAGTGTGCTCATTATACCACGGTGTTGGACTCTTATCCTTAATCTTCCTTAAGCGTAAAGGAGCAACCGCATCTAAAGTGCTAGAAAAGAGAGAGTCCATAGTTCCTGTTACATCATCAAGTTGTTCTGAGCTATTGGATATGCTGAGGAACTGAGATAAGTCAGGAAGATTATTTATAAAGCAGTCTTTTGTGGTAGAGGTAATGGTTCTACCATATTTGTAACAAGAAGTTGGCTTTACAGCTTTAGCTATATGGAATATACAGGAGACTAGATAATGATCTGAGATATCATCGCTCTGCTGCAAAATTTCAACGCCACTGACATCAATTCCATGTGACAGTATTAAATCTAGAGTATGATTTCGACAATGAGTAGGTCCTGACACGTGTTGTTTAACACCAATTGAGTTTAGAATGTCTATAAATGCTGATCCTAACGAATCTCTGTCATTATCAACATGGATATTAAAATCACCAACGATTAGGACTTTATCTGCAGTCAGCACTAACTCTGATAGAAGATCAGAAAATTCTTTAATAAAGTCTGTATGGTGCCCTGGTGGCCTGTATACAGTAGCCAGTACAAACATCACAGGGATTTATCATTAACACTTGTTTCTTTGGATAACGTTATATGAAGCACCATTACTTGAACGAATTATACTTGAAACCCGACCTCTGAGAGATACTGAAAATATTGCTATAAATTGTAGCAACACCTCCCCCTTTACCTTTTGGACGCGGTTCATGTTTGTAACAGTAATCTTGGGGTGTAGACTCGTTTAAAGTAATGTAATCATCTTGTTTTAGCCAGGTTTCTGTCAGACAAAGCACATCTAGTTTATGGTCAGTGAACATATCATTTACAAAAGTGCTTTTGAAGAAAGGGATCTAATATTTAATAAGCCAAGCTTTATCATGTGTTTATCTGTATTATATCGTTTTTTATTTGTTGAACATCAATTAAATTGTTACTATTACTTTGGTTTGGATGTTTTCTGTATTTTCTAGTTCGGGAACAGACACAGTCTCTATAGTGTTATATCTAGGTGAAAAGTTTCTATGTGCTGAGAGTTAACTGACTTTGGTGGCGTGAGGCGGCTAGCAGACGATCGGTTTAGCCAGTCTGTCTGCTTCCTGACCTGGGCTCCAGTTAGTCAAGTACAAACTCTAAGACTATGTGCCATATTTCTAGAGAGAAGAGCGGCACCACCCCAAGAGGGATGAACACCATCTCTTTTCAACAGGTCAGGTCTGCCCCAAAAATTCTTCCAATTGTCTATAAAGCCTATGTTATTTTGCGGGCACCACTTAGACATCCAGCCATTAAGTGACGACAGTCTGCTATGAATCTACACCTCTTCTCCACATACACTACATCACTGGGTCCCATCATACAGGCACATGGATTCTCATACCATTGCTACGCTGATGACACACAGCTCTACCTCTCTTTTCAACCAGATGATCCAACGGTAACTGCAAGGATCTCAGGTTGCCTGGCGGACATCTCGGCATGGATGAAAGAACATCACCTGCAGCTCAACCTGGCAAAGACTGAGCTTCTTGTCCTCCCTGCCACTCCGACTCTACAGCATGACTTCACGATCCAGTTAGGTTCATCAACAATAACCCCATCAACTTCGGTCAGAAATCTTGGTGTAATCTTTGATGATCAGCTGACCTTCAAAGACCACATTACAAAACTGCTCGATCTTGCAGGTTTGCACTATATAACATCAGAAAGATCAGGCCCTTTCTGACAGAGCATGCTGCACAACTTCTTGTCCAGGCCCTTGTCATTTCTAGGCTGGACTATTGCAATGCTCTTCTGGCTGGACTTCCGTCTAATACAGTCAAACCTCTACAAATGATTCAGAATGCAGCGGCACGACTGGTCTTCAACGAGCCCAAAAGAGCCCATGTTACACCTCTCTTTATCTCCCTGCACTGGCTACCAATCACGGCTCGCATCAAGTTCAAGACACTGATGCTTGCATATAGAACAACCACTGGCTCAGCACGCGTTTACTTGCACTCTATTAACAAACTACATCCCTCCAGAAATCTGAGATCTGCTAGTGAGCGACGCCTCGTGATACCATCACAGAGAGGCGCAAAATCACTCTCTAGATCATTCTCATTCACCATTCCTGGCTGGTGGAACGATCTTCCCACCTCTATCCGGAATGCTGGATCCCTGTCAATCTTCAAGCAACAACTGAAAACTCATCTCTTTCGACAGCACTTGACTTCATCCTAAACTTAAAAAAAAAAAAAAAAAAAATTATCTTTACTTATTCCTTCCTTTGGTAGTTTGTATTTATTTGAACAATGTCTGAGACTTGGTGTTGCAAGCACTTCGTATGTCTGATTGCCTCTTCAAGATTAATCGCTCGATGTATTCCCCAATTGTAAGTCGCTTTGGATAAAAGCGTCTGCTAAATGACTAAATGTAAATGTAAATGTAAATGAATCTCATCACCACGGTAAGCAGGGAGCGGACCAGAGCATATTACAGTGTCTGACATCGTACCTGCAAGTTCACACACCTCTTTAACATTATTTTTGGTGATCTCCGACTGGCGAAGTCGAACATCATTAGCGCCCGACGTGGATAACAATCTTACTGAATTTACGTTTAGCATTAGTCAGCACTTTTAAATTTGCCAAGATGTCAGGCGCCTGGCTCCCGGTAAACAATGGACTATGGTGGCTGGTGTCTCTATTTTCACGTTCCGTACAATAGAATCGCCAATAACTAGAGCACTTTCATCAGGTTTCTCGGTGGGTGCGTCACCGAGTGGGGAGAACCTGTTTGATGTTCTGATCGAACGGAAGAGTGGTGTTTTGACCCGCGACTATGCCGCCTCACTGTCACCCAGTTGCCCTGCTGCACGGGCTCAACCGAAACCGAACAATGTACAGGACTCCTTGAGCTAGTCGCATCCAAAGCAGTATCTACAGCCCTCACATTCTTACTATCCTCAACTAAAGTTTGGATGCGTGTCTCTAGTTCTAAAACCTTCTCTGTCAGCCTAACTATTTCCCTGCATTTATCACATGTGAATCCCTCGCTGCTGACAGAGACAGATAAACTATACATGTGGCAAACAGTGCAAACAACAATAGCAGGAGAAGAAGCCATTACTCACCGTGATTGATGAATGATACCAACTTAACTTACCACTTACCACTGTTGTTTGATGAGCTCGTGAAAACGGAGCGAGGAAAAATAAAATAATAATAGGCGCGAATAGAATGCAAATGGAACCACGAGTGACAAGCTAACGGGCTAACAAGCTGCACTCATGGTTTTTAAAGGAGAACGATCAAATTAGTTAGATTAGTTTGAAAGATAACACCAGAAATATGGTGGGAATTAAGTTATATATTATCACTTTAGACAAAAGGGATTGAAAGTAAAGTAGAGATTCAATAAAAAGCGAAGGTACACGGAGCTACAAACACAAACCTCTCAGCAGCACAACAGACTGAAGCAATCGAACTCAAGTGCGCAGAGGTATGTAAATGCCATGTGACCAGGTTGAATATAGCATAATTACACAAAAGGTTAACTAGGTAAAGCGATACACAAATTGAAAGGGGAAATAAGCATATATAACAAATATAAAACTATAACCCTATAAGTTAATGTAATAATAATAATAATAATAATAATAATAGTATAATAATAATAGCCTATACAAATATTAAATTAAATGTTTAATGTTAATACAAATGTTTTATGATAATATCTGATAATCCCAGGTTGCTATGGTCACGCAGGTTTGTTTACGCACTGAGCTCGTGGCCACGAGAAAAATATGTCGTTCCGTCAACATAGTATCTCGAGGCCACGACATAAGGATGTCGTTACCTCAACAAAATGATCTCGTGGTCACGAGATATTATCACATTGCCACAAATTAATATCTCGTGGTCACGAGATATTATCACATTCCCACGAGTTATGATGTTGTGGCCACGACACAACTAAGTGAACCGACCATGTCACCTCACAGCCACCGTACTTTTCCTACCATTGACAGAATTTTCAGTCAATATTTTCTCGCCATTGACATATTTTATTATTTATTTTGGCTTTCAGCATTTTTACTGTTGTATAACAGGGGGCACTATTACACATCTTATGAAAAAGTACAGAATCTCCAGATCAAAACACAGTGAATAAGAAGCGGAAACAATCGATAGCATATGTAAGCAGATGTACTGTATATGTAAAATAACACAATCATCAAACATTAAACAGCATATAAATCAAATCTGCCTAACGTTACCGAATGAAATATCGACCCAGGAAGTTATTGTGATTGGCATGAGATTGTGCAAGCTTTGGGGGTGTTGTTGGATTTACGCCATTTTGATCATCGTTCTGAATACAGATGTAGTCTTTGATATTCATGTGTTCCGATATTCTGGGGGCCATGGCATTTATGTGAAACTGCATGATCAAAAATAGTGACTGGAAATCTACGAAAACAAGACTTCTGAGAAAAAATATAGCAAATACCACTTGGTTTGATATTTTGTCTATCAAATGCCATGGAATTCAAACATTTTAAGTATGATTTAATCTGCCAAAAACATTGTGGAGCGACTATATTTAATAATGAATTTGGAACGCATTTTTCTTGCTCAGTGTTCAATACATTAGACAGAAGTTGACAAGGTGAAACGAAAGTCTGTCAATCATTCAGACTTCAGCAGGGCAGTCACTTACTGCGGGATGATGGTAGGATGGTGCAAGAAGAAGAAAGAACAAGAGGTTGTGGTTGGAGATTGAAAGGGTAGCCGTGATTGATAACATGCTGATGTATCTGGGTCTGCATGACAGCTTTCAGCCAGGCTGAGGAGAATTGTGTGTTGAAAGAAAGTGAGAGGTAGTGAGTGAATGAACAGGAATGTGTGGAGCTGATGGAGGAGGAGAATGGTCAGTGGCGGTAATGGAAGGGTCAGTCAACTGTGAAGGACTCAGAAGACACTGAAGGAGGATTTGAAGAGTTGGAGTTGGGTGTACAGTAACTTAAACGATGGTGGAACAGTGTGACAAATTTATACCAAAGGTGACGATGGACCACAATGTAAACAATACCAGTGTTACTCAGACACTGTATATGCTTGCAGATATATACAGTATGTGAATAAAAAGACAGCAGCTTGACTTGAAATTATCCTGAGATGCAATTACTTTGATTTTGGCTTACTGATTTATCAATTTGTTGCATCTTTTGTAAAAATAAATTAATTTTAATGTCATATTAAAGTGTCACACACCATTACACACATATCACTCGAGCTTCTTCCTAGCCTCTTTTTTTATAAGAATTTTGAGTGTACACAAAAATTTCAAGATGAACAGACCCGCAGTTCACCTTTTAAGTGATTTGTATTTATAGACAATTTAATAAACATCATGCAGCAAATCCAGTGAAAAATGTGCACCAATAAAATGCACATGAAAATGACTGAAGGTTTATGTCTCTATGTTTCACTGTTTACAGAAAAGACACTCTGATGCACACAACAAACAAAAGTGCTTCAAGTCAACAGATAAAAGTCAGCTAGTAGTAGCTGCTTCCCTTGATCTTCCTTTCTTGATCCTCAGAACTCTTTCACAATGTTTCTGTTTTTCACATCCATCTTTCATGATTTTTTTTCTTCTTTCACTTTAATCTTTAAGTGTTATAACATTCACTTTTGTATGCAAAATTGATTAAATTAATTCTGAAGCTTTGTCAGCTGTTGTGTAAAATACCTATTTTTTTCCCCGTTTTATATAGTATCATGTTACTGTTTCAATGTGAGAGACCAATGGAAATGATTCAGTGTGTAAGTGAACTGTCCAAATGAATCAAACTGAACCACGAACAATTTCAAAGATCAAAAGTGATGCTGTTATATGATATCCTTTAACAGACAAGGGATTGTCATTAATATTAAGGAGAGAACTATTGCTGTAGTAACAGTTTTATTTGTTTTATTTATTTATTTATTTATTTTAGATTTATATGTTTCTCCCATAACATCTACAGAATATTGTTTTCTCATGTCAATACAGTCATGTATATTTAAGTATATAACCATCTCATATATCCATCCATCCATTTTCCATAGCGCTTTATCTTCTGCAGGGTCACGGCCCATTTAAAGTGTTTTGTATGTATTTTTCGTAGTGGAAACAGCATTTATTTGCATTATGTTATTTAAAGGGGTCATCAGATGCCCATTTTCCACAAGTTGATATGATTTTGTAGGGTCTTAATGAAAAGTCTATAACATACTTTGGTTAAAATTTCTTACTGGTAGTGTAAAACAATACTCTTTTTACCTTGTCAAAATCAGCTCTGTTTCCAGCAAGCCGTTTTAGTCCATGTTCCTTTAAATGCTAATGAGCTCTGCTCACCCTGACCCTTTCTTCCGTGGGGTGACGAGCTGTTCTCATGATACTGTTTACTTTAGCCACAGAACTTGCTAACTAGCACGTTATTAGGAAAGGCAATTTGCAAAGGTTCATAAAAGGCTGGATCACGAATGATTCGCGCAACCATGAATTCATTTAGGCAGATCGGAGGATGTACACCCTTCAGAAACAAAGGTAATCAACTGCATCTTCAGCGACTCAGATGTCGGGAGTAAATGATGACTGCTATGTTCATTATTACATCCAACAACAGAACACCTCAATCGCTATGGAGCCATTTTCATCTACATTTGCTCCGGCGGTGAAACAATGGTGGACTGGAGACAGCTCACTCAGGGTAGGTCTAAGGTAAAACGCGAGTTTCAATCAACAATCGTGGGAGGGGCCTGTGTCCATGTGACGTCACACAGACAGGCATCTGAGAATGGCTTGATATGAGAAAGGAGAAATTATTTAACAAGATAAAAAAAATAAATAAAAAAAACTGGGTGAATCTTTATCATTATAGGGTGGTAGTGTACACACACTGCCAAACACACATTTCAGTTCAAACAACTTGTAAAAGTGCATGTAGCATCCGAAGACCCCTTTAAATCCGAAATTATAGATTATATATTGTGTGGTGAATGTATACACTAGTTTTGGGTATTGTGAATATATAGTCAGTTAATGGGAAGCTGCATTTTATTCAAAATATGTTGGATATTGACTAAACAGTTTTTATATTTTTTGGCTTTGAAAAGGTTTGCTCAAGAAGTATGCATAAATGAACCTGTTGTTTCCAACATGTTTAACAAGCATTTAATAGACCTACAATGCACTGCGCTGCAAATAGCATCTGCTACTTCTTGCACTAAGTATAAATAGCATCTAACAGATATTTATTTGTTTGTTTGTTTGTTTATTTTATTTTATTTTATTTTATTTTATTTTATTTTAGTTTAGTTTAGTTTAGTTTAGTTTAGTTTAGTATCATCTATCACATATTATGGAAGCCCATTTCCGCCACTGAATACAAAATAAAAAAAGGTTATTGCAACTTTGGTCACACTTTATATTAGGTGGCCTTAACTACTATGTACTACATCAAAAAATAAGTACAATGTACTTATTGTGCTCATACTGTATTGCAAAACATTATTGCTGCTCTTGAGGTGGCATACGGGTAAGGTTAGGGACAGGTTTGGTGATATGGGTGGTTTAAGGGTAGGTTAAGGTGTAAGGGATGGGTCAACAGTGTAATTATGAATGTAATTACATAAATTAACTACATATGTAATTAAATATAGGTATTTTTAAAAAGATAAGTAAAATGTAAAATCATGTATGTACACAATAAGTGCATTGTACCAAATGATTAAATTGAATTGCGAGATATAGACTCGTAATTGTGAATTATAAAGTCAGAATTGTGGGATATAAACTTGCAATTCTGAGAAAAAATATTGAATTGTGAGTTTATATTTCGCAGTTCTGACTTTATAACTTGTAATTGAAAAAAGACCGAATTGCGAGTTTATATCACGCAATTCTGAGAAAAAAAAGTCCGAATTTTGAGATAAAAAGTCATAATTGTCTTTTTTATTTTTTATTCAGTGGCGGAAACAGTCTTACATACATACACGCTTAATATTGTTAATATTTGCCAAATTGTCAATTGTATCAACAGTGCAGGTATTCATGTGTCTGCATAAATCAGCATAAGGAAGAAAAAATCAGCACAGATCTTGTATTTTTTGGAACATACTATTTTTTGCAAGGGAACACAAGGATCTTAAAATAATGCTGGAACTGATATTTGGATAATACAAACTCATATGCACTACAATGAGATTTCGGTTAGTCTCACACTATACAGGTATGTGCTAAATGCATGAGGCAAACCAGTGGATGTGTGCAATCTACTTGAGAACGAGAAACATTTTATCAATTATTCATTAGGCAATATCCAAGACTTGCAAATGTGAATTAAAGAGAAGTTAACGTGTGTAATTTCTTTCAAAAATATTGTTTCCTAAAAGGTTTTGCAAATATTCCAACCTCCCCTCGGATCTGACCTCCATATTCCATCGATCACATAAATGGCTTGTCCTGCCCCCAAACTCATGCCACTGGCTGAACAAGAAGTTTCACTGAACTGCTCTAACAAAAAGAGATATTTTGAAAATGCTACAATCCAAAGTTTGCAAAGTCAATCTGTGAAAAGCTTACTTAGAGTTGTTTCTGCACATTAAATTTTAATTGTAGAGAATATTCCAAGATAAAAAAGAAACCTTTAAGAAAAGCTACAGTAGATTTGCATTCTAAATAATAAATGTTACAAAAACATCTACTGAATATTTTAACAATGTACTGCAGGTGGACAAAAAAGTGGCATCTTCCAGCTGAAAATGCACATATCAAATAGTTGTCGTGCCAGTGTATGTGTGCCAACCGGTTTAGCTGTAATCCTGAAGAACGTGATTGACAAGCCAAGTCAGTCAAGCAGGCTGCTCTGAGAAACAGATATGAATTAATTTTGTTCTTGAATTCCGCCTTCTCACTTTCTTTAACAGGGCAGTGTTGAGTGTCAGGTTTGTTAAGGCTAAATAGCAGTGAGCCAAGCTGGTGAGAGCTTTCTAAAACCATGAGGGACCCTATCATGCTCTGTAGAATTGTAAATATGCTGCCCGCAGATAAAAGCTGATTATTCTGAGGTCATGCCCATTTCTGTTGCTGTGATAAACCCTTGTGACAAAGAAGTGTTCTTAACTGTATAAATCGTGCACTTGTATTGTACTTCAAAACTTAAAAGTATACTTTAAAAAATCTCATACTTGCATAGGACCACTATTAATGAATGAAAAGGCCACTTACAGAGATCACACTTGTATTACTATGTTTCTTAATAGATTTAAGTACACTTAAAAAGATTATACTACATACAAAATATATAATCTAAAATATGTAATATATTGTAGCAAATGAGCTCAAGGGGGAAATATTAATAATTAATCATAACTCTTTATAATTAATTATAATATTTGGTTAAGTTAATAGAATTAGCCTAATAAAGCAGAATTTACAATTGACCAGGTCGTCTAGCTAAAGCTCAGTATTGATTATTTATTAATTCAAAGAAATCTTAATTTTCAGGGTAAAAGAAAATACCCTTTTTAAGGTACAGTACTACTCAGAGCATGTAACAAGATCAACATCGTTAAATTGACTTTGTTGCAAGCAGGGAATCAGAAATGAATACTCATATGTATTGTACACAAAATTTTATTAACTAAATCACAAACACATAACTAGTCTAAACAAACACACACACACACATATACATATATATATATATATATATATATATATATATATATATATATATATATATATATATACACAAACACACACACACAAATCACACATATATGGTACATGGGAAGGGTAAGTGAGACTGGATGAATGAAACCGGACAGAAACAGGGGAAATAAAGCTGAGTTGACCATCTGAAAGAATCATCAGTCTCTAATTCAAAGCACAGTATACGATAGCTTACATCAAACCTCTGTGTGGTGCAATGAACGAAACTTGCATTTGACTTGGCTGTGGAACGAGAGTCTCGTGAAGCCTCTGAAGAGGTTCTGGATGGTTCAATTTGATGGCCGAAGTTGCAATCTCTTGAAACTCTGAGGTTGTTCTTGACTCTGTTGGGGTTGAGAGAGTCCTCTCTCCTAAGTAAGCACATGGCTAGGTGTAAAATGGGGCCTGCTGGCCCTGTGGGCCTCAGTGGAACTGCAGGCCGCAATCCAGAGATAAAGATGCAGAGACTGCTGGGAGCGGAGAGAGAGAAATGTCTGAGCGAGGGCATTTCCATGATGGCGAATTCCAGGGTTGATTGAAGATGAACTCCAGTGGTATTAGTCTGACTCTTTGTGGTCAAGAGTCATCTCCCCAGGCTTGGGGGGAATCGCACGCGGCTCTATTTGTTGGGGCCTGCCCAGCGCACCTGCACAGGCTTAGGCGCTCCGTGAGTCCAAACCGCACGGGCAGCAGTCGGAAGATTTTGCAGAAGAGAGGGGCAGACCTGTGTGTGAGCTCTTTAAAGTCAGGGAAGAGTCACACCTTTCAGGATGGGCTTGACCAATGAGAAAGGCTGAATTTTCAAGCGGGAGGATGGAAATATTGGGGGGTTCGATTGACTCTGGTAGTCTATACTTTGATTAACTTACAAACACACATGACCAAAGTGTCCGTTATTAAATGGGCATTAATTTGGTAGGAGATGGGGTATCAAGGACCAGTCATAGTTCAATGAGTGGGAAGATGGCATGAAGCGACGCGAGGTTAAGCTGCATTGAAAACAGATGAGTGCACATCTAGCTCCCGATTGGGGTGAAGTTCATGAGATTTTGTACACAGAATGATAAGAGCAAACATTATTTTAACATATATTATTATTTCACACTCAGTATTTTAACTTAAGCGCTGCAAGCCATATATACAGTGCCTGACAAGACAGATTTTCTGATACGCAAAACAAGTACTTTAAAGGAATTCCTTAGCTTACTGCCGTTACTGTGGCAGCCAACAACAGCACAGCAACCCTCCACACATTTTTATATGTAGCCTAGTTATACTGAAAAAGTTTCAATTCAGTCTATCTTTTTTTACCCCGTTTTAACTGATTTCTATGGAGACCGGAACACAAGAGCACCCAAACGGAAGTTAGAATCCATTATGGTGGTAATTGAGTTAATCAGGAAAAAGGTCTATAAATGAAAAGGAGGAAAGTTCTGTTTTTATGGGCATTGAGTGGATTTCAGAAGGGTCTGTTCTTACTGCACTTAGCATCTCACTTACTTTTGAGCAATAAAACAGACTTATCAGATGGTTTCCCTGGTAACTGAGCCCTTTAGGGTGCTCTTTCAGGAGAAGGGTCCACAGTAGTGTTGCTTTCGTCAAGGAAAATTATGACTAAATATCGTCCTCAACGAACCTTTGTCACGTGACGAAAACGAGACGAGACGCAACATAAATGCTGGTCATGTGACGATGACTATAATTAAATGTATAATGCAATATTGTTGACGAATAAAAACGAGACTAAATGTGGTTTACAAAATAAAAACTATGCTAAAATGTCTCTTCATTTTCGTTGACCAAAACGAGATTAAACGAAATGTTATTTCGTCTCGTTTAGTCGCGTTATTATTATTATTTTGCAGTATTTCTGTTTCCTGTCTCACTTCAGGGGCTGCATCAGGTCGCACTGCGCAGACGCAGATGACGTCACTTCCTTAAGCCCCACTCGCGGCATTATTTAGAAGACAACAACCAAAGTTAAGTCTGACGTCCGTTTCACACCGCAAGCGTGAGCGACGCATGCGCGGTGCATATGCAAAGCAGGAGCATCGCGCGCCCATTGTGCTTTCATACTGGCAGCGTTTGTCGCGCGCAGAGGTGGGTAGTAACGAGTTACATTTACTTCGTTACATTTACTTGAGTAAATTTTTTGGGTAACTAATACTTTCAGAGTATATTTAAAAATGGGTACTTTTACTCTTACTCAAGTACATTTTTAGTGAAAAAACGGTACTTTTACTTAGTTACTGTGGGCGACGCTCCTCGTTACTTTATCTTAATGCAATACAAGTTAAAAATCCTTCAATTTATTCCAAACACGCCGTCTACTTTTTTCTGGGCAATGAGCAATACCCGTGCGAATGATTCATTCTTTTGAGTCAATTCTGTTCGAAGGCTTGATCAGACCAGTTGGCAAACCAGTGAATCGGTTCGCGAATCAGTTTGAATGATTCGTTCAGTTCCCTGCCGCGCGCGCTGAGTCGTCTGAAGCGGTTGTAACATCAAAAGCGTTGAAGACGTGGCTTTGGATATACAGTCAGTTGAAAGCAAAGGCTATTGTTTGCTAGCTATGATCTTTATTAGATGAACACCGTGTGTGCTGTCTATGGTTCCACAGGTATAGATTCGATTACAGTACACGATACCACTATGACATTACAGTTTGTTGTACATGTACCTTACACATTAAATACAATGTATAATTTATTCATTAAATATGCTGTCACAGAGTATTAAATGAACACCCGCCAAACCCGCGTTAGTTCCAGGAGGAATGCCTTTGCCTAGACACAATTAATATTTATATTTTCACAATATTTACGCTGGCAGAAATAAAGGCTACATTTGTTTACATTTTGCAGAACAGACGGAAGAAGTGCATTTGTTTCGTTATGTTCAGATGTTCTGTAGCAGTCATGTGAGGAGTTTTCACTCTTCTCCGTGTCAGAGAAATATACATATATACATTTATACATTTATTATATACATATATACATTTATAATACATAATTAAATTTATTTCAGTGATGCAAATCAGAATTTTTATCAGCTGTTACTCCAGTTTTCAGAGTCCTATGATCCTTCAGAAATCATTAAAATATATTGATTTATTACCAGTGTTGTTGAAAAAACAGCATATGGTGGTTAGGTATGTTTTGAAGCTGGGATGCTGGTTTATGCTGGTCCTTTGCTGGTTTAAGATGGTCCTTAACTGGTCATGTGCTGGTCTTAAGCTGGTTGGACCAGCATAAACCAGCAAAGGACCAGCTTAAATCAGCTCAAACCAGCATCCCATGCTTCAAAACATACCTTACCAGCATATGCGGGTTTTTTCAACAGGGAACAGTTTTGCTGCTTAATATTTTTTGGAACCTGTGACATTTTGTTTAGGATTCTTTTATGAATAGAACGTTAAAAAAGAACAGCATTGATAATAAATCAGGCTGATAAAAATTCTGATTTGCATCACTGAAATAAATTACATTAAAAAAAAAAAAAAAAACATTAAAAGTAATTTGAACGTCAGTGTGTGTGTGTGTGTGTGTGTGTGTGTATATGTGACGCTGGACCACAGTCATAAGTGTCAATTTTTTCAAACAAAATCAAAATACTGAGAAAATTGCCTTTAAAGTTGTCCAAATGAAGTTCTCAGCAATGCATATTACTAATCAAAAATTAAGTTTTAATATATTTACAGTAAGAAATTTAAAAAATATCTTCATGGAACATGATCTTTACTTAATATCCTAATGATTTTTGGCATAAAAGAAAAATGTATAATTTTGACCCATGCAATGTATTTTTGGCTATTGCTACAAATATACCCCAGCGACTTAAGACTGCTTTTGTGGTCCAGGGTCACATATGTATATGTGTATATATCTACAGTATATGTATATATAAATTTTATCTATATATCTACATAAAAGTAAACTATATTCAGTATATGATCCAAAGTAACTAGTAACTAACTACTTGAGTAGTTTTTTTATCCGATACTTTTTTACTCTTACTCAAGTAACCATTCAGACTATTACTTTTACTTTTACTTGAGTAAATATTTCTTCAAGTACTTTTACTTTTACTTGAGTACAGTTTTTGGGTACTCTACCCACCTCTGGTCGCGCGCAGCTGAACCGCGGCTTATACTGCAATACAGACGAGCGTCATTTCTGTCATATGATATTTTCCAGTGTTTTTCTCCGAACACTGTGCCATGTGCTTTGATGTATGATATGGTCAGCATACTCTGTGATGCGACAGCATACTCTGTCCCACACACATATATGTAAATAATATTATGTGGTTTACACATTAAACAAGTTTTCAAGATGTGTATACGAAAAAATTCCCAATCCTGTCATGAAAAATTTGCTGAACCTTCTCACATTTTGTATGAGGAATATTCATTTTTGCCATCTAACAGCTAGATTGAATTTGCTATGTTACATAAATCTTTTGTGTATCAGTCTGTAAAATTAATAAATCAGTATTGGGGGTTCAAATAGGCCTCTGGGCTCTGGAAAATAGAAAGGACTCACTATTCTAACGCACTGTAGTGTTTGTTTTATGGTGCGTCTATTGTATTGTTTGTTTATCGATGTGAATTGATGTGAGACACGCTGTGAGATCCAAGACAAATTTTGGAAAGAATTCCAACAATAAAGTGTAATTGGATTGAATAATTGAATTGAAAAAGTAATATTAAAGCTAACAAATGACTCTAGTTGTATTCATTTAACAGACCTTAAGTTTGGGCAAAAACTCGTGGAAGTGATGTGTTTTCGTGCATTTCATTTTTTCATAATGGTGATTGTGAAACACGAAACACATCACTTACATGATTTAATGGTGAATTTTTTTATTTTTAATGTTAACCGTGTCAATTTTGATCAAGAACAATGCACTGTGACTTTAATTCATTACATAGAAGTGGAAAAGAAAACGGAATGTGTTGTGGGAAAAGATGGGGAGAAATGCAGCCACAAAATCAAAATAAATAAATGTTGTAAATTAAAATCAGAGCATCTTCTGTGTCTGGAATGGATGTATTATTGAGTCTATAAGGTAACAATATTATAATAAGATAACCTTGTTTGAAATGGGTTTGGCTAAAAGAACATTTTGGTTTTGTCTATACTACTAGGTATTTATACTATATTGACTGGGTTAAATAGAATTGCATTACTAAAAAGAGAGTAAAATACAATTTTCATTGACTAAAACTAAACTAAAATGTCATCAGTTTTCCTTGACTAAAACTAGACAAAAATAGTCATGGATAATTCTGACTAAAATAAGACTAAAATGCTCAGATTTTTAGTTGACTGAAACTTGACTAGACTAAAAAGAGTATGAACGTGACTAAAACTAATAAAAACTAAAATGACAGCTTCACACAAAGACTAGACTAAAACTAAAATTAAAACAGGCCGCCAAAAACAACACTAGTCCATAGACCCTCACAGTTTGTTTGTGAAATGAGAGGGTTTCCTAAATTATAAATGTGTTCAATTGCAATTATACATTTTCTGTATCAATTTATATTTAAATGCATACATATGTGCTTCAATAGAAATGGAAATGAAATATATTTTTTTTAAAAGTCAGTATATTCAGAAAAACATTTGAACTATCTTTCAAAATCAATAGACATGATTATGAAATTACATATAAATGTTTTATAAAGGTTTTATGTCCTACTTAAGTGGGTCAAAAAAGTTCAAGTAATTGCATTTAATATGAATGTAAACTATAACACATTTTTATTTAATTCCAAATAACATGCTACAAGTGTCTGAAAACATTATATTCAGTTTGCACTTAAGTATTAATTATTTCTGGAATAATTGGTATATTCTAATGTGTACTTCTGGTAAAATTTTTGTTTTAAGGTGTCCTTGTTACATGTTACATGTTCTTACTTATAATAACAATAAATTATGGTAACACTTTATTTCGATAGTCCACTTTAGACATTCTACTAACAGCAAGTTAACTTTGCAACTACATGTCAACTAGCAGTCATTAGAGTATTAGTAGACTGTCTGCTTAATATCTTCTAACACTTTATTTTGATGAGTCCACAACATACAACATACTGAGCATGATAAACTTTGCAAGTATATGTCAACTAACCCTAAACCTACCCTACTGAGAGTTAGTAGACATATAGTTGCAAATTAATGAGAATTAGTTGACATGTAGTTACAAAGTTATTTATAGTTAGTAGAATGTCTAATAATCAAAATAAAGTGTAACCTAAATTATGCATAATTACATGCAAATAACCCTAATCCTAACCCTACCCATATAGTAAGTACATCTAGTTAATTAATATTACTCAGTACTTAAATGTACAGTTACACTGTAACAATTTTAAAAATAAAGCGTATCCGTATTTCTTTTTAAAAAGAGATTACTATTTTTTTCTATCTTATTATTATTTTTATTTTTTTCTCTTTTTTTCTTTCTATGATCTGACTGTACATTTAAACTATAGATGGCCTACTAATAGAGACTCTGACCCACTAATTATGCTATATATATATATATATGACCCTGGACCACAAAACCAGTCATAAGTAGCATGGGTATATTTGTAGCAATAGCCAAAAATACATTGAATCGGTCAAAATTATTGACTTTTCCATGATGCCAAAAATCACTAGGATAAGTAAAAATCATGTTCCATGAAGATATTTTGTAAATTTCCTACCATAAATATATCAAAACTTAGTTTTTTGATTAGTAATATGCATCGCTAAGGCCTTTTTCTCAATAATATAATATAATATAATATAATATAATATAATATAATATAATATAATATAATATAATATAATATAATATAATATAATATAATATAATATAATATAATATAATATAATATAATATAATATAATTCATATAATATTTATTTTTTATTTATTTTCCCCCACCCTCAGATTCCAGATTTTTAAATAATTGTATTTCGGCCAAATATTGTTCTTTTCTAACAAATTTTCCTAACAAAATGTATTTATTCAGCTTTCAGATGATGTATAAATCTTGACCCTTTTGACTGGTTTTGTGGTCCAGGGTCACATATAGATTTTTTGTTTGTTTGTTTGTTTTGTTCACATGTTCACATCAGCTTTACATTTTTAATTAATTGATAAGATATCATTTTAAAGTGTACCCCGTTTCATATCTGTCTAATTTTCTGTCTAATTTTCCGTTTCCAAAATCTGTATGGATGCATATTAACTAATGTACCTATAAAACTTTACGGAGTCCTCTCTCAGACAGATAATCTATATCCTGCAAATATACAACAATACCATGATGGATTTGCAGCTTTCTCGTGTGTTGTTAGATTTGCATCATTCTTTAATAAATTCTCTGGCGTATTTTAGAGCTACTCGGATTCAGAACGAAACATTGTGAGCTGTTGTGATTTATTAATGTGGTCTCTTTGAACTTTTGCTTCTTCATTTGTGTCCCTGTGTTGAGTAAGAAGTTGACCTGGTTTTGGGGGGCAGAGCATTTGAATTAAATCTACAGAGAGCTTTGCCCTGCCTAGTTGGACTGTGTTCATGTTGCATGCCATCTATTTTGCATCAATTTTATTAACAAAACTGCATTTTCCCAGCATTAAAGATTCAGAATATTTCTGGTGCAATAAGCCTTGTCCCTTTTGATCATCAGCATTTAGACAACTTCAGACCAGAAGCATTTCCAAAATCCACAAAAATCAATGGTTGCTTTAACATTTGGCACATGATTTTGGCAGCCATAATAATACTTTGTCATCCCACAGTGGCTTGCTTGCATCAGTTGTGCACACAGGGATGCTCTTGCACTGATGAAAGAACATTGGCTTCAACAATAATTCATTCAGCTTCAAGTCATTCTACTTTGGTGTCACAACATGAGAATTCATAGCCATCTCCAATGCTGCAATAGATTGATATCTGATTCATTGTGGCAAGCTGGAAAGCTCTAAAAAATGTTTGATTGACAGGACTAAATCACAGCTTTTAGTAGCATCACATGGGATACCAATCAATCAATCAATAACATCTGAAGCATGTTGATACAGTACAGTATAATGTATAGTGCTGTAAAACAATTAATTGCAATTAATTGCATCCAAAAAAAAAAGATTGTTTACATAATATATGTGTGTTTACTGTGTATATTTTAAGTATATATAAATACACACACACATGCATGTATATATTTCAGAAAAATTATGTTGTTTATATATTACATATATTTATATATAATATGAATTATATGCATTTAAATATATACATGTAAATACATGTAAATGTTTTCTAAATAAACGGTGTATGTGTGTATTTATACATATATATATATATATATATATATATATATATATACACAGTATACACCCATATATTATGTAAACAAAAGCTTTTATTTTGGATGTGATTAATCGTGATTAATTGTTTGACAGCTCTAGTTTGACTATCATTAATACTACTACTACTACTACTACTACTATTAATAATAATAACAACAACAACAACAATAAAATGGTCACACTTTTCTTTTAGGGACCCATTCTTAATATTTTCTAATTGTTAACTATGAATTTTGCCTCAATCTTAATTTGCTTCTTATTAATAGTTAGAAGGTAGTGGTGAAGTTTAGGTATTGGATTGGATTAAAGGAACAGTTCACCCCAAAATGAAAATTTTGTCATGTTTACTCACCCTCATGTCGTTCCAAACCTGCATAAGTTTCTTTCTTATGCTGAACATAAAAGAAGATATTTTGAAGTATGCTGGCAAACAAACAGTTGATATTGTCATCCATAGTGTTTCTTTCCCTACTATGGAAGTCAATGGGGACAACTGTTTGGTTCTTCAAAATTCTTCAAAATATCTTATTTTATATGTAAGAATGAAATTTCTACAGGATTGGAACAACACAAGGGTGAGTAAATGATGATAACATTTTCATTTTAGGGAGAACTATTTGTTTAAGGGATCTAAAATATGGTCATGCAGAATAAGGCAATAATATGTATTGTATAAGTACTAATGAACAGCCAATATGCTAGTAATATGTATGCTAATAAGTAGTGCTGTCAAATGATTAATCGCATCCAAAATAAAAGTTTTTGTTTACATAATATATGTGTGTGTACTGTGTATATTTACTACAGTATGTATATACATAAATACACACTCATACAGTATATATTTGAAAAAAAACATGTATTTACATGTATATATGTATATTTATGTTTATATAATTTATATAATATATAAATATATATAATACACAAATATTCTTAAATATATATGTGCATGTGTGTGCGTATTTATATACATAATAAATATATACAGTACACACACATATTATGTAAACAAAAATATTTATTTTGGATGTGATTAATCATGATTAATCACTTGACAGCACTACTAATAAGCAACTAGTTATTAGTGAGAATTGGTTCCTAAAGTAAAGTGTTACTGTTTTTTTTCTTCATTCCTTACAGTTCAGAATTCACACTACTGCATACACTATTGTCCATATTATACTGTATAGTTGAAAAAATAAAATAAAATCTTGCTTTCACCCTGATCAGAAGGATTTGTTTTTTTCTTTTTTTTTTTCTTTTTTTTTCAGACAGCATAATATGTACTATTTCATTCAGCATCAATTATTCAGACTCAAAACATTAACTCGTTCAGTTTGTTCTGACAAAGAAATGTTCCTTCGCATTTGACCTTTTTAAATCTCAAAAATAAGAAAAATAAATTTGTTGGAGATATTGGATAAAGTTGGAGAAGGGACAAAGAATAAAGAGACAAGTAATTAAAGGAAAGGAAATAAAAGAGAGGGAGAGAGCGTATTGCAAGAATGGTTATTTGTACTTGAAAAATAAGAGGAAAATAATGAACTGTTGGAATAAGTTCAGTTAAGGGAAGAGAGGAAATGCGTTGGTGTTGAGGTCCCGGAAGGTGGTTGAATTCAGAATCTTATAGCGATGATGGTGAGCGTGCATTACATGTTAGCTCAGGCTTGTATTTTATGAGGAAGAGGAAATAGAGGGCCATTGTAGCTAGAACCGGACTCTGGCACAGCCATGCCATGTATATTTTTGAGTGCTTTTCCATTAATTTGATCTTTAGCATTGGTCTGGCATTTTGGGGGGATCAAATAACCAGTCAATATTCTTTTTATTTAATTTTTTATGATGTTGTTGTATGTTTACTCAATGCTGGATGACCAGACCTCACAAGCAACAGTGTCAAATTGAGTGAACACATCAAAGCCTTGTTAGAAGAAGGAAAATTGCTCTCAGGCATCAACCTTGCATATTACTCACTGACCTCCGTCAGTATGGAGAAGGTCCCATGATGCACTGATAATTCAGAAATTCAACCAATGCTCGGAGCTTTAGCATTTTGTCGGATGAAGCTAGATGTCAAAAATCAGAAAGCCGGAACTGCTGGTGATGAGAAATCCAGACATTTATCTGCTCCTATATCAAACCTTTTTTAAATGTCACTTCTGCCTCCCCCAAATGTACTGAGGCAATAATTATATGTACTGTATGAATTTTATTGAAGTAAGATGGTGCTAGACTTTTCACAGAACTAACTTGACATTCATTCATTCATTCATACTTAATTTGATTTTAGTTCCCCCCCTCGGCAAACACACTTCCTACATATTCACAGCCCACTCAAGTATCTACAGTATATATATTGATTATCATTTAATTAAGTATGAGTTTAAAGGATGTTAATATATGCAAGTGTAGCATCTTTTGCCACATGATGCAGTTATATTATATTAAAAAAAAACATAGGATAGTGCACTTTGGTTTCACTTTATTTTGATGGTCCCTTTAACACATTCTATTGACTATAAGTAATGTTGCACCTACATTTCTACTGACTCTCATTATAGTGTTAGTAGTGTATTAGTTGACTGGTAGGGTTAGGGTTAGATTAAGTTGACACATTCTTGCAAAGTTACTTATAGTCAGTAGAATATCTGTTGGGAGACCAACACAATAAGGAGTTAGTAGATTTGTAGTAGACAGTCTACTAATACTCTTATGAGAGTTTGTTGACATGTAGTTGCAACATTACTTAGTGTCAACAAAATGTTCAAAAGGGACCATCAAAATAAAGTGTTACCTGCACTTTTGCAAATGAATAAGCCTCAAGAGGAGAGAACATAAATCTACTTTTGGTTCAGGGTATTTATTTGTCACCCACATGTGCTTACATCTAGTATAAATATATGATCTTGTTTCATTAACAAGATCAATGTAAACTTTTTTTTCTTTATTTTCTCTGAAATAATAAAAGTGAAATGTGACAACATGCCCCATAGTAGGGAAACACTGTAACATGTGAAGGACATGTTGTTAAATGAGGGGCAAATGGATGAATTCACACATTCAGAAAACAAATGTTAATGCAGTTTTCTCTCTATAGTGTTGTTTTCTGACTTATGAATACTAAAAGCATAAAGTGTTGTTATGCTAGCCTTTTTGGAAACTCTGTGTCTCAAGGACAGAACAGAAACATTTATATGAATGTATTAGTAGTCAAGCACAGATATTGATAGCTGGCACTTGCTTTAGAGCCAGACTCACTATGGCCCTTGTCAATCACCACAACTGCAAGGCAAAGAAAGCAAATGTCAGTACTGTTAGGAGGTCCACTCTACAAATAGCCAATGTGTATAGCGGGGCCTCTTAAACACAGGACTCAGCAAATAGAACAATTTGTTTAAGCACATATTAAATCATGGCAGTCAGATTCAGAAATGTGATGTTTCAGTTTGGCACCTTCAGAGACTGTCTTGGAGAAAAGAAAATATCGAAAATAATAAGGTCTCGGTAGAAACAGGTACTTTGAACTGTGCTTAGACGAGATCTATTTTAGTGTCTGGACCAATCTTGTTTTTGCAAGGATTAAACAGTTCTGTGTAGGCAGATGGGTTAAGGCACTGTTATGTGATGGAGCCACCTGTGAAGGGGTCATCATGCACCAAGTAAACAGCATCATTAAGGGGTTCTATTTTCAGCCTGACAAGGTAGCGATCCAATACTCATATATATATATATATATATATAATGACCACCTGCAGCTACTAGTAAAAAAAAATCCATGCGTAGTGGTACTGCCATATCCATGCATGGTACCTGCACAGTGCTAATCTTTAGTAAACATGTAAACATGATTACACTTGAAAATGTAAATCATTCAGTGCCATGGTAAATTATAGGGGGATATTAAACCCATAAAACTCTGACCATTTACTTCTAAATTGTTGCATATTAGAGATGAGTCTACAGATGAGCTTTTGCCAATGGTAAACTTATCTCAACTGTCATCTGAAAATTGCAGAATATACACAGTACATTGCATAATTTTTAGGGTTTGTTTGTTTGACTGTCATTATTCTAGATGTTCGATAATATTACAATATTATATATTCTAATAATAAAGTTCTCAATCAGGACTCCGGGGCCCACTAGGGGTCTCAAAAATATTCCAGCCAATACATCTTGAACTTATTTAAATGTAGCTATATTAACAAAATATTGATTACAAATCTTGGGGATAAATAAATTATTTGTACTCTTTTAGAAATTTTGATAGCTGAACCTTTGATATTTATTGCATATAGGCCTCGACAGTTAATGACATGCTGTTTCAGTGTAGGACAGACAGCAATGGAAATATAAGCCAATATACCAACTCTATGGTAGCATGATACCAAAGCAAAGCTGAAATGAATTAGCCCTCGGCTAATTTGCAAGCACAAAGCTGTGTAATAAAAAAGGATGCTATACAATAGGACCAAACGTATTTCAGTCTTGAGGTTGCATTGATTGCTCAAGGCCTCCTCTCAGGTTTATTTGTTTCATCCTTGTGTGCCTTTGAATTTCAGCTGCCTCTGAGTTTTGCTCCAAATACAGGCAGAAAATAAAGCTTTGCATTCAGAGCTGTGCAGGCAGAGACACAATTATAACGTGAAACATGTTGATCAAGGACATTGGTTGCATCACCAAAGGCCTGCCAGTTAGTACAATGCAACAACTGAAGTTGGCTTTATTTAACATACGAATCAGTCAGTGGGATGTGCAGACCATTTTTTTACAAGGTCAGCTATCTGTAGAGTTTCATCCCCATTGGTCAAATAGGTAACATAAACCCTTTTCCTAACTATATTGAAGCACCAAATGACAGTGAATAAATGTTCTAGGTTCAGGAAACACTACAGTAGCTATAACCATACAGATTTTCCCAACCCAGGCTCATTGAAAGTACAAAACTCTGCCTACATTTCTGCAAAACAGTAAAACCATGTTACTGCAGTTTCCAGCAAAATGAACACTAGAGGCAGTAAAACGGCAACAAATTTAGTTCCTTTTCAAACAAATTATGATTACAGGGGAAGATTATCGATTCATAAAGAC
The DNA here is from genome assembly GCF_012432095.1 of Onychostoma macrolepis. Lineage (NCBI taxonomy): Eukaryota > Metazoa > Chordata > Actinopteri > Cypriniformes > Cyprinidae > Onychostoma > Onychostoma macrolepis. The sequence goes on from NC_081171.1 coordinate 25,104,175, forward strand.
TTATGTTAATGCAGTCCCTTGCACAATGCAATGCTATCACTTTTAAAACAGCAAGATGAATACATTTTAACTTTTGCATCACATAATCTGCTCCATTTGTAGGGCTTCTCTGTCTAGTAAAGCATTAACCCGAATTGTCATGATAGCACCCAATGTGATGATATGTTTAACTGTTTGGGAGAAAATTGATATAATTTGCGACAGTCATTGTACATTTCTCTTTGAAACTGCAGTGAAACATGCTTCAAGCGAGGCAGTGTCATTTTGCGACCATTTTTTAGCAATATGCTATTTTTATTTTATTTTTTCATGACACGGGCCTGAGGTAAAAAAGGCCCGTGATTGGCTGTGGAGTAGATTGACTGGTCATTGGTAGCGCCGATCGCCAAAGCCCCACCACGCCTCCCACTTATTAGCACTATTATTTAGTGGAGCTTTTCCATAAATTTCAGTGCAGTACCATTAGAGATTGAAACGTCACGTTTGCATTTGTTTTACCAATCAAATGCATTTATTTTATATATTCTATCAGGTGACCGCTGCGTCCGCACTCATCTCTCTTCGCTTCGTTCTGCCGTAATCTGGAAATGGTCATGCAAAGAACAATCTTCGAAAAGTAAAAATGTCTACCATTCAAAAAAAATAAAAATAAAATAAAATGTGAGAGAGGGGCTATTCTAAAAAAATTTAAATAAGGAGAGAGGGAAAAACATGAGTTAGTCAGTAAAATTCCCAGCTATCAGGCTATTTTACTAAAGCTGATGATGGAGTGGAAGTTGTGGAACAGCAAGTGGACCGGACATTGTCGCCACAGATTTTAGGTTAGTTTGATTATTAACTTGATGGATGTATATTGCTTGTTGTATTTGAACAACCTCTATAGGCCTATATTCGCTTTTGGGTTGAAAAGTAATCCGGTAGAAATATGTCAATCGTTTAGCGCGTCATGATGTTAGCTTATCATTTAAACTCATTTTAAACATTGTGGTTTAAAAACCAATTTAACTGTTCAGGGACAATAAGAAGCGGGGCAGAATTTATTTTGGCAAATGCACGCGTTATAGCCTAAAAACGCGCGGCGCGTTAAGCACCTGCCTAAACTTGAGTTATTTTTCGCGCCTTGAACTTAAACGTTCAAATATGGTTAGGCCTATGTGTCAAAATGCGAGTATCCTCGTAAACAGTCATTTGTGTCTTACATGAACATTATAGTTAAAGATAAAGCATGCATGTGAAGTGTAGGCTATGTGAGTTCCTGGCATTGTATGATGTGATTTTAAAGGGATAGATCACCCAAAAATTAAAATACTGTCATCATTTACTCAGCCTCGAGTTATTCTGAACCTGTATGAATTTCTTTGTTCACCTCAACATAAAAGAAAATATTTTGAAGAATGTTCATAACAAGAAGGTTTCTGGGCCCCATTGACTCCAATAGTGTATTTTTCTTTCTTTCTTTTTTTTTTTTTCATACTATGAAAGTCATGCAGCAGCTGTTTGGTTACCAGCATTGTTCCCAATATATTCTTTTGCGTTCAACAGCAGAAGGAAACTCATACAGGTTAAGAAAAACAACAGAATTTTCATTTTTGGGTGAACAATTCCTCAATAATTGTGTCAATAATGTGAATCAAACATCAGAAAGAAAATCACTCCATGTCCTTGACTGAATCACTTTTGTAAAATAAGAATGAATCTATATTGAATTTATACAGTGAAGACTATTCAGTCTATTTGTACATTTACTTTATACAATGTTTTTTATTCAGTGTTTTAAGTTTTTCAAGTAGGTCGATTTATGTATCTTTGTTCTCTTGTCATTCATGACTGTTTACTTGTCTTAAGTAAGCTTGGTTTTACTTAGGCTAGTATTATCTTTTGTGATATTGTAATTAGTAACAAGAATTATGAAATTTCAGTGCATCAAAAATGTTGATAGGATAAAAATCCTATTTAAAGCTATATATATAATTATTGTTATGGGGGACCCTGCAGTAAGTCATAGCCCCGGGACCCAGTGAGGTCTTAATGCGGCCCTGCATACAGTATGTCATGTTAATCAGAAATTTAGGTAGAGTAACTAAATTTAGGTAGAGATTTTTGTCAATGTGAATACATTTAAATTTACTGCAGATTCCAACGGTAGCACTTTATTTTACAGTATGTGTACTTCCCTGGTACATACATGGTAAATATCTTGTACCTACAGGCAAATGAGTGTAACACAAGGTACTTACCTGAAGTGTATGTACATGGTAACAAATAATAAACACGGCTGTATTTAATGTACATGCATGGTAATTAGTTTGTACATACAGACAATTGTGTGTAATAACGGTCACTCACAGGTAGTGCCTGTACATGGTAACTAATTAGATCCTTTACTGTACTTACTAATGTATATACATGGTAAATATGTAGTACTTACGGACAAGTGGGTACAAACAGGCACGTCCTTACAGTATCCGTATATGATAACTAATAAGACACATTACTGTACATACTAATGGTATGTGCATGGTAAATGTGTAGCACCTACGGTAAAATGTGCTATTATGTGGTAACAAACAAGACACATACTGTACTTGGTATACACGTGGTAAATATGTAGTACTTACAAACAAGTGTGTGTTAATGTTAAATTGCTCTCCACCAACAGTGCTTACAAAGTTTGAAGAATTGGTAACTTTGTGTTTCACTCATTTGCCTGTAGGTACAAGATATTTACCATGTATGTACCAGGGAAGTACACGTACCATAAAATAATGTGCTACCGAAAATCCTGCAACTTTGATTTCCTCAAAGAGGTGTTTGAACAAGTCATTGTTTGTTTCTCCTTTTCCATGCAGTCACTCAAAAAATGGATTATCCTTTACAATGTTAGGAAGATTGGTAGTCTAACATGAATAGCTTTTGGAGCCAATTTTATTCCCATAATGGGACATTTTTCTGCATGAAATAGGATATTGAGCAACAAAAATGTGGAATGGAAAATGGCGTAAAATATCAGAATGGAATCCAACCTAAATGTATGTGTTCTAAAGCAACACCAAATAGTGATTGTTCAGCTGAGGTCAGTTCTGTATTGATTCACTCTTCTTCAAATGTTGTGTAAATGTGATGTTAATAAAATAAAATAAATGTAATTTCAAAGGAAACTGTTACTACATTTGATTATGACATTGGTTAACAATAATGAAGACATTCACTGTAAAACCATGAAAATGCAGTTAGAAAGTACATTTTGATTTCATCTTCACTTAAATGTTATGGCTACACTTTTGAAACAGTGTGAGAGTTTCACAGACACTGTTATTAGACATGAAATTTTAGAGAACTAGAAGAGAAGTACAGAAATACTGCAACATCAAAACAGAGGCATCAATGAGTTCAAAGAGTGCAGAAAACAAGAGGGATGCTGGGAAAGAGAGAGAGAGACCGAGAGAGCATGGTTCATTGGATGCATTATTAGCAAATAATCTATTGTATGTGAGGAGAGGTGGAACAGAAGAGAAAAAAGAGCAGAAATGTTAAAGTGCAGTTCGAAACGGTTGTTTGTTTTCGTTCATCGACTTTCTTCTTCTTTTTTCCATGCGTACACAGTGCAACCTCTCTCTGTAGGCCTGTGTTCCCAAACACAATCTATCAGCTGAACATGAGGTCACGTCATGAAGTTGAAATGGAATTTTTTGGACGATAAATGAAAAAACAGACCAACGTAATGAAAGTGTGATTGAAGGCATTGCATTAACACAACAAATCACCTTGAATTCTATGTAGCATTGACATAGTTTCACAAAACCACCCAAGCCTTCATTCATACTGTAGCTGCAGTTTTCCCTTTTTCCTTCCGCTTCCCTTTTTTTTGAAGTCTGAGGACACAGGGTAATTGAATTTCGACCATAATTCAGTCTGAAATCCAAGCGGCCTGTCATGTGATGCGACTTTTTTTTTCTTCATACTCTTTCATCTCTGCAATTTCATGACTTGAGGCCACGGCGACAGCATATTCATTACAGGAATTATACATGGGCTTTAACGTCAGCCAGTTTTACATCATGTGTCTTGTAAGGTAAATTAACAAAACATTTTTACATGTATTTGCAGTTTAATTTAATATGGTGTGCACATGAAAACTAATGAGCATGTTATTGTGTTTCTTGAGAGAGAAACATAAAGAGAAGAAGTATTCTGTTGAAGCAGATCAAATATCTGTTTTTCAGAATCATCAGAGTCATCAAACTAACCAAGTAATTGGTTTACTCATACTTGTCTCTGCATATTAAGAAGCAAGTATTTCATCACTGAAATTATCTTTAAATCAATTGCATGGGCACAACAACAGCATGAAACAGTTGAGTGGAAGATATACAGAGAGATCAAGAAAGCATTGCGACAAAGGAAAATAGAGTGTTTGAGGTTAAACTCACAAAAAAGTGAAGCTAACAGTGACAGCTCCATTGAAGATCAGTGAATGAGAGGGGACAGGGGAGGAATGAGACGAGTGAGCGACTACAACTTCAGAGATCAATTCAAAAGCAACTGACACTCTGTGAGTCTCGAGAGAGACGTAAGGAAATGCGTCTTCTTAGATCTGACTCAGCTTAACAACCTGAAAGAGATCGTAATGTTATGCTTCATATTATGTAGAGTGTAGTTTATTTTATTCTATAAGCAAGCACAGAATAGTATGATAAAATAAACACTTAAATCTAATGAAAAATTTAATTGGTTAATATATACATACAAGAACAATGAATATAAATATAGGTTGTCTTAATATATCGTTTATCTAAATAAGTGCGTGTGTGTTGTGTGTGTGTGCGTGCGTGTTTTTGTGACAAATGAGGACATAAATTTGTATAATGACATGTGTATGACATAGGTATTACAAGGAGAAGGTGACTTATGAGGATATTGCCCCATGTCTCCATTTTTAAAAACGCTTATAAATCATACAGAATTAGTTTTTTTTTTTTTTTTGAGAAAGTAAAAATGCACAAAGTTTCCTGTAAGGGGTAGGGTTAGGTGTAGGGTTGGTGTAGGGCAATAACAAATACAGTTTGTGCAGTATAAAAACCATCACGCCTGTGGAATGTCCCCACTTTTCACAAAAACAAACATGTGTGTGTGTGTTTTACATCATCATCATCATCATTATTATTATTATTATTATTATTAGTGTTGTTGTTGCTGCTGCTGCTGCTGTTGCATTTGAACTAAAACTGAATCCTTGCAAACTCCAAAGTTTGCAGCTCTTAGTAAACTAGATACTATGAAATAGTTTCTGATTATTAGTATGACATGCAAGTTACAGTAGGTTATGATCACCACTTTATTTTAATTTAATTTAGTTCAGTTTAGTTTAGTTTATGTACAATAATGATTTATGTGTTTATTTATTTACTTATTTATTTATTTATTCGCTACTTTGTCTATACATTTTATTTTATTTTATTTACAAATACTTTTTATTTATTTATTTATCGATTTACTTACTTGCCTATGGACGAACAAACAAACGAACGAATGCATGTATGCATGCATGAATGGATGATATATAATCTGTAAACCTACCACTAAAAGGCATCTCAGCTTTTCACAGGATATTTCAAATGTCCATCAAACAAGCTATTCTTCTGAATGGGTCTTGACCTGAATAAAGCAAGACTAGCACACCACCCACTAAGTCTTAGTGTTTTTTGGGTTTTTTTGATAGTTTTTTCTGTTCAGATAGTATTGCCACTCTTAAGTCAGAAAAGAGTTTCTTGTTTCCTTGGCAAATAGGCACCCAAATGTCAAATGATGTGAGATATTGCAGAGATTACAGGAGTGAGTATGAACATGTCTGCACAGCAACACAGAAGTCTGCTTGAGCGCATAAACAGCCTGAGCTTCTTTCTGCTGATATCTTGTGTGCCGAGCTCTAAGTGTGTCAGACACATTGCAAAACCAATTACAGGTATAATGTGATTAGCTCTGCCAGAGTAATGCAGTCCAGTGGATTTAAACTAACAGGCACCCTCGCAAACACTCTCAGAACCTAGGACTGCCACATTACGTTTGGCAGCCAGCTACCAAAAGCCTGATTTGTTCTGCCTCTCATTCCTTCACAACTGGCATCCTTCCCTCGCTTCAACCTTCACTCCACCCGTCCGGATGGATGGAGCAGGACAGCGTGAGGCGGGAGCTCATCCATGTCCAGTGACAGTTTAATGATGTCAGCTTGGTTTCATTCCACTTCCCATCACACATCCACTGTGTCTGGCTCTTTTTAACCTTACAATATTTACACACATGGCCGACCGCTTCACCCTGCCCTGATACCCCGAGCTGCTTGGCTCCGCTGTGTGGGTTATATGAGGACGTGGGGCAGAACTGAGAGATAACACAGGTTAACATTCATGTGCTGTGGATGTGTAGGTGTGGGTTCAACATGAGTCTTGAGTCTGGCTCTGGCCATTGAGGTGTTGGGTGGATAACACTGTGGTCAAGACCCAGATCAGGGGATGCTTTCGCATCTTATCTCACGCTGTCTTGACAGATCGCTGCAGCTTTTTCTGCTCTGGTGATACATTGTTTTTCCACGTGCTTGAGATAAATGGCATATGAAATGTACTTAACTTATACAATGTGATGCATTCCCAACTGAAACTTCATATTCGGCTGGAAATAATGAGGGACTGGACTTGATTTTATCCATTTTTCGGGGGTGTAATACGTTAGGCTAATTCAGGTTTATTGTTCATACTTTGTACCAGGCCAAGAGATGCAAACACGGATGAATGGATGGATACTTTTTCAGATTTTCGACTTCAAAATTTCACGTGTATCAATGTATTACTTGCTGTTTCTTTGTGAAATTTACTAGGGATTTCTGAGGGAAATTTGTTTCTACACCGTTTAAACGATGATTTTTATGGGGACCAGAACACGACAGCATCCTAAAGGAAGTTAGAATCCATCATGGCAGATAGATAGATAGATAGATATAACCCAAAGCATCCTAACAATAAGGTCATAATATAAGGTCCTGTTTTGTTGCCTTTACTATTCAGTGAATTTGGCAAATCATTACTATTTTTATTTTTTATTTTATGAAAACAGACTTTTTGGCAAATCGTGTCATATTAAAACAATTACTGTATGAATAAAGTCACTCTGTTCCTCTCCTCCTCTAGTACTGTTAAATTACCAGGCAAACATTCCTCAAAGGATATGCCAACTGGTGGTAAACATGCTCTTTTATTTGTGCTTTTTTATTTCCTTCTTTTTTGGTCTTTTATTCTCTCTCACTTTGTTCTATTTTGTTTTCTTTGTTCTTCTTTTTCATCAGTCACTAGAAATGTGCAGTGGTAATTCTGAATGCCAGCAAGGTCTTTTCATCTCTTGCGGTAATTTGCCTCAGATCAGGAGACATGAGCCAGAGAGGGAAGTACACGGTTGTTAATTTTAGCCCACAGGGAATTATAACCAGTGCATTATGTATTCGCAAATGTTTTCCCAAGGTACATTATTCTGCTAAATAGTGTCTGGACTTAAACAAATATAAGAGAATATAACTGTTCCTTTTCCTGTTGAATTGATAGCAAGTGATTTCACAAACTAATTAGCACAGCTGACCCCTGCCATAATATTACGGTTCCTCACCCTTATGAATGCACATATTTTAAATTTTCTCCAGCTGATGTCATATTAAGAAAACCAAGGGAAACGGCACGTCTGTGCTCTGGAGAATTGTTAATAGATTGGTGGCCTGAGACATTTTCACAGTTTGACTCTTGAGCTTCTTACAGCAGCACAGACATTGAAATCTTAATGTGACGCACATTTGATCCATACACGACTGCATACTATCTCAAGTAACCCAGCATAACTGCCCTATTTGCTACGACCAGGGAAAAAATAAAGTTCTTCCTCTTGATAGTATTCAAATATGTTCCATTCCATTTGAGGAAGTAGCGTTTATTTGGCCCACCTTGTCAAAGTGCTGCATCTAATCAACAGTTTGTGCAGTCCATCTCTGCTAGCTTGTTATGTGCCATGTGATTTGACAGTCAAAATCAATGCCACTTAAACGGATGGTGCGATTTTCTGAACGCCAGAGCCGCTGGTTTGCCTCCTCCTATATTGATCTCATCTATCTGCTGTGATTCTGTGGATCCGTTGCCTTGGGTTTCATGCCACTCATCCTCAACATTAGCATGCAAATTATGTTTTGTTCTTCTGTATAATGCTTTGCCTGTGCAGTCGGCCAGCAGTTTGATGCATCATGATAGGATGGTGCTTTTTGTTTATTTGAAAATGTTATTCATTTATGATTTCATTAACATATATTAATAATTGTTCATTGTAGTAGTAGTAGTAGTAGTAATAATAATTATTATAATAATAATAATAATAATTATTATTATTATTAAATATTATGATGATTGTAATGGCAAATAATCATGATTTCTTTTCATGATATTTAATTACTACTACTGCTACTACTACTAATAATAATAAAACAAGTAAACATACATACATACATATTTGACTAAATAACTGCACATTGTCAATCATGTTTGCTTGGGTAATCAAAATGTCCATTTCATTCATTCATTCATAAATAAATGCATACATACATACATACATACAGGTGCATCTAAAAAAATAGAATATTGTGAAAAAGTTTTTTTTGTAACTTATTTCAAAAAGTGAAACTTTCATATGTTCTAGATTCATTACATGTAAAGTAAAACATTTTAAACATTTTAAACATTTTTTTTTTTTGATGATTAGAACTTACAAAAAAGATCCAGTACCTCAAAATATTACAATATTCACTAAGATCAATCAAAAAAGGATTTGCTAAACAGAAAAGTTCAAGTTCTTGAAAGTATGTTCATTTATGCACTCTATACTTGGCCGGAGCTCCTTTAGCAAACTCCAGCATCAGTGAGGTGTGGCATGGAAACGATCAGCCTGTGGCACTGCTGAAGCACTATTGAGCCTTCAGCTTGTCTGTATTGTTGGATTGACTGTTTCTCATCTTTCTCTGGAAAATATTCTATATATTTCATATGGGGTTCAGGTCAGGCATGTTGGCTGACCTATCAAGCACAGTAATATCATGGTCAGCAAACCACTTCACACTGGACTTCAAGCAGCTTGGATTCTGTGCCACTCCAGTCTTCCTCCAGACTCCAGACCTTGATTTCCTAATGAAATGCAACATTTACTTTTATCTGAAAAGAGGACTTTGGACCACTGAGCAACAGTTTCAGTTCTTTTCCTCCTTGGCCCAGGTAAGATGCTTCTTGGTAGCCCTCTTCCTCAAGTCGTCTGAGCGTGGTGATTCTTGATGCACTGACTCCAGCTTCAGTCCACTCCTTGTGAAGCTCTCCCAAATGTTTGAATCAGCTTTGCTTGACAGTATTCTCAAGCTTGTGGTCATCCTTGTTGCTTGTGCACCTTTTCCCTCCCAATTTATTCCTTCCAGTCAACTTTGCATTTAATATGCTTTGATACAGCACTCTGTGAACAGCCACACCTTTCAGTAATGACCTTCTGTAATTTACCCTCTTTGTGGAGGGTGTCAATGATTGTCTTTTGGACCATTGCCAAGTCAGCAGTCTTCCCCATTATTGTTGTTTCAAAGAACAAAAGATACCCGGAATTCATACTGTAGGGATGGTCATTTAATGAAACTCAAATGTAAATATTCTAATATTTTGACTTTCATGAGCTGTAAGCTCTAATCATCAAAAAAAAAAAATATATATATATATATATATATATATTTTTTTTTTTTTTTTACTACATGTAATGAATCTAGAATGTATGAAAGTTTCACTTTTGAAATAAGTAAAAAAAAAAAAAAAATTGAACTTGTTCACGATATTTTTATTTATTTATTTATTTATTTATTTATTTATTTATTTTTTGAGATGCACCTGTACATATACATTGTCAATCATGTTTGCTTGGGTAAATAAAATGCCCATTTAAAACTGTTTAAAACTACATAATACACTGATGGCTTTCTTTTCTTTTCTTTTTACATACAGCAGAAACATTTTAAATTTTAAATTATAGCATGATTGATTTGATGGTTTTTTTTTTTTTTTTTTACTTTCACAGCTTTGTTATTACATGTACCGATGATCCATCTTCATGATGCAGCTTTTTTTTTCTTTTGCCTTCTATAAATACCTCATATGTGTTTGTTCTCTTAATTTCACATAATTTAATGTTCTGTCACTTGAAAAGATCATTTTCATAGAAATAAATAAGATGAATTTTCATTCCACTTCAACCCACCATGTCGCTGTACTGCAGAATAGCTTGTGCATCTTTCAACATGTTAATACATCATGTAGCCAATAGCAACAGCTTCACCGACGCAAACAAACACCTACAACAAGCAAAACATATTTCATAGGTGGCCTCTGTGACCTCATAAGTCGCTGAGGTTTAATCGTAACAAAGCATTGGGCCAAAACAGAAAAATCTAATTAAAGATCGTTAATGAGACACACATGATGAATTGACCTGCAAGAGTTGCTCGCCGCCCATATATTAAGCTTGATTTTGTAATGGCCGTGTGTCCACATGAAAAGACGCTCAAAGGTCAGAGCTTGTCGGTTGGTATGATGATGCTTTATGAGTTATAATGCTAATAATAATGAAAAATGTTATCAGCAGCGCTGCTTATTAGTCATGTTAATAACTCTCGCATGAGAGATTTTTATTTGGAGTTAGGGGATGTCCCACTGGACACTTGATTAATTAGATAAAAATGTTTAATTGAGGTGCTACAGTGAGGACCAGATGCTTATCACAACATTGGAGGAGAAGAGATCAAGAAGGTGTTTTACTGCTTTATCTCACCCTGTTTTCCATAATAATAATCTTCGGAATTCATTAGCACAGGAAATGAATGCAATAATTGGAGTGCTTGATAATTTTGCAGGAGGTGATAACCCAATATACTTCCTGAGTAGCATGTGAGGGCCAGCATTGTGTGAATGCAGTGTATAATTGTGATCAGGACCCCAACATGAGGCGTAGATGTTTATTAATGATCGCCTGACTTTATCCTGCTTATTACACCGCTACTTACCAAATAAATAAATGCACTTGAAATATTGATTTTAAATTATTTTATTACACGGGACAATCAGGGACACCCGGTTAGCCTGTCACTGTTTATTTTGCAATAGTGACCCACTGAGATACTCACTGCACATGTATCAGGTGTTTTACATCTCGAATAAATTAATAAACATGGACATTAAACTCTTATTCATGCAAATATAAAGGCAATGTTATATTTTAGGTATAACAACCCATTTACTGTGTAACTAAATGAATGAATGAATGATAGTAAGCTTATGCAAAATGTATTCATTAGCTTTTATATTGTCATTGCACTGAAACAAAAGTTCTTAAAATATTATCTGAGAAGGATGTATATTATTATGTTGACAGTGTAACAGGGTAACCATTTTTAGGTTATTCTTTTTTTTTTCTCAGTGATAAATATTTTTCCATTACCATTTTACAGATAATATTTCAATATTACAAACCCCACTGAACAAGCTAAATGCAACAGAGAGACTCAAGAACAGAAAAGCATAAACGATTTTTGAAAGTTATTTTGCTGCAATATTTTAACTATTTTCCACAAAAACTGGATGCATGATTTGTTTTTGATGTTTGAAAATGCTATGAAAATGGCATTTTGGTCATATACATCCCTTGTACATATGAACAAAATATGTGGGTAAAGAAAAAACACCTTTTAAAAACAATACAGTTCATTCATTAAACTTTAGTGTCGCAACAAAAGGACATGCAGATTCCGTGTTTGGCAGCATTTTCTCATGATCTCTTTCTGGATGTGTTCCCATAATTATACTACACTTAATGTTGTTGATAGGAAATATTGATACCACAGTGCACCCCTTGCTGCATTGTCTTTGTAAGCATTATTAATTTTCTTCCAATTCATTATCACTTAGGTTTATACATTTCAAATGTGTTTTGGCAGCTTGAAAACAGAACAAAAAAATAAAAATAAATAAAGTGAACTGCAATATGCTCTTCTTCTGTTAATGAGTTGTGAAAAATATTAGCTAAAAAACACTTTTTTTAAAGTAAAATTGTGGTAGTAAAGAACACTGCTGAAACGTTGTCTTTTGTTGTCTTGTTATAGAATAGAAGTGTTTTTGTAATGTGTTTTTGCTGAATATTATTAGTATTTGACTCTTGCATCTCAAAGAAAGTTTTATCATGTTTGATTCTAACATGCATTTAGTGTGTTTTACTCTACTCTACTTCAGAATTTACTCAGCTAGAAAATGTTATTTTCCATGCAACATTGACTATAATAGTGCACCAGGAGACAGAGAGTATAGTATATCAGTGAAGAGCTGTTGTAAAGCAGCAATGAAGGCACCAAAATTATATTCAAAATGCCATGAGCATGTATGCCTTTATTACCATACATCTAATGACAACACTGTCCAATGGAATTAATATGTAGATATCACTGTATGCCTTCTGCCCATTCAAAGGAGGCAATTTAGCCTAAAATAGCGCTGAATTTAATTATGCAAATGATATGTGTGCAACTCATTATTCCTTGCAGTTCAAGACTAGTTTATTAGATAAAAAGCACATATCTAACAGAACAATGTTTATGTTACAGTAAGTCAGCTGTGTTTGTGCAAGTGTGTGTTTTTCAGTTTTCGTAAGTAAGTTAAGGTTGACTGCTGAAAGCATTGAAATCATTTTCCAAATGCAACCCTAATGATAAGATATAACCTATTTGTGCACATTAATATGCATTACTCTAGATCTACAAAACAACATTAGCAATGATGAAAACCAGGGCTTTTGATGACAAGTCAATTCTCCTCTCACTTTTTCACATTTGCACATGGGTGTAGGTTTGATTTTATTGCAGGATGACAATTCTGGGAATAAATATATATATATATATATATATATATATATATATATATATAAGAAAATGCTATTACACCATTAATATAGGGAAAATAACATTGTTTCCCTGTAGGCCTGACTATACTCTATGGATATGGTGTTAGAAAAAAATAAATAAACAATGTAATTAGTAATATTCCATACAGTCATTTGTTAAGTGCTTTGAATTTGATCATTGTTCTTCTGCTTTAAAAAATTGCATTAGTGGTGGACAGTAACACATTATTATTATTATTATTAATAGTTTATTTATTTATTTATTTATTTTATTTTTTTTACTTGAATCAGTAACACATTTACATGAATCAGTAATTGAGTATTTTTACTTTGTTATTGTACTTAAGTACATTTTTCTAGTATTTGGACTTTTTCAGAATATATATATACAGTGGTGTGAAAAAGTGTTGGCCCCTTTCCTGATTTTTAATTTTTTTGCATATTTGTCACACTTAAAAGATTCAGGGTCAGTCCTCTGTCGTGTGTGTCATGTGTTCCCGCCTCTTGTTTCCTTATTTGGTCATGTTCCTGTCCTTGTTAAGTGTGATTATTAGTTAAGTCTTGTCCAGCTGTGTTTTAGTCATTATCAGAAATTGTCATGTGTATTTAGTTCCTGCCTGTTTAGTTAGTTTTCGTCTGGTTTACTTGTTATTCTCCGGTGTTCCTGTCTGTGTTTACCTGGCCTTGTCTTGCCCTGCCTTGTTTGGATTAATTAAAGACTATTATTTTGAAGTATCTCCTCGTCTGCATGTTCCTCGTTCCTCCCTGCTGTGTGCACCGTGACAGAAGACCAGACCAAAACAAAAAACTAAAAATGTAATATTACACAAAGATAATGCAAGTAAATACAAAATGCTGTTTTTAAATGATGATTTCATTTATTAAGGGAAAAAAGCTGTCCAAACCTACCTGGCCCTACGTGAAAAATGAATTGCCCCATCCTATTAAATCATGAAAGAACTGTGATTAAACACATTATTTTAGAAAGCTGAGTTAAATTTCACTAGCCAAACCCAGGCCTAATTACTGCCAGACCTGTTGAATCAAGAAATCACTTAAATAGAACCTGTCTGACAAAGTGAAGCATGCTTAAAGAGCAACACATCATTCCGTGATCTTAAGAAATTCAGAAACAGATGAGAAACAAAATAGTTTACATGTATCAGTCTGGAAAGGGTTATAAAGCCATTTCTAAGGCTTTGGGACTTCAGCGAACCACGGTCAAAGCCATTATCCACAAATGGAGAGAACTTGAAACAGTGGTGAGTGGCCGGCCTACCAAAATTACTCCAAGAGCACAAAGACGACTCATCCAGGAGGTCATAAAAGAACCCAGAACAACATCTAAAGAACTGCAGGCCTCACTTGCCTCAGTTAAGGTCAGTGTTCATGATTCAACAATAAGAAAGAGACTGGGCAAAAACAGCATCCGTGGGAGAGTTCCAAGGCAAAAGCTATTGCTGACCAAAAAGAACACAAAGGCTCGTCTCACATTTGCTAAAAAATATCTTGATTATCCCCAAGACTTTTGGGCAAATATTCTGTGGACTGATGCGACAAAAGTTGAACTTTTTGGAAGGTGTGTGTCCCGTTACATCTGGCATAAAACCAACACAGCATTTCATAAAAAGAACATCATACCAACAGTCAAACATGGTGGTGGTAGTGTGATGGTCTGAGGCTGCTTTGCAGCTTCAGGACCTGGACGACGTGCCATAATTGATGGAACCATGAATTCTGCACTCTATCAGAAAATCCTGAAGGAGAATGTCCAGCTATCTGTTCGTAACCTCAAGCTGAAGCGAACTTGGGTTATGCAGCAGGACAACAATCCAAAACACACCAGCAAGTCCTCCTCTGAATGGCTGAAGAAAAACAAAATGAAGACTTTGGAGTGGCCTAGTCGAAGTCCTGACCTGAATCCTATTGAGATGCTGTGGCGTGACCTTAAAAAGGCGGTTCATGTTCGAAAACCCTCCAATGTGGCTGAATTAAAACAATTCTGCAAAGAAGAGTGGGCCAAAATCCTGCACAGCGCTGTAACAGACTCATTGCAAGTTATCGCAAATGCTTGATTGCAGTTGTTGCTGCAAAGGGTGGCACAACCAGTTATTAGGTTTAGGGGGCAAGCACTTTTACACACAGGGCCATGTGGGTTTGGATTTTGTTTTCCCTTTATAATAAAAACTTCATTTAAAAACTGCATGTTGTGTTTACTTGTGCTATCTTTGATTAATATTTAAATAGGGATGCACCGAATCCAGATTTTTGGGGTTCTGCCAAATACCGAATCCACTGGTTAAGATTCTGCCGAACCCGAAACCGAATACCGAATCCTACTCCCATCCTCAGACCATTAACACAGTAAACACATTAATGAAGTAAACAACGTCCACAGCAGTGTATTTTTCATTTTATTTTATTTTAATGCACAACTCTATTCTTTCGGATGTTTAATACGCAAATGTTTTAACAGCGGCGATGTTGTGTATTGTTTGGGGTCCTTGCCACCACGAGACAAATCGGCATTGCAAATTGAACATGTAGCTCGACTTGAATCGCCTTCTTTCAACTGAAAGTACTGCCAAACAACACTTTTTCTGCTCACGATTTCCATTTTCACTTTCTCACATGTACTGCATTCGAACGGTCCACCTTAAACACCTTCCCGTACTCAACGGCGGCGTGACGTTGACCAGTGTAGCGCGCTTAATGCAAGCTTAGGGTTCGGTGGATTTTTTTTTTAAGGTTCGGCAGAAACCGAACCCCGTCAAAAAGTCCAATATTCGGCCGAATCCGAATCCTGGATTCGGTGCATCCCTATATTTAAATTTGTTTGATGATCTGAAACATTAAAGTGTGACAAACATGCAAAAAAAATCAGGAAGGGGGCCGACACGTTTTCACACCACTGTGTATATATATATATATATATATAATATTACATTCCAAAGCATAATACCATACTTTTTACTCCACAACATTTCTTAGAAACATGTTGTTCATTGTCATTTTTAATTGGAAAAATTCTGTGACACAATAGTGGTGTCTGATTCATGAACGAGCTGATTCTTTTCAATGAACCTCTTAAATCACAAATTGCACTAGCGATTCATTGAGCAGATTCTAGCTCTTCTCAATTCAACAACTCACTGATTCAAAGGAATCGGTCATAGCAAGTAGCCAGTTGACCTCGGTGTGAAATAATGAATCTCAAAATCATACAGTCACTTGTAAAAGGCTCATATATGCAGGAAAATCAAATAATACGCTGGATTTTTCTTAAAAATAAAACAGTTGTGGATTATCCAACTGAAGACAACAAGGTAAAGTTCACTTACTTCTGGGATGTATTCAATAAAGAATTAAATATTATAATTGTGTATTGTTAGCTTAAGCACATTGTGCTCATCTTTACTTATGACTTTGATAAAGATCAGATGGGTTCACATACTCTTGCCACTCTACATTAAATTTATAACACTGTAGGGTGACTATTCTTTTAAGTGTTATTTATAGCACAACTCACATTCAGTATTTTCTTCTTGTTAAATATCCTGTTTCACATTGCAGATGTAAAATAGGTTTCAAACACCAATCTTAAATCAGTCACACAAACACTGAATCGTTGCAAACTGAAATGTGGAAGAATAATCTTTACTCAAGTGTATCCGAGTGTTTTATTTCTGTCAGAGAGCTGCCTGTCTTCATTTTCCTATGATTGCTAGCTGTCTGCATGTTTGTTTAGAGGATCGCCACCCACTTAGTCATGGATCTCGACTTCTGTTGTTGAAGCGCATCAGACGTCGATGCAAATCCCGCAGTGAGATGCGAAACAACAACACAACAGGCAGGTTACAGGTCTGGGAGAAAGACAAGCAGAGGAGAGGGAGGAGAGAGAAGGAGGAGACTGAAGTCATTGGTCACTAGCCACTAGCAAATTGAAATCTAAGCAATTTGCTTAATAAAATTAGCTAGGTCATTGACTTACTTATGAGAGGTAGTTTGGTTAAAAACGCTCAAACCCACTGAGCAACCGCACATCCGTGCATTCTTCCAAAGGTACCATCCAGTGGAGACAGCATCCGTACACACATAAACACGTACACGTACGTTTCAGCCGACGGAGCTTCCACAAGCAGAGTGGATATCTGGAAGTGTAGGGGATGTGCGATACGGCAGCAGAGGATGACCCTAAAGTGGCAGAGGGGGCTGGTTTGGTGTCAGACAGCCAGACGTCTCCCTCTGTCAGATCTCCAGAGACTGCTGAACTGACCCAAACTGGGGACGGTCTCCCAGGGGCCACCCTGACCTCCTACAGCCCACTGCGGGCACTGCATCAGCCCTGGTGCTTGGTTCTGGTGCTCATCCTGCTGGTTCTCTCTCTCCTTTTCAGCTGGGCGGTGGTACACCTCAGCTTGGGGGCTCGGAGCAAACCCTTCAGGATTTCTTCCAGCTACAACCAGCCCGGCGACATGGAGACAGCGACCTATGACCCCCGGTTCACCACCAACTGCACCATACGTGAGTGTTTCTTGGAAATGTTTCGGTTTCTCAAAGTAAATGGTTTGCTTAGTTTTTTTTTTTTTTTCATGCTAGTTGAAACCAAAGTTTTTGATGTGATTTGATATGACTGTGAAGGTTTAGATTTGTATGCCAAAATCAATGGTCAAAAATATGCTTACTTTTTGATTCAAATTTTATTTTGTTGTATATGCATTTTTAACTAAACCTTTTCTGCAGTTTTTACTTTATTACTTTCTGCTGCCATATACACATTTGTTTGTAATGTTTTTTGAAAGAAGTCTCATATATGCTCACCAAGGCTGCTTTTATTTGATCAAAGAAGAAGAAAAAAACGTTTTAAATATAGTTTATTCGTGTAATGGCAAAGCTCCATTTTCAGCAGTCATTACTATAGGCTGGAGAAAAGATGCTGAAAATTCATCTGTGCTATCACAGCAATTTAAAATATTAAATTAGAAGACAGTTCTTTTAAATTGCAATTATATTTCCCAATATTAAAAAAAAGAAAAAACATCCAAAATTGTAACCGATAATGTTGCATAGTATATAACTAGTCCTTGACCAAGTCATTATTGTCAAAGAGTGACAGGTTATGTGATTGTTTTTTTTGTTTTGTTTTTGTTTTTTAATCTTCTGCTTTACAGTAACAAGATTAATATAATCAAAAGAGAAAATGGTTCATTGTTTTTGGATTTTGAGAGTAGAACTCAAAATAAGACTGCAGTCTGTTTAATTTCTGTAAAACCTCATAAAGTCATAAACTCTGAAAATAAAATACTGCAAATGATTTCAGGGCAGAATATTGCAATGCAAATGTGTCTGTGATTTTCAACTTATTGGCAAAGTACAAAAATAGTTTCATTATACATTCCTTTTTTTTTTTTTTTTTTTTTGTAAATAGAGTTGCAATCCTTTCAATCAAAAGTAGAAAAAAAAAAAGTAATATGCGTTTGATGCCTAGAAGCAATGCATTTGCCTCACTTCAAATCTTTGTATGAGTGTTTTTTTTTCTAACACTGAACCTATGTAAGGAGAGCAACTGCCTTGTGCCACTTCCTCATTTGAACTACAACATTTACTATAGAGCATTCATGCTTTTTAGATCAACGGCAGCAACTTGAATTTTGCCTCTTGCTCCTTTTTTTTTTTTTAATTTGCTCTTTTTTTCTGCTCTGTGCTTCCTGATTCAATAACTGGCGGGGAAATTGCCCATGTCTGACCGCAGGGAACAGAACGCTGCTTGTCATGCAAATTCAGAGGCAGACAGATCTCTAATTGTTTCAGGGTTGTGTAGTTCAGTAGCCCAGTTTTTTTGCGTCTGCCCAAACAAATCCCTCCGGGGGTCACTCCGTTAGACAGGCTGTTCTCGTCCTGAGGCATGCCGTGTTCCTCTGTTCTTGCTGCTAAATGCCCTGTTCTCTCTAGCTCTAATCCACCCCCGCTTGCCATAATAGATATTAGCAGATTGACATGCTTTACAGTGTGGCTTACCTTCCTGAAGCACCTGCCACTAGAGCTCAAATTACCTGCCACCTGTAAACGCGCTCACTTGACGTACTGATTTGCAAAGCTGAGGATTGTGTGTGTGTGTGTGTGTGTGCAAGATAGATATGCTTGATAAGGCTTGAAATTTCCCTTTAATAAAATGAAGTAATTGTTGTAATCAAAAGAGCTCTAAACGTGACCCTTTTTACTTTGTTTTTGGCACTAAATTATCTGGAACTAACATAAGACAATACAAGGCCAAAAAATGTTTATATTTTCTGAAGAAAATGTGAGTGGTTGCGAAAATCACTGTCATAACACTAAGTTGTGGGTGGTTATTAGCAGAAATAATTCAATTTAGTTGCTAAAGTGATCTGAGTAGTTGTTAATGTTTGGTATGTCTGTGTGTTTACACTGTATATATTATGATTGGATGATCTACACCATCATATTTTTTTGGACAATTATTATTATTATTATTATTTTTAATAAGTGTAGTTTAATAATGATTTACTGGCTACAATATTTGCAGTTAAAGATAAACCTACAGATGGATTATTTTCTGAAATAAAGAATTAAACATTAATTATCTGATTATTGCAATCAACATCCATGGCAAATAAACTTAATATACCATGAAAATAACGTCCTCAGTAGCTCAAATTGTATCATCAAACATTAAAATGAATATAAATTCTTAACACTCCAGGATATAATCAAATGCAATTTATTTCATTTCAATATAACAAACTTCAATATAACATTCAAAAACAGATAAATGGTTTAGCAATAGCAAACATGAGATATTAATCTGTAACTAATAATAATAATAATAATAATCCTACATTTTCAAAAGGTAGTGTAAACCTGTTGGATGTTTGGCCACCTAGAAAATAACAGTGCATCTCTCCTGAGTTACAGTATGTAACTAAATGTAGGCTAAATGTTATTGCAGTTGTTTATTCAAAGCATGAGCATGTAATAGTAATAGTGATGCTTGATTTGTAAATGAAAACAGATATTTTTGGTTCAGCCTGCTAGACACATTTTTTGCACATTTTTTGCATGTACACCGCTCATGGTGCAAGCATTCGGCAACAAACGTTCAAAAGCACTGTCACCTTACCCCAGCAGAGATACAATGAGCGCTGCCGTCACCTCAGACTCAAGACAATGCGGAGGTGTAGATCATCCAATCATAAAACGTTAACTCACTCCCTGTTTGTTGCTGTCTGAGTCATCTGCTTTTTGCTCCCTCCGGCAAACCTGATTTTGATTGCACCACTATCATAAAAATGTGTCTAGCAGGCTGAACCAAGTTCTGCAGAGGTTTGATGAGGTCCATTTATATTCTTTGAGTTACCGTCTCCTTTTTTCTTGCGAAACAGCATAGTGAATGGCCACTGCAGTGCCTTACTGTGAGTGCAAAGTGAAGGTGTTCAATTTCCCATCATCTCTCACTGTGAGTCAGATGACTTCAGAGAAAGTGTCCCTGCGTCGCTTCATTTTATGATCACTTATATAAGATGCTTCTCTAATTAACTTGTTTGAATTCACTGAGAAGTAAGCCAGTTAATAGCAAATTTAGTTTAAAGGTTAGAAGCATTACTGGTCACGTATTTTTCTTTTTTTTTTTTTTTGCTGCAATGTTATTTGTTTATTTGTTAAATATTATGTGTACTGTATAAGACAATACTGTTTGCTTTTTACTTGATGGATACACCACAACATTAATTAAAATGTTTCTTTAAGGTTTTTTTGTTTTTTGTTTTTTGTTTTTTGCTTTGAGTTCTGCCCTTTTTGCTTTGCTGCATAAGTCTCTTTCTCTTTTAGCTTAATATAGTCTTTTATAGTAAGAAAAAAAATAATACTATTTTAACAGTAAAACATTTTTTTATTATGATATATCATTAAAATATTATTATTGTAATTATAAAACAAAAAAAAACAAAAAAAAACTTTTGTTCACCAGTTATATGCTGCAACAAGCAAAACCACCAAGCAAGCCACATTTATATCAGATCAGTTTTACCATTTATAATAATAATAATTATATTATATATGTATTATTTATATTATATATATATATATATATATATATATATATATATATATATATATATATATATATATATATATATATATATATATATATATATATATATATATATATATATATATATAATTTAGAAATATGCCAGAACACAGAATTCAAATGGGTTGTGATTTTTGTTTGATACTGATTGTAGATATTGTTTTTATCCCCGGTGTCCATTTAGTTATATTTGCCTAAAATATCTAATATTATGAGTGTTATTACAGTAGTTTATTTCATCTTAGTGAATTAATCAGTTAAAAAGTGTCAAAACGTCTCAGATGATCAATTATTACTGCCTCGCCAACATGTGGTCCCTCTTTTAATCATGCAAGTGAAATGCTAAAAGATGACAACATGAATATTGATTTCCACATATACTGGGAGCCCATGTGCACAAACAACTCAATTTCCCTCAACGTGTGCTTATTTTGTCATCAGCCATTCAAGAAAACAGGCTGCATCCATTCATTCATTTATTATAGCTACTGGGACCCATAGGGGCTTGGACCAGCAGCCTCATGTTCCCCAGTCTATATCCTTCCCCATTAAGCTGTGCAGCTGTCAGGGTCTAACATGGTGATGCTTGCTGCTTTACAGCCTGGGATGGACCGTGGAGGTGTGCCAAGCCTTTCCCCCAACCATCAATCATTCAGGCCCGTGAGACTGAGTGAGTGAAATGAGCTGTGCCGTGAGCGGGCGAGAGGCGAGAATGTGAATCCCAGGAAAAGTCCAGTGGGGATGACGCTTAGTGCTTCTCTACTCAGACTATCGTGTGCTGAGGGATGTGTGCTCAAGGGCTCAAAGGAGGAATCTTGAGTCTTTCTCAGGGGACAGCTTGTCAAGATATGTTTAAAGAGAATCATATTGATTTGTTGACTTAAGAAAATCTAGATCTATCAAAATATTATGTTTAGTGCTGATGATGTCCTGAAGATGATGATCATTAGTGATGATAATCAAGACCAGATGCCAGAGCAGACTGAATCAGATTATCCCTTCTGAAAACAAGTGCACTTAATTGTATTGAATGTACAGTTGTGTTAAAAAAATAGCAGTTCAACATCACTAACCAGATCAATCACTGTTTTTGGTAGAAATTATGTTTCTACATGGCAAATATTTTACTAGTAAGTGTGGTAGAATAGTAGAAATCCAACAGACCCAACAGTCATGACATGCATGCTGTTGATTCTGTGTGATTGAATCATTAATTGAAAAGGGCATGTTCAAAATAGTAGCAGTGTGGAGTTTAATTAAAGAGGTAAATCATTCTGTGAAAAAACTGGTGTCAGACAAGTGGCCCTTATTTAAGGACGAAGGCAGCAAATGTTGTACCGTGCATTTCTCTCTGAAAATCGGAGTAAAATGGGTCGTTCTAGACATTGTTCAAAAGAATAGCGTACTTTGATTAAAAAGTTGATTAGAGAGGGGAAAACATATACAGAAGTGCAGAAAATGATAGGCTGCTGAGCTAAAATTATATCAAATGCTTTAAAATGGCAACCAAGACCAGAAAGAAGTGGAAGAAAACAGAAAACTACTGTTCAAATGGACCGAAGATAGCCAAAATGGCAATGATCAGCTCCAGGGTGATCACAGAAAGTCTAAAGTTACCTGTGAGGACTGTAACAATTAGAACATGCCTATGTGAAGCCAAGCTATTGGCAAGAAGCCCCCGCAAAGTCCCATTGTTGAAAAAATGAAGAGGTTACAATTTGCCAAAGAACACATTGATTGGCCTAAAGAAAAATGGCGCAGTAGTTTGTGGACTAATGAAGCAAGATTGTTCTTTTTGGGTTTAGGGGCCGCAGACAGTTTGTGAGATGACCCCCAAACACTGAATTCAAGCCACAGTACACTGTGAAGACAGTGAAGCATGGTGGCGCAAGCATCATGATATGGGGATGTTTCTCATACTACGTGCTGGGCCTATTTATCGCAGTTTGAGTACATTAAAATACTTAAAGAGGTTATGTTTCCTTATTCCGAAGAGGAAATGCCCTGAAAATGGGTCTTTCAACAAGACAACAACCCCAAACACACCAGTAAGCGAGCAGCATCTTGGTTCCAGACCAACAAGATTAACGTTATGGAGCGGCCAGCCCAATCTCCAGACCTTAATCCAATAAAAAACTTGTGGGGTGACGTCAAAAATGCTGTTTCTGAGGCAAAACCAAGAAATGCAGAGAAATTGTGGTATGTAGTGCAGTCGTCCTGAGCTGGAATACCTGTTCACCGGTGCCAGACTCCATGCAACACAGATGTGAAGCAGTTCTCAGAAACCGTGGCTATACAACTAAATGTTAGTTCAGTCATTCACAAGAAAGCTAAATCTTCAAGCATTTTTATGTTTATACAGTAAATCTTTGACTTTATAAAGAAAAATGCAGACACTGCTATTTTTTTTTTTTTTTTAACAGCCAAATATTCCTTTTTCTCCACTTTCTGTAAAATAATTAAAAATTTGCCAAAATGTTTCTTCATGTTTTGATTTAGAATAGAATGTGCAATGTTCCCAATGCATTTGTGTGTATTGAAGTAAAAGTTATTATAAGGATTTTGAGCTTTACTTGCTTTTTTAAACGCAGTGCTATTATTTTGAACACAACTGTAACCTTAAGTACACTTTTAAAAAAGTGCACTTTGTAGTAGTGTTGAATTAAGAGCTTTACTTTAAAGTGTATTTTAATAATATTTTGCCATGATTTAAAGAACTTACTTTGCTGTGTTCAATAAAGCACATGTAAAACATTAGATTATAATTTTATTACATTTGAAGTTAACATTAAAATTGCACCTTCATCATTACAAATGTGTAATTACAACTATTTTAAAATGCATTATATACAAATTTGAATAAAAAACATTAAAATATATTTTAGTTTACAAATTATAGCTTAGTTTTGTTTTAGTTTTAGACTTTTTTCTTCAGTAAAACAGTAAAGAGGATTGTTAGGCGAGTTCATTGTTTTGGGCGATTCATACACTGCACATCTTTCGTTGCCTGCTTTTGAGAGTCAAATAATAATAATAATAATAATAATAATAAATAAATACAAATAAAATAAAAAATAAAGTAAAACAAAATAAAATAAAATAAAATAAAATAAAATAAAATAAAATAAAATAAAATAAAATAAAATAAAATAAAATAAAATAAAATAAAATAAAATAAAATAAAATAAAATAAAATAAAATAAAATAAAATAAAATAAAATAAAATAAAATAAAATAAAATAAAATAAAATAAAAATACAGGTAAGACCAAATTAATACCTGTGGCTCCTGACGATACATTGAGGTCTTATGAAGTGAAACAATCAGAATTGAACATTATTTACACATTATTTACAACTTAATTATCTTTAATCCTAAAGCAAACGGTTCTCAGAATGACTCATGTAAGCTGATTGTTTACAATGGAGAGTAAGGACCTGTGTGCAAACCTTCACCAGCAGTAACAACATCACAGCATAAAAGATACAATGACTGATGATTTTTATGTAAAAGAGGAATTTTGTACACAACCCTACTTGTTTGAACCTGAATACTCCAAGAGATATGACCAAGAGATGACCAAGAACACACTTGAGCTGACACTGTTTGTTTACAACAGAGAGTGAGGACATGTGTGTTTTATTGTTTGTCAAAATTGTACTTACCTGTGCTTATCCTGGATGCTGGATGCCGCTGCTTCTGCTTCTGCTTCCTCCATCTCTCTCAGTTTTTGGTTCTCAGTTCTCAGTCACTGAAACTTTAATGTTGTGAGCTTTAGATGCTGGTGCTGCTGGTGAAGGTCTGCACACGAGTCCTCACTCTCCCCTGTAAACAAACAGCATCATCAATGGGTGAGAATGTGCCCATGCATACGTCATTATGCATTGGAGGAAGTTTGCGCTCCAGACAGTCGTGAATGCACTGAGAACATCACAAACCTGCAGTGTATGAATCACCAAAGACAACAGTCTCTCCTAAAAATCGTCTTTACAGTTCTACCGAAGAATACAAGCCACCTACATTTTGGATGACCTGAGGATGAGTAAATGGTAACACTTTATTTTAAGGACCTATTCTCACTATTACCTAGTTGTTTATTAGCATGCATATTACTAGCATATTGGCTGTTTATTAGTACTTTTTAAAGCACATATTAATGCCTTATCTGCACAACCATATTTTAGATCCTTTAATCTGACCCAATACCTGAACTTAACAACTATCTTATTAAACATTAAGAAGCAGCAAATTAGGAGTTTACTGAGGGTAAATCTCTGAATTAATAGTGAATATGTGTTCCCTATTCTAAAGTGTTACCGAGTAAATTAACAGCAAATTTTCATTTTTGGGTGAACTATCCCTTTAAGTGTCTGAAAACATTACATTCAGTTCACACTTACATATACTGTTTAGAAATTACTCCCTTTCTCTTTGCATGTCTCAATGCAGAGGTCTATAAACCAAATTAGAATTTCTGAAGGGGTCATAAATAATGCTATCTTGTCAGAGGCAAAAATCCGGCCATGTGAGACTAGCAATAAAGTTAGGATAATTCTGGCCAAGAACACAGGAAGAGTAAGTAACTACCCAGTTTAGAGCAGGGGTAGGCAAGTTCAGTCCTAGAGAGGCAATGACCTGCAGAATTTAGCTCCAACCCTGAAAAGTAAGTAAGTAAATGAATGAATAAATCAATAAATAAATACTCGATAGCCTTAGTAAACCCATTATATAGAGCTGCAATTGTTTTGTCATGTGATTTGACTGACTGATTGGTTGATCAATCGATCAATCGATAGATTGATTGATATATTGATCGGGTAGAATTGGGGTATAATCTATTGCTGTGACTACTGTGTCTTCCCTCCTTCAACAACTTTTTGTTGCATGCACAAACATTAACAATTATGCCCTGCATCCAAAATGAACACTTGTCAGGTAACAAATGTGAGTAAAATTTGACTTTGGAATAAAATGGGGATAGAAGCCAATTGACTGTTAACTTTATTAGGAGCTGCAGAATTTCATAATACACAGCAAGGTCAATAGTCTGACATTTGCTGTTAGCTGGTTGTAAGCGACATGAGCGACTCAAAGACAACCGAGAACTCTACTAAAGTAACATCATCTAATAATGATAGAAGTGTTTGGGCATCAACATGTGTTCACACAAACACACAGCTCACCTCTTCTGATTCTTCCAGATGCAACTTTCACAATTCACAATTTTCAGTGAGAGTTGGTAATTTGAGGGAGGCCCATCAGTGAGTTGGTAATGAGTAGAGTTCAACTTTATGCAAACATGTGATCTGCCGCATTACACAACTCTGCAGTCAAGTTGACATGGCTACTTAAGATCAACATCACAGCCATGTGTCGTTCACCATTATTAATTCTGCGTCAGTGTAAATCATTTTCATTTTGTTAATCTGTTAACAAAATATAGCTAGTTTAGTAGTGGCGTTCTGTCCATATAAGCTGTGAATGCTCCGCATACAAAGGCCATTTGAGAGAATAAGTTCATGGGATAATTAACATGATTATAAATTGGTCCCTTGTCATTTAAAGTGTAACTTAAAGCTTAAAGAGTTAGGAATAAGTACATGAAATGATTTATTTGCCAAACGGCAGTTATTTTCTGTAAATCTAAGTCAGTTACGGTCGCTTCCGGGCGAGTGGATTCTCTGCAGATTTCACGCCTCCGCTCTATGACTCGTCAGGATTGTAGCACGTTCTCATTGGTTTGCTGGCCTCTGGCTGATTTCATGCACGAATTAAGCTGTCCGCGAAAGCGTTCGTCCAAGCGGAAAAATGTGCTGTTGCTGTCAGATCTCGACTGCTGAAAATCACATTGTATTTGATGCAAAGCCAACTTGACTAAATCAAAAGAAAACACACACCGTAACTGTATTTTTATGTTTTCTCAAGCAAAGCAAATTTTAAAAGTCCACTGAAAACATAACTTCTCACATTTTTGGTTATAGAGAACGTATGCATGTTGAAGATATAGCCTACGTTATTGTCAACATGCCTAATTGGTAAAAAAAAAAGAAAAAAAAGAAAGAAACATGAATAATCTGAACATTTTGAACATGTTATTGTTCCCTTTGTTTTGCGCATGCCCGTGTCGCTTACAGTTAAGGTCCTTTTCTGATTTTATTGTTGTT
This sequence comes from Onychostoma macrolepis, assembly GCF_012432095.1. Taxonomy (NCBI): domain Eukaryota; kingdom Metazoa; phylum Chordata; class Actinopteri; order Cypriniformes; family Cyprinidae; genus Onychostoma; species Onychostoma macrolepis. Next base: position 25,131,439 of record NC_081171.1, read on the forward strand.
TGCTATGTTGCAACGTTACTTGGCAATATTTTAAAGATAATATTATTTTGGGTATTTTGCATGGTCTGTTATTGTAGTAGGGTCACCTGGGTGGGAGTTTTAACTCCTATTCGCTGAGAATAAAAAAAAAATAAATAAATAATAAAAAAAAAAATACCTTTAGCAGATCCAAAGACATATAGACCAGGGGAATCCCCCATCTCCCTCCGAATATTAGCCTATGTATCATAACGCAAATACGTGTTTTTAAAAACCAACTATATTCGAATAGCTAGCATTCAAATAACAATGGAATGGATGAACCTGAAATGATAGAAGAAGGATTAGAGAAGAATTTCATTTTCAAATAAGGTAGGAAATGTGCATACTTGTAAATCGACACCTGCCATGGTGTTTGTTATTTGTCATTATGTCAATATTTGTCGTAATTTTATCACTCAGCATACCCGGTTAAAAAAGTCACCGCTCGCCACTGTTGGTTAGTAAGATAAAGGTGATAAAAATGTAAAAATAATAATAATAAATCACTCTGCTCCTCTGTTTTTGTCCCGTCTCCAGCACCACTCATCCTCTCCCACTGTTCCTGCCTAGGCATTCACATCTGATTTTTTTTTTTTTTTTCTTATTTTAAAGAGTACAAATTGTTTGTAAGAGTCTGCATTTATTAACCTCTTTTGCCCCAGGTTCTTTTTAGAGACATTTAGAAAGTCTGCCATTGTCAGAGTAGATTGTTGCTGCTCTAACATGTATTAGAGATTTCCAGAGGACCTGCGTTTAATGTTTTTTTTTTTCTTTTTTTTTTTTTCCAGGATAAAGGTCAGGCTGTGTAGGTAGCACTTTTATATTTCCTTTGAAAGAAAGATAGTACATCATAAAATGATTAAAGTTACCACACTTGACGATTTATGGACTTGTTTCATTTCATATTGTGAAATAACTTGTAATGAAAAGAAAATGTTTGGGCGTATGTCTGATACGTAGATCGGTTGTCTTTTTTTTTCCTCCAGCTGTAGTTGCAACAGATATAGTACAACATTTTCACCCTCACATAATTTCACTGTATGATTTTCTATCTGAAATTCTTAAAAGAATATTCTGACTACTCTGTGAATAAGGTTATCTGTCTCTTTTTCAGTTCATTAGGTCTGAATGATTCAATATTTCAGCTCACTCAGTTGAAAGATTATCATTGAATAATAACACAAAACAATTTCATCAGTTCAGAAGAAAAAAATTCAACCTATAATACACATTAATTATTGTTATGGTGTTTCTGTATCCTTTTTGAAGATTGAAAGCTCCAATCTCCTTTTAATTGTATTTATATGAAAAAGACTGACGTACCTTGTTCAAAAATTCTCCCTTTGGCAAAAAGAAAATCATATGGTTTGGAATGAAGGTGAGCAAATTAAGTCATTGTCATCATTAATAAAATAACTGTTTCTTTTAAAGTTGAATCTGACTGTTCTTCTAAAAGCAGGTCTTATCAATAGCTTCAGGCAAACAGTAATGCCACACTTCCAGAGAGTGTCCTAAATCTACTCTCCCAGCCATTTCTGAAGTCTCCAAGCCTGTTTGCTTTAATCTCTGGTGTCTCTTTCTCAATCATATTTGAAAGGCAGCAGTTTGACTGACTGTCCAGCTTTTCCAAGCACTAGGGTAGCATCAAGGAATGAGGCCACCATGGAATCAAAGTGGCTTTATGCCTCCGAGATGTAATGAAGCAGACAGACTTGCCTCCCATCTCTCTCGGGAATCCTTTGATATAAAGACACTGGCCTTTGTGATACATCCTGCATGGCCTTTCTTGACCCGCTCTTAAACATGGGACCGCCATGTGAGACGTGCTATATCCTGTGAATGTGTAGCCTCAGGGTTTGACATTGTTTGTTACTTGTCAGCCATGCCTCCACAAAAAGCAAACTTTCAGATGGCCAGGGCTACAATTCAACAGTGGGCATAGCAAGGGGGGAAAAAAAGAAAAAGATGCCTGCAAAAGGGAGTCATAAAAACATTGAAAAGACAGTATAATATGATAAAATAAGATGAAGTTAAAATTCACATACAAAGAAGCAGCCATGGAACATTCAACACTTGCCAGGCCACATCTTCGATAAACTTTAGAGTTTTGACAATAAAAGCTAAAATAAATGTTTTAGCATCCTAGCTAACCTCTAGAAGTGAAATTCTGAGGTAAAAGTTGTTAGAAGACTCACCAGTTGCATAGCCACTAATGTTGTCTGTAGTAGACATTTGGATGTCTTTTGATGTGCAGTTCTGTGCCTGGAGGGCCACTATCCTGCAGAGTTTCACTCCAACCCTAATTAACTACACTTCACCAACTAACCAAGGTCTTCAGGATCATTAGAAACTTCCAGACAAGTGTGTTGGGTCCGGTTGGAGCTAAACTCTGCAGGACATTGACTCTTCATTCCTTTACATCAGCTGATATCAGACATTCTTTATTGTGATTTAAACCAAGGAGGCCGCAGTCCTGCAGAGTTTAGTTCCACCCCTGCTCCAACACACCAACCAGTATTTTTTTTGGTAATCCTGAAAACCTTTATTAGCTGGTTCAAGAGTTGAAGCTAATCTCTGCATGATAGCAGCCCACCAGGAGCTGAGTCTGGCACCCTTGATTAAAAATACGTTACTGACCAACTCAGCAAAACTAATTAGCCAATATTTAGTTACATTATCTGTGGAAAGTAGCTGTAGTCAGTCGAAAAAAAAAATTGTGAATATCTTGATTTGGTGAACAAGTCAGTCATTTTTCAATTAATCAGTTGATCCAGTTCCCGAAACTAGTCTGAATGATTTGTTCATGAATATGATATGGTTTGTGGATTTTTCAAAATATGTCAGAATTCATAACGCAAGTATGCATTGCATTATCAGCGTTTTAAAGGGATCATGAACTGCTCCGTTTTTTTTAATTTTTTTTTTTAAATTTATTTATTTTTTGTACTCTTCTCTAAGGTCCACTTATAATGCTATCAATATTTTTACATCAAAAAACATCATAATTTTCAAATAATAGGCCATTTTCTGTCCTGTTTTTGACCCCCCTCTTCAGAACGCTCTGTTTGGATAGGCGTGACAGATTGTTGACTCGGAGGTAAACGCCCACTACTATGATTGGCTTGTGTATGTTTGACAGTCTACGTTCTTCACAGAAGGACGCTGCTGCGATTTAGGTTAAAACATATAAATACTCATAACATATAAATAGGCAATGCAAATACTGCTTTTTTTTTCTCACAACTTGACAATGAACAGCTTCCTGTTGTTTCTGTGTAGACCTGTGCGTTCACGTCTCTCGTAAACACTAGGCTACATTCGTGAATCAGTGGGCGGGGCTAAACAGGCAGCAATGTTGATCTTCTTCTCTGGAGGCGGTGCTTATCCACACTATTACATCATATAGTAGAACATTCCAAAAGCTGTTTTTAGAATAACAATACAATTTTGAGTTCTGAAAATTACCAGCTGTATTTATAGTACGATGACTTCTTATATATGTCAAAAGATCAGGGGGAATTTTGGTTTCTCAGTTCATGACCCCTTTAAGTTTTCTCTTTCAGGTCAGTTACTCTCACTGATGAGCAAAAGTTCAAAGCAAATCTTGCTGAGCAAGTTAGTTAAAGGTACACACTGTGAACATAATAATAGTTAAATGGTAACACTTTATTTTAGGGTCTCTTAACTAGTTGCTTATTAGCATGCATATTACTAGAATATTAGCTATTTATTAGTAGTAATTAAGCACATATTAATGCCTTATTCTACATTACCTTATTCTACATCACTGATCCTACCCAATACCTAAACTTAACAAATACCTTACTAACTATTAATAAGCAGCAAATTAGGAATTTATTGAGGGAAAAGTTGTAGTTAATAGTGAATAAGTGTTCACTATTCTAAAGTGTTACCAGTTAAATAATCTGGATAATTCAACGACTGAGGTTTGAAATTGCAACAGGAATACAAGAATGTACAATGTAATCTCAAACTTGCAATGCGTTGGCCAAGCATTTGTGTCTGAATTTACATGCTTTCACAGAGCAGTGTTTCCCAACCCTGTTTTTGGAGGTAGCCTGACAGTACACATTTTGAATGCCTCACTTATCTGACCCATTAATTTCAGGTCTTGGAGTCTCTACTAATAAGCTACCTAATAAAATTAGGAAGAGTCAGAAAATGCGTAGCCTTGGGGTCCCTCCAGGAAAAGTGTTGGGAAACATTGGCGTAGAGTATTTGTATGGCCTTATGGCCTACACAGTTGCAAGCAGGTAGAGGTCAGCAAACAGATACATTGTGAGCAAGAGGTGGTGGTTCTAACATATGTGCTCTGGCTTTTATTTTTGTTTTACAGGAACACATACCGTCTTTTAGCAATAAGAGCTTTGGTGTATCAGCTCACTTTGTCTTCCTCCCTGGCTTGTCCTCATTGATTTGTCTCCTCCTCTAATGCAGCAGCCCCAAAACGTCCCCAAAAAATAGTCAAAGAAAATGAACCAGTTATTTCATTGCATGCTTTTGCCCCTCAGGCGTTGTGGAATAATCTGACAAAGACAAATGATGCCAAGGCCTTACCTCAGCCAATCAAGCGTGAGTCTGAGCAGTTCATTGAGCTCCTAAATAGATGCCCCCCATTTCGTCTGTTGTCCTAAGGGAGAGTCCAGTGTAATTCAAGGGCATTAACTTTACGCCTTTCCCTGTAGATCAAACACATTGGCTTGGACTGCCCCAACTTACACGAGGTGTGCTAACCTAACTTTCTCAATCCATTCCTGGAGGCCTGTGTGGAAATCTCATGTTCAGGGCTGATGACTGATTCTTTGATAGGAACACTGAAAGTGAAGTTCACATTTTCATATAATTGGTTCATATAATTCAATGAGATGAGGGTAAACAGAGTGACTTGCTGTGCATGATCAAGGGCTCAGGCATGAGACTTAAGATCTAAATTCCCCTTGGACTTCTTAATTAATGAAGGTAATATGATTTTTAATACATAACAGAAATGAAGAGAAATAAATGTGCAGTTAATAAACCCTTCTACTGTGATTGGCAGGATAAGAAGAACATGCTTTTCCTGAAATTTTAGTACTTTTGATACGACCAAATGTAGTGGCTTTTAGTTTGCTTAATCAGATCTAATGCAGATTGATTGAGTGGGCATGAATGAGTTGTTCTGGATAGATTAGCTTGATAGTTATCTCCTACCTGGTTCTTAGTTCTTTTGACTGATTGAGAAAATGAATTAATTCACAAATCAGCATGAATCATGAATCGACACCTGAAAAACAAAATTCTTAAAGAATTGCCAGATCTGCATTGTAGAAGTTAGTGTATAACAGCAATGATCAAATAAGGCTCGAAACAAGGAAGGGGAAATAGATGTTAAAAAGGTATGGACCGAATTAAAAGGTCAGAGGAAGGAAGGAGAGAGCTGATACGTGATGGAAAGGATAGGAAAATGCAGGTATGAATAAAAATAATCATGATGAGGTTATCAGGAAGACAAATAGGTCTGTGTCTTTTAAGCCTGGTCTGTATTACCATTATCAGTCTAGTCCAATATCAGATTCATTATCAGCTTATTTTATAACAGCAGACTCCAACCATCAAACATATACCACTTTGCAGTGCTGCATTATCAGAATCTTCCAGCACTACGTTAGCAACGTGGAGATAAAATAAAAAATAAAAATTGCAGAGAATCTTAATTTTCCTCTTTTGTCTGGTCCCATTAAGCAGATTCTCAGAATCAGGACGAAGAAAGTCTCTGCTCTTTTTTTGAATATTGTGCTTAATGCTATTGAGAAAAGCACAGAGTGTCCTGTATGAGTCAGAGTACTCACTGTCTTCTTGTTTTGAGAGAGCACATTTCAGACCGGCTTAGTTGTTTCTGTCTAAAGTGTGCAATATGGGCTGTGATGTTTTGATATAACGAACATACACACAGATCTCATAATCACTCAGATCTCCACACTGTGTACCCTTCACATTCAATATGTTTACCCTACGGCCCCCCATTCACCTTCACATCGATGTCCTCTCTCTGTTGAATGAAAAACTTTCATATGTAATCAAGGCCAAAGTGACTCAAAGAAAGATGTTTAATAATTGTTTTAGTACATGAATTACTTGATGTGCAATATAAACTGTTATATAATTAGCTAACTAGCTACTAACCCTTCAAACATTTGTCTGTGTTGATGTTGATGTAGATGTGAAATAGACCTCTTGTTCCTTGGTTTGCATTTTCACATTTTATGTTGAGAAATGTGAGCCATTTTAAAAAATGCATGAACTTAGCATGCTGCGTGGCCTACTTCTTGTTACACAACAAAGATGGAGGAAATGGAGTCTGAAACCAAGTCTCCAACTGTCTTGCTGTGACCTTCATAGGCAATGTGTTTCTGAAGGAGTCATTAAATTCTCATTCTGTTGGTAATCATTCTTGCTGTTTGAGAGAGAGTATAAAAGTGAGTTAAAATATTTCCTGTTGATATAACTGGAGCTCTGAGCTTTCCTTTTGAATAAAAAAATAATATTAATTGTGCTTATAAACAATAAACAATCGCAATTATATAACAATTGATTAATCGCGATTAACCGTTTGACAGCACTTATATATATAAGTGCTGTCAAACGATTAATTGAGATTAATCACATCCAAAATAAAAGTTTTTTGTTTACATAATATACTGTATGTGTGTGTACTGTGTATATGTACAACCCGAATTCTGGAAATGTTGGGGCGTTTCTTAAATTTGAATAAAATGAAAACTAAAAGATTTTCAAATCACATGAGCTAATATTTTATTCACAATAGAACATAGAGAACATAACAAATGTTTAAACGGAGAAATGTTACACTTTTATCCACTAAATGAGCTCATTTTAAATTCAATGCCTGCTACAGGTCTCAAAAAAAGTTGTCACGGGGGCAACAAAGGGCTGAAAAAGCAAGAAATATTGAAAATATTCAACTGGGAGAACATCTAGCAATTAATTAAGTTAATTGACATCAGGTCAGTCACATGATTAGCTATAAAAGGGATGTCTTAGAGAGGCAGAGTCTCTCAGAAGTAAAGGTGGCCAGAGGCTCTCCAATCTGTGAAAGAGTGTGTAAAAATATTGTGGAACCCTTTAAAAACAGTGTTCCTCAAAGGCTTTGCAAATCTCATCATCTACAGTGCATAACATCATCAAAAGATTCAGAGAAACTGTAGAAAACTCTGTGTATAAGGGACAAGGCCGAAGACCTTTGTTGGATGCCCATGGTCTTCAGGTCCTCAGACGACACTGCATCATTCATCGACATGATTCTGTCATTGACATTACTAAATGGGCCCAGGAATACTTCCAGAAACCACTGTCAGTAAACACAATCCGCCGTGCCATCTGCAGATGCCAACTAAAGCTCTATCATGCAAAAAGGAAGCCACATGTGAACATGGTCCAGAAGCGTCCAAATTTGACATTCTTGTTGGAAATTACGGACGCCATGTCCTCCGGGCTAAAGAGGAGGGAGACCTTCCATTGTGTTATCAGCGTTCAGTTCAAAAGCCAGCATCTCTGATGGTATAAGGGTGCATAAGTGCATACAGTATGGGCAGCTTCCATGTTTTGGAAGGCACTATGAATGCTGAAAGGTATATAAAGGTTTTAGAGCAACATATGTTCCCCTCCAGATGACGTCTATTTCAGGGAAGGCCTTGTGTATTTCAGCAGGACAATGCAAAAGCACATACTGCAGCTATTACAACAGCATGAGTAACAGCTAAGTAGTAGAAGAGTCCGGGTGCTGAATTGGTCTGCCTGCAGTCCAGATCTTTCACCTATAGAGAACATTCGGTGCATCATTAAACTAAAAATACATCAAAGACGACCACAAACTCTTCAGCAGCTGTAAACCTATATTAGGCAAGAATGGAACCAAATTCCAACACCAAAACTCGAGAAACTCATAACCTTGATGCCCAGACATGTTCAAACTGTTTTGAAAAGAAGAGGATATGCTACACCATGGTAAACATGTCCCCATCCCAACTATTTTGAGACCTGTAGCAGGCATCAAATTTGAGATGAGCTCATTTTGTGCATAAAATTGTAAAATTTCTCAGTTTAAACATTTGTTATGTTATTGATCTTCTATTGTGAATAAAATATTGGCTCATGTGATTTGAAATTATTTAATTTTTAATTTTATTCAAATTTAAAAAATGTCCCAACATTTCCGGAATTCAGGTTGTATTAAAACACACATACAGTATGCATTTGGAAAATATTTACATGTATTTACATGTATATATTTATATTCATATAATTTGTATTATATATAAATATATATTAATATATAAGCATATCCTATTTTTTCTTAAATATATGCATTCATGTGTGTGTATTTATATATAAATAATAAATATACACAGTGCACACATATATTATGTACATTAAAACTTTTATTGTGGATGCGATTAGCTCTAATATATATATATATATATATATATATATATATATGTTTGTGTGTGTGACCATGGACCACAAAACCAGTCTTAAGTGTCAATTTTTCGATTTATATCTGAAAGCTGAATAAATAAGCTTTCCATTGATGTATGGTTTGTTTGGATCGGACAATATTTTGGCCAAGATACAACTATTTGAAAATCTGGAATCTGAGGGTGCAAAAAAATCGAAATATTGAGAAAATTGCCTCTAAAGTTGTCCAAATTAAGTTCTTAGCAATGCATATTACTAATCAAAAATTAAGTTTTCATACATTTACGGTAAAACATGTACAAAATATCTTCATGGAACATGATCTTTACTTAATGTCCTAATGATTTTTGGCATAAAAGAAAAATACATACAATGTATTTTTGGCTATTGCTACAAACATACCCCAGCGACTTAAGACTGGTTTTGTGGTCCAGGGTCAAAACCAGTCTTAAGTCGCTGCGGTATATTATAGACAAATTATCATATTAATATTTCACAAATAGTCAAATTAATCACTTTCATTTAAATCACTTTCATTTAATAATAGTGAGAAACCAGTAATAATAGAGCAATGGTACATACATAATTAAAAGCATTACTCACCTACATATATATTAATGTAAAAAGCAAAAGTTAAAAGCCTCTCCAGAATTCTTCTAGAAATGTAACACAGTTAATATGGAGCTTTTGGAAGGAAACAGCCTTTTAATACAATGTTCTCAGGACTCACAACATGTGGCAAGATATTATATTTTTATTTATGATTACGAAAGCAAACATTTAATCAATCATATGGTGTGCATGAAATGTGTGACTGAACCTTGAAGGATCTTAAACAATATTTCAGAGCCTGATTCTTGGTGACTCATGTTTCAGCACATCCTCCATGCAGTGTTTACAAGGGTTAGCATTTGTGCCTCAGACCCTGCAAACCTTCATGATGGTCATTAAGCTTTCTCCCCATGTGCAGTGACAGATTGGGCGTCTTTTATCTTAGCTTAGCTTTCAGCTCACTGATATGAATGTTTGCCCGCTAGTGGCATGACTCACTGTTACGGCTGGCTGTCAAATGTCTGCCGAACAATAATTAAATCATTTTAGTACTCGCACACCAACGCTAGTCCGACATATCCATCACATCTTTGTTCTTTCATCACAAAGCCTAGCTGCATCAGAGCAGATTGGTGTATTAACACCTCCTCGACTTTTGTTTCTCCTCTTTTTCTTTACTTGCCATACACACAGAGCGTTTGATTAAAAAGAATATTAGTATTTTTTTTTTCTTTAGCAAGGCTGCCATGCTGAGATGTGAAGCAGGACTATTAATTACTATGCCATTTTCATGAACTGATGGTTCTCGCTCAACGCATGTAAATGTGTCTGCAGTTGCAAGTCACAATTTGATGTAGTGCTAAGAGACAAATGAAAGGGAGTCAGATGGGTTATAGAAAAGAATCCATCCCTAGACGATGTGTCATGAAGCAAGACTGAATGAGAGTAAATGGACTCTTAAAAAAACACATCTTGTATTAAAAAAAACTAATTCCCATCCTGTCTAAGCTCAATGTTCACTCAGCATCTCTTTTACTAGGAATTATGTTTCAGGGCCACAACTACCATAGACACCAAGCTTGATACATCCATTCACCCATACACCCATTCAGTGGCTGATCAAAAACATTTCAAGAGTTCCCTGAATTACAGTGTGTTGCACTACCCAGGCTCATTGCCTGTTTTGGTTTTGCAGGTGTTAATGTAAGTTAATCTAATGCAATAGTGAATAGTGTAACGAAAAAAAAATCTAATTTATGTAAACATATTGTATTTGCAGTATAAATGCCTTGTTTCATCATGAAAAAGAGGTGTACTCAATTGTATTGAATATGCACTTGTAGTGTACTTCAAATCTTGTTAAAAAAATGTACTTACAAATAACATAATATTAATGAAATAAAATGCCACATAAGTTTAAAGAGTACAGTCTTAAGTTTAACAAATTGCAACTGATTTCATTTAATTTCTTACTGTTCATTTATTTTATTTTATTTTATATTATTTACTTATTTACTTACTTGTTTTCTGTGGTATAAAAATTGGTAGCAATCGATGGAATCAACTCTTCAAGTCCATTACCAGGACATTACATTAAGGGTACCATTAAATTCAGGGTACATGAAGAAGAAGAAGAAGTAAAACAAGCATTCATTCATCTCCCCTATCTCTGCAGTCATACATTGACGTACTAGCAAGAGTTCCAGAACGTTGGTCTTTTAATGTCTGTAATACTGGAACTATCATTAGCCAACACACATTTGCCCAATAAAATCAATACCAACTCTTAAAATTGACTCCCTTCAACAATATCAAATCTATTCCTTTTTGTAATCGACTGCTAAAACTTAGGAAATCCTAGCCCAATGTTGGACATTTAGTTATTTGCTTGTCTTGATTTCTAGTGGTTAAAGCACACTGTAAAAAAACAAAGTTGAGCCAACTTAAAATTTTAAGGCAACAAACTTCAGCAGATTTTTGAGTTTTCTCAACTTGTTGTTTTAAGTTTATACAACAAAAATTTGAGAATCTCCCACAAAAACAAGTTGAGCAAAATCAAAAATCTGCTGAAGCTGGTAAAAAATGTTTTTTTAAGTTCGCTCAACTTTTTTTTTTTTTTTACAGTGCCGTATTATCTCAGATGAACATCTCTCATCATGTGTCTTCCCAACAAAATCTGTCATCACCCATATCAAGGGTGTGTTATGCCTCTGTAGCCGCCAGTGATAAAATCACATCTCCTTTTTTTTTTTTTTTTTTTTTTAAAGAAGGAAGTAATGCCTGTTTTTTTTTTTTTCCCTCATTTTTCTTTCTGTACAATCACTCTCTTTATCATTGTCAGCAGTATGATGAACCCCTGGTGAGCCGGTCCGTTTGAACAGCTCTGCGACTGTCTTCCATTTGCCTAGATATGCAAACCATGGTTACATCTCGTTGTGTTCGCTGTGATGCTATCAGACTCAACGCACATAAATCCAGTCGCCACGCTACTTATCTGGGCCATTGTTCCGTCCTACATATTCTAAAGTGTGTTAAGCTAATGCTCCATATGCAAAAAGAAAAACTATATATTGCGCCATAGTAAAATGATCCATATCTCGTCCCACAAAAGGGCAGAAGTTGTATATGTTTATGTTAAAATGTTATCCTAGTCATCTCTTTAGAGCTGTGCTTGAGTTCTCATTACATTAACACAATTTTGTGTCTGTTGTATCTTTATTGGACTGGAAAGACCTCTTTGTGCTTTGTGCTTTGTTGATGGCCTTTGTCAGTACCCTTTCCTGTCACTAAAGCCATAAAAAAACAAGTGACTACTGAGAGGCTTTGCCTCTTTTATGTCTTCTTTCTGCCTCATTTAGTTTCACAAAGTGCTGAATTTACTTGATGTCTTTGTGTTTGTTTGCACAGAAGCTTTTAATGTAACCCTCTGATTTACTTTCTTGACGGAAAGTCTATCGGAAAGACATAAAGAAAACCTCTTCGGAGTAAACTGTTACAACTAATGTGTGGTTGTAAAAGAAGATGTACAAGAAAAATGAGGTAAAGGTGGGCTAATGGTTAATGATCAGGGCTGTTTGCGCAAATGTTACATCTTAAGCAAGGGTGACCCTGGAATCAGAGAGCTACTGGGATTGAAATTCTGCTTTATCACCGTTATGCCCTTGAGGGATTTAAACCTTGGCTCCTTCAGGGGAACTGTCTCTGTAATTAGTGTCTCTGATTCCCTCTTGTCTTTCTCTGCCCAGGAACCTCTCAAAACGTCACTCTCCGGGGCCGCTATCACTGCAGAGGGGGCCGGGAGATCAACGTGAGCCAGCTGTGTGACTTCAACCCTGACTGTCCACAAGGGGACGATGAGGGGGAACATTGCCGTGAGTATTAGTATCGTTCATTTGGAGGACAAGACTGCAGACGGGGGCTCAGGAGGGCAACAGCAGCTCTTTAATGAAGCCATCGTCTGTTTGCCCATTATATAACAGAAGTTGTGTTTATTGGACATTTCGGGAGTTGTTGTGGTTCAGTAGTCATTGCCATCCCAGACACACTGTTTCTCTCAAAATGAAAAAAAAAAAAACCCCCAAAAAACAAAAAAAAAACATGGACAACACACACACACACACATGTTGGTAATTGTGGTTTACGGAGACTCTCCATGGGCGTAATGGTTTTTATATGTGCATATAATATCAAATTATATGTGCTATTGCCATACACCAACCCCACACCTAACCCTACTCCTTACAGGAACCTTTGTGCATTTTTAGATTTAAAAAAAACACCATTTAGTATGTTTTTTATGCCTTTTGAATTATGGGGACATAGGCAGTGTCCTCATAAACCACCTTTAAATTTTAATACCTCTGTCATACCCATGTCATTAAACAAATTTGTGTCCCGTAAACCACAGATACTAACTCCCACACACACACACACACACACACACACACACACCAAGCACAGATTTCTTTGTCTTACAGCGAAATAAGAGATACTGTAATTGGCTATATTAATATATAGTTTGGAATATCTGATATACAAGTTACTTTTTATACAATTAATTTGCTGTAAGATAAATAAATTGGTGTGTGTGTGTGGTGGGAGGTGGGGGGTGTATACAGTATAGTTGATCATATTTGATCAAAAATACAGAAATTTTATTTTAATATATATCCCAGCAAAGCACAATTCTCTTTAGCCATTATTTCAGTCTTCAGTGTTAATGGTGCTCATTTACAGTGATGGGAATAACGGCGTTATAAATAAACAGCGTTACTAACGGTGTTATTTTTTTCAGTAAGGAGTAATCAAACGAATTACTGTTTCCCCCGTTACAACACCGTTACCGTTACTGACAATAAAATGTGGTGTTACTGTATTATATTATTAGAATTAAATTTTTCAGTTCATCTGAATGGATGCGCAGTGTAGCTGTATTCGACGTACCATAAACTCTAGTGTGAAGCGCACGACTCGCCGTCGCTTTCTCTCACATACACGCACATAAAGAAAGATACAGAGCAAGAGAGTCTTTCATAACATGCAGAATTGACGCCCTACATGTAAACGATATTCTTTGTTGTATTTTCCTGTCAAAATGACGGAGTTCCTTTGGAATTCTTCAGCTTTTAAGAACTGCCGGTGTCCTGACATTTGATCCTACCTGTCAGATTTTCCTACCAGTGCTTACTGATTTAGTTAAAACTTCCATTGTTTTCACTGAATTTTTGAGAGTATATATCTGAGACTTTCACTGCTGCATTGCATTTTCAAACTTTTTACCACATATCTCCCAAATTTAGCCTATTTTCCTGTAATTGTCTCTGTCTGATGGCCCCACCTTTTCCCATCATTCCCTGCTTCATTTCTGCGCTAAACTCCCCTTACCTTAAAGATCAGAGGCTCACACTGTCCTGATCCTTTATTTCATACCTGCCATAATCTATCCTGTATGATGAAATTTCATTCCATCATAGAGGATTCATTAGTGATCCATTCCTTCAGCTTCGCAAGCGCAGCACAGATACTGCCAGCAGTATTTTTTATTTTTTTTAATGCAAAACGGAAAGCTGCAATCTCATCCTGTCATTCAAATTGCGCATTGTTTCTTCTTTCTTTGTCATCTTTCTCTCTCATTCCCTGTTATTGCTCTTCATGCTAATCCTCATGAGTGTGGTCATGCTGGTCGATGTGTTTACTCTCTCCTGGTTAATAGCAGTGAGTCCAGAGCTGTAGCATCTCCCCTCAGCGGATGATTAGCTGATCCTGCCTCACACCTCTCAGATCAATACAGTGCAGCAGCTGTAATCAAATTTCAGTGGGTCCACCTGCAGTGCAAAGAGAAAGGCAACACACACGCATTTTGAGATTTAACCAGATTCTGAGCTTTGTTTATTGTTAGAACAAAGCTATATGTCACTGTTCATGTTCGATATGCCACCACAGATATTAATATTGATTAGCAACCCGTTAATCAGTCTCTTTCAAACCCATTCATTTAATTTGCACAACAAGATTTAATTGTCTCTTTAATAAACTTTGTTGTTAAGCTTGTTGAAAATTTACTTCTAAAGACCACATGAAGAAATGATGCACAGGTCACTGCAGTTGTGGTTCTGTTTAAAGCCTATTTAAGGTTCATTTGAAGGAAAACTCGGTTGTATCTCAACCAAATAGTAATAGTAAGGACGGAAGGAAGGAAGCCGTCTATATTTTCTCAATAGTCTAATTTGTCTTTATTTATCAACAAGCCATTTCCCATAATCACTTTGTTCCCACCCACGTAGCCACTGCTTAGAAGCATGTCTTTTTATATGCATAATTCTGGATTGTACGAACCTCAAGCAAAGCTAGTAAGTTGCATGCCAGCAGGCAATTTATCCTCTGTAATGCAGTGGATTGCTGGAGGGCAACCATGTTTCTTCCCCCCATGTTTCTTAATGAAGGTCAGAGCCATCCCTGCAGCCCTGCACGGGGTTGAATGAATTGTCTGTTGATGGAAGGGCTTTGAGGCCATTTCTAATATGGCCTTCCTGCACATATTCTTCTCTGCCTTTCTGTTCCTTTACCTCAAAACCATATCCTCATTTGCACTCAGCAACACTCAGCTGTCCTCTTATGCCTCTTCAGACATTTAAAAAACAGTCAAAGACTATTGCTCATCAAAGCTTCTAAGCTCTTTAGCTAAGGGATACAATTGTTAGCCCAAATTTCTCTTTTTCTTTTCATCCCTCTCAATTGTTTTCTCTTAGGTCTCTCAATGTTCTCAAAATGTCTCATTGTCTTCTTCCACTCAACCAGGTCAATTCCTCAATGGCAGCTATTGCTCATTTGGAAGAGAGGATTGCGGCTGGCAGCTGGTTCCAGGAAGGGGCCCACAATGGAGGGCCCATCCGTCCATTCCCCAAAGCCTCAGAAGCAGCTGTCCATCCCCAGGTCATCCACCTAAACATCTTAATCTTGTGCTAGATTAACTATTCATCTAAATAGAACAGCACTTTTTGTTGTTTGGACTTGCAGTTGAGTGCTAACCTTGATAAATTAAAAAGAAAATGAAATAATTTAAGCAAACGTGGTTAATAAATAATCTTGACAATTAGCTTCTGAATTGGTTTAGTCTGTTTTGATCTCAAAATGAAAAGAAAAAAAAAAGAATGAAAAAAATGTTCCTTTCTTCGGGGAGGATGATATATGTTATGTAAGTTTGTTTCATGATTTTTCCATCACTCTGTCTGCAGGGGCCTTGTTGGCCATCGACAGTCAGCCCAAAGGTCAGCGAGGATCAGCCCAGGTGCGAAGCCCGCTTTTCTTCTACCCCCTACGGAACGCCCCTTGCATGGTAAGAAGACGACGTTTCTGCATTCCGCAAGCAACCATAATGCCTGGTTTCTGAATACTCTGAATACTGATACGGGATATATAGCTGTTAGGATAATGCAGCAGGAGGTAATGGCCACAGATAAGCAGAGAGAGAGAGTATGTTCCAAAAATAATATACCACTTATGACTGATGCATCTCCACATGCAGTATGTACTGTGAACTGAATACAGGTTAAGTGGAACATTAAGATTTTGTTCCTTTCTCTGTGTAGAGGAGATTCGAGGTAGGCCTATTGTGTGTTAGCTTACTCTGTGATATATTTTTATAATGGGTGTTTTCAAACATGTTTTCTGAAAAATTACGGTATCCTTGTTAGTCCAGGGGATATGTGAAAATAATGTTCACTTTTTCATAAAAGCATGAAACTTGGTACCCTTGTATAGTTTGCGGCCCTAAACATTTTCAGAAATGGAGCCATCGCAAAAACACCTCGTGGTGACCATTTTACTTTCCGCCATAACCAAATTATGTATTTTGTGTCATATCTCCTGAACCAAACATGATAACACAGATAACACATGTTCAGGTGAAGAGTTAATGGTGAAATCAGCAATGTGAGAAGGAAATCACAGTATGAGCATCACAGAATCACAGCATTTACAAAAGTCCATATTATGGCTATTAATTTTTTTTTTCTCTCTTTGATAATTAACTAATATTTTATTCAATAATAAAATTAAAATATTTTTTTAAGAATACTACAGTATTTCAGAGATATATATAAAAAATTATCTCAGGTAAGTGTATTTGCAATACATTCTTGTTTTCTCTCAACAACCCTCTAACACCACACGCAGACGGCAACGCAATCAGGTGAACAGTTAATGGTTAATTTAGTGACTTTATGAGAAGGATTACAATGAAATCTCAGAAGATGCAGAATGAAATTTCAAACATATTTCATGTAAACCTAATTTACAATTACTCTCTGGGGCCAGAGTTGTCTATTATGTTGTCCACAAGGGGGAAGCCAGAGTCCTGCATACGGGCAGGTACACGCAGGTGAATCGCTAATATCTGATGTAACGGGTGGAATAATATTTATGTATAGGGTGTGGTGCGGTGCGGGTGCGGGCCAGACAGTGACAAGCACGGGCGGGTTGCGGGTCCAATAACCAAGACTATTTCGACTCGGTCCAGTACACGCTGAGCAATGTAGACAATCGCTGCCACTGATTTACAGCTGTGGTGATTATTTTAAAGGGGGCGCTCTTTGCTTGCTTTCTGTATTTAATCTATTCACAATTTGAATAAAAGTTTTAATAAATGAGCTTTTTCTACCTCATGTAGGAGTTTTAATGCAGGTGCGGTTCGGGTCCCAGTTTTTATGTCAAATGGGTCAGGTATGGGATTAAATTAGTGTTGCTGTCAGATAACGTGTCGGGTGTTCTGTTAGTTACTGCAATTGTGGGAAGATCATTTCACCAAAACGGAAAGGTGAATGAAAATGCCTCTCTGTGATGTTACCACAAGGCATCACTTACTTGCAGATCTCAGGCTTCTGGAGGGGATGTAGATTCGTAAGAGTGAGGAGGAAGTAGGAGGGTGCTGAGCCTGTGGCTGTTCTATACGCAAACATCAATTATTATTGTTTTTTTCCTACTATCAAAGTCAGTGAGGACCAGCAACTGTTTGGTTAACCACATTCTTCAAAATATATTATTTTGTGTTCAGCACAAGAAAGAAATGAATACAGGTTTGGTACAACATGACAGTGAGTAAATAATGACAGTATTTAAATTTTTGGGTGAACTATCCCTTTAATGACAATCGGCAGCATGTTCAGCACTGTCCCTTTAAGAGCTGCACACATCCGTTTCAAATGTTTACTTTCACTTTAGACAAAACTGTTTTTATATGTAAACCTTGTGTGCTTTTGACAGTATTAGCGCAATCAGACGTCAACTGAGATAACTAAGTAATCAGGTGCTGTTTGAACGGCCTTTTAGTGAATGCACGCTTCAAGTGTACGCACTCTGAATAAGCGCATGGCAGAACAGCGCAAATGAAATGTTTAACCGGCAAGGCTTTGCACACGCAAATAATGTACTTTTGTGATTGCGAATAAGTGCAGTGTGCAGTGAGTGTAACTCTACCGCTGAATTAACATTTGATGTCAATGTGTCTTGCGAGTTGCAGTTGGAGCTGGAGTCGGAGCCGGGAGACATAGTAAATACAGCGCATTGCTTGATGTTGTTTTGTTAGTAAATGTTTCATTATATTACTAGTGTTGCCTCCTTTGTTCACTATTACACTATAGTGTCGCTTAGTTCCTTATCAAAAGCTACTCTCAAGGTCCTCGCGTCCTTATCTGAAGCGCGTCCTGGCACTTCTTCAGAAAGGGCAGAGGATACTTCATCTCTTGCCTCTGCGGAGTTCGAGAGTGCCACCTCTGAGCGCGCCTCAGGCGATGATAAACATATGAGGAGTTACTCGAGGTGGTAACTCGAGCAGTTGAAAGACTAAATCTAGACTGGCTGCAGGAGCAGGACGATCTCTCCCCTTCTTTGGCGAACTCCATGACGAGCTGGTTCGTTCATGGAGTAAGCCCTATTCGTCCCGTGTCTTTGTGCCATCGACGTCGATTTATTCGACTATCGTGGATGCAAAGGCACGGGGCTACAGCATGATGCCCCAGGTGGAAGAGACGCTTGCGGGCTATCTCTCCCCTGGGACTTCATCCTCCCTGAAGAAGCCTATGCTCCCCACCAAGCCTTGTAGAATGACATCCTCACTGGTGGGGAAAGCTTTTCAGGCAGCGGGTCAGGCTGGTGCTGCCCTGCACACCATGGCGGTTCTGCAGGCGTACCAGGCTGACCTGCTCAAAGACTTGAGCACAGGCAGGACCATCGATGAGGAGGCGTTTTCAGAGCTTCGCCGGGCCACAGATCTGTCTCTCCGTGTGACTAAACAGACGGCCCGTGCCATCGGCCGTTCTATGGCTGCCATGGTTTCCACGGAGAGACGCCTGTGGCTTAACCTCACGGGCATCAAGGAGAGGGATATTCCGGCCTATTTGCGAGGCTGTCAACACGGTCGCTACTAGGTTTCGGGAGGCGAAGCGCTACGAAGAAGCGTTTGTGAGGTTCCTCCCCCGCTGTGCTCAAGCGTCAGGACTGTTGGCCACCCAGTCCCGACCAGGTCCGGTTCCTCTGAGGCGAGAAGTCCAGAAGGAGAGTGTGGCGAGTCGTGCACCCCCTCGAAGAGACTGGGGAGCAGCTCGCCGCACTTCTCAATCCGCCTCGAAGAGACCGGACCTGCGGAGCATCATCTCCGCCAAGAAAAAGTCCTGAGGCTGGTGCGCCCAGGACCGTGGGGGTGTGTCCTCCCGGGGAGGGGCGCGTAAAATTCCAACAGTGAGTAGAGGCTCCTTCTTGGCACCCTCAGGGGGCCGCTGTACAATCTCCACCGCCACTGGTGTTTCGGGGACCGGCGGTCTCCAGCGAAATGTTAGGTGTTCGGTTGCCTCCTGCCACGTTTCAGGACACCAGACATCTAACATCCCCCCATCAAAGCGAAGTGTCAAAACTAGTGCCCCTTTCAGAGAAGCTGGCAGCGTGGAAGCTACTGCCAAATATCTCTCCGTGGGTAGAAAGGACTGTAGGGAAAGGCTACAGGATTCAGTTTGCATATCGGCCTCCGCGTTTCAACGACGTGGTCTCCACTTCCGTGAAACCGGAACGAGTGCATTTGTTGACACAGGAATTACAAGCTCTGTTGGACAAAGGGGCCATAGAACGTGTTCCCCTGCCAGACAGAGAGTCAGGCTATTACAGACGGCATTTTCTGGTTCCCAAGAAAGATGGGGGATTGCGTCCGATTTTAGATCTTTGCGGATTAAACCGTTACCTCAGAACATACAAAATGTTGACTATCAAGATGATTGTGTCTCAGATCCAATCGGAGGATTGGTTCATGAGAATCGATCTCAAGGACGCATATTTTCATGTAGAAATCTGGCCACAACACAGGAAGTTCCTGAGGTTTGCTTTCGGGGGCGAAGCTTACCAGTTTCGGGTTCTTCCATTCGGCCCAGCTTTGCCACCCCGCACGTACACGAAATGCATGGATGCAGCACTGGCTCCTTTGCGACTCCTGGTCATCCGCATTTTAAATTACATAGACGACTGGCTGATTCTGGCTCAGTCTCAAGAGCTTGTGCTTTGACATCGGGATGTCGTCCTAGCTCATCTTGAATCCCTGGGGCTGAGACTCAATGCCAAGAAAAGTGTTCTCTCTCCTGCTCAGAGGACAACGTATTTGGGGGTTGTATGGGATTCAATCACGATGCAGGCACAGCTGTCTCCTGCATGCGTCGAATCCATTCTAAATGCCCTAAAGAACATCAAGCTAGGCCAGAAGATTACTGTTCATTACCTTCAGAGGGTTCTAGGTCTCATGGCAGCTGCATCCACGGTGATACCCTTGGGTCTCCTGCACATGAGATCGTTTCAGTTGTAGCTCAGAGCCAGGGGATTTCATCCAAGGGCCAATCCCCAGAGGCAAATAAGGGTTACGCGCCAGGGGCTTCGTACCCTATCTATGTGGTTCAGACCCCGGTTTCTGATTTTGGGTCCCACTCTAGGTCCTCACGGGTTCGGGAGCGGTCTTAGATGGCCGTCCAGCCCAAGGGATCTGGAGAGGTCATCTTCTCGAATGGCACATCAATTGCCTCGAAATGAAGGCTGTATTTCTAGCCCTGAAATACTTCCTCCAGCAGTTAAGAGGCTACCATGTCCTAGTGCGGGTGGACAACACGGCGGTAGTCTCTTACATAAATCATCAGGGCGGACTGCGGTCACGCTGCTTGAACGAGCTAGCGCAGCAGATTCTGCTTTGGGCACAGAAAAAGTTCCTGTCCCTCAGGGCGATTTACATTCCCGGGCATATGAATGTGGAAGCAGACTTGCTGTCCAGACAAGCTGTGAATCATGGGGAATGGAAAGACTGCGTCTTTATGCATTTCCTCCGATTGCTCTGCTCCCGGGAGTCCTGGCCAGGGACCGTCAACAGGGGTCTTGCCTCTTACTGATAGCGCCCCGTTGGCCGACCAGAGTATGGTTCTCACATCTAATATCTCTTCTCGACGGCTCGCCGTGGGCGATTCCAGTGAGGAAGAACCTTCTCTCTAAGGCACAGGGGACAATATTTCATCCCCGGCCCGAGCTCTGGAACCTTCATGCCTGGCCCCTGAGGGGGACCAACTAAGAGATGCTGGCCCTTGCAGTCAATGTAATAGAGACTATTCTAAGCGCTAGGGCTCCCTCCACTAGAAGAACTTATGCCGTCAAATGGCACGTTTTCGAAAGTTGGTGTACGACACACCATGCAGATCCAGTTCACTGCCAGATTGTTTCAGTACTGGAGTTTCTGCAAGAAAAACTGTCCTCAGGCACATGTCCTAATACTCTCAGAACTTACGTGGCCGCCATTTCGGCTTGCCATGCTCTGATTGATGGGGTTTTGGTGGGGAAACACCCTCTAGGTCCCCGCTTTATTCGAGGAGCTAAGCGGTTGAGGCCGCCCACTAGAGCGACAGTTCCTTCATGGGACCTAGCTATAGTGCTTGAGGGCTTAGTGGACACCCCTTTCGAACCACTAGAGTCAGCACCTGTCAGGTTTCCGACCCTAAAGATGGTTTTTCTAACAGCTATTACTTCTATGAAGAGAATTGTGGATTTGCAGGCTCTGTCAGTCTCACCACCCTGCCTAGATTTTGCCCCTGGGCTGGTAAAAGCTATTTTGCATCCTCACCCTAGTTATCTTCCGAAGCTTCCATTCTCGACCATAAATCCGGTCGTTCTCGAAGCCTTCTGCCCTCCGCCGTTCAAGACACCGGAGCAGGAGAAACTTCACTTACTGTGTCCAGTACGTGCTCTCCAGGTTTACGTCCACCTCACTAACCAGTGGCGTGAGTCGGAGCAGCTTTTCATATGTTATGGAGGCCGCAACCAGGGGGCGGCTGCCACTCGACAGACTATGTCACATTGGGTGAGGGATGCTATTGCCCTAGCCTATGAGGCACGTGGTCAAGCTTCGCCTCTAGGTGTAAGGGCCCATTCAACCAGGGGGATTGCATCTTCAATGGCTTTGGCAAGAGGTGTCCCCTTGCAGCAAGTTTGTGATGCGGCAGGTTGGTCCTCTCCGCATACATTTGTTAGATTCTATAGTTTGGATGTTCATGTTACTCCGGGCTCACATGTCCTTGAGTCGACATCCCAGAGTCATGTCTGAGACCCCTTCAATGTTTGTGCGCACACACTACACAACCTTGGGGGGTCCAGACACTTCAAGTGCGGCAGCGATGGTATTCTCGTTCCCATCAGCGTTATTGAAACGCAGCATCGAGAGTAGCTTTTGATAGGGAATGTCTCGGGTTACTTCACTGTAACCCTGTTCCCTGAAAAAGCGGGAACGACATGCTGTGCCTCAATGTAGTCATGCCTGGACGTCCTTTCAGACAAAGGTATAACCTGAGGATGTGTCCGTGTCATGTCTATTTATAACCTCGCAGGTGCATGTGATCATGACATCACCAACCGAGGTTATTTAAGCCAATTCTTGGCGTGTTTGACACACGTGCTTCACAACCGATCGAACAAAGAATGTTCTCATCAGCATTATTGAAATGCAGCATCTCGTTCCCGCTTTTTCAGGGAACAGGTTTACAGTGAAGTAACCCGAGACATTTTGTCTCGTGAGCCCACACTTTCGAGCGTTTCACTCTTGCCGCGATGACTGATTGCATGCAAACACATACCGCGCATGCACACGGATATCACATGCACGTCGAGCAAACGTCGGCCACATCATTCAGTGAAGAAAAATGACAAACAGCAGCTTCTAATTCTTCATTAACATTGAAGTATATGAAGATAAAACAACCCAAGTGTGGATAACAGTATCGTTTGTCCTGAAGCTTATCGGTAGTCCGTTATTGACCCAATTACATACCGGTCCAAAAAAATACCGGTTCTCGGTACCCATCCCTATACAGGAGGCTAACAAGCTGAACAAGATAAGATACAAACTGACTACAAACACCACGGGAGACGGGAAGTGACATAAACGTCCAGGACACGGCACAGAGAACATGTAACACAAACAAGAAAGAGCTTATTTGTGAGGAGAGCAATCACGTTTATCTTCTAAAACCAAAATAAAACTGAACACCTCAAAATTGCAATAAATATATATATATATATATATATATATATATATATATATATATATATATATATAAATTAAAAATAAATTAAAAAGTCAAAGTCTTCTTGCACTGGATGTGCTGGTTTCAGCCTCATTGCCAGCTGCAGTCATATAAAACACCTGTGATGCACAACTATTGCTAAGGAGCTCACATTCACGTAAAGTAAACTTGTTGACAAGTTGTGGTGAGTAAGGACAAAACACACAAGATATAGTACTTTCAGTGCCCTGTAGTTGGCTATATCACATATTTTGTAGCATAAATATACTGCTGCAGAAAAGCTAGGTGCCATGCAAAATGTAATGTGTAACTTCAACACTCATTTCAAATGTAGTGGAGTAAAGAGTACAGATACTCATTCAAAAATGTAGTGAAGTAGAGAGTAAAAGTTGCTAATATCTTTGATACTCAGTAAAACTACAAAGTATCCGAAAATATACTCAAGTACAATAATACTTAAAAATATACTCAAGTACAGTAGTTACATTTACTCCAATACTTTACACCTCTGCGAGACAGGGGTGAATGCACCCTAAAATTAAAATTAGCAGCTATTCATTGTCATGTATCCACCTTATCTTGCACAGATGTAAGCTATTTTATATGTAGCGATTTATTAGCCGCTATAAGGTAATAACTAGAAGAATAAGAATACTATTTGAGTTACAAACCAATGTGTTTAAAATTATTATAATAAATAAAAATAATATTATGACAAATAACACTTTAGTATAAGGACTATATACTTTTTTACAATTTTTTTATTGCTATTATACTATTATAGTATTATAGTAGTACTATATTACTATACTCACTATTACTATATATAAGTACTATATTCTGCATGACCATATTCTATATCCCTAATCTCACCTAATACCTAAACTTAGCAACTACCTTACTAACTATTGATAAGCAGCAAATTAAGAGTTTATTGAGGCGAAAGTCGTTGTTAATGGTTTGTTAATTGTTTTTTTTTGTTTTTTTGGGGGTATATTTTGATAAAATGTCAAATTTGATTATAGCAGCTCTTATATTATAGTATTTTATTATTTTTTTTTTTTTCAGATAACTGCATTGTTAGCTTGCAGAGGCATGATGAAACATTTCAAAATGTTGGTTTGGTTTGACCTAGTATTTTTCAGTGTTTAAGGCTATCTGTGACATTTTTAGGATGCACAATAGCTTTAATGAGTTGCTTCTGTAATAGCTACCGACAGAATGCAGCCCAGTGTCAGAATGTTATTGTTGTACCCACATTTCAATGTCATTTGAATGTAATTACATGGAAATTTGGCAACCAAATGTGAAATGTTAATGTCCGTTTTGAAGAATGGAAAAATGTCTGGCTCTCGCAAGCTTTTGAAAGACTGTCTCCGTTTGAGATTCAGATTTCATAGACCTTGACCCCATCAGTCTGTGGCTCACACACAAGCCTGCTGGGAAGGGTGAATTACACAACTGCAAAAGACTTCCTGAAGAAGAAAAACACTCAAACAACCAGTTTCAAAGGGAAGGGAGGGTACGCAGACTGACAGAGATGGAGAAGAGAGAGAAACAGTGGGATAAAGAATTGAAAGTAAGAAAAAGAGAGAAAATGTCAGGGAGATTATGGAGTGTAGATAAACAGAAACACAGGTGGAGAAGTAGGCGTTGGTTTGGGCTTTATGAGAAGTCTTGACTGACAGCTTTAGATAGATGTGAGGTGAGGGCTTACTCTTGTATGAACGGTGCCCAGAGCGGTGTGGAGGCACAGCGGGCCATGACAGCATATTGGACTAGATCCAGACACGAACCAAGACTGTAGATTACGACTGTGATCTCTCCCCCTAGCCACTGTTCTCAGCGTGACTTCTGTAATAGGAGAAGCCTTGCTCCTTTCAACAGCTGCCGTTTTCACAACCCACTGCAAGTAGCCCGACATAAAGGTCCCTCATAATAGATGAACCTCAGAGCAGATGTGATATAAGCATTACAACCTGCACTATATCACACATTTTCTCAAAGAGCCAGACTTTTGACATCGATATAAATCCTTGTCCATTCTGCAGCTTTATTTGATCAAGAACCGCTAATTAACATGGAAAAGTGACTGACCACAATTTGTTGTAGAATGGTTGAATATGAAATCCACGATGATGTAATATAAAAACATAACGGTGCAGCAGTCCTGCTTCATAAACGGCAACAAATATGTTTGTGGAAATGCATATAGATTTTATCATTGTAGTTTATGTTCTTCCAAAACTTACAAACTAACTAACTAACTTTTGAAAGTGAGCATTTTAATATTTATGGATTGGTCTTATTCTTTTGTAAGTGCTTTAATGTAACCCACATACAAATCAAAATCCTTTTTTTTATGGTAATCAATTTTAGACCACTGTATTGTTGATTGAGGTCAACTTGTGTTGAACTCTGAATATTCCTTTAACATATATGACTAAAAAAACTGTTCTGCTTATGGTTATATAATGCCCAATTATTAAAAGTTCACCTCCTGCTTTATTAATTTGCATGAACTGTCTGCATTGTTTTTGCACCTGGTACCTTAAATGAATTATGCAAATCTAAGTGCTAGGTCGTGAAAAATCCAGCAGACTACCACTGTCTGGTGTACTTTGCTGGGACTATGCAGTATCACTTCACCACTGCAAACCAAGCACCCGACTGCTCTTTTAAAGGCCTTAAAGTGTGCTTGACTGCAC
Source organism: Onychostoma macrolepis (assembly GCF_012432095.1). Classification (NCBI taxonomy): domain Eukaryota; kingdom Metazoa; phylum Chordata; class Actinopteri; order Cypriniformes; family Cyprinidae; genus Onychostoma; species Onychostoma macrolepis. Next base: position 25,157,303 of record NC_081171.1, read on the forward strand.
TGCGCATCTGGATATGTGCCTGTTTCAAACATTAATCTCAATCATTTGATGACTTACTTCAAAAATGCTTAGTAGCCAATGTATACAAATGTTAATTGTGCCACTCAAAATGTGGCTTGCAAAGCTCCTGGCAAATACTTCTGTGAATAAGGCACTTTCTTTAATAAACCAAATTTACTTTGCATATCGTAACTGCTGGTTTTCAGCCAGTTTTTGGCTTTTTTGTGTGCAATATGCATCAAACGATCAGTGAAAGGACTGTGGGTTGTCCATTTGAGGCTGAGAATAGATTATGCGTAATCATTCATGAAATGCCTGCCAACGTTGGAAAGAAATGATTGACGGCACGTGCATCAACGTTTAAATCTGATTTTGTGGTCTCTTCTATAGGTCAAGTTCTGGGTGTGTGGATCTTCAAATGGAATGCTATCGCTCTGGATTATAGAGAACAGCACAGGTCCTGAGGTTCAACGGAGTCTCTGGAATTCAACAAGTGAAGCTAGTATGGGGAAAGGGTGGAAACTCATTACCCTACCACTCTTCGGTTTGGTGGATCTGTAAGTCTATTCCCAACCATTGAATTTATGCTGAACGTGGTCTGAGTATGCACTTGATTTGAAACTTAACAATGGCATAATCAGGTAAACAATTGCAAGAATGAATTAATGCAAATTCAAGTTTTAGGTGCATATGCAATAGGTTTTCACCCACCATTGTGCAAACTGTAGTTATTTACCTTCGGTTTTGCACAAACCCACACATTTACTCTAAAATCCTAATGAATTCCACTGGTGCCATGTCCCTGTGGTCCCAGCACAGCACTGCACATTCTGTGCTCATCATATCACTCTACCCAGAAGTTATTTTATTTTTTTTTTTTAAATCAATGAAGAGACTCACCATTCATCCACACTTTCACTCCAATTAGCAACTGCTCTTGACTTGTAAGAGTAAGGAGGGCAGAGGAAAATAGAAGGCTGCTACATCTCTACATGTTTGATTGGAATCTCATCTAACCCTCCCAAAACCCTCACTATTCCCCAAGCCCCAACCTCTGCTCTTGTTATCCGGAGACTCACTAATTCCAGTCCACAGAGGGCGATTAAATTTTCATTCCTGGCCTCCTTCCTTTTCTTGTTGTAGTCCAATTTTTTATAGATTTATTCAACACTTCTGCAAAGCTTCATGCTCTATGACCCAAAGAGCCAATTCTGACCCATTTATTGTTATGAGAGATATTAGTTTATAGAGGGCAAGGGGTTTTAAATCCCAGGGATTTATTAAAAATAATGTAGCATGAGGAATATGATGAATTCTACTGTATACATTTGTGGTGGTTTGGACATATACCTTAGCTTAGTGCTTATACCTACTTCACCTTTTGTTGTTATTATTAAAATACAAAATACTATGGTAACAAGTCAAGTAACATAGTAACATAATAACAAAGTAAACAAGTAACACACACACACACACACACATATATATATATATATATATATATATATATATATATTCTCTCTTTAATTTATCTCTGTTTTTCTCTGTCACACTTTCAGGTTCTACCTGCAGTTCAGTGCTGATATTTCCTCTAGTGCAGGAATTGCATTTGCTGTGGATAACTTCACTCTGAGCATGGAATGCTTCCTTGAAAGTGAGTATTGCAGCTTAACTGTTTTCATTATCTGCCATTTTCTATCCTAATATGAGAGAAGTTGCCATTTTAATAAGAAATACTTAATGTTAGCGATACCCATCCACTAATTGTTTTTTTTAGTGGCCGGTACCACCCACTCCATTCAAGCTCATATGCAGTTTTCAGAGAACTGACTTTGCCTAAACAGAACGCTATGAAACTACACTTAATTAGCATTAGTCATTTTTTTATTTATTTTATGATTATAGTGCTTAGGGTACCTGAAATTGATCCTCTGTGGGCGAATCATGAGTATTTATTGACTGGCTGACTTTGGTTGACATTAACTTTTTGTTCAGAATGAGGGTGCTAGAGCTGGCAAATTGACAATTTATTTGGTGTGAGTAGTTAACTCTTTTAAATTTAAAGCTAAAAAGCTGTTTCCATGCTTGCCATTACAAAATGAAAACATTTGCAGATGTTTATACAGCTGGAAATTTTATAAATTAACTGATATCCAAATAAAATGTGACTTATTTGTCAATAAATCAATCAAATAAAGACTAAAAATGACTTTTGATTTTACATGCATTGATAATCCACAGTATTTTCCACTGAAGTTTAATTCAGTAGCTACGTTTGCATGCAACCAAATAATTGGTTATTAATCAGCTTGAAGGTTCATTCTGATGGAACAGATTTTATGTAAACACTGCAAAATGATCTGACCAAGCTCGATCCAAGTTTCGATTGGAATTGGGTTGAAAAGAGTGGTGTAGACCTGAAATAATCTGATCAATCGGATCAGATTCATATACAGTATCACATATATTCACATTGTGTATTTATTTTTGCCTTTCATTTTATGAACTAGTGGAGGAGACTAAATATTTAATATTTTATAAATGTATGGCTTGAGTTATGAATGTGGCGGTTGGGAATAGCATATGTGCTGAAGTTTTGTTCAAACTTCATGTAAATGCACATTTATATGATAATGAATTGCAATTGGTGAATTGTGAAAATGAATCAGATTGCAATGCTTAAGGTTGGACTTTCCGAATATTTCACACAAATCACTCTGTGCTGAGGCTGCAATCAACTCTTCAAACAATGACTCTGACACATTCAATGAAATGCCAGGTCAGTGATGACACAAGAATGACAAGACCTTTAAGCCAGTGCTAAGAGGACATTGACAAGAAAAGCATCCCCTTGAGGTCCACATTTTGATTGTGCACTAAATTGTGAGCCGTCTGAGGAGCCTCTTTAGAGGGATTTGAAGGAGATCAGCACAGGATATTGCACAGCTGGGAAAAGAACAGGAATAGGAACTGTTAATGCAAACCTCTAGGATTAAACAGGATAAGATCATTTATTTGTGAGCCTTATGGTATCTAGCTTTTTTCTGTGAAAGAACCAATGAGCTTGCTTCAGCATTTGGCAGATCGAATCAACTTGGCACTGACTCCATCATACATTTGCCCTTCTAGACCCTGGCAGCAGTGCGAGGAAAAAGTGGTTTACTTCCCAGAAGGAGTGTATAGGGCTTTACAGTTGTTTGCTGTGCTGTTTAAAACATATTAATTTATAATCCCAGTTTGTTTTAGCTTTCAATAATGTATCCTTGCATTAAAGATAACACAGCAAAGCAGACAGCTTAACCTGAACATTTCATAAATAATATGTGCAGGGAATATTCTCTCTTGATGGCTGGCACTTTGATCATCACAGTGTGATGATTTTAAAGAATCATTAGACACGATGAGATATATATCTTTATAAGATCTGAGCACTTCACAAAGCATCCTGATCTCTCTCCATTGGCATGAGGGAGAGTGCCACTGATGTTGAATGGCTCACTAGCTCCATGAAATATTTGCCCAGCAATTTGTATCTGACGCCATTTTCTGCCACACATCGATTTGACACGGCAGCACTGCAGCTGCCATTTCCCTTTCCGATAACACTTCGGAATGTGTAGAGTTATACATTATGCCCTCATTCCCTGCCTAAATGAAATATTCTAGTTATACATCATCACACTAGGGTTTGCGGTCTAAGCATCCAACATTGTTTCCAAGGGTGAGCATTGTGTATCGTTGACATGACTGATTTGTTTAAAATGTAATTGTTTAAAATTTGGTACAAGCTACATAACATGGGGACAAGGCCCTTAGGATGGAAAAACCACACAAGATCAGTTGTTTCTTCTAGACAGCAATTAGATAGAATGGATGAATCTAGAGTTTTCTCCAGAGGAAAAAAATGCTGTAGTAATCTGACATCAGCCTCCTTCAGAGTTACAGGAGAAATCTAATCTCAGTGTCACGAACTGGGCTCAGACTGGCAAAGATACCACACTGAGGAATAAAAATGATTTTGGTAACACTTTACCATACGATTGTTTATGTTAGCTTTAGTTAATGCAACAGCTATCGTTAAGTAACAAATTTTTATATTATCACAGCATTCGTTATTCATTCATTCTCTTGGTAGATGTTTGTTTGTTTGTTTGTTGTGTGTGTATAAATTAGTATTGCTGTACAAATAAACATATCTTAATATTTTATGAATGCTCATGAATTAAGATTATCTTAGATTAATAAATGCTGTAAAAATATTGTTAATTTCTAATTCATGATCCTTAATGGAATAAGTAATGTTAACAAATTGAACAATTTTGAAATCTTATTGAGATTTTAATATGAAAAAAAAAATTGATTGATTAATAATAATAATAATACATTTGTTAACTAAAATAAAAAATATATATTATAAATGTATTATATATTTTAAAATATATCTATTTATCTATCTATCTATCTATCTATCTATCTATCTATCTATCTATCTATCTATCTATCTATCTATATATGGCACTAGATAGTAATGACATCAGATTGAGTCATTTAAATAATACCTTTAGCAGCTTTAGCAGCCATACATGACTAAAACTACAATAAAAAGAATCTGAAACTAGAAAAAAAATAAATAAATAGAAATAAAAGTTACTAAACTTCTACTAGTGATACTGCAAGAAAATGGAACCACTGCAATAAAATATCTAAAACATCATGCTAATTCTAAAATTCAATAACGCATGCAGAAATGTGCAACTTGTTTGAATGTTGAAAATGAAATCTGGAGGACAGTGGCCTTAAGCCTGGAGGACTGGAGCTGAAAAGCCCTGGTTTAGTGGTTAAAACTCAGAGCTGGTAACCAGAAGGCTGCTTTTATCCCCACAAATCACAAGCTATGATCTATCAACATTGTTTCATGGCGCAAGGCTCTTAACCCCAGATGGCTCTAGTAGGACTGCCCCTGTGATGAGGTTGTGGTAACGTTAGGGGGGCAGTCGTGGCCTAACGGATAGAGAGTCGGACTTGTAACCCGAAGATCACAGGTTCGAGTCTCAGGTCTCGTAGGAGTTGTCAGTGGGGGGGTGTGAAAAACCAGCGCTTTCTCCACCTTCAGTACCACGACTGAGGTGAGACCCTTGAGCAAGGCACCAAACCCCCAGCTGATTTGGCAATGGTCCAGAAGACAATCATCAACACCCTCCACAAAGAGGGTAAGTCACAGAAGCTCATTACTGAAAGGGGTGGCGGTTCACAGAGCATATTGGGCCTCATTCATGAAACACGAGCAGAACAAATTTTTGTGTAAAGCCGTTCTGACGTAAACTTTAGAATTCATGAAAATATTCATATTTTCAAAACGTTAGTTGGTACGAAATAAATTTACACCTGCTCCCTACCATGTGTAAATGGTGTGTAAAACATTCTGTGTTCTTTTTGGCAAACTGATGACACTGAATTTTGATGCACTGCCATTATAATATTTTACAAATCTGCTTGCTCGTTATTTTATTTTATTTTTTATTTATTTATTTATTTATTTTTTTTGTAGCTGGGAGTTCACTGTCACTTTTTACCCAGCCGTCCAATCAATGGAGGAGGGTCGGGACAAATACCACACTGACCGATCACCCTACTTGTACAACAACTGAACAACAATAGAGAACTTAAAATTACTGGTTACTGCATTTTTATATTCAGTAATATTCTTCTAAATGAGATACTATTAATATGTTACTGCCATTGATATTCCTTATCATAGCAACCAAAGAGTTTTCAAGCGCCGCCAGCAGGCCGTTTTAAAAAGAGCGCCTGACATTTTTCAGATGCTAAAAACTTCTTGGGTAGGAAGAGGTGTACAAGCAACAGGGATGACCGCAAGCTAGAGAATAATGTCAAGCAAAGCTGATTCAAACACTTGGTAGAGCTTCACAAGGAGTGGACTGAAGCTGGGGTCAGTGCATCAAGAGTCACCACGCTCAGACGTCTTCAGAAAAGGGCTACCAAGCCACTTCTGAAACAGAAACAACATCAGAAGCATCTTACTTGGGCTAAGGAGAAAAATAACTATAGACTGCTGCTCAGTGGCCTAATGTTCTCTTTTCAGATAAAGGTAAATTTCGCGTTTCATTTGGAAATCAAGGTCTGGAGTCTGGAGGAAGACTGGAGAGTCACAGAATCCAAGCTGCTTGAAGTCCAGTGTGAAGTTTCCGAAGTCAGTAATGATTTGGGGTGCCATGACGTCTGCTGGTGTTGGTCCGTTGTGTCTTATCAAGTCCAAAGTCAATGCAACCATCTACCAGGAGATTTTGGAGCACTTTATGCTTCCATCTGCTGACAAGCTTTATGGAGATGCTGATTTCCTTTTCCAGCAGGACTTTAGCACCTGTTCACAGTGCCAAAACCACGTCCAAGTGGTTTGCTGACTGTGATATTACTGTGCTTGATTGGCCAGCTAACTCGCCTGACGTGAACCCCATAGAGAATCTATGGGGTATTGTCAAGAGGAAGATAAGTAACATCCGACCAAACAATACAGACGTGTTGAAGGCCGCTATCAAAGCAACCAGTGCTTCAATAATGCCTCAGCAGTGCCACAGGCCGATCGCCTCCATGCCACGCCACATTGAAGCAGTAATTCATGCAAAAGGAGCCCCAACCAAGTATTGAGTGTATAATTAAACCTACTTTGGAGATCTTGAACATCTATGTTTTGTAAATCTTTTTTTTTTTTTTTTTTTTTTTTGATAGGTCTTTGAGAAAGTATTCAAATTTTTAATTTTCCTAAACTGTAAGTTGTAACCATCAGAATTAAAACAAAAATACTCTTGGAATATTTCAGTTTGTGTGCAATGAATCTAGAATTTTTTTTTTTTTTTTTAATTACAAAAAATAAAGACCTTTTCCATGATATTCAAATTTTTTGAGATGCACCTGTACATTCATCAATTCTATTGTTGTGTGTGTTTCCTGTAAGGGCCATAACTTCATGTCACTGTTCTCCAATTGAAACAGATGGCATTGGATTCACTGTGTGGGTGTTTACCTCTATTTCCTGGCTTTGGCATGGTGGCAGACTCTCTTATCCTGTTTTTATTAGTTTCCTCTTTGGAACAGGGAATCATATCAATAAGAAAATTTGCATAGCCTACCCAGAGCGGCAGCCTGTGATGGAACAGTAAAATAATAATAAAAAAAAAGCTGTCAGGAAAGTCATACTAGGTTTGTTAGGATTTTATGCCCAGACACTGTCATTCTACGGTACTACCTGTGGTGCCCAAAACCTCGTAAAATCACCCATTGCTGCTTTTATGACAGTGCCAGCTGCTCAGCGATGGTTTGGTGTTTCCCTAACGAGCGACATGGAATGCCTTGCTTTCTCAGCAGCATGAGTGGAACTCTCCAATGTATCTTACAGGGATTATATGGGCCTGAGATGCCATTTGGATGGAGATATTGGAATACTGAATTGTAGACAAAGGGAGATAAAGAATGTCCAAAGTTAAGTTCAGGTAGCTTATATATTCATCTTGATCTTAAATATTCACTTAACAATTTCATAAACTATGCAAAGCTTCAGGTTAACCAACTGTCTGTAAAGAGTCCAGGCTTCTAGTCCGGACTCAATCAGCCATTACTGCAATGAATCAATCAATCCAGACTCAAAATACAATATTATGAATGAATCTGGCAGCTAGAGTCAGACATTATGTTGAGAATTGCTCTGAATTGCGAGGCCCCAAAATATTTGCTTCTAGCAATACATCCACAGCTGTGAACATGTAAGACATAGTGCTGCCGCACAGCAAGCATACATAAAATGACCCATAGCAGATCTATACGGTTTGTGGAGGGTTTCTGTAAGTCTTGCTTACAGCAAACGTAGAACCAAACAACTTAAATGTTTAGCTCATTGGCTGTAGACACAACAGAGACCAATCAGTATCTGCTGTGAACTGATGATGTGACAGCTAGCAGATTGCATTAAGTTTTCAAGCTTAAAGATATGTAGGTGCAATTTTCATGTATTCTTGCCTACTATTGTGTCAAGAGAATTTTACGAGTTTGCACATGTTTGATTTATCGTTCTCCCTGCAGCTCTCCAATAAGTACTGCTATCTAGACTACAAAGCACGCATATAAAAGTCCTCATCTGACATCCCCCTTAAGAGAAACTGACAGTGGGCAGGAAACCGCTCTGACTTCCAGCTTCATCTGAATTCATTCAGACCTTCAGGGTATATGTGAGATTAGAATACTAACAAAAAATGGAGCTGTGCCCTAGCATAGCCTCAACATATTGAGCTTTGGTTCTGATGTGAGGAACAGAAGTTTGAGCCTGACTTGCATCATTTCCTAATCGCATGAACCCTATTTGACCTCATTATTTCATGTCCATTCTCTTCTGTCATTATCAATAAAAGTGACATCAATTTGACCAACACAGTATTTCAAAAGGGCACAACATGTGCTTCGTCAACCTGTGTGAGTAAAACAAAGAGACAGCAGCAAAGCATGCAGACATTTTTAGACAATTTCAGAAATATTAGTTATATGTTTCAGGCAAGTACAGAAATGAAATAAAGTGATTTAAAATGATCAGGGAACTTTTTTTTTTTTTCATTGTAAGGTCTTGAGGTCATTCTAGGTTTTAGGATTTAGATTATCGTCAACCTACCATGCGAGTGTCACAACTGGCCAGTTGGATATGGAGACATATTGAAGTATTTGAAGAGTGATGACTAAGCTGTTTTCTGATTGTCCCGGCAGATTTAAGAAACTGCTGAGTGACAGTTCTCCCTGGAGCAAAGGATTACATTCTTCAATAGTTCAAGAAATGTTTTCTTTGACCACCAGCTAAAGTTGTCCACTGCAGTGTGTGCTGCTGCAGTCAAACCACTCATTAAGTTGTCATCCATAGTGAAATTAAAAATACATGAATAGTCAGAGCCATGGCCTAGTGGTCACAACACAATGTTATAGGTAATGCATTACATGTACTGTATAGCGTATTATGTCATTTTTGGAAGTAAAATGTAGAATGTCACTTTTTAAATTTACATTTACATGGTTCAGTTGAAATCAAATAAGAAGCGTGCATTATTAAATGTATCTCATTTATGCATTGACAAATCCAATTGAAAAACCTTGCCTTTCCCTAAGATAGTCACATTGCATGTGACACCGTGTCTAGACTGCAAATGAGCAGTGCAAAACAAAAGAATGCCATTATGATCAACAAAAATCAATGAACTACACTGCAAGTGGTTCGATTTCTATATAGGATGACTGCCTGCCAAGTATAGCACTGCCATCTGGAAGAGTTTATTTCATAAAAAGTAATAATGTAACATGATGTAACTTCTAATCAGTCAATCTCGTGGCAGCAACTCAATGCATTTAGGCATGTAGTCAAGACAATTTTCAAACAGAGTATCAAATTGGGGAAAAAGGTTGATTTAAGTGACTTTGAATGTGGCATGGGTATTGGTGCCAGATGGACTGGTCTGAGTATTTCAGAAACTGCTGATCTGCTGGGATTTTCAGATGCAACCATCTCTAGAGTTTACAGAGAATGGTACGCAAAAGAGAAAATATGCAGTGAGTGGCAGTTCTGTGGGCGAAAATGCTTTGTTGATGCCAGAGGTCAGAGGAGACTTGCCAGACTGGTTCGAGCTGATAGAAAGACAATAACTCAAATAACCACTTGTTACAATTGAGATCTGCAGAAGAGCATCTCTGAATGCTCAACACATTGAAGCTTGGAGCAGATGGGCTTACAGCAGCAGAACACTACACCAGATAGCACTCCTGTCAGCTAAGGGAACTGGGAACTAAAGAAACTGAGGCTACAGTTCACGCGGACTCACCAAAACTGGACAATAGAAGACTGGGAAAGGGTTGCCTGGTCTGATGAGTTTTGAATTCTGCTGCAAAATTCAGATGGTAGGGTCAGAATTTGGAACTAAACCTAACATGAAAGCATAGATCCATCTTGCCTTGTATCAGGCTTCCAGGCTGATAGTGGTGGTGTAATGGTGTGGGAAGTGTTTTCTTTTACACTTTGGACCACTAAACTTTGTTTAAATGCCACAGCCTACCTGAGTATTAATGCCGACTATGTCCATCCCTTTATGACCACAGTGAACCCATCTAATAATGGCTACTTCCAGCAGGATAACAGACCTGTGTCACAAAGCTCAAATCTTCTCAAACTGGTTTCTTGAACATGATATTAAGTACACTACACTTAAATGGCCTCTACAGTCACCAGAACACAATCCAACAGAGCACCTTTGCAACATAGGCTTATTGGAAATACGTGCCTCTTCCTACATTTCTGCAAAACTCAAAAAACTTACCTACACATACAAATTGCTGCAGTTTCCACAGTTGAAATGAACACTATAGAGGCAGTAAAACTCCAACAACTTTTATTCCTTTTCACACAAAGTATGATTTGCAGGTCCACAGTTTCGATTAATAAAGCCCAATTTTCGCATAGTTACTTGAGGAATATTATTTTATAAATTCAAAACTATTTTTACATGCTGCGAGATTTGAAAATTGATTCTTTTGAACGTGTGGTCACATATCCAGATTCATATTCATGAGTTTTCTAACTCAGTTTGCTCGGTAGCTCACACGATATGGCGTTGCACTTAAGTGATTCAGCTCTGGTATGAACCCCATGAAACAATGGTTCAAACAAAACGTCGCGTATTGAACCCGCGTTTAGGGCCAATCACTGCACATTTCACTTTGAAACTGCCGTGAAACGTGCAATAAGGTACGTAATAACAGTGTTGCATAAATGTATTTTAAAGGCACGTATTTCGAATGAGCCTGGGTTGCACCTTTTGGATGTGGAATGGGAGAGTCACATCATGGACGTGCGGCCCACAGAAACTATTGAATTCTTTGATTTAGTCTGTTCATCATTAAAGATAAAATGAAACTTTTGATGTGACTTCATCCTTTTTACATGAAACACGAGGCAGGGTGTCTCAGAGATAGGAATATATCAGAGCAACTTCCTTCTTGATTCCTGAAATGGGACGGCAGATAATAACCCTGTGTCAGGGTGCATCATGGGAAGGCGCTTGCAACAGGGAGTCCAGATTGTGATGAATGATGCCAACTCCAGTCAGAGTGGTGCGGGAGTTTTGTGGGAGTAGATGAGTATTTTTAAAGCGATGATTAAGGGATGGAGATGAGAGGTAGCATTTTTCACAGAGTCCCAGTATTGTCTGAGCAGCTACGTTCTGGGGGATAGGATGATTTGTCTTCACAGTGAGTTGACAATTGGAACAATGCAGAAGCTCATGTGGCTTGTCATAGTAATTAAGAAATATGAACAAAATTCTTGACACCACTGGTGGTGGTTGTCTACTTTTGTGGAGTTGTGGTTGTCTGTGTTTTATGTCCAAGAAGTACAAGTATAGCATACTTCATAATTAAACTAAAACTGTCTAGAAACTCTTTAAAGACAAATGCCTAAATATCTGTTTCTGTCAGATATTTTATCCCACTGAGGTTGAAAACCCACTGAAAACCACCCTAACCCATGACAATAATGGAATCTCAGTTATTCTGCTTTTAAATAATAACTTTTCCGATCTTGTGCCACCAATAAAATGCCATCCTTAGAAATGGCCAAAAACTGAAATTTAATTTGCCAATGTTACGCAGTCAACAAGAGCTACCTCGTAGCTGTGCAACCAATATATCAGCAAATCAGAATCAAAAACTGGACAATGCAATTGGTGTAAAATTGTATAGATAATACATATTTTATCCCAAGTGCTTACTATTCTGCATGTTTAAGCATCGAGAGGTCCATAAAATATTACCCCATGAAAATCGCATGAGGGGAGGTGATTGAAATGTCAAATCCAGTCAAAGAGAGAAAGGAGCAGAAAAAATCCTCATGAAATGCAAATCCTCATGACCCCAGTAACAGCTTTTGCCAATGAAAGTAAAAATGACAGATAGCCATAATGCTTGATGTATTATCAATTATCACTAAAGGTTATGTTTGATTTGTATATAAAATTATTGTCCATTTGTGATCTGCATTTTTAAGTATTGACTAAGTGACATGGAATTTTCCCTGTTGAGTAATGCATATCAAGATTTTGAGGTCAAGTGTTCACCCATTTAAGACTCCTACATCATCAGCAAGCAACCTTATTAGCATATGATTAACATTTGAAAGATATGCAAACAGTTGAGCCATTTTTCAGTATAGTCTTGTATATTCAAACAATTCTCAAGACAAAGATGTGGGTATCATTACCAGCTTTAGAGAATGGGTATTGTCATGAAATAGATTATCTAAAAGTATTTTTTTTATTGAGCCAAAAGACTATTATTATCTATAGGCTCACAGAAACTGTGTTTTAACAATGCCTGCAACATTTTCTCTGGCTGCAGGAGTATTGTTGGACTGCAACAATGTATTGTGTCTTTTCTCTCATCTTCAGCCAATGGAGAATTTCCTCCGGTGGCTCCCACAAGCCCCACGCAAGTGCTGTTCACATCAAGCAATGAGAACATCAGGACCACTACAGCACACTATGGAGGGCCAACAGAATGTGAGTTTTAGCTACTTTCATGTGCTTGAGCTGTTTGTCTTTTTTGAGTTGTTTCTAATTTTTATCTGGCTTGTTCTGACTGAAATTTGCCCCAATGTGATTACAAGTCTGAAGTATGGTGCAGACCACAGTTATTTGTGTTATTGTATTGAAACTGTAGAGTGCATGAGCACTAAAACAAACACAGTTTCAGTCATTGTTCAATGGTTTGTTTTAAACTACACTGTTTGCAGAATTATTAGGCAAGTTGATAGCCCCTAAAACTTACTGCCAGATTATGGAAGATAAATTCTTCAAACAGTGGTACAAGAGGATGTGATGCTGGTCCTTCGAGAGTCACTCTGAACTTATCTATCCATAAAGCCTATACAAAATCAGTCTTCATGTATTTCACAACACTTCAGCATGTTATTCATATTAAGTGAGGGTTATTTTTTAGCATTTTTTACCCAAGCAAGGTCTCTGAGAACCTGACACATTGCACTTCTGGAGACTCCAGGAAGGTTGCATTTCTGGAAAATGGTGGCGCTGGAGACTAAATGATTCCTGATGGTTTCACACCTAATTCTTCACCTTAATTCTTAATTCTTTTGCAGTTAACGTGTCTTTTCTTCTCCACCTGTTTTTTCTGACCCTGCTGACCCAATGAGCATTTAGCTGCCCAATGATCATGCCTTAACTTTGCTAATTCTATTATTGAATTAGTATTGCATCCTTCTCATGGACATTTAATTATTATTTTTTTTTTACTTTGAGTTCAATCTCTTTTTTGGCTCATTTTATCTGTAAAAGAAAACCTGCCTAATAATTCAGCACACCTGAAATAAGGAGTTTTTGACTTTCAGCCTTCATGGACAATTATATATAACTTAGAAATTATTAAATACAAAATCAATAGTAGTTATTAAGATTGATGTGGTTTGGAATTGGTAAAATTTTCTTGGCAAAAAAAATATGACCATAATATCAACTTGGCTAATAATTCTGCACACAGTGTGTAGTCTCTTATGCCTACCCAACCCAGTAAGTTAAGAAGCATCTGTCTGATTAACATATAATGCATTAAATAAAGCAAAACAATTGAGGAATAAAAATAATGAAGTAGTCCATGTCTATAACAAAAGCATCTCAGAGAAATTGCATTGTGGAAAAATGAACCGCATACAAGAGTAAAGTGTACACCAATTACATACCGCATGTTAATGTGATTTAAAAAAATGAATTGCTTTTTTGTTGTTTGTGTAAATGCACTACAATAATTTGACATTTAAATTGCATTCTCGAATTGATTAATTAGCCAAAGTTATTACTGCACCACTATCATGTGATGCCATTAACGACAGTCCTATATTGTTGTGTTGTTTAAACGCGACCATGCTACTACGGTTTTGGGAAAAGTCTGTACTAACTAGTTAATTTCTCTAATGATACTTCATACTGTGGTTAAGCAGGGAGTTACGTCATTGTACTGGAAATACACCCCAGTCTAATGCCATGTCTGTTGTTGTTGTTATCTATCTATCTATCTATCTATCTATCTATCTATCTATCTATCTATCTATCTATCTATCTATCTATCTATCTATCTATCTATCTATCTATCTATCTATCTATCTATCTATCTATCTATCTATCTATCTATCTGTCTATCTTTCTGTCTGTCTGTCTGTCTGTCTGTCTGTCTGTCTATCTATCTATCTATCTATCTATCTATCTATCTATCTATATATCTATCTATCTATCACTGTCTGTCTGTCTGTCTGTCTGTCTATGTCTGTCTGTCTGTCTGTCTGTCTGTCTGTCTGTCTATCTATCTATCTATCTATCTATATATCTCTCTCTGTCTGTCTGTCTGTCTGTCTGTCTGTCTATCTATCTATCTATCTATCTATCTATCTATCTATCTATCTATCTATCTATCTATCTCTGTCTGTCTGTCTGTCTGTCTGTCTATCTATCTATCTATCTATCTATCTATCTATCTATCTATCTATCTATCTATCTATCTATCTATCTATCTATCTATCTATCTATCTATCTAAAATAGTGTCCAAAATATAATAGCCTCGTTGTCAACCAGTTGTGGAACCATGGATAATGCTAATTGAAACACACAAATTAGTTTCTCAAATAATGCAGAATACGTATTTTGATAAAACAGACGCCAGATCTAACAACACTCCCAATTCCAATGGTAGCACCATGCATTATAAAGACTCTGGAATCTTTGTTTTCACAGCAAGTTATGAGTTATGCGCTGCAAACATCAGAGCACCTAATTCAAAGTCCAGACCACGTAATTCCTTCTGAGCACACTGAAATTGTTGAAATGCTTGAGTACACCAAATATGTTGGACTTCTAATGGATATATAAGATGAATGCTTATGAACAGAGGCTCAGATACTGTCTCTCTTCCTCTCTCTCTGTCATGGAAGTGCACTGCAGAGAAAATAAAGTGTGCCATCTACTGGACTATTGCTGCACCATTTTCTTCAAATCAAAAACTGATGAAAGGCCGATTATAACTTTTAAGGGTGCTTACACTCTACAGCTTTTGGTGGGTCAGGATGACATCAGAGTTTGGGTGATTTGGTCGGTGGAAATGTGGCTTTCAAAACTTGGGTGAAAACCAAGGAAACACATTTAGTCTGCTTGAATGGCCTCTGGAACATATCTCATGTCACAATCTGTTCTAAATCGTGGAGGTGAAGTGCTACTGATGACAAAGAATTTGCATCTTTGCATAGTCCTGTTCACATATATTATAGAATAATGATTTTTGTCATACCTGCTTGTCTCAAAAACAGCTCTCATTCTTCTAGTCTCTTAAATGTGTTTGTGGCAGACAAATGCAGGTGCCATTCTGCAAGCAAACCAACTGTGAAAACAGCCTAAACATACTCTGTCAAAATACTATATCAGTGTCAAAATTTCACATTAATGCTTTCAAATTATCAGAATTGCTCATGAAGCCTGTATTGTAAAACATTGCTTCACATTAGCATGATTGTCTATTGAACATGCACAAATCGTTTATAAAATCAGCCGTCTAGTACATGACCTTTGAAAATGTCCTACCAAATGCCATCAGCATTGGAAAGACTGATCTGCTTGCTCATAGCATATACAGGTGTTCCTCTTATGTTCATGCTCATTGGAGCATAGCCATTTATCAATATGGTGAGCTTGAGTGTTTGTGAAATGACTCCCACGCCATTTCAGCATTAATAAATCTGAACGAGCAGCTAATCTGCTATTCATCAAGACTCATTAGCAAGTCTCACTCACACAGGCCATTCTGGTGTAGTTCAGCTGTGAGTGGTCAAAAGACACCGTCCAATTCTTCTCTGCAGTGTCTGAAAAGGCAAAAATAGGACTATTCAGTGCTGAATGTTCTATGAGATTGATTGTTTGATTTCATCCTACCTACACCACCTTTTTTTATTATTATTATTATTTTTATTTTATTTTATTTTTTTGCACTTTGCAGCTCTGTAGACCGTTGAGCTCACGTTTAGTTTTCGGTTTAATTTCATATGTCTGCAAAAGTTCTGTTATTTAACCAACAACCCCTTGAATTAAAAATCACAACACAATGCATCAACACCATGTTATCATATTATATCATATCATGCTATTCGGAAGTTTGGCTTCAGTAAGATTTATTTGCTTATTTTTATATTTAAGAAATTAATGTTTTTTTTTGTTGTTGTTGTTGTTTTTTGGATTTTATATTCATTAAAGACTCTTGGAGGGGTCATTGGCACAAGTTTAATCAGTATAATTTACTGGATTCTGCATTACTGCATTACATTTATTCTATGCACACCATTTTTTTTTTTTTTTTTTTTCAGTTGGCTTTCCATCAAAAAGAAGTATATCATATTGTATCTTTGTCATACCACCTATGTCTAGTTTTATCATATAATTTCTGAGCTGTTCAAAACCACAACTTCTCAAGACAGTTAATAATTAAACACAAACTCTTTCTTCCAGACTCACTCTAGTAAAGCTTGATGAAGTTCTATTTTCGGCAGTTGTTTTCTATAAACTCAAAGGGAAATCAAGCTGCGCATCAGTCTTCCCTTGATTCAGTCATGTATAATTGATATAACTTTGAAAATGTTGTGATGTGTTTGATAAATTGTGCAACTATTGATATTTTCGGTCATGCTTCCGCTTACCCTCTTGTTATCTCTAATTTTACCTTCTCTTCTCTGTTCCTGCCCTCTCCCCGTCCATCCTCCACTATCGATTTCTTCCTTTGCCACCATGGCATCTCATTTTGGCAAGTAAAGCCCAGTTGAATGGGGGAGTATGCCTTACGCTGACTCAAATCTTAAGCGCTGTGGAGAGAGGGAGCACGTTCTTCTGTCAGATCAGCTCCCTCGGCCTTTGTATCCTTGATTACTTCCTCTGACTTTGTCTGCGTGATTGCTTCTTCTGATGAGAAAAGAGAGACGGGCCGCTAACCTCATGATGCACTGAGTGCTGCCTCTCAGCTTCCGATGACTCAGCCATTTCCACCAATCAAACCTTCAAGAACTCTAATAAAAGGAAGCTGTATAAGACCATAATTGGTGATATTTGTCTGCCGCAAACCTTTCTTACAACTCAAAATGTCCTTTATCTTCAGATCTAATTACAGATCTCTGTAGGTTCCTGGCAAGGAAATAAACTTTTATTCTGATGTTTTATGTGCAGGCTTGACTAGAACAACATCACTGCATGAAAAGAGGTCTATTTTGCCTGGGGATATTTTTACACCTAAGAGACTTTGTATTTCTCACCTTGGTCTCATTCTGTTCTGGCGATTAATTTCAAAACTAGATTGGTTGCCGTTTGATTGGTTCCAGCCCCCAATCTACCTTTGTGAAAGAGAAGTGAAAAAGAAGTTTATTGAATGTGCACTTCAAGTGTATACTTCAAATCTTAAAAGTATATATTTTTGAAAACTTAACTAGAAGATGATATACATTAATGGAATAAAATAAGCCATTTAAGCATACTTAAAGACAGTACACTGTCCATGACCTTTTCTTTGCACACTTGGGTACAAAATGCACTTTGAAATAACGTCACATTAAAAGTTTTAACTAAGTACATTTTAAATCATTTTTATCATACACTTTATTTTAAGGTGTCCTTGTTACAGTATAATGATACATTTAAGTTCTGAGTAATATTAATTAACTACATGTACTTAATGGTTAGGGTTAGGATTTGGGTTTGGCTTGCATGTAATTATGCTTAATTTATTGTTATTATAATAGTAAGTTCATGTAACGTAACAAGGACACCTTAACGTGTTACCAAGTACATTTATTTTGATATGTTGACTAACATGTAAAGTACTTGCTTGTAATTTTGTTATTTGATATTACATTTAGAGACTGATTTCCTAACAGCTTGCTCCAGCACAAACTCTCTTTTTTTGCATTTAAAAAAGTATTATCAGGATTTACCAAAGACACACACAGTGAAAAACTTGCGATGAAAAAGTGTGGAGTTATTTTTGTGGCTTATGCATTTGTAGGGCTTTCCCTTTCAGACCTGAAATTTCAGAGAGGAGAGTATTAAAATGCATCATGCAAGGTGATTTATGGGTCTTAACCTATTTTGCACCTGCGTTGTTAGTAGATTACCCGCACCTGATTATCACCGTCTCTGCTTGTTTGCGACCCTACGCTAATTTGCACTGTTTCTAGTAAATTGCGTTGGTCAATATATAAATGAGCTGGCTGCGTCTGTGTTCTTTAATTTACACATTGCCAGTAGATCAATAATAGAACTTTCTACTCCCATCCAGTTTTAATTGCAATTAACATGTCTCCGAAGTGTGTTAACATGTAACAAATTGTCAAAAAAAACATCACATTGAGTATGCACTTTAAAATGATAGGAAAAAAATGAAAATTTGGCCATGATTTACTAACCTGTAATTTCAAACCTGTATGATTAAACTTCAAAACACCATATATATATATATATATATATATATATATATATATATATATATATATATACAGGTGCTGGTCATATAATTAGAATATCATCAAAAAGTTGATTTATTTCACTAATTCCATTTAAAAAGTGAAACTTGTATATTATATTCATTCATTACACACAGACTGATATATTTCAAATGTTTATTTCTTTTAATTTTGATGATTATAACTGACAACTAAGGAAAATCCCAAATTCAGTATCTCAGAAAATTAGAATAATACTTAAGACCAATACAAAGAAAGGATTTTTAGAAATCTTGGCCAACTGAAAAGTATGAACATGAAAAGTATGAGCATGTACAGCACTCAATACGTAGTTTTGGCTCATTTAGCCTGAATTACTGCAGCAATGTTGCGTGGCATGGAGTCGATCAGTCTGTGGCACTGCTCAGGTGTTATGAGAGCCCAGGTTGCTCTGGTAGTGGCCTTCAGCTCTTCTGCATTGTTGGGTCTGGCATATCGCATCTTCCTCTTCACAATACCCCATAGATTTCCAAATTAAATGCAAAATTTGCTTTCATCTGAAAAGAGGACTTTGGACCACTGAGCAACAGTCCAGTTCTTTTTCTCCACAGCCCAGGTAAGATGCTTCTGACGTTGTCTCTGCTTCAGAAGTGGATTGGTAGCCCTTTTCCTGAAGACGTCTGAGTGTGGTGACTCTTGATGCACTGACTCCAGCTTCAGTTCACTCCTTGTGAAGCTCTCACAAGTGTTTGAATCAGCTTTGCTTGACTGTATTCTCAAGCTTGCAGTCATCCCTGTTGCTTGTGCACCTTTTCCTACCCAAATTATTCCTTACAGTCAACTTTGCATTTAATATGCTTTGATATAGCACTCTGTAAACAGCCACACCTTTCAGTAATGACCCTCTGTGACTTACCCTCTTTGTGGAGGGCATCAATGTTCATCTTCTGGATCATTGTCAAGTCAGCAGTCTTCTCTATTATTATGGTTTCAAAGAACAAGAGATACCCAGAATTTGTACTGTAGGGATGGTCATTTATTGAAACTCAAATGTAAATATTCTAATATTTTGAGATACTGATTTTTGACTTTCATGAGCTGTAAGCTCTAATCATCAAAATTAAAAGAACATTTGAAATATATCAGTCTGTGTGTAATGAATGAATATAATATACAAGTTTCACTTTTTGAATGGAATTAGTGAAATAAATCAACTTTTTGATGATATTCTAATTATATGACCAGGGGCCTGTACCATGAAGCCGGTTTAGCTGGCTAGCCAGGTAAGTTTCAGTTTAGTACCTAAAACTCTGGGTTTTAGGTACCATGAAAGAGGTTTGGTTTGGCTTTTAGCAGTGTTCATCGCCATAGTAACTTACGCTCCACAGCTAACCTGCTCCGGGGCAAGTTATGTTCTAGTTTAGAGATCTCAAACCAAAATTTGACCAATCAGCTTCAAGCAAAGTGACACATCTCTGACGCAATAAAGCCACTCCTCCAGTTTCTCTTACTCCAAATTAAAGGACGCTACATAGTAAAACATTTTCAAATATAAAATCATCTGATTTTTAGAGATGATTATTTTTCATAATTATTTTATATGATTTATATAATTATTATACCCTTAATCAATTACACAAGCCAGTTTAATTTAATAGTAATTATTAAGCTTTTATTTAAAATCAATGTAAACATATGCATAATATGCAATATAAATAAGTTTTAGAACCAATAGCTTTAAACATGACTACATTTGAGCTTAGATTAAGTGTTTTTATACCTATAAATATTATCAACTCTATAAACTAACTTTACAACATTTACTTGCACTTATATGGTAAGATGTTTTCTTTATGTTTTCCTCTTTCATGGATAGATCGTATCATGATCGTGCTGTGTAAATGTGTTTAAATTATTCATATTATTCAATCTTTTAATCTTCACACTGACTCTCTCTAAAGAAGTGAATCACAGTTTTAAGGCATGTGATTGGCTGCTCATTACTGATGTCACACTTTCATGTGCACGTGCTCCATTAAATCAGGATCAAGCCTGAGTTGACAGAGAAAGTTGATGATCAGCTTCATGGTACCAACAAAGCTGGATTGGACTGGTTTGGTTTTGTCAACTCAAATCTAATCCTGTAACTCTGAGTTTGTTCAGCCACCATCATGGTACAGGCCCCAGCACCTGTATTTATATATATATATTTTTTTTAATGAAACCTCAGAGGTTTCTGTTCCTCCACTGAAAATCCAGGTAACCCAAACTTAAATGATCCAAAAAGGTTAATAAAATGACTTATGAAGAGATATGACGTGTGAAGTCTTGTGAAGAGATATGAAGATATTTATTTTGGGTTTTATTTACTTCTAAACAACACACTGTGAACACAGAAGTTTGTGCATGCATCACGTGCTAGACCAAACCTCATTGAGTTTCATGTAAAGCCCGAGACACACTACACGATTTTCGGCTGTCTCAGACGAAAGATTGGCATCGTGAAACAATTGTGCCATTTTCTGTGGTCGTGTTTCTGTGTCGTATAGTGAGAGAGGTTCAAAAGATGGCCGTTGTCACGGTCTTGCGACCAAAGATAGCCTACGATACAGCATGATCATCGCACAGTGTGTTTGCAGTTACAATCCACGTTTACTGACCAACCAATAAAAATGAGACAAGAAATCAATGCGACATGGTGCTAAAACATAAAACTGCTTACCACAAGCTCTTATCCCTTCCTCTTTCACCACTTGCACTATTATTCAGCACTCATAACAACTGCTAAAGTGTGATTTATTATGCTCTTTTTGTTTACCACTAGCACATGCTGATGACATTTTATTCTTCTATAGAAACGTGCATCAAAGCCTACGAGTCAACTGGTGTCATCATCGTACAGTCTACACACGTCGTAGCCAAGTTTATTAGATCCATGTCACAAGGTGTGGCATGCAATGATCTTATAGGATTGCTAAAATTGTGCAGTGTGTCTCGGGCTTAACACGCAAGCACGCTGAAGATTCTATGTTTACCATGTGTGATTTGCTCTATGTATGTGTTTATATGTAAATAAAAACGTATCAATTTAATCTGTTAATCATATAAAGCAACTGTGTTGCCTTACAAGTCTTGGATTAAATTGGATTGAATACGTCGTTTTCATAACCTTTTTGATTTTTTTGTACACCCAGACATCTATTTTTAAATTATATTATTTTCTATAAGTACTCTTCTCAAAAGTATGCTAAAGTTTACTTCTTTTACATTAGGGTATGCAGCAAATGCCCACTGTTATAGGACACTGCAAACAAAGATAATAAATAGCGCATGGAGATGACGTAGATCAGCTTCCAGTCTGTAGCTTCTGAACTGATAAAGATGTCAGAAAAAATGAAATGTGGTGCAACATACCTGTAATACACTTTAACCTTTAGAATCTGTTGGATGTGAGCCTAGTATATATCTTATCAGAATGCTGTCAGTATTAGTGAACTCAGTCAGAACCGCATTCCTCTCATGAATAAGTGCATTTGACATTTAGCAATGAATGAACTCTTCATGTGCTGCTATTTTCAGGTCTGTGAAAGACATTCTACAGGTTTCCAGCTAAGAAAAGAAAAATCATAAATTGTCTTTGGCTTTTTGACAGCCCCGCCAGCCAAACACATCACATGGATATTCCACACCTGCGGAGCAACAGGACAAGACGGTCCAACACCGACTCAGTGCAGTAACTCATACCGCAACACCAATGTCAATGTCACTGTAGGCACTAAGGGACCATTCAAGGGCGTCCAGATGTGGCGGGTCCCAGAGACAAGGAAATACAGGTACACACACACCCACACACATAATGTCCTGACCACCACAAGCCAAAATGTCACAGTGTTGAGCCTCTAGGAATTTAGTAGTTACTTTTTCAACCATGAAATGGGAAAACATTCTTCTTCGACACAATTGCTGCCTGTTATCAAGCCCGTCAGGTCATTCAGGTAATTGTTGTCCGTGGAGCAGGAGGAATGGGAAAACACATTTCATCAGCTGCATTGCTTCAGAAGCACCCAGACTGATAATGGCATTCACTTAGCAAGGTCTGTAAAGAAAACAGATTTTTTTTTCAGCTTTGTTCAAAGTGAGCTGACTACCTAGATGGCATTTTAAGACATGCTCCTGATGCAAATGCTGTTTCAGAAGGTAATATTATGCTGTCTGCTGAAATATCTCATTTGACCAAATACTAAGACGGCATTGCAAGTAGCTTCTGAGAAAAAAAAAGAAAAAAGTTCAGCTTAAACAGTCCATCCAATATGGTTTATAGATTAGTGAGAAACACTAGTTGTTTAGAATGCAAGTCTGTATGTAAAGGATATACAATCAAACCAAAATTTATTCAGACACCTTCAACAATTCTCACATTAGCACAGTTTTTTTTTTATGCTATAGTTTAGAAAATGGTAATAAAATATGACAAGAACTCAGAATAAATTGTGTCAGAACAAAATCATCTTGCTAACGTCAGATACTTTGATAGAAAGGTATGTAATGGATTACAATCAACCAAAAAAAAAAAAAAAAATCAGCTGTTAAATTTAAGTACACAATTAGATAATACCAATTTAGGTCAACAAATTACCAAGCAATGCTTAATTTTGTTCAGTCTGTGTTGTAAAAAGGTTGCATGTTATGTAAAGAATCGTTAACACAAATTGATGTCTCTGTGGATCCATTACAATTTGCTTATATGCCCAAACGGAGCACTGCGGATGCCTCTTTGTCTCTATTACATAAGGTCCAGCACCACCTAGATAAAACCAGTGCTCATGCTAGAATTATTTTTATGGATTTTACATCAGCGTTTAATACCATGCATCTGCAATTTTTAAAAGAAAGACTGCAAGACTTAGTTGTAAGTAGTTGGTTGGTTTTATGGATTGAGAATTTTTTAAGTACAGGCCCCAACGTGTATGTGTCAATGGAATTTCATCTGATTGTATAGTTTTAAACTCAGGTATACCACAAGGATGTGTATTATCACCTCTGCTTTTCTCAATGAAATTCAATGTATCAGGGATTATTTTACTGTGATAAAATACGCTGATGATTTGGCTTTAATTTCCTTCCAAATGGGCACAAACAGTTTAATTTATTTTGATTATATCAAAAGTCTTGTACAGTGGTTTGATGACAGTCATCTACTATTGAACATTGAGAAGACAAAGGAACTTTGTTGTGGGAATCAAAATAAGGCAGGTACGGCTGGTATTTCATTTGAACAAGTTAACATAAAAGGCGTAAAGGTAGAGCAATTTATTTTATTTTTTTAAACATTTAGGATCTTGTTTTCAAATTGATGATTGAATGTATTTTAGCATATAATATTGTTTTGTGGTATGACAGTATAACATTGAAACAGAAAAATAAGTTAACACGAGTAATTAATGAGGCAAATAGAATCATCGGCCAGAGGCAGAGTACAATGCAAGAGCTGTTTTCACAATTTATGGAGAGGAAGGCAGTTGCAGTGTACTCTGACCAGACTCATCCGCTCCATTCCTGCTTCGAGGCCCTCCCTTCGGGGTGCAGACTGCGTATACCACTGGCAAAAAATAACTTTTATAAAAGGTCATTTGTTCCATTGGCGGTGACTGTTTTAAACCAAATTCTTAATTGAGGTACCATATATTTTGTGAGTTAGTGTGTGTATACAGTGCTGCTTGAAAGTTTGTGAACCCTTTAGAATGTTCTATATTTCTGTATACATATGACCCAAAACATCATCAGATTTTCATAAGTCCTGAAAGTAGAAAGAGAACCGAATCAAACAAGTGAGAGAAACATATTTTCTTATTGAGGGAAATGATCCACTGTTACATATGTGTGTGTTGCAAAAGTATGTGAATCTTTGCTTTCAGTATCTGGTGTGACCCCCATTTGCTGCAGAAGGTAAAGTTTCTTGTAAATGCTGATCAGTCCTGCACAATAACATGTAGGAATTTTAGCCCATTCCTTAGTGCAGAACCACTTAAACTCTGTGATGTCGGTGGGGTTCCTCCTATGAACGGCTTGCTTAAGCCCTTCCACAAGGGCCAGGTCCGTGTGCTGGATGGGGACCTGGGGACTGAGGCAGCGCCGGCGGGATGGGGACCCAGGGCAGAACCAGCGGCCACACCAGCGGTGTGTGGGGAGCTGCCACCCCGTAACGGGCAATGGCACCGATTCGGGAGCCTTGTGAGCGGGCACCGCCGCCTCGGAAGGATCGGGAGCGGACACCGCCGCCTCGGGAATTCGTGAGGACCGCGAGCGCCACCGCCGCCTCGGGAACCTTGTGCGGACACCGCCGCCTGAACCCTGTGCGGACACCGCCGCCTCGGGAACCTCGTGAGGATCGTGAGCGGCCACCGCCGCCTCGGGAACCTCGTGAGCGCCACCGCCGCTTCGGGAGGATCGTGAGCGGCCACCGCCGCTTCGGGAGGATCGTGAGCGGCCACCGCCGCCTCGGGGAATTCGTGAGGACCGCGAGCGCCACCGCCGCTGGAGGATCGTGAGCGCCACCGCCGCCGAGGATCGTGAGCGCCACCGCCGCTTCGAGAATTTCGTGAGGACCGCGAGCGGCCACCGCCGCTTCGGGAGGATCGTGAGCGGACACCGCCGCCTCGGGAACCTTGTGTGCGGACACCGCCGCCGGGATCCTGTGAGGATCGTGAGCGCCACCGCCGCCTGGGAACCTTGTGTGCGGACACCGCCGTTTCGGGACGATAGTGAACGGCTACCGCCGCCTCGGGAACCTTGTGCGGACACCGCCGCTGACGATCGTGAGCGGCTACCGCCGCCTGGAACCTTGTGTGCGGACACCGCCGCTCGGGATCCTGTGAGGATCGTGAGCAGCCACCGCCGCTGACGATCGTGAACGGCCACCGCCGTTCGGGACGATCGTGAACGGCCACCGGGAACCTCGTGGCGGCCACCGCCGTTTGAGGATCCTGTGAGGATCGTGAGCGCCACCGCCGCTGACGATCGTGAACGGCCACCGCCGCTGGGATCCTGTGAGGATCGTGAGCGCCACCGCCGCTGACGACCGTGAACGGCCACCGCCGCTGATGATCGTGAACGGCTACCGCCGCCTGAACCCTGTGCGGACACCGCCGCCTGAACCTTGTGAGCGGCCACCGCCGCTGGACGATCGTGAACGGCTACCGCCGCTGAACCTTGTGAGCGGACACCGCCGCCGGGATCCTGTGAGGATCGTGAGCGGCCACCGCCGCCTGAACCCTGTGTGCGGACACCGCCGCCTGAACCTTGTGTGCGGCCACCGCCGCTTCGGGACGATCGTGAACGGCCACCGCCGTTTCAGGACGAACGTGAACGGCCACCGCCGTTTCGGGGATCCTGTGAGGATCGTGAGCGGCCACCGCCGCTTCGGGACGATCGTGAGCGGCCACCGCCGCTTCGGGAGGACCGCGAGCAGACCACGCCGCTCGCAATGACATCAGCGGGGGTTCCTGCACGCAGCGTATCAGCCCGGGACGCTCTGGGAGCGGGCTGGAGGTACTGGGTGCAGCAGACAAGGCCTCTGACGCCCCTTTGATCGCCGCTTCAGGAGCGGGCTCCGCAGCTAACTCCACCCTGAAAGCTGAGCCTCTCAACTGCAGAGCCAGGTTGATGTAGTCCTCCAGCGATTCCTCTGGGGCCCAGTATGGCATCGTGGATTTAAAGGGGTCGGCCAGGCCTCCCCAGAAGATGACCATGAGGCAGGTCTTCTCGGTAGCCGACTGTCGAGCCATTCCCACAAAGTCCCCGGCATAATCCTCGATGGTCCGGTCTCCCTGCCGGATATCGAGGAACTTCCCTGCTGGACCCATGTTTGCTGGTGAAATTCTGTCACGGCACGGTAGGGATGTGCAAGGAAGGAACAAGGTCTGGGTCCAGATGCAGGGAAAAACCACTTTAATAACCAACGAAAAAGCCAACAGGGCAAAAACAAAACGGGTAAAGGAGTGGGATACACGAAATGGCAACACAGTGCATGTATCCCCAGAGTCAGAACAGCAACTACACAAACAACGAACAATTATTTCACCAGACAGAGTAGCGGGAGTGAGGTGTATAAATAGTCCATGGTGATGGGGAACAGCTGGGAGTGTGATGAGTGGCAGGTGTGTGGAGTAACGGCAATTGAGTCCGGGAAGACGGGAAGTGGCGACCTCTGGTGGTGAGGGGGATCATTGCGGACCCGGACTCATGACACCACCTAGTTGAAATGCAGTGTGTTCTTTTCTCCGAACATAATAGCTTCTCATTTAAACCAATAAATTCTATTTTGGTTTCATCCACCCATTAAACCTTTCTCCAATAGTCCTTTGGCTTGTCCAAATGATCTTTAGCAAGCAATTTTCTTTTTGGAGAACAGTGGCAATTCTTCTTGCAACTCTGTCATGCACACCATGGTTGCTCAGTGTTCTCCTGATGGTGAGCTCATGAACATTAACATTAGCCAGTTTGAGAAAGGCCTTTGGTTGCTTAGAAGTCACCACTGACTGAAAATACCTCTGCACAGATGGACTCCAATTTCACTGCTAATCCAAGAGGTTCACATACTATTGCCACTCACAGATATGCAATATTGGACCATTGGACCAAGAAAATATTTTTGTCTCATTTGTTTGATTAGGTTCTCTTTGTCTACTTTCAGGACTTATATGAAAATCTGATGATGTTTTGGATATTTATGCAGAAATATAGAAAATTCTAAATGGTTCACATGTGTGTTCCATGTGTTCTGTAGATACAGTATGTAAGTGTATGGCATAAAAACATATAATAGACAGAAAACAGTGTCAAATATTAATTTCTGTCCAGGACCTGTACAGAAAATAAAGTAAAGTAGCTTGCTAGGTTTAGGAACAGAGCATTCATGCCATTCTTGGTTCAATGGTGGTGTAGTTACTTAAAGTCAGGGATTCTAATTAGAAGATTGTCGGTTTGGTCCCCCTTAAGAAGTGTGTGAAGAACCATCGCCATTGTGCCCTTGAGCGAAGCACTTAACCCCTGGTCTCTCACGGAGAATTGTCCCTGTAATAAGTCCACTATAAATCACTTTGGATGAAAGCAGCTGCTAAATGACTGCTTACTTATTTGTCTTGGGTTTAGGATCACGGCGTATGGAGCAGCTGGTGGACGCAGTGTCCAGGCTGTCCACAAGTCACATGGGGTGTACATGACTGGAGACTTCCTGTTACAGAAGGATGAGCTGCTGAATATTCTAGTGGGACAGGAAGGAGAGGATGCTTGTCCTAATGTGAGTAATCCTTTCTGCCAATACATCCCTGTGCTATTGTTTCAAGAAAATGTAAAAAGGGTATGATTAGCATCTAGTAAAACATGAAAGGATTGCATATATATATATATATATTTTTTTTTTTTATTATTATTATTATTTTTTTTCTTTTTCTTTCATAGATGGTGCCTACTATGGACCAGATCTGCAGGGAACAGCAAGGACCATCCGTCAACAAGACCCAGCTCAAGGGAGGAGGTGGTGGAGGAGGAGGAGGCACTTACGTCTTCAAGGTGACACTATATAAAATGCATTTTAAATTGGATATTCCCAACATTTGTACATTTAAATATGTGTACATCTATTTGGATAGTTCACCCAAAAACTTTGAAGAATGTTGTTGACCAAACAGCTGATAGTAGCCATTGACTCCCATAGTTTTGGGGGGGGGGGGGTCATCAACTGTTTGGTCACCATCATTCTTCAAAATATCCTCTTTTGTGTTCAACAAAAAAAAAAGAAACTCATACATGTTTGGAACAACTTGAGAGTGGTGATGATGACAAAATGTGAATTATCCCTCAGTTTCTTCAGTCAGTTTCTTTGAAAATGTCTAATTTTGAGTGTTAAACATTGGGGCATGAATACTCCACAGTGAGTGCTGAATCAATCAATCAATCAATCAATCAATCAATCAAATATATGGCAGACATAGTTGTATGCAAAAATGACCTATAAATTTAATTCGGTACTGATATCAATGAAAATATTTTCTAATCTAATTACAATTTATTGTGTTAGCCAATATTTGTGCATCATGTCATTTTTATGGATAAAAGAGTATTGGATGTTAGCTTAGCCACATGCTAACATCAAATTCTATTGAAATTCTGCTTTACATAGTTACTCAACAACGCTGTTTAGATAGAGTATGCAAACCAGGTTTCACCAATATAATTGATGAGAAAGTTCTCAAAGCCATACAGAGAAGGAAGGAAGGTTCCATATATACAGATTGGGGGTGGGCCAGTAAGCCATCACCTTGAGCAGGGCAGAAACCACACAGTAACATGCTAACACTTTAGCATAGCAACACCCTGGTGACACCGTGGTAGCATCATGGCACCTCACATTTCAGTGACAATTGGAAGTTTTACACTGTTAAAATACAGTCTCACACTTCCTGTTTCTGTTGGTTACAGGTGGTGAATGGAGTCCATGTCCCACTACTCATTGCTGCTGGAGGTGGAGGCCGTGGCTACAGCAGCCAATCAGAAACCCTAGAGGAAGTGATGGACAGGGATCCCAGCATCCCTGGCCGGAATGGAAAATCAGGTGCTGCAGGTAACCCCAACAGATTTTCTGTATTATAAATCAATTAGACAAATTTTAGCATTACTGAACTAGTGTGTATTACTCCTTCTGGCAAACAGCAGCTCACAATAGCAGTGAAGCAGAACATATTGCACACAGGGCAGAGATTTTTATTTTTATTTTTTTACTTCAGGTGGATAGTTGGAACTATGCTTTTGTTTACCAGACTATCAAGTTTGATTGATATGAAAAAAAAAAAAAAAAAAATGCTGCTCCCCCGGGCTTTTTCTTTCCTGGACATAGGCATAATAATTTTCTGCTAGGCTTCAAAATAATCCTTTATCCAGTCTGAGATTGAATATGATTTTTGAGGTGGTGCCTTCAAATTCCTTGTAGCAGTGCCTGAATAAAACTGAGGCAGAAAATTATATATATATATATATATATATATATATATATATAGGAAGGTGGTAACAACAGTACAGTAATAATAGTGTGCTCTGCTATCAAGTCTAAGCAATTGAAGGCGCATCTGTCTGTGCAAGTTTCTGCATGTCATTGCATTGTGGGTGTTCTGGTTGTTTCCTGCTGAGCACTCAGTATGGCTTCTATCAGTGTCCAGCTCCCCCATTGTGCTCTATTTACTACACAAAACTTTCATTCCTAATTATATTCAATGTGTTTCCATCATTTCCATAAGGAAATGTGCAGAAATGTAATAATTGCATAGCAACCTTACTGAACACCCTAGTAACCACCTTAAAAGAAGCACCCAGAACACCCTAGCAATCATCTTTTATTTTTTTTCCCCAGCAAAGCATGTGCTGCTAAGAAACCATTAGAGAGTTAGCAAAATGGGACAGCTTTGACGTCTGAAATAATTTGCCACATTTTTATTTGAACATTGTCATGCTAAGCAACAGCACTGACCTGCTTTAGAGGAACAGGGATGTACATAAGAGACTATTTTCTCTTGAGAAATCGCTGTGCCATTCTGCATTCATATATCTGCTGGAGGATGGATATAAAGGGGAAAAAAAATTATATTGTCACCTGTTGTGAAATTAATTAGCCACGCAGAGAAACTGAAGTGGGGCACAAGTGTCTTTTAATGTTGTTTTTGTGATCTGTGTGGCTTTTTGAATTTCAGGTGGTGGTGGAGGTTGGAACGACACTGCCCCTGTTCCTCAAGGTGGTAGACCTCTCATTCTGGGAGGTCAGGGTGGAGAACCATGTCAAGTCAAGGGCTGGAAAACTCGAGGAGGTTTTGGAGGTGGTGGAGGGGCCTGCACGGCTGGTGGAGGAGGTGGAGGATACAGAGGTTAGACCGAATGTTAGCCTTGTTTATACTGAATATCTTCAGTTTTATAGTTTTGTAACATTTTGTTACCGTTTCTTACCTCCATGGCCATAGGGGGCAGAGCCTGGCACGATAACGATCCCAGAAAGGATGGAGATGATGGAACATCATTCATAAGTCCTGATGGTGAAATGTACCTGGAGCCACTCAAAGGTAATACAAGATTCTTTTGTTGTGTCCCAAATGATGTACTATACACTATGTCCTATATAATCTATTTTATGAATTTTATAGCTCCTTTCATTCACTTACATAAGTTTGGTGCATGAAATTTCTAACATTCCACTTTCTTTTTTTTTTTTTCTCGGTTAAATACCTTCACATCATTCAGGTATCTGAAGTGCACTTTTTTATTGGACCTTTAAATGTGAACATACTATTTATGCTACAGAATGTCACAGAACATAAGTACGTGAATTGTATACATAAGTTCCAATCCCTAAAAAAGAGGGTTTAAATTGACTTTTTCAGTTGAAAAGAATCGCAAATAAATATTAGGCCAAAGTTACAGTATAGCTATTGCAGTTTTTTAAATATATAAACAGTTAACTATTAATGAATTTAAAGGCAATACGTTTAACTTGCAGCTAACATTCATACTTAAATGTGGTGACATTTCAATAGAGGCGTACTGTCTACCTATGTACTCAGAGTTACATTTTTCCAGCACTAATAAGGTACATAAAGTACTTTTAGTGCATACTAGAAGTACACAAATTAGGTTGCAGTCAGGACAACTGGGGCCAGCACCTCTTTATCATTCAAATTAAGGGCTTAAATTAATTTCAAGAACCAATTTCACATTTTTGTGAAAAGTTTAATGGGGACATACAAATTAATTTGCAGTGAAATATTAAGGTGCCAATAACAAGCATCTTGGAAAACAGATGTCTGGATGATAGTGGGCTATTAGTGGTATAATGTATCGCTACAGTTAGTTGAAGTTTGTACCTAAAGTTGAAGGTGACTCAAATCATATTACATTCCTTTTCAGGCACCATTGTGCCTTAGAGCAAGATTCTTATGCTTCCAGGACCGCGAGTGATGAAAAGCATCTCCTACACTGGAAATAGGATTGGATCATTAAGAAATGTTCTTCTTAGCCGAAGACTTAATACAAAAGTTCTATTTTTTCTTCAGACTTGTGTAATAACAGGGCAATTTTACTTCTTGAGGAAGTCATATTATGAGGAAGATAAAACAGTTTGATGCACTATGAAAATATACTGTGTACTATGAAATTATGCTGTAAAACTCTCAGAACAATAAACTACTTCCCCAGAGCATTCACTGGTGAACAAATAAGAAATTATACACATCAGTGGCATGGTTCAGAAGCCCATTCACAGTGAGACTTTGGCTCCCAAAGTGACACACTTAACCCTCATGTAGTTTTCTGGTAATTTTGACCTGGAGATGATTTTTTTTTTCAAAGGTAACACTAGTTAATTTAATTGCATTGCACTAAACTTACTGACTTTGCAGACAGTTTTTTTTGTTGTTGTTTGTTTGTTTTTTTACACTTGTGGTGTCCCTGGTCAAAAATGACTGGCATTCAAAAATGACTCTTGTTATACTATACTGTTTCCAAATATTGGGTTCAATCCTTTCTTCAGCTTGTTTTCTTTAAATTAGGATGCATCTTTTTGGATGCGATTGATCGCATGCCTCACTGATCTAAGCTTATTCCCCTCTGTTTTTTTGAGATGATTAAATCTCAAATATTTTTCATAAGCTTAGATCAGTGAGTTCCAAACTGAAAAGTACAGGATACATATTATAGTGACAATCCTCCTGGAAACACCTGGATTGTGGTGCTTTGCTTAAGGGCGCAAATTTACCCCTGTTGTGATCAACCCAACACTCTTCTGATTATAAGCCTCAAGCTTTCCTTCTGTGTTTCACCATCCCATAAGTATGGTAATGTCATTTCCAGGCATGGAAGGTGACGGTGAAGTTATTATCAACCCAGTGCAGAACTGCAGTCACTGTGAATCAGAAGATTGCCACGAGACCTCTGAGGGCACGGTGTGCTACTGTGACAAAGAGCTCTCGCTGGCCCCGGACGGAGTGTCCTGCATCAACTCTACCGGTTAGTTCATTCATAACGCACTTCACCACCATTAGATGAACGGCCATCTCATAAAATGGTAAAATGAATGTCTGCGAAGAGTGTTCTCACAATGACAAAGTTCTTTCTCAAGAGCGGCACTTACCTCTGTAAAGCCAAGTTCAATTCTCTACCATTTACAGTCTCTGTAGCAGAGGTCATAGCTGTAAACTATAGCCCCGTTTGTCAAAAAAAAAAAAACAAAAAAAAGAGAGAGAGATAAAAACACTCCACTGTTGCACACCTCTTACAGCTACTGTTCCATTAATTCAGAATGTTTTACACATCTGTTCATATATGCAAATCGATTGAAATTCCCTCTGTTCTCCAGCGCTGTTTTTAACTTCATAAGTGTTTAGTTAATAAGTGAGTTAGTGCCCATGGGTTCATGCTAATTATATGCTAATATCAACACTTCGAAGCTCTAAAAAAAGCTCCAAAAGAGTAAACACTTTGACAGGTTTTTAAGAAATAAACTAGAAAACTAAGAATTAAATTGCATCAGATAAAAAAAGATTTTTTCAGAAAGCTTTTCAACTTTCTGCTCAGTAGGTTAAAATCGTCTTGATCCCAGGTTAAAGACCCCATTAAATCAAGCACGGTTTTCTATACTATGTTGACATATTTTCTAATAGGAAGTTGAGACAGGGCATATTGAAATGCTCATCACTTCCAATATATATATATATATATATTTTTTATTTATTTTTTTTTTATGAGGCACAAGTGCCAGTCCTGGTTCATCAAGCATAGTTGTAGAGTAGAGTTTTTTAGAGTAAAGCAGATTCTAAGGGAAAAGTTTTTGTTCATCGTCATAGAGCACCTTGGTTCAAATCCAGGGCCCGTATTCACAAAATATCTTAAGGTTAAAAGTAGCTTATAACTTGCCGATTTAGCTGAACTTGTTTAATTAGTGACACTTAGACTGCATTTTAAAACTTTATTTGAATGTGGCAATTAACTTTTTTTGAATATGGCAACATAATATCACACTTTACAATTACTGCTATTTAGGAGAATTCTTAGTGGTAAGATAAAATGTTTTGTGAATACAGGCCGAGATCTGTCCCTTTGGTTTGAGTGGATCTAATGCCTGACGTTAACACTTTTTTTTTTTTTTTTTAATGGTCCTGAGTTAACATTTTAAATGTGAAAAGCTCTGATTTCTGCCTGACTCATGTGAAGTGGATATTTGTTGCTGTGTGTTTGTGTAGTGGTGTCTATGTTGCCCGCCCAGCCGTCTTTGTCTCATCTGGCACTGGTTCTGTCTGTGGGGACCTCCGCACTCATCGCCGCCTTGCTGTTGGCCGTTTCCGGTGTTATGATCAGTAAGTAGACCATGTCAAATCCTTTTTATGAGCATAGTTTCATGGAGTCTCAGAGGTTAACCAAAACATAATACTGGAACCAAGCCATTTGGGGAAGCTTTTTGTTAATTTTTTTGGGAATTAGAAACAGAGCGAATAAACCAGAAAGATCACAGAAAATGATATAATAATATGTTGCATATTTTATGTTTCACTGGCCAATATGACTGTGGTCTTGGACAGTATACTGACACCTATGGGTGTGGATGTAGCTTCATGCCAAAGCGATATCGATGCCACTGTAGGAAATGTGAAATTTATTTTATTTCATGACCAAAAGTGTCCAATAAGAATTAATTTATTTATTTTTGGGGCTGTCTGGTCTGTATAATTTGTAATATGCTGTATTTAAAAAAATAACCTAACCCTAAAAAAAAAGTTTGAGGAAAACTTATTGAAAGCACTTTTAAAGAAACAGTATAATCATTCAACTGCACACATGCCACACAAGCTTTCAAAATTCAAAATGAGGATTCATGTCTCATGTTTGACACGCACACATATACACACACACACTGTGTCATGGCACCAAACACATCATCTGTCCATCTACACTGTTGTAGCAGTCTCTGAGTGATAAATAGAGTAGATGTGTGATAAATGGGCTGTTAACGGAGCTCTGACAAGCCTTGTCGATTACCACTTTATGAATAAATCACTTCTACACGCTGCACTAATGTGTTTACTGCATCGGTCAAGCCCAGCAAACTTGGACTTACATGCCTGTTTGTGAAAAACTGTTTTTAAGTGGGTTTTTATTTCGTTTTATCATGTAGTTATCCACAAATTTGCAATAAAATGTCACCACTAAGGTTGTTATAGTTAACTAAAATGATTCAAATTACAGAGAAAATAGCTTTTAATTATTAAATCTGATTTAATAATAAACCTGATAACAAGACAAATTAAATTTGAGTCCAATTTAGTTTGTCCAGAAGGGCCTCAAACAAAACATTATAACACTGATCATTGTAAAACAGTTTGATAGTTCATTTCCTGATTGAATCTGAATGTAACATTGACAATGGCAACAATCCCATTATGCTAACAGTTACGTAGCAAACTGGAAAAAAAAATATCATGCTGTGCTGATTGTCATCCAGTGTACAGACGTAAACACACCGAGCTCCAGTCTATCCAACTTGAGCTACAGAGTCCTGACTGTAAGCTGAGCAAACTGAGAGCCTCTACCATCATGACCGACTACAATCCCAACTACTGCTTTGGCGGGAAGACCGCCTCCATCAACGATCTGAAGGAGGTGCCACGGCGTAACATCTCCCTCACCAGGTTGGGAGCATCACTAATTCCTTACAGTTCAGTTGGGTTGAAGAAGTGTTATGTGCTAGCATGTTGTTTGACTGTGAAGGGTCTTCATACAGTTGATGAAAATGAATCTTCTAATAGGTGAAGTCTAAAACTTCCTAAATGTAGTATGTGAAATATATGGAATGATATTATTGACAAAATAAATAACAATACTTTTTAATGTATGTTTTGTTTGTAGAGGTTTGGGTCATGGTGCATTTGGAGAAGTCTATGAAGGACTAGCCGTTGGGATTTCAGGGGAGCCCAGTCCAATGCAGGTGGCTGTAAAGGTAAGATCTGCAAATATATAAAAAGTCTGTTATGCAGCTTGATCTTGCATACTGGGGTTTAATATCATGACTTATTATTGTAACCATGAATACATTGATTTGGGTCTCTTGTGTCTCTATGCTCTGTAGTATTCTGAAATATTTCTGGTTTTGCATAGATGTGATTATTAAATTCTTCTTTTATTAGACCCTTCCTGAGGTGTGCTCTGAGCAGGATGAACTAGACTTTCTCATGGAAGCTCTCATAATCAGGTAACAATGAGAAACACAATATACATCATTCCAAAGGGCTGATTTATGAGGACATATAGCAAAAATACAACATTTCTCTTTTTATTCCTCTGACAGCAAGTTTAGTCACCAAAACATTGTGCGGTGTATTGGGGTGAGTCTGCAAGCTCTGCCTCGCTTCATTCTGCTGGAATTGATGGCCGGAGGGGATCTCAAGAGCTTCCTGAGGGAAACTAGACCAAGACTAGTAAGAACACACACACACACACACAGAGTGAGCACAGTGTCTTGTATTGCATAAACCTCATTAAGTTATGTTTTTCATTAGTTTATTTGATTAGTAGTCTGTGACTTTGCTTTTAGATTATTTATTTTGGTGGTGGTGGTGGTGGTGTTTTTGTTTCTGTGTATATTAAAAATTTCTATGCTTGCAGATAATGTCCTATTATGAAATAAAAGGCCACGAGTAAAGTTTGCTTTATACTGTAATAATGTCAAATTAAAAGTTTTACATTGAAGTACACTATAAATAATCATGTTTTAATGATACTTTCTCAGGATATAAAGAAGTAAACTTGATGACAATCTGATGTGTTGACTAACATACTAAAGCGCATGTAAAGTACTCGATTGTAATTTTAACTGTAGTATGTTAGCGTTATTTGATATTATATTTATAATTTGAATGTACTAAATTACAACTGAACCATTATAAATCTGTTGTTACATTAAAAAAAATGCATAACAAGTTGCAATAGCAGTGACATTATTGGTATTTCAAAGACTATAGAATTAATTATGAAATTACAAATATGTACTAAGTGGATCAAAAAAGCACTCTAAAGTAGGACTTAAGTTCAACTAATTCAATTTAATATATATACAGTATATATGTTACACTTTATATCGATAGTCCACTTTAGACATTCTACTAACTATAAGTAACTTTGTAACTACGTCAACTAGTTCTCATTCATTTGCAACTAGATGTCTACTAACTCTCAGTAGGGTAGGTTTAGGGTTAGTAGAATAAGTTGACATACTTTCAAAGTTTCTGATAGTCAGTATGTTGTATGTTGTGGACCCATTAAAATAAAGTGTTAGAAGATATTAAGCAGACAGTCTACTAATAACTCTAATGACTGCTAGTTGACATGTAGTTGCAAAGTTACTTACTGTTAGCAGAATGTCTAAAGTGGACTATCGAAATAAAGTGTTACCTAAAACTATAATAAATGTTTATTTAAATGCAAATAACATGCAATGTATTTCTTCTGTAATATTTTCCAGGAGCATCCTTCAAGTCTAACCATGGTAGATCTTCTTAACATTGCCAGAGACATCGCCCGCGGCTGCCAGTACTTAGAAGAGAACCAGTTCATCCACAGGTATAATTACCGACCAGCCACCACACCTTCACACATAACAGATCGATTTAACAACAGATGGATGATCTGCTTTTTTTTCTGAAGTCAGCACAAATTCAGTGTTCCTGACTCCGTTCAGGAGTTCTGCTTCCCCCTCATACCTGCAATGGGAGTTCTATTTCCTTTTGACACTCTCATCCAGAATGGCATGAAAAATGAGTCCACTTAGAGCTCATTTATGCTACATGAGCAGTCCAGTCATCAATCCAGGTATAGAACAGGGACGCTGAGACACTTACCCATCTGCGGTTTCCTACTGAAGTTCCTCACACAGCCAAGTTAAAATGTATCTGGGCCTTCGTGTTCAGTTTCAACTTTTTGGTCAAAACCCAGAGGGATTGATCGTTTTGCCCTTTCTGGGGATTTTTTTTTAGCATAAAAGGCGTAATCCATTGCTGTCAACCAAACACCAAATGCCTTCAAATAGTACAAGTAATAGGAAACATGAGTTTCATGACATGACCTTCAAAAAGAAACAAGAATAGTCTTGCAGATCAAGACTTCTTACTGTCCTCATACAGTAACTATACACAACTTTGTAGCCTCTCCGTCCACAACACTGTCCACAAAATTAGATCAAAAGTGAAAAAGTTTAAGTATTTGGATCAAGTAACTAGTTTGATGATTTTAATTGTAAGACTTGATTAACTACACTAAACACTTAAACTATTCTCTCTCACACATACACACAGGTTTCCATGTTTTATGTAGGAAGAGGATTAAAGCTGAAGCATAGTAAAGAATGAAGTTTTAGTAGTATCTGATATTCAGTAGATTTACAGCCTGAAGGAAACATTGGTTTCTTAATTCAAACACACCTTTGTAAAAATGGGGTAGATGATACTTAGTGTCTCAATTAATGAGACAAAGTTTGATACTTGCACATCTCACCTGTTTAAAAGAGAGTCCTGAAGAGAGTTGCTGAAGTTTTGTCGATGAGAGGTAACAGGCTTCGATGCAGAAGGTTTTTGATGAATGCAAAAGCTGCATTTATTTGATAAAACTTAGGGGTGCTTTGAAGACTTATAGCTCAGCATCATCTTCACCAACTTCTCATAGACTTCAAAATCCATTCAGAACTTATAGTGAGCTTTTTAAGTGCTAGGGAGTCGATAAGGAATTGAACTTACGGAGGGAAAGTTTATGATCCTTTGTCTCCTTGCAGTGTTGTTTTTATAAGAAATTAGATTTTGTGTAACGACAAGAACCTTCAAGATTCCTATAATATCAACATGCAACAGAGACAAAGAAAAATGACAAAACAAAGTACTGTTAATTAGTGTGATGTTGAATTAATCAGCTTAGAGTTTGACAAGAGTCTATCTATAGGTCACTGGAACTAGAATGTACAGCAATATATGATGCAGACAGAGTTTGAACACCTGCAGAGTTGACAGGTTCATTGTTTATAATTGGAGTGTTCTATCTTTGGTGCATCACTAGCAGTGTAGATGGGGTGTCATTCATTTGTCATGCTCTAAATATGTGTGGACAGCATCTCACAATGGTGCGAATAACTCCTAAAGTGGACATCAGTAATTAGACAATAGGCATAATTGGTC
Organism: Onychostoma macrolepis; assembly: GCF_012432095.1. NCBI lineage: Eukaryota > Metazoa > Chordata > Actinopteri > Cypriniformes > Cyprinidae > Onychostoma > Onychostoma macrolepis. The sequence goes on from NC_081171.1 coordinate 25,196,115, forward strand.
ATGTATGACTAGAATTATTAAAGTAGAGATTTAGTTAGTTCTGTCAGGACCACTATCGTCAAAAGATAGATACTTAGCATAAAGTTTTGGTTTGGCGGTATGGTTCTGTTCTGTGCAAACCCCCCGGGTAAACAGAACAGAACAAGGCAGATATCATTAATGTACTTAATGATATTTTAGTGTATTTAATATGATTCAGCAAGGAATATCAGAAAGACAAGTCCTGACTGCGAAAGGAGGAGTTGGGGATGGAGGAGGGTGATTTGCTCCTGAGCAAGCGGAAAAGCTGCTGATTGATACGGAAGAGAGCTTATATAGGAATGCCGCGATAGGTGTTGTATTCCTATAGGTAGATACGATCAGTTGGGAATCAGCTGATGCAAGCTTGACTCACGTGACCTGCCAGAACTAACGCTAACGCTTCATTTAGTTAGCCAATTTAATATACCTGCATTTGCAAGAAGGTCATTTACATTAACAGGACAATTTCACATCACAACTTTGCTGCTGAACAGTGCTAAAAAAATTTAAGTTGGCAAAGCTTAAGTTACTGAAAATATATCTCAGCATGAAATATGTGTCCTGGCGGGTAACAAGAAGAGAGTGATCTAAATGCAGCTTTCTTTAATATATTTCACAAAAACAAAGATGAAAATCCATGGGAGAAACAGCAATAAATATTACAGGAGAAACAGGAGACAAGACAAGACAAAGAACTGTGACTATATGGTGATACTGGAATTTTTTTTTTTTTTTTTTCTCATTGTTTTACTTAAAATGAGACAAATATCTGAGATAAATGTGTCTGCCTGCTCACTTTTTATTCTTAATAGGGATATTGCTGCCAGGAATTGTCTTCTGACCTGCAAAGGTCCAGGGAGGGTGGCCAAGATTGGTGATTTCGGCATGGCCAGAGACATCTACAGGTATGCTACATATTTCAGCATGGCATCATGCTGAAATACAACAAAAATTTATGAACAAATAAATATATATTAAACATGCAAGCACCAGTCAGCAGGAATTAGAGATGGCAGACTCATATTTGAAAAAAAATAAAACAAAACATGACAGTTCTATTTTGCATCCATGTTTAAATTCAATAGGCTATAAAATATGAAAGACTGTTTAGTGGCTGTATTTTTCCTCCACAGTATTTCAGTTGAGAAAAGATGAAAGCATATCTCATTCTGAAAACTCATTTGCGAGCTTTTATTGACAACATATTTCTCATTTTAAGGCAAGAGCCAAGCAAACTTATTTAGTAAATGCTCAGCTAATTCGAAGGGTAGATCTTCCTTGTTATTTATACTGAGATTTACCTCAGGAATAAACCATGGCTATGTTAGATATAACATACTACCAAACCACTCTTATAGTATGTATAAAGTATACAGTACATACACTGTCGTTTCTTTCTTTTTTTCTTCTTTCTCTCTCTCTCTGCATATCAAGGCTGCATTTATTTGATAAAGTTAGAGAAATAAATGCAATAAATGAAATTTTTTTTTTAAATAAATGCTGTTTTTTTTTTTTATTATTATTATTATTATTCATCAAAGCAGCAGCAAAACTGCTAGCAGCATTGATAATAAATCAGCATACTGTGACACCGAAGACTGGAGTAATTGCTTTTACACACATGAATAAATTATGTTTTAAAATATTTTAAAATGGAAAACCGTTGCATTAATTGTAATAATATTTCATAATAGTACTGTTTTTGATCAAATAAATGTATTATGAGAATCAGAGAAGAGAAGTCTTAAAAAGAAAAAAAAAAGAAAAGGAAATAAACATCAAAAATCATATTTTACTGATCCCAAACTTTTGCACAGCGGTGTACTTAGTGTAGTACCTAAATGTTCTGAATTTATGAAATGGAAAATAACTGGATTTATTTCTGTGATGATAACTAAACATCACTTGCTGAATTATGCAAAATGTGAATTGTTATTGTATTGTAAACATTCTGTTGTTTTAAACACTGAGAGGAACACTGAAAGCCCTCTTATCAAAACCCAGAATAAGGGTAAAGTGGTACTCCTTTCATTTTTCCTCTTAAACAAGCCAGACAGGAGCCTGCACAATATGGTCTAAAAAATATATATATGTATGTATTTGAAATCACTTTGTAATTTTCTGGTACATTTAACATCATGAAATACAGTATATGTAACATTTACAAATATTAAGTGAACTTGTAAACATGAGGTAAATCTTTTGAAAACTATAATTTTCCCCACCATTGGTTTTCCTGATGGTTGTTGTAAATTTGTTGCTGGTCTCTCAAAGATAAGTTAAAATCATATTCAAGCATAACTGTCCCATTTTATCATTTGCCACTCTTTACCCATATGCACGCTATATAGTGTGCAGTGTGCATCTAGCAGTAGGCATATTGTTCTGAATTAATTTGATAGCCAAATTACATGAAACTGATGCATGTATCATTTGTGTCGCTCACAACTCTTTTGACTTTTTTTTTTTTCAAAATATCACAGCCGCTTTTTTCCATAATGCTAAGAAAAAAAACAAACAAAAAAACCTTTTAGGTTAACAGCAACATAATCTTACCTTGCCTTTTGCCCCACTCAATCAATCACACAATTTGGCACTAGTATGAATCGTCCTTTGACATTATTCATCAGGTGAGATGGCAGCACCAGTGTCACGAAGTGAAATGATTTGTGAGCTTGACTGCCTCCCAGCCGCTACTGGAACGTGTGTCTGAAAATGGCTTGCTTAGCTGGTGAAAGAACGGTATTATTAGCCAGAGAAAATCTAGAGGGAAAAGATGGAGCCTTGTTTTACTCCCTCCGGAGAGTTGCCATAAAAGTGCACTCTAATTGCTGATGTAGATTCTTCTTGCATTTTCCCGCTGAGCTCCGCAGACAGGACAGGAGTTCAGAGCTGTGATGAAAATGCGATTGGAGATGGGAAGAATTACAGTGGAGGTTTGCGTGAATATTTAATCTCATCCTCTGAGAATTGAGGATGCTGAGATGTGGTCAGTTTTAATGGACATAGTTAACTCTTAGAGGTTACTTCAATTTTTTTGACAGCTTTTCATTATCACTAGGGATAGGTCAGGATGGTCGACTAGTCTCCCAACAACCAATTAGTGAAGTCGACTAGTTTTCTTTTTCAGCTTTGATCTTTTTTAGCATGGTGCTTGGAGAGGGTTTTAACGTGTTGACAGCAAACTGTTAGAATGTTAGCAAGCTAAAACTTTCTGACAAGCTGTATCTCTAAACTGGTCTTCTTTAAAGCATCAAGCTTTAAAATAAGAAGTTAATAAAATAAAGAACCACTATAGCCATCAAATTCAACACATTTTACAATACATTTTAAGACAGTTACTGTCTGAGTCCAGGCGTTTGTCATGAGCAGTGTTCCTGTTTTTATGCATAATTCATTGTTTTGTGAGGACTATGAGAGTTTTGAGCATTAAATTAATATGGAGTGTACTTATTTGATGAACATTAAAATCCCTACATGTTGAAGTCTGTCCTGTCATGCTGTTTTTAAACGGGAGCATTCTGTAAACTTCATGAAACACCTTGATCCTAAATCAGACTAATTATAAGGCTTTGTTAAAGGCATCGTGATATAAAATTAGAGTTTTGTGTACTCATAAATGTTGAAATTCACTTTTAGTGGAATATTGATAACTCATATTGTACTGCACAGATTTTTGTCTAGTCAATTGCCCTTTAGAATTAAAAAGATACAGCAATACACACAGCTCTTTTTTAACTGACATTCAGCAAACGAACATAGTGAAGATGATATTAAATTGAGTTTATGAACTTCTCCATCCCAAACTTTGCTTCCCCTGCCTCATGACTCCTCGCCTGTGGTAGCAAACCATCCCACCAGGGACCATATAGACAGTAGCGATACAAAGGTTTTCTGTGATATTCTTGATTTTATACTTCAAAGGGTTCCATTGCTGGTTTCCCTTGAGTCCTGGCATGCGAGATCCATTCGCATGACTGAGATTGGTAGAAACATGAGTGTAATGTTGGTATGTGAGGTGTTTTCCTGAGGGAGGTAGAACAGGCCTTGCTCCCCAGCAAGCCACAAGCTAGTTTATATAGAACCAGAGCTCGATAAAGCCAGCATCATCAAAATTTTGACAAAAAGTGCAAATGCTTTTGTTTAGGAGATAGCGGCCAGTATATACCATAATAAACACCCAAGAATATTGCTTTAGCAACCTCAGGATAGCTGATGGCAAAAAAACAAGACCTATTTGTCTTGTTTTTTTTCTCTCTCTCACTTTATTTCTTTTTCCCTGTTGTCAGCAGAGGGTCAGATATTGGAACTAGATCTTGATAACATCAGCTCTGGATGAGGAAAATGGTTTTAGACTCACAGTGATCACACTATGAGAAATGTGAAGAATATGTCTTCAGATAAGACATTCGGATACAGAATTCAGTAAATCAAGTTGCAACAAAATCCTTAAAGTTATAGTTCACCCTTTTAAAAAAAAGTAATTTACTCACTCTCTACATGCTGTTTCAAACCTGTATTCAACTTGGAACACAAAATAAGTTATTTTGAAGAACACTGGGGTCCAAACACAGTTTAACCACTCTGACTTTCATTGTATGGAGAAAACTGAGAGATCTTTTAAAGTGTATCCTTCTGTGTTCCACAGACAAAAGTCAGGCATAAATGCAGGTTTGGAACAACATAAAAGTAATTAATGACAGAATTTTGATTTTTTTGGGTGTGCTATAATAAGTTTACCGTAATAAGTAAATAATAATGTTACTATGTTATGTGTTACATAGATTCAAAAGTTTTTTTTTCGTGGCACACTTTAGTTTAGGACCTGCTTCAGGAAAGATTGAGCTCACAAAAATAGCAGACAGGATGCATCTATTTATGTCATTTTTAATTTCCACATCTCCTTGAATACAATGCGTGTTGCTTTGAATAAGAGGATCTACCAAATGAATAATGTAAATGTAATGTTGGTACTGCTACTACTGTACTTTTACATGACACTTACTTGCATGCAAATGTAGTATCTTGCATATAGCATCAAAAGCACAGAAGAGATGATTTCCAGGTCATGAATATTTTGTGTATAGTGAAGTTTGACTGAAATTCGCATCTGCAATTGCATCTTTGCATATGAATTTAAATATTCTATATGTTGCCAGATCAACAACCTTTTTTTTAATAGTTCTGGACCATAATTTTTACCATAAAATCCTAACCCTATGCTTATAATCTAATATAACGATTCCATAATGTCCCAAGTTTAACCCTAAAATCTGATTGAATGGAATGTTGCTCCATAACTACTAAGGATGTGTTGTGAACATGTCCTACTTGGATACATTTAGTTACTTTGCTGGTCCAGAACATCTACATATTTTATATTGTGAAAATATATTTTGAAAAATAAATTCTCTCATTCCCTATGCCTACCTACTTTATGAAATTGGAAATATCGATGGTTAGGACCCAAGGCAGACAGATCGTGACTAACTAAATAAATAAGTTATTACATTTTAAATTTCACACAAAATTAAAGGTCCTTGCACACTGAGTCTGAAATTTACACGTGCGTTTTTCTATTTTTTCGTATTCGTCGTCCTTTCCTATAAAAATGCATGCTACGGATGTGAAAACACAGAAATTCGAACCTGATCCAAATTTTTTTATGATGGACGAAAGTTTCGGAGGCAGTGTATAAATGTGATTGACACAACGTGAGGTCATATTTATTTTTTAACTTGCAAAAAGTTCATTGAAAATTTCGGACTCAGTGTGCAATGACCTTAAGTATTAAGACGTGATGATCAATATTACCGTGTCATTAGATCTCATCAAAATACTGTTTGTAAGGTTTATTTAAAATCAATAAATTAGAATGTGTAACTTGCAGTTGAAGTTGTGGTAATCAAGTGTGCCACACAAGTCCTGAAAAATTAAGTCAACATGTTTTGATCGCACCAGGTTGCTGGACCCAGTATAGGCCACAAACCCACCCTCTCCATGTAATCTAATGGGACGCGAGACAAACTAAATCAAATTACACTTTCTTTTTTTTTCTCGAAGATGGTTCTGTCATTTTAGGTCATTCTTATGCTGATGTATGTCCAAGTGTTCATTTTTCTAATAAGTTTGCTTTTAGTTAACCTTAAAGGATTCTGAGCTTGCAATTGGGTCTGTGGGAATTTGGGTGGGACTTTGATACCACGGCTCCAGCTCACGATCACTGCTGCGCAGACTCGGGCTCCAAATTACGTCATTTTCGAAAGATGACAGCGGCCATACTGAGATGCTTTGGCTTCACTTTTCTATAGTGGAAGGAAGTGGAGGCGATCCATCAATCTTTTTTTTTTTTTTTGCAGTCTATGGTGGTAATAGGTTCCCTGAATTTCCTTTTATAAGGCATCTCCAGTGAACTAGATCAGTCACTTTTCATTTACCCTAACCCTAATTTTTACGGTTAGGACCCAAGACAGGCAGATCTAGTGACTGAGTGTGGATTTAACATTTAGTTGTTTTACTTTGCTTGTCTAGAACATCTGCATTTTTTATATCATGAGTAAAACATGCAAATTAGGTAATACATCTCAAATTAACTAGGTCAGTCACTTTCCATAAACCATTTCAGTAAACTTGTTTCTTTAATTCTAACCTGGCAGGAAAGAACAATTAGGTTATTCAAGGAATAGACTACCATTTTAAACGAGTAGCTATTTTATAATACTTTTTCTTCTTTTAACACAAAGCCAAGCCACATGCACGCAATTATTCGCAGGTTTCATTTAGTGACCAATTTAGTTACTAAGGATCAAGTCAAGGCACATGGATATGAATCACCTACGAAAAATGTTTTCATTCTTACATAAGTCACACATGGACTGAGTTTCTCATTTACGTCTTTACAAAATTTTAGCTGCTTTCGTTTTCCAGTGCTTTTTCACTCTCTGATCTGTGACTGGAGTTAATAAGTCACTCCACTCTGCTGCCGTCTACTGTGGGCATTCATAACAATGTCTCTTCTTTTGTCTGGGCATGTGTTTTTCCACAGAGCCAGCTATTACAGGAAAGGAGGCCGTGCTATGCTGCCAGTCAAATGGATGCCTCCCGAGGCCTTTATGGAGGGAATCTTTACCTCAAAAACAGATACATGGTGAGCGCTGTAATATAATTACATATTTTAAAGATTCATTTGCTTCAAGTTCTGTCATATGCTATTGCAACCCCACTGTTTTTCACATTCTAATCCTATTCTTTCCATAATTACTATGCTTTCATCTCTCTACTCTACTCTTCACTTTCTCTCCTTTCAACTTGTTTTTCAGGTCATTTGGTGTTCTGCTGTGGGAGATCTTCTCACTGGGCTATATGCCATACCCCAGCCGCAGTAACCAAGAGGTGTTGGAGTTTGTTACTAATGGAGGCCGGATGGACCCACCTAAGAACTGCCCTGGGCCAGTGTGAGTGGAATCTTAAATTCAAATATGCAAGATATTTATGCAGCACTCCATGTAACAGAAACGGATTGTATTAAATGTTGGCCAGCAGTAAACAGTGTTCTTAAAAGTCAACAATCTGTCATTGTCTAATGAATATGAATTTTGATTCTCAATTTTTCAGTCCTCATTAACCTTTCCTCTGCTGTATGATTTCTATCTCTGAAAGTAAACGCATCAAACAATAAAAATATTCAAACTTCTGGAGTTTTGATTTAATTAAGTTCCTAATCTAACCTGGGGACAATATTGCAGAGCTGCTCATTGAAACAAAACTGATAAAAGCTTATTTTTATCTCTCAAATTGATAAAAACCTATACTCATTCAACTGAGGCAGTAATACAATGATATCTAATGAAGATAGAACTGAAAATGAACTGAAAAATATTTTGTTTGTAAAATAGGTACCGGATAATGACACAGAGTTGGCAGCATCAACCAGAAGACAGACCAAACTTCTCAACTATTCTGGAGAGGATTGACTATTGTCTGCAGGTACTACATCTTAAAACCTTGTCTGTTCATGCTGTGCAACAGTTGGTTTGCATTTTTGAATTATAGTATTGCAATTTGCATTATGTATACTGTGCACAGGGAATTTGCCAAAGCATGCAGAATACAGTCGAGCACGTCGCAATTTAATGCCACAATTTAATCTTAATTTATTGTTAATTTAATTAATTTATTTATTAAGTATTTCAAATAAGGTACAAACCTATCTTTTATTTATTTTTTTTTTAATCTAATTTATTATTATGTTAGGATTTATTATTATTTTATTTTGTTTTCCTTAATTATTTTTAAATCTCCATCTCTTTCACCAGCAATTTTTTTGAACTGGGAAGTTTGACTTTTGGGATAAATAACAGACTTTCCAATTCCCCTAGGATCCAGATGTGGTGAATGTGCCTTTGCCTGTCGAGTACGGCCCCATCCCTGAGGAAGAGGAGAAGGTACCCATGCGTCCCGATGACCCATCGGCCCCCTCCTTGCTTGTAACCCCTCAGGGCACCGAGGAGGCTTCATCTGCCACCCATTCCGATCAGCCTAAGAGAGATGTGGAGGCCGTTCTCATGGCCAGCCACTCCTCTGAGAGCAAACTCCCACCCGCTCCCCAATCTCAGCCTCACCCCCATCACCACCACCAACCCCCCATACCAGCTGCCAAAACTTCCTCTGCAACTCCCTTGACTGCCCAGGATGGAGGGCATGTGAATTTGGGCTTCATGCAGGCCCACCTGTCAGAGAAGGAGAGCCGTAACGGGAAGCCCACCAACCTGTGGAACCCCACCTATGGCTCTTGGTTTCTACAGCAGCAGCAGAAAAGACAGCAGGCCCAGGCACAGAGGCAGACGAGCGGCCCACGGATCCCAGGTGAAGGGCAGGAACAAGCAGGCCGGACTGTGACAGTAGCTGAAGCTCTGGGCCTACAGCAACAGCACAAACAGCAGCAGCAGTACCAACAGCAGCTCCAGCGCCAACAGCAGCAACAACAACAAGGCCTGTGTCGACCGCTTTTGCCCCTCCTCCCCCACCTGCCCCAACCCCTTTACTTCTGGATTCCGCCAGCCTAGCACCGGTTCCACTCTACAGACTACGCCGCTTCCCATGTGGGAACATCGGGTATGGCTACCAGGAGCAGGGCCTGCCCATGGAGCCCATGCCGGGGCCCCAGCCTCCCCCACCTCATCCTGGCCAGCAGAGGCCCATCTCTTTAGCTCGGGCCAGCGGCCCTGAGGACAGTCGCCCACTTTTGGTCACCATGGGTACAGTGCAGGACTCCAGACTCCCAAAAATGGAAGGGCACAATGCCACTGTGCTGTAACCGTGCAAGTTCTCTATCAGTGCCCACTTTGCAAAACACTGTGCTGTCCATTTACGTCCACCTTTGCCAAGCCCCTTTGTGCTTTATCTTTGTGCTTTTCAGCCATGAGACTGGGACTGGAAAGGTTCTGCACTGGAAACTCAGAGAAACTAAGTTTCACTGAAAGAGAATGATTGTCACGGATAAAGTAACAAGATTGTTGAGTTTCTGAAAGCCACAATTGAGAGACAAAAATAAACTGATTAAGCCCTCACAAGGACTAATTCTGTAAAAAAAGACTATATTATATCAGTGATATTTTTCCATAATGGGGGAGAAAAAAAATTAAACGGGTTTGTTGATGTTCGCTTGCCTGCTTGTTTATTTATTCATTTGTTAATTTATTATTTGGAGGTCATGTAAATTATTAATGGTTGTGCTTCTGAAAGCAAACTGCCCCCATTCATTATGTATCATTTGTTCATTCTTGGACTTAGTTGGCTTTTAAACACAGCTGTTTTCATCCATCATCAAACAACATGAATAACAGAAAACTCAAATGGCTTGTGTGTGTGAAACTGATGAGTGTTTGTGGCTTTTGGTGATCAGATAACCTGTTGCTATGGTGTTGGAACTGAAACATGTAGCAAACTGGTCAGTGACTATTGAATGAAGGCTCTTTCACAGGACTTGTGTTACCGTTAAAATAACATTGAAACATCATTTACTCATTTAAGCCCTGTCAGTTGCTTTGATATATTACAAAAACTGGTGAAAGGTCAAGAATTTCCAGGTTTGGTGCCATTTTTGGATCAGCCAGCATATCCAAGAGGTTCACCAGCACATCTTAGCTGGGGAAGGTTATTAACCAGCAGGGTATATCTGGTAGAGCTAATGAAGATTTGTTGGTTAAGTTATGAAGTTTGGTTGGCGCATCCGCATACCAAAACATAAAATGATGTTCTTTTTAGCTTGGAACAGCCTTTGGCTTTTTTCAGTACTTGATGTAACTAGTACGCCTAAACCACCCACATAATGATACATCTTGCAAATTATTCGGTAACCATGAATTGCATTTTGAAATGCAGCAGAAAGTGGCTTTAAAATTATTTTGACACTCAGCGTCAGTAACAAGACCAGTATGACGCTGTAGACTGTAGACTTACAGAGTTCAATGCATTAGGGAATGTTGACGAGTCGTGTGAAAGGGCTTTGTGTTGTGTGAAACTTTAGCATTGGCTGTGTAAGAATACATTTCAGCATTTTATTTTAATATCCATCATTCCATTAGATTTCGATTTGGCATTAGCATTGAAAAAATAAAAATCTGTGTACATAAGAGCCTTACAACTGTTTGTGCAGAATATCATTAACTGTGTTTCATGCTCTCTTGATTCCTGTTTATTTAATTGAAGGATTTTTTTTTTTTTTTTTAAGCTTACTGATGAGGAAAATAATTTTTTCCCATATTATTTGTCACTTTAAATGTCTAAACATTCATTGTTTTAGTTATATTGCTTACTGTTCAGTTCTGTCAAGCTGCTATTTCAAAAGCAAATGTTGGATGGTCTTTTTTATACTATCAGAAAGAACTGCTGTAGTGTCTTTGATAGTGAGGGTTTTACAAAGGAATATCTTGTGGCAATTTTTTTACACTATTTTTTGTTAAATAGTGGTCTCATTGTAAAAAAAAAAAACTTGTTTTATCTTTATTTTTATTATTTTATTTTTAATAATAATTTTAACTTTATTTTTAACCTTCACAGAACGTTCTATATTAATATCACAGAATATTAACTGAAATATAAACATTTTATTCATTTATATCCCTCTTGACTTCATGATATCATAATTTACAATGTCATTGACACTTTGTTAGCATTGATGCTACACTGTTTACCATAAATGGTATATTTAAATGTAAAAATGCTACATTTTTGAGAGAGATAAATATTTGTTGACTTTTTTTTTTTAAATTACTTGTTCAGTTGACTGCTGAGGTTTGAAGATATCCGATACGGTTTAACGAAGATTCATAAATCTGAGTGTTATTGCATGAAGATTCAAAAAAAAAAAAAAAAAAAAAAGGGATTTTTATTGCTATTATGATTTATTTTCTTTTTCCTTTCTTTTGCATTTGCTTATCGCAATGACAAATTGACCACACTTGTAAAAATGTTGTAAAACCTTATTGTATCATGTATCTGTTAATCTCTGTAATTTGACATTCAATGATGAAATCTGAGAAATTAATAAATTACTATTTAATAAGTTTGGCATTGCTCTCAAACACAAAATGTGTATTAAAAAATATGCAGAAGTATCACAATCACAGAAGAAAATGTTGACAAGCAGAAACATGGTTTTGAGTCTAAATTATGACTTTTGGGTGAAAGTAACTAATTAATTGGGTAGTTTCATAAAACAAACAAACAAAAAAAAGTTCCCTTTCAACAGCTCAAAAAAAAAAAAAAAAAAGCATGATTATTGTTGATAACACTGCATTAGATTAGACAAAAGCAATGACCATAATTAAAAAAAAAAAAAAAAAAAGCACACTACAGTCGTCTGTGGTACAGGCTATAATATGAAATACAACCCCAATTCCAGAGAAGTTGGTACATTTTGTAAAATGCAATAAAATCAAGAATCTGTGATTTGTTAATTCTCTTTAACTTTTATTTAATTGACAAAAGTGCAAAGACAAGATTTCCAAAGTTTTCACTGACCAACGTGAATGTATTTTGTAAATATAAACAAATTTTCATTTTGATGGCTGCAACACACTCCAAAAGAGTTGGGAAAGAGGCATGTTTAACAATGTGTCACATCAACCTTCCTTTTAATCACAATGTTTCATTGTTTGGGATTTGAGCATATTAATTGTTAAAGTTTTGCAAGTAAAATTGTTGTCCAATCTCGCTTGATAAGACTTCAGAAGCTCAGCAGTCTGTGATTGTCTTTGTCTAATTCTCCTTTTCATGACTGGTCATACATTTTAAATAGGAGTCAGATCTGGACTGCAGGTAGGCCAGTCTAAGACATTCACTGTCTCTACGAAACCACGCTGTTGTAGCACATGCAGAATGAGAGCTGGCATTGTCTTGATCTAATAACCATGGACTTCCCATGAAAGACATCACCTTGATGGTAGTATATATCCCAGTATATGCCTCCATGTCAATGGTACCTTCGCACATATGCCAATCACCCATGCTGTTTGCCCATTGATGTATAGCTTTCTCCTAGAGTAACAGATATTCAAGTTGCATTTCTTCATGCAACAGCAGACTGTGTTAAGTGACAGCAGTTTTCTGAAGTACTCCTGAGCCCATGTGGCTATATTTAACTCCGCAGCATGACTGTTTCTTATGCAATGCCATCTGAGTGCTCAAAGGTCAAGCACATTCAACTGAGGTTTCCTGCCTTGGCCTACATGTACTGTGATTTCTTTGGATTCCCTGAATCTTTTCACAATATTATGTATGGTATTTGGTGAAAGACCTAAATTCTTTGCCATTTTGCATTGCGAAATGTGATTTTTGATTTGTTTGACACTTCTCTGGTGAAATTTGGCACAAAGTGATAAGCCATGATCCAGCTTGGCTTGCAAAGACTGAGATGTTCCTTTTATACCCAAATATGATACCTTGACCTACTACCAACCTGCTTACTGTGAACTGTTTCAAAACATTTTAACGTGGATATTCTATAACCTTTTCACTTTTATTTTGCCTCTGTCCAAACTTTTTGGAATGTATTGCAGCCTTCAAAAAACAAAATTAGTTCATATTTACAAAATACATTTACGTTGATCAGTGAAAATTTTGGAAATATTTTCTGTGTACTTTTGTCAATTAAATAAAAGTTAGAGAATCACAAATTCTTGATTTTAAAGCATTTTACAAAACGTCTCAATTTCTCTGGAATTGGGGTTGTATGACAAATATTCAAACACTGGTTATCAAGGCTAGGCTGTTTCATTCATTTTAGAAGGTTTCATTTCACAATGTAACTGCTAAAAAAAAAACATTAATAAGAGCATAACTTCCCCCCTCAACTATATGCTTGTTTTTTTTTTTTTTCCCCCTTCCCACATATTCCATACTCCCACACATCTGTACTCCTGTCAGGCTTGTGTTCGTGTTGTGTTCTGTTTTTTTCTGTCTCATGTGCTCCCCATGTCCTAGTTTTCCCTCGTGTATGCACATATTTGGTGTGTTCCTGTTCCTGTTCCTGTCTTCATTGTATCATCATTAGTTAATCCAGTTCCACCTGTGTTGTATTAATTATCCTTGTTTAGTTTCTGTTACTTAAGCCCTGTGTTTTCCATTGTCTAGCGTCCGGTATTAATGTTGATGTTGTGTTTCTCCTTGCCTTGTGTTACCCCTTTTGGATTGCAGATTAAAGACCGTTTATTTTGAGTTTATCCTCATCTCTTTGTTCCTCGTTTTGCCACAGAAGGCAACCGTGACAGAATACGGGACCAAAATAGTAGTGTGAGCGGTGCCCCTTCTCCCTGATTTCTTTTCAGTTTTTTGCAAGTCTTTTGTTTTCCTGTTTTCTCCCTGCGGCCATCGAAGTAGCCGCACGGTTTATCGCCCTAGCCCACAGAGATCTCCTGTTCGTGGAGTATGCCCAGGAATTCTGCGGACTTGCCATGGCGACGGCGTTGGATGATGCCACCATCAACACTCTGTTCTGGCACGGGGCCAATTACCATCGCCCTGCGGACCTCCCAGACACCAAGGGACTAAGCTGGAGGGAAAGGATCCTCCTGTGTCTGGAGAGTGTCCGGCCCCGATCCAGAATGAGCCCGTCAGCCATTCATCAGTCAAGTCAGCCGGCCACTTGTCAGTCAGGCCTGCTGGCCGCAGCTCATGCAAGCCCTAAGCCGACAGCAGCTGTATCCCTCACCTCAAGCCAAAGGAGGAATCTGAGGAGGAAAAGGCTGTTGGCTCCAGCCCCAGAGTTTGCTACAGTGTCAGCTCTAGCACCTGACCAGAGTCAAGTCATGTCCCTTAAAGCCTTGTCCACAGGAACAAATCTAGTCGGTCTTGTCTTGTCCATAGCCCCAGAGCCAGATCCTCATTGAAGACCTTGTCACCTAGACGTACAATGTACAAATGATACAAGTGGCAAAGAATGAATTTGCATTTTCATTCAGACCAAAGCAAAAAGACCAACAAGTAGGCTTAGGATTCGTTTTAAAAACCACTCGTTTCAATGATTCAGAGTTGACTCTTTCTTTTGAGAGACAATAACTTTATACACGGTTCACTTAGGGCATAAATCCATAATGGGCACTTTAAATTTCACGCAGTCTGTTCATATAACAACATAGAATGGCTTCGAAAGATTTGGAATGCAACGATGTTTGTAATACTTTTATACTGTTTGTGGTCAATTTTTGCAATAAATACATGTGCCACTTACATTTGCTTCTGTTTTATATCATTGAGAAGTTTAGGTTTAGGGTGAGGAATGGTGTTAGGTGTTCCAAAATAATAATAATAAATATAAAATAATTTCTAGTTTTAAAAATATGAAGATTTAAACACTGAAGGGTACCCTGCACCAAGACAATCCCTATTGAAATGCATTACTGAAAGTCGTGCTGAGTGACACGGAAAAAAAATTAATAAAAAAAGAGGGAAATTTGTGTCCATGAACACGAATAGATTAAAATGTTATGATTATGTCACGAAATGCCGTGACACTGGGTTGAATGTTTACATTTTTGCACAGTCAATGCATTGAAAGTTTCAGAAGTTGGTACAGAAAGAAGGTACTGACTATCTGGAACATGCAGATGGAAAAGCCTTGGAAATGTTTGCTTTTTCAACTCTTTGTTTTCAGAACTCTCAGAAAGAACCTCTTAATCCATCCTGAGTAGAAATTATTTGCAAATTGACACCTTCCTGTTTCAGTGATGTGGTCGGCTACTGATATTAGAGCTAACTACAGTATGACTCACTGTGGTGTTGAACTTCTTCCGCCGTTCAGTTTCTTTACGATTTTACCTACAGGTACATCTCAATAAATTAGAATGTTGTGGAAAAGTTCATTTATTTCAGTAATTCAACTCAAATTGTGAAACTTGTGTATTAAATAAATCCAATGCACACAGACTGAAGTAGTTTAAGTCTTTAGTTATTTTAATTGTACAGATTTTGGCTCACATTTAACAAAAACCCACCAATTCACTATCTCAACAAATTAGAATACTTCATAAGACCAATAAAAAAAAAAATGAATTGTTGGCCTTCTGGAAAGCATGTTCATTTACTGTATATGTACTCAATACTTGGTATATGTACTCCTTTTGCTTTAATTTCTGCCTCAATTCGGCGTGGCATGGAGGTGATCAGTTTGTGGCACTGCTGAGGTGGTATGGTTTCTTTGACAGTGGCCTTCAGCTCATCTGCATTTTTTGGTCTCTTGTTTCTCATTTTCCTCTTGACAATACCCCATAGATTCTCTATGGGGTTCAGGTCTGGTGAGTTTGCTGGCCAGTCAAGCACACCAACACCATGGTCATTTAACCAACTTTTGGTGCTTTTGGTAGTGTGGGCAGGTGCCAAATCCTGCTGCAAAATGAAATCAGCATCTTCAAAAAGCTGTTCAGCAAAAGGAAGCATGAAGTGCTCCAAAATTTCTTGGTAAACGGGTGCAGTGACTTTGGTTTTCAAAAAACACAATGGACCAACACCAGCAAATGACATTGCACCCCAAATCATCACAGACTGTGGAAACTTAACACTGGACTTCAAGCAACTTGGGCTATGATCTTCTCCACCCTTCCTCCAGACTCTAGGACCTTGGTTTCCAAATGAAATACAAAACTTGCTCTCATCTGAAAAGAGGACTTTGGATCACTGGGCAACAGTCCAGTTCTTCTTCTCCTTAGCCCAGGTACGACGCCTCTGACGTTGTCTGTGGTTCAGGAGTGGCTTAACAAGAGGAATACAACAACTGAAGCCAAATTCCTTGACACGTCTGTGTGTGGTGGCTCTTGATGCCTTGACCCCAGCCTGAGTCCATTCCTTGTGAAGTTCACCCAAATTCTTGAATCGATTTTGCTTGACAATCCTCATAAGAATGCGGTTCTCTCAGTTGGTTGTGCATTTTTTCTTCCACACTTTTTCCTTCCACTCAACTTTCTGTTAACATGCTTGGATACAGCACTCTGTGAACAGCCAGCTTCTTTGGCCATGAATGTTTGTGGCTTACCCTCCTTGTGAAGGGTGTCAGTTCAGCAGTCTTCCCCATGATTGTGTAGCCTAGTGAACCAAACTTAGAGACCATTTTGGAGGCTCAGGAAACCTTTGCAGGTGTTTTGAGTTGATTAGCTGATTGGCATGTCACCATATTCTAATTTGTTGAGATAGTGAATTGGTGGGTTTTTGTTAAATGTGAGCCAAAATCATCACAATTAAAAGAACCAAAGACTTAAACTACTTCAGTCTGTGTGCATTGAATTTATTTAATACACGAGTTTCACAATTTGAGTTGAATTACTGAAATAAATTAACTTTTCCACGACATTCTAATTTATTGAGATGCACCTGTATGTTTTATGCACTTTCCATGCTGACTCAGTTGGTAGCACTGTTACCTCATACCTTGATTTGAGTTCCTGCTGAGCTTGGAGGCCTAAATGTGTGAAGTTTGCATATTCTCCCCTTGTTGGAGTTTCTTCTGGGTGCTCTTGTTTTCCCCAGAATGAAAAGACATGCAGCATTGGTGAGACACAAAGTTGTCCTTAATTCCTTCTATGGCAGGGATCTTCAGCCCTGCTCCTGGAGAGCTACCATCCTGCAAACATCAGTTCTAACCCTGCTCCAACACACCTGTCTGTAATTATCAAGTAACCCTGAACACATTGATTAGCTGGTCCAGGTGTGTTTTATTGGGATTGGAGCTGAACTCTGCAGGACAGTAGCTCTCCAGGAGCAGGGTTGGAGTCCCCTGTACTATTGAGTAGGGCTGCACGATTAAATAAAATGCGATTTCCATGCGCTTTTTTTTTTGCAGTATAAGCCGGTTCTGTAATCAGCAGTAAATCTCCATCACATGCTTTCAGATGAAGCAGCATTTACTACACAGAGCCTTAGTTCACTGACGTTGCGCAAAAAAAATAAATAAAAAATAATTAGACGATATTATTGCGCGATTATGAAATCAAAGAAATAATTTACGATAATGACAGCTTCTCAGTGAATTACGGCTCTGTGTGGTAAATGCTCTATCTGAAAGCATGTGAAAATACCACATTTAATAACATGTTTTTACTCCAAACTCATTCTCAAGCGTCAGTCGAGTGTTTGAAATAAATCCTTCTGTAAGATGATGTGGCTTCTTTTAATCCACACTACATGAACCTTTTCATATAAACTGGAATAAATACAAAACTATAGCCAAACTAAAACTGAAATGAGATATTAGTAATAAATAGTATAGTGAATAAATGAAATAATCATATCTAAAGGACATTTAAAGCATGTATTTCTGTACATTTCGAAATAAGGTGAATTAAAAGTCAATAAATCCATGATTAATATGAATATTTTAATTAAAAACGTATCCCCGCGTATTTAATCTTTTAAATAACAGTGAGTGAGTCTTTAACAAAAACCCACCAATTCACTATCTCAACAAATTAGAATACTTCATAAGACCAATAAAAAAACATTTTAGTGAATTATTGGCCTTCTGGAAAGTACTGTATGTTAATTTACTGTATATGTACTCAATACTTGGTAGGGGCTTCTTTTGCTTTAATTACTGCCTCAATTCGGCGTGGCATGGAGGTGATCAGGTTGTGGCACTGCTGAGGTGGTATGGAAGCCCAGGTTGCTTTGATAGCGGCCTTCAGGTCATCTGCATTGTTGGGCCTGGTGTCTCTCATCTTCCTCTTGACAATACCCCATAGATTCACTATGGGGTTCAGGTCAGGCGAGTTTGCTGGCCAATCAAGCACAGTAACACCATGGTCATTGAACCAGCTTTTGGTACCTTTGGCAGTGTGGGCAGGTGCCAAGTCCTGCTGGAAATTGAAATCAGCATCTCCATAAAACTTGTCAGCAGAAGGAAGCATGAAGTGCTCTAAAATCTCCTGGTAGATGGCTGCGTTGACTGTGGACTTCAGAAAACACAGTGGACCAACACCAGCAGATGACATGGCAGCCCAAATCATCACAGACTGTGGAAACTTCACACTGGACTTCAAGCAACATGGATTCTGTGCCTCTCCACTCTTCCTCCAGACTCTAGCACCTTGATTTCCAAATGAAATGCAAAATTTACTTTCATCTGAAAAGACGACTTTGGACCACTGAGCAACAGTCCAGTTCTTTTTCTCCACAGCCCAGGTAAGATGCTTCTGACCTTTTCCTGAAGACGTCTGAGCGTGGTGACTCTTGATGCACTGACTCCAGCTTCAGTCCACTCCTTGTGAAGCTCTCCCAAGTGTTTGAATCAGCTTTGCTTGACAGTATTCTCAAGCTTGCAGTCATCGCTGTTGCTTGTGCACCTTTTCCTACCCAAATTCTTCCTTCCAGTCAACTTTGCATTTAATATGCTTTGACACAGCACTCTGTAAACAGCCACACCTTTCAGTAATGACCCTCTGTGACTTACCCTCTTTGTGGAGGGCGTCAATGATCGTCTTCTGGATCATTGCCAAGTCAGCAGTCTTCTCCATTATTGTGGTTTCAAAGAACAAGAGATACCCGGAATTTATACTGTAGGGATGGTCATTAATTGAAACTCAAATGTAAATATTCTAATATTTTGAGATACTGATTTTTTGACTTTCATGAGCTGTAAGCTCTAATCATCAAAATTCTAACGACATCATATATAAATAAAATATATGACATTCTATAAAATCACGACATTCTAACTTATTGAGATGCACCTGTATACCTGTGGAACCATAGACAGTACACGCGGTGTTCATCTAACAGGCTAAAGATCTTCATAGCTAGCACACAACAGCCTTTGCAGATTTGCTTTCAATTGACTGTAGATCCAAAGTCACGTCTTCAACGCTCTTGATGTTACAACTCTGAGTGAGAACCGCTTCAGGCGACTCAGCGCGTGCGGCAGGGAACTGAACGAATTATTCAAACTGATTCGCAAACCGATTCACTGGTCTGCCAACTGGTTTGATCAAGCCTTTGAACAGTATTTATGGTGGCCCAGTAGTGCACAACACAACGTAATTAAAAAAGCAAACATAACTCCCGACCTCTAGGGGGCAGTTGGTCTGCAGAAACGGGCAATGGACTCTATGCACGGCACACAGCCTACGTATTTCCGGTGAAATCTCAGGGCGCATAAAAGGTTCCGATGCCGCAATCTTTTGTCAATGAATGATTAATATAAAATAATATTTATAAATTGTATTGCTATAATATAACAAATTGGGTATACCACAGTAACATAATTATTTAATGTAGAGTTCCATGTCCTGTTTTGTGAGGCTTCTCAAAGGTTTTTCACACTTCTCCCCTGGATGAAGAAACTCGCAATAAGTGGATTCAGAGTAGTAGATGTAAGGATTTTAACGTCACTTCTGATACTTCAAGATTGATGACAGCATGCGGTTCTACACCAGGTAAGATCTAAACCCTCACATACAAAACTATATTACCGAGCACAGTGTAGGCCTATTGTGAATTATTTTATTCATTTATTTATTTTTTGTCGGTTGCCTGTTTGTTTAAAAACCTCTTCTGTGGGTCTGGGCAATATGTGTTAACGAGTTAATAGATGATTCACCCAAAAATAAAAAGAAATATGATGACAGCTGTCACCTTTACGTTGTTGTAAACCCATATGGCTTGCTTTCTTCATTGGCATACAGAAATGTTGTGAATAATGTTCGTGTCAGTCAGCTATTTAATTTTTTTTTTTTTCCCCACAGAAGAAATTCATAATGGTTTAGAATGACATGAGAGAGAATAAGCTAAATAATTTTGTACTTGCATGTCAATTTTTAAAGTAACCTTTAGGTTCAGTGTAGGCAAACTAACTGGCAATGTTATTACATTGTGTGGTGTGTATTTTCTGAAAACATGTCTCATCCAATCTAGATTTGGAGATGTAGAACCATTTAATGACCTTTTGGAGAGTTATTGAACCTGCATCCTGCAGCATGGTACGTGACCAGAGAAAGGACAGCTACAATGAGGAGTGAAGTTGGAGTAACAAGCAATGCAATGGTAAATATTGATATTATATTGTTTGTGACAGAGAAAGAAAATGTTATATTTTTATTTTTTGATGCACACGTTACATGCATAATTATTTAAAATTTATTTTGACAGTGTCAGTCTCTGCAGCCCTTGGATGAGTTCCTCCTCTTCATGGTCCACCTTTCAGTCGGTCTTCCACAGAGAGATCTGGCCTTACACAAAACACTTGGGATGGATTAATTTGGTTTTATTTGTACAGAATAGAATATAAAAATGTAATTTGAATATAATGTAAATACAAATATATATATATAACTTTAATACGGTTTCTTGCTCACTAGTGTAATCTAAACGTAATTATAAACACGTACATTTTAGAAACTTTGATACAGTGTAATAGTTATGTAAAATACCATTAACTGTGGTAGTGTAATGTATTTTTATTTTATTTTTTTTACTTCTGCCACTTGGAGGACTGATAGGTCAATAGTTATGTAAAATACTAATAACTGTGGTAGTGTAATGGTATGTTTTTTTTGTTTTGTTTTTGTTTTAACACTTCTGCCACTTGGGAGGACTAATAGGTCAGGCAGATCGCTGGTGACACCACTGTAAAGCGTTCTCCTGAGATGAAAAACAGAGGTATAGTGTAAATTGACCATTCAAAAAATAAAAAATCTTCCACCACTGTCATTACTTGTTGCATACATTATGAATGGAGCCATATTCAATATGATTGTGTTTGTCTTTTCTCTGCTAGGGCTAATCATATAGGCATGTTATACATTATGAATATAGCAAGATATGAAAAGATGATGTAACAATATTAGACAGTCTACTCCTACCTTAACCACTCTCTTGCAAACAGGACCACCGTCCCACTGACAGGACCTGGCTTGACTCTCTATGCATGTTAAAATTATTAATCAAAGTTTATTAATTATGTCATTCATTAAATATTTTGATAATTATCTTACTTAGCATTGTTCTAGGTTTGTGCCAGCTCTGCTCCATTCAGTGGAGCTCTGTACAGGAGGATCTGCACTGATTCTCAGCTCTGAATAGTGTGCTGTCTGGTACAGTGCTGCAACAGTATGGGAGTCCTTTAAAACAACCTGTGAAGATAATTATATTGGGTTACATACTGAATTTATTTCAGATACATTTAGAATTACTTTCAGTTGAATTTTAAATTGTTACATTGTAAATTAAACTATATTTAAAATAAATTATGAAAAATTAATAGTTTATATAATGTTACAAACATGCCAATACACTGTAAAGAGTTCAGTAACATTTCAAAGGATGTCCCTATATCCCTCTTAACCATTTCTGATCTTGTTTGCTTTTTACTGAACAGCTTCATGTTTGTGTTAGGGATCCCTGGAAAACTTCTATATTAAATGTAAACAATTCAAGCTTCAGGTTACAGATAATAAAAGTTGAAAATATAACAATAACTGCCAGAAACTGTCAGACTTAAGGTCTATTACGATACATGGCAATCTAAAAATGGGAACAGTTTTTAAAATACTTTAAACAAACGTGGATTACCGGGAGCTCTGCTGTTATTTCTACTATCTCTTAGGAATTATAAAAACCTGAGGTGGACGGAGTTTATAGCTAAACTCTAACTTAGCCCTGCTATTTTAGCGCTGATCAAATCGGTGCAGCAGCGTCATCCATTAGCTAGATTTGCTAGAAGACAATAGAACAATACTCACCCTAAAGTTGTCAATGTATCTTTAAACGTTTAATGCCATTCTCCGTGCGATGCAATTAATTTAAAGTAATCCGGGGAAGTTCTTGTAAAAGGAAAATTA
The DNA here is from genome assembly GCF_012432095.1 of Onychostoma macrolepis. NCBI lineage: Eukaryota > Metazoa > Chordata > Actinopteri > Cypriniformes > Cyprinidae > Onychostoma > Onychostoma macrolepis. The sequence continues at coordinate 25,218,458 of NC_081171.1, forward strand.
TCTTCTCCTCTTGTCATTTTGAAAGCTCTACGTATTAGGGAACAATGGCTTCCGGCACAGCACCAGATTTAAGTAAGCCCCCTGAGGAAAAACGTGGAAGTGACCGTGCATAGATCAGAACTAAACTGCCCAAATCGAAAATATTGATTTATTTTCTGCTCGATTCATGAATCGATACATTAAGATTACCAGGATATCAAAACATTCAGTGAAAACACGTTGTTCATTTAAAAATCGATTACACAATGAATTACATTGAGAATTTCTTGTGGCGTCTCGAGGAATAACTGTCAACACTGTCCCCTAGTGGTCGGGAGCATTTCCGTTGTGTTGTGGCTTAATGTCGTTGTGTTGTGAGCTTATGTTTGCTTTTTTAAATTGCATTGTGTTGTGCACTACTGGGCCACCGTAAGTATTGACTCAAAAGAATTAATCATTTGCGAATGGGCATCGCTCCCCTGCTGGAAAAACCAGCATAGACCAGCATAATTCCCATGCTGGTTTATGCTGGTCTATGCTGGTTTGGTGCTGGTTTAGCTGGTCAACCAGCATGGTCTTGCTGGTGATGCTGGTCTACCAGCCTGGTCTTGCTGGTGATGCTGGTCTACCAGCCTGGTCTTGCTGGTGATGCTGGTCTACCAGCATGGTCTTGCTGGTGATGCTGGTCACCAGCATCTCATGCAGCCAGCGGAATCGGGCCGAATGCGGCTGAGTGTCGGCTCACTCGGTTGTGTGCTGGCAGCGGCTTGCCAGAATTGAGCCAGGTCCGGCCCAGTAATGGTTGCCAGATTTGGCTAGGTTTTGAATCTGTGGATCTGGCCCGATTCTGGTTGAGAAACGGCACATTTAGCCACATTCAGCCCGACTGTGGGCCAGAAGTCTCAGTCCTAAAATGTCAAAAATTCAGGTTTTACTCCTTATTTGCTCCATTTGCTCTGAATATTTGGTCCCCACAATGGAAATTAAACATGTACACACACAATCAATCAATTAGGCTGAATTATAAAATTACAAAAATATATATTTTTAAACAAAACGCTTTAGAGTTGTTAAACCTTTTGCCTGTCAAAGTTATTTATTCAATTTTATTATTATTTTAATTAATATTTCTATTAATTTTTAGGCTGACCTCAAATAGACTTTCTGACTGTGTGATTGCAAAAACTGATATATGTCATGCAGCAGTTATTTATTTATTTATTTAACAGTCTAGCATTATCTGATCTGTTTTAAAAGTTATGTATTTTGTAGTTTGTTAGTGAATTTTAATTATTTAATTATAATCCGACTTTCGGATGAGATGTTAAACTGAGGTCCTGACTCTCTGTGGTCATTAAAAATCCCATGATAACCCCGCTGTCCTGGCCAAATTCCCTCCACTGGCCCTTGTCAATCATGGCTTCCCAATGATCCCCATCCACTTGATTAGCTCTATGACTCTCTCTCCTCTCCACCTGTAGCTGGTGTATGGTGAGCGCACTGGCGCTGTTGTCCTGTGGCTGCCGTCGCATCATCCAAGTGGATGCTGCACACTGGTGGTGGTTGAGGAGAGACCCCCCACATGATTGTAAAGCGCTTTGGGTGTATTGCAATACACAATAAAGCGCTATATTTACATTTACATTTAATCATTTAGCAGACACTTTTATCCAAAGTGACGTACAAATGAGAACAATAGAAGCAATCAGACCATCGAGAGTGCAGCAGCATACAAGTGCCATCTCAGTTAGTCCAGCACAGTAGACGTAGCTAGTTTTTTTTTTTTGCTATATAGATGCCTCATTCATTCATTCTTTCATTCATTCATTCAGTTACACAACATATTATGTGAGTAGTGTAATAATGTTCCTGCTACATTTCTTCTAATATTTTTGTGATTACTTTTTCTTCCTACCTGGTGTTTATGCTAAGTTAGGAAAACCAGCTTGATGTTTAAATAGACAAACTTGTGCCACATATACCAGACTGACACACACACACACACACACACACACACACATACATGTATACCAGGACAGCCAGGCACAAGAACAGTTTCTTCCCCCAGGCAATCTACAGAACAGTTAAATGCTTTTTATTCTCATCTTATTTTTATTGTCTGTGTGTCGTTGTTGTCTCTGTGAACTGGAAGTTTTTGACACTAAAATAAATTCCTTGTATGTGCAAGCATACTTGATAATAAAAGCTCTTTCTGATTCTGATATATATTTTTTATAAATATATATTTATTTATTTTTCTGCAAATACTGCAGTGTGCTGGATGGAGAAACTAAGTTTATAAACAGAAGGCATGGAAAAAGAGAGCTGACTTTCCTACAACAAAGAAATTCTTCTTAGGGTATATGCTCCAAATTTACCATTTACCATTGAGTTCACTGAGATCTGACTAACTATGTGTCTATATGTGTCCCCTCTTTATCTCTCTTTCCTTTTTTCTGTCCTCTTTTAGGATAAACTTGAGGTCCTGGGAGTTCTTAGAGGTTCTAAAGTGTTTTTTTATGCATTTGTTGATGTCAAATATTCAATAATAAATTCAAATAAATTCTCATACTTTTTACATTTATATGGTGTCATTCCTACTAGGGGGTATTGAAGGGGGAACTGTGTGTGTGTGTGTGTGTGTGTGTGTGTAATATTTGTGGAAACAACATTGTTAAAAAAATCCTGGCTTTAATAATACATTTTTTGTAGTTTTTAGAGAACCAATTAATTACATGAACAGTTCTTATCCATGTAGGCTATATATATATATATATATATAATATTGTTTTGGTAAATTTTGTTGTTGTTATTAATTAAATTAATATTGGTTTGTATTTCATATACATTTCCATTTGGTATCCAGACTCGGGGCAGTACCGGCTAATTGTATAATCTATGCTGGCGTGATTGTGGCCCGATGCCAGCAATGTCGGCTCAGTTTCGGCAACCGGACTCGGACCAGCATCCTCGGGCCGATTCTGGCGCGTCATTCACTCCCATAATTCACAAGAGTCCGGCAACCGCATCAGCATACCACCAGCATCCCATACTGGTCACCAGCATACCAGCACCAAAACACAACATATGCTGGTCTTGCTGGTTTTTCCAGCAGGGCTGTTGTGTCTAATATGAATAGACCCCAGCTATTCACAGATATTGCCAGATAATCAATTTACCGCTACCATACTTTTAACAGACTTGGATCGTTTGTGATTCTGGCTGTCATCCTTTCTTGCATTGTCTTGAACCTTCACTTTGCCAATTATAAGTTATATTGTTAGTAGCCTGGATAGCCCACAGTCATGCTACACCATATGGCCCTCTATTGGATGTAAAGTGCTTTGCAGTACATTTCGTAATTTTATAATGTTCTACTTCTGTAGTTATTTTGGTGAACGTAACTCAAAAGTAATACAGGAGCCATGTGACGCATTACAATTCTGAGACAGTAATATTGTAAGGTAAGGAATTACTTTTAAATAACAGTAACAAGTAATCTATAATGTATTACAGTTTGGAAGTAACTTGCACAACACTGTCGGTGAACATGTCAAACCAGCGATCAAAGACTACAGATTTTAGCCTAGGATTATAGGAATCTTTTAGGATTTTCAAAATTTGTCTCAGACGAGCAAATCTTGGCCAAAATCACACAGTGTGAGCCGGGCTTAAGACCTTGATTGGCTGTTCAGGTGTGTTTAATTGGGGTTGGAGCTAAACTCTACCGGACAGTAGCCCTCCAGGAGCAGGATTGGACAGCCCTGGTGTAATGCAAGTATGTATGTGAAGATCTGTCATTTTGTTGTGGCTGTTCTCCCCAGTCATCCACATGACCAAGCAAGCTATGAAATTTACAATCATTTATACTCACAGTAGGTATGAATGAGAGGAAAAACAGTCCCTGTGTTTGGGGATCACTTTGTTATAATGCTTACTCTCCTATTCTACCTTAGAGGTGGTGTCATCTGAAGGCAAGACATGATTATGTTGTCCATTAAAAAAATATATAATTAAAAAAAAAGATCTCGTTTATATTTTTTCACACCAAAAAGAATGTCAAGGTTTTCCATCCTCTCTGCCTGCTGTCCATTAAAGGAGAAAATTAAAGAGGTTTGAGATAAAATGCAGCTGTTTTTACTTGAAGGAATTATGTAAAAGCTAAATCTGATTGCTTTCTACATTTGATGCTTTTGAAGCATGTTTAAAACCTAAACTGTCAAAGATTTATTAGTGAACCATTGAAGAGTTTTAGTATTTAATGAGATTTTTTATATCGATTAAAATGTCACAGTATGTCAAAATGCTCTTTGCTTGTTTGACCACGTGACTCAGTGCTCAGGCAATCTGCATTTCAAAAATGCCATACATTTTTCTGAAATACATGTTTTGTGGAGCAGTGACGATTTACCTTTGCGGTGTACAAAGCTGGCAAAATCCATTCATCATTGTTCATAAGCTACAGAATACATGGAACACTCAATCCATGGAGAAATTTAAAATGTAAAACAGGAACAATATATAGTGTTTGATGATTATACACATAAGATATCATCTGATTTTGACTTACTTGAGACTGAGGCAGCCTTCAAGTGGAGTCAGAAATATGTTATGTAGCCTACTAGTTCCAACCACATGAATGACCAAACAAAGTCATATTAACAAATGGGGAAATTGGGAATTCTAGAGGACACCCAAGTTACAGAATGGGACATGGTGGTGACGTCTGTGGTTAATAGCTGTATTTCAATAGTACAGCATGCACAAAAGAAAATAAAAGTTTATCACTCACCTTTCACAGTCTGCTTTATGCGAAATAAATATTTTGGTTAAATGTTAGAAAATAAGTGATAGAAATTGCAATGACATAAAAAATCTAAAATCCTCTACTGTTATTCTGACTTGAACGTGTGACCTGTCACTGTAACACATGCCTGTCATTGTAATGCATGCCCGACTCGAAAGTAAGAGCTTTAGAAGTGCACTTGAAAGCAGCAATAAATGCAAACATCAGCGTAATGGACTGTTTTCACATTCCTGAGGGTCTCAGAAGTAGCGATCATCATAGATGTGTAAACTATAGTGGTGAACAGGAGACTTACAAGATATATATATTTTTCTTTAATGCCATTTGCTCCATTATCTAAACAAAATGTCCACAATAATGTTGCCATGACTTTTTTAAAGGAGGAGGAGGAGGAGTCAGTAGAGAAAAAAGTCAAATTTATTTATTTTTGGGTTTTTTTAGATAATATTTATTGATTTTGAAATTATTTTGTAGTATTTAAAAAATGCTACATTCATTGTGGAAATGCATCATTCTTCGAAAAGGGTCTATTAATTCAGCTCACTATTTTCTTGTAAATAGAAACTTAATCAGAATTACTTGATTTTCCATGTTTATTATATGTGATTAGATATTAGATCATTCTAATATTGTATTAAAGTACTGATTTTTGTTTAAAAAAATCTGCTGGTCTTCATAAACAGTATGTTTTTTCCCATGTATTCTGTAGATACTCTACAGCTTGCAGAAAACGGCACAAAAAACCCAGTGAGTGGCATTTTTGTTGGACCATAAGATTTGCTTTTGATGAGAATGACCTTGACTGTTCAATCTGATACAGTAGAAAGATCACAAATAAACAGAATAACACTCTTTACAACACCGAGGTGAAGAAGGTCATCTCTGACTGCGCAGTATGTCAAACCTTTAAAGCTGATGGGCTTGAGCAGCAGGACATTGTGATAGAGTTTTCTCCTATCAGTCAAGGTCACAGAGGGCGCAGAACCACCACACTGAATAATTGAACATTGACGAATGGTCTGATGAATCTTAATTTCTGCTTTGACATGCAGATGGCAGGATCAGAATCTGGCACAAACAGCAGGAATCCATTGATCCACTCTGTCTAATGTCTTGGGAATGTGTCCCTCTCATAAATTAGGCCTATTAAAAACATTTAAGCCAGTGTGAATATCGTGGCATACCTAAGCTTTCACGCTGACCATGTGGGTCCTTTCATGGCCAGTCCACCCATTTTCAAATGGATACTAATTCAGCATGTCACAAATCATCTCAAGCTGTTTCCATAAATATGACAGTGGAGTGGACTGAGCGTTCCCTTGAATTTACGATATCGAGTAAACATGGAGCAGATGGCTACCCGTAGTCACAATGTGATACTCCACAACAAAATCCTAATATTTTCCTAACCAACCATGTTAAGCAATTAAACATTTTGGCAAAAGCCTAGTTTTTATTTCTGCAGCATCATGGTGGGCAGCACTGCCAATCGTGAAATCTCATTGGTCCAAAATCATGCTTTCTGGGTTGTGATTGTCATGTCATCCCGTCTCCGTGTGAACAGCTTGTAGCTTGAAATGTATTGCATCATGCAAGGGTTAGTGGATAGTTCTTGACCTGAATAAGATGTAAACCAAGGAGAAAAAGGGGGAGGGTTGACCTTCTACTTGATTAAGTGGTTATTAAGTGCAGTATGAATTTATGTATAATAATTAAAGTTGCTGCAAAATAAATTTCTTCCACAAAGAGGATCTTTACATTGAACACGCTGACTCACGAGTCAACAAACTGCTATCTAATTTATTTTCTCTAATTGATTAATTATTTACAGTTAGAACATTTCAAAAATGGATCAGATCATCACATACGATTATGATGAACTACTGTGTAAACTTAATGGGAACCGACTTTGTGGCCAAAATCACACACTGATAGGTTCTACATAGAATGAGCAACACATTTTGCAAATTTACATTATAAATAGTATATATGAATGTGTGTAGTATGAATGAACTCCTGGCATAATGTATGGGTGAAGGTGAAGAAAAAAGTAAAATATTAGAACTTTTTATTGTAATCGAAATCAACAAATTTGACAAACATTCTTTGTGCATTATATTTAATAATTCAGATTTAAGTTACTACTAAAATACTACATTTAAATTCACACAAAATATACACCCAACACGAAGCAGATAATGTCCAGACAGTACAAAACACCCCTGTGGAAACAGGCTGAAATGTGCAATAAGACTCCAACTTCCATTGGAAATGGTCTCATTTTATAACCCTTTTCATTTATTGGTTTTCTTGCCATTTTGAAACCTCATGCATTTCTTTTTAGGATTTTCTGATACCTAGTCAATGTTATAAACATCATCTTTTCATCATTTCCTCATTAGTGCAAATTGATATGATTACTGAGGAACCATAAATCCGTAATTCCTGCATTTGCACTGACTGATTAACATTAAGAATTTGGAAAGGAATTCAAAATTAATGGAATGGAAAACATAAGAGAATCAACAAATTAAACCTCAATTAAAAAAAAAAAAGAGAGAGAGAGAGAGAGAGAGAGAGAGAGAGAAATGGGGTAAAAATAAATAAGAACAGTTGCACTTGAGAAGAAAAAAAATCTAATTACGCAAGTCTTCTCATTAAGGATTTTTATGATCTAATATAAATATGGAGAATTGGTAACTTTGCCTGTATGTTGCCTGTTTGCTTGTAAATATCAAACATACTAATTGGTTCATTATAATGGAGTCACTTAACAATTGTTTGATTTGTTATTACAGAGTAAACTGTACAAAACAAAAAAGCATATCCACAAACTTGCTTTTGATATGAGTTTAAAACAAAAATAATGATCTTTTCAGTTCCTGATTTAGCTCTCGTTGTTTGGTCTGTGTATCATCTTTAAATGACTTCATAAAACTGACTTAAGTTTCTATTAGGGATCTCTCAGTCAAGAGTAGTTCTTTATTACAGGCAACAACTGCTACATCAGCTGTGGAACTATCAAGTACAATCAAGTTTTTATTCTCTGAGCTGATTAGATCTTGGATTATGATAATATTAAAGTGCTTATTATTTAATCGTAACTGGTCTCACATCAAGATGAAAGATTACACGTTTCTGAATGTATAAGTGCCATGTTCTGAAGGGAGTCGCACCTTCTAACAAGAGTAGACAAACACTAAGCGATGCTTTATTCTGTTGAGAGAACGTCTGAGGGGATTTGAGAAGCTGATACAGTCACAGTTACTGAATTTATTAAATTGTCTGAACTTCTTAAATCCTGCCATTCAAGTCATTGTCTTCACCCACATTTATTAAAGTGCTCAGAGACTGCTACTGTTTACTTAATCAGAAGCATCTGAATTCAAACCTCCAGCTAAAATGAAAACCTCAGAAGAAGAAATGAAAATGGAATATTTGCTCCCACACATTATATTTAGTTAGTTTAGAAAATGGAGTAAACAGTTTATCAGCTGTGAACGTATGAGTCTTAGTGCAGTTGGAAAGAAAAAGTCTCCTCAGGTTGGCTGAAATGTCAAAACAAATCCATAGAAACAAAATGAAGCGAAAGCCAGATGGATGGAGAGATGGGAAGCCCACGTTTCGGCGTGTGACCGTCTCAGCTGCTTTCATCCACCAGCTTGGCCCCGTTGATACCGCGGTACGTGACCCTGCTGGGTCGCACCAGAACCCCATGGCCAGGTCGACAGCTGAAGTAGCGTCGGCTGCCCACAGAACCATCGTTTTTGCCTTTCGGGTTTCGCAGCTCGAGGCCCAGCCAGAGGCCAGGGGCAAAGTCAGCTGTGCCAATGTAGCGGATGGTGCCCATCTCATTGGCACTAATTAGCAAGACCTGCATGCCCAGGTGGAGTTTGACAGTGCCATCTGAGCCAGAGGAACTGGTGGTGCCACCCACTCGGTTAGGCCCTGGGCCAGCGCTGCTGTTTGCCCTTGATGTACCCCTGCCAGCGCTGACTGTGCTCCAGCGTCGCCGCAAATTACTGGAACGGTTCCTGAGAGGCAACAACAGAAGACAAAGATAATTTGAGAATGGGATACAAGGAACTAATCAATACTACTGAGGCACCAAAATTCTGGCGTTTGAAAATATTAATCCGAAAATGACTTTTTGCCTGTTTCGGAGGGCCAAAATCATTGACTGAAATATGTCCAATTAGTGCTTCCCTGTTGCCATGTTTAGACTGTGTCTGTGGATAAGTAAACTAGTTAGTTGTGTGGATGCTAGAACTGGGCTAAAAATATTGATTTCTTGTTTTTCATTTTCATTTAATTTCATTTTGAGCTGCCTAAGCTGTTTTCAGTTGATTCACTATATTACATTTTTATCATATTTTTTTTACTTCAAATTCATTATTTTATATATGTTTGAATAAATATATTTCAACAACAAATGGAAGTAAAAACTATGGAACCTTGTTACTGCATGGTATAAAGTCGCAAAGTTTATATCTCACAGTTCTGACTTAATTGCGATTTATAAAATCAGAATCGTAATATATAAACTTGCTATTTTAAGAAAATAGTTTTTTTCCCCCTCAGAATTCAACTTAATAACTTACACAGGGTTTGTACACATTTTTACCAATAAATTTCCATGATTTTTCCATGACTTCTCCATGACTTTTGAGACAATATTCATGACCTAATGTTCCATTATTTTACAATAAGAATACAAATCTGTTCAAATTATCATAGCATTAACTAAAATTAACGACTAATGCTATTGTTTGCTTTCTTGTTTTAGTAATACGTACAAGCTGCAACTGCACCAGACGTTACTGCACACAGAGAACATATCACAACACTGAATATTATCATTTATTTAACTCAATGAAACGCAGGACCTGAACTTCGTTTTGGAAACTTTTCTCTTTCGCAAATGTTTACATTCACTTAAGAAAAAACTGACAGTGCTTATGAGGATACTTGCCAGGATGGTCATTTTAACTTCATTTTGTGTGTATTTTTGCTGCTTAAATGCAACAAGCTGTGCTTAGAGCCTTGCATTTCAGTCCGAGCCCAACGGGCCTCGACTTATTTTCGGCTTCGGAAACAATTTTCACATCATAGCTCAGATGTGGACCAGGCATCAGGCTCGTTTTAAACTTCCTCCTCATTTTTATATTTTAGATATCCATCAATTATTGCAGTGATGAAAAGGATTTGGTGGAAACAACACCAGACCATGCTACCGCGACTGTCAAGAGCGGCTTGGACGGTGTTTAGTGTCCAGCAGCAGCAGCGAGTGCTGGAAGAGTTCCGCGTTAAAGTGCACGCAATAAAGCTTGCCGCAAAACCCCAGCACGTAATTACCATGATGAATGTGTCGGGGCCAGGGGAAATAGAATATTCGCTGAGTTTCGGTTCATTTTTGTGAAGCACTTCTGCTCAAGACCAAGACGGCAGAAAGAGAAAAAGAGACACGGGTTCCAGTCGGACTCGGGCTGGTAATTCTGATAAGCTGTTGGACAAGGGCCGGACTGGGGCATATATTTGAGGCCCGTGCAGGGTTCTACTGAGCTTGTTTGGTACCAAACTCAATTTGGTATTCGCAAGTCGGCTTTATACGTGCGCCCTTTGGACTTGACTGAGTGCACAGGAAACCGCCTCTGGTGTGCGTGAGTATCGAATGGCTTAAAAAGACGTGCAAATAAATAATAGGCGGCATTTTTGTGACGATGCAACAGTGCCCCGATAAGGCAAGTGACAATTCTGTCAACTGTACCAAAACGCGAGCGAAAGACATGTATCGCAGCGTGCAGCAGCTCTTTGGTGCAGACTAGATGCGCCAATGAGAAGCCGCTTTAAGAGACAGTCAAAGAGAGAAGACGAGGTACAGCTGAATCATTCACGCTGTTTTCAAATGACTGATTTGATCTGATAGTCTATCTAGATTTATTTACTCGTCAAACCTACATGCTATAGGCTATTGAATAAATGTGTGAATATCTAATAGTGAACATTTTAAAGTTGAAAGCTCGGTGTAATGAGTAAAACTATGCAATATAGCCTATGCACAATCCCACACTGAAATGCAGGACCTGATTAAACATAATTCTATTATACAGAGATTTGTGAAATAGATTTACATGAGATTTCGAAAACTTTCTGGGTTTATTTATTTTTCCAAAACTTTTCCAGGTTTTTCATGACCGTTCGAACCCTGTTACAATTGCAGGTTTATCTCTTAATTATGAGTAAACAAGTCAGAATTGGCAGAAAAAGTCGGTAACACTTTAATAACAACTGCACGCTATGAATCATTAGGTAAGCATTAGTAAATAGTCAGTTCATCCTTTATAAAGCATTGTCCCAACATTAATAGTCATTAGTAAGCAGTTTATAAATACAGCTATAAATGCCTTGTTCTTGATTTATAAGCATATCTATTACAAAGGAGATTTAAAGGCTCATTTATCTTCCTAAAAGAAAAACATAAACAAACACAACACAGAGGATACAGAACTCAGAAATATTTATTTCAAGATGAAAAAAACGAAACTGTCCAACTGTACACTTTAATTTTTCTTTTAGTTGTACAGTTGTACAGATTCCTTTTGCATCATGAAAAATATTTCTGTGTTCTGTATCCTCTGTGTTGTGTTTGTTTAACTTGTCTGTTTGGAAGATAAATGAGCCTTTAAATCTCCTTTGTAAATGCTTTTACGAGGTATGAATAGTCCTCACTTTAGATGAGCTCACAAAAATAGATGGCTGGCAACTACTAAATGTTTTATAACTACCTGACTAAATCATGAATTACAGCAGGAATATGTGTTAATAAAGCATTTATTAACACACTGAGCAACTATTATCATGTGTCTAAATCATAAGATTCATAAATGTACATTTAAATAGTTTATTAATCATTTACTTACACTTTCTAAATGATCTTATGAACCAGTGACAACTGCTAAATAACTGGTTTGTAAATAACGTAATAATTTAGAAATTATAAATTGATCATTAATAAAGTATGAAAATAGAATTATTAAACATTATAGATATGCTCAAGAACAAAACATTTATAGCTGCATTTATAAACTGCTTACTAATGCCTATTAATGTTGGAACAATGCTTTATAAATGATGAATTGACTATTTACTAATGATTAACTAATGATTCATAGTGTGCAGTTATTATAAAGTGTTACCAAAAAGTCTTTATGTCACACAATTGTGAGTTTATGTCAGATAATTCTGAGGAATAATCAGAACTGTGAAATAAAAAGTCACATTTACCATTTTAATTTTTTTATTTAGTGGTGGAAACAGGCTTCCATAAACAATTATAGCACTAAAGAGATGTTTATATACAAATGTTTTTATTTGAGTATTGTTAAATCAATCTGAGTGATTACTTGATTATTAAATAAACTTTATTTTCATTTTCGGATTTGGCTAAATTCAAACTTAAATTTTTGGTCATAATTAATTAATGCTAATTAATGCATACATTTCTTCTTATTTAATATTAGTTAATTATTGTATATTAGTTCATTATCAGTTAAAATAACATTTAAGTTCTGTTTTATCTGCAATTTATTTAAATATAGATGAAAATTGACCAGAAAGTGGAATTTAAAAAAATATTAGATTATGGTCTAATAAGACCTGACTATCCTGCAGCTGGTGTTGCCAATTATCACAAAAATCAATCCTGAAAATGATGTCAGAAAATTACGGCACAACTCATGAACATTATTCTCACCTGTTTGCTTGACTTTTGCGGCTTGGTTCTCTCTGTGTGGCGATGGTTGAGGAAGTGCTGAGAGTGCGTCGAATTCCTTATTAAAACAAACACAATCATCCACTGAAAAGTGACCAAATATTTAAAATCTACAGTTTTATATGAAAAAAAGGAATGTCTAAACTGTCTTCAGTCTTAAAAGATTTGACAGAGGAGAGGGAATCAGACAGCAGACAACAGAATGGCTCACCTGTGAAGGAATAGTTCATCCGAGACGAGGACAGCTCTGACAGACAGTCCACTGAGCCATGAATCCTGCTAGTTAAAACAAAGTGAATGTTCAGTATTACTTCTTCCACTGCACTTTTACAACTGACGCTCTGCCAGAAAACTGTCAAGACACATTATTTTACCCTTGTGTATACTCTGTTAGCTGTCAAACAACAAATTCATCACTTCAAAATAGTGACAGTCACATGGGTTTATTTTGACAAATGCTTGTCAAAATTGTCATAAACAATTTGACATGTAAATATGTAGCAGGAACAAAATCACAAATCTATACACGTTAGGACAGAAAAAAGCCCCAGAATGATTCTCCAATGGACAGGTAAAATCTTTGAAGTAAACATGAAATGGCACTCGAAACCCATTTTACTTCCATAATGTGATGTATTTCAGAGTGAAATAGTCTATTGGGAGCTGATTGGATTGTGAATCACGATTGTTCTGTACCAGAACAGTGCCAGACTTAAATATGAGTTTGCAGTAATTGTTGAAGACTGTTCCTCTCCTGAAAAACTGCAAGCACCAGACACTGACTTGACCGCTGGCACCAATTGAGGAGGCTTTATTTTTATTTTTAAGAGGATGTGGAGGCTTAAGGTCTACCTGAGCATGGAGCACTACTCCAGTATGTTCACAATTTGAGGTATGACCATTTGAAATTAATGTTTCAATCAACAAATGTCTAAAGAGCTTTAAAGTATAGCCAGATTACTATATACAATTATAGACTAGTCCATAAATTACTATAAACAAAGCATTTTCAGGAGCTATATCTTAATAGTTATGCTGCTTTGTAAATGTAACATTATTTGCTATTATTCCTGTAATCTTTGTTGACTAACATGAACAGAGACCATACATTAGAAATGTTGCACTGACCAACAACAGTAGCCTAAAACTACAAAAACATTACAATAACTATCGTTTATTGGTTAACAATATGTTCTCCACTCCACAGCCAAAATGATGTGAGATGAAAAGGAAGTTTTTCCCTCAATAAATTCCTAATTTGCTGCTTATTAATAGTTAGTAAGGTAGTTGTTAAGTTTAGGTATTGGGTAGGATCAGGGATGTAGAATAAGGTCATGTAGAATTAATAAAGCATTAATATGTGCTTAATTACTACTAATAAATGGCTAATATTCTAGTAATATGCATGCTAATAAGCAACTATTTAAGAGACCCTAAAATAAAGTGTTACCGAAGTTTTAATAATCATTCTAATTCTATGAGAACAGAAAGTCCAAACCACAAATGTAACTATGCGGAGGACTGATATTATTGGAATCACTTTCAGAACTTTTTATTTCTATTTTTTTATTTGATGAATAATAAAAGCATTGACAGCCAGTTAACTTTAAAAAGCTTGAACAATTAAAAAGGCTGCGCTTATAAAAACTGAATATTATTGTCTGTTGATGTGGATGCCAATTTAGTTAGTCATAGTTATATTAATAGTTAGCATTCTTGGCATGAATGGGCCTCAAAGAGATACTCCACCAAAAAATGTTTATTCTCTTATAATTTACTAACCCTCGTGACTTTCTAGAGGTTTCTATTTTTTAGAGGTTACCATCTACTTCCATTACATGGGCTCACAGAGATGGATTCTTTTACTAAAAATACTGTTCCCTTTTTTTTCCACAGAAGAAAGCCATATACATCCGGAATGGCACTGGAGTGAGTAAATGATGAGAGAATGTTTTTGGTTGGAGACCAAGAGCATGCATTAAGAAAGTAAATAGTGTCCATTTTGATTTCAGTTTGACGTAAAATGTAAGTGCGTTAAAGGCAGCAGTTTGAATCTCTCTTGGTTCAGCTGTGGCTGCCCTGAGGGTTAATTAAGAAGTCTGAACGAAAGAAAGCTTCTAGAACAATGTGCTTATCAGTCAGTCTGCCGCTTTACAGAAATGCAATGAGAAAGAAAGAGAGGAGTATGGCATAGGTGAATGGTTCTGAATTAAGAATATATGATTCATGACAGATGAAGAAGATATGAACATTGATCATTTGTTGAATAACCAGCAGGGCAATAAAGCCGTAAAAGGTACAGAGGGACAAATGGAGGGCAGACCGCTGGTGATGGGAAGGATTAGCGCCGTAATGGAAGACTGACTGAAGAAAAATAAATTGAGTAAAAGAAAAAGAGGCTCGATTTTAATCAAAAGAAGGTAAAAGGGAAGTAATTCCTTTCCAATTTCTTCCCGTCAAATTTATAAAAAAAGTAAAAGTAAAATATAAGCTAAGTTTCATCTTCTGCATGTAAAACTTGCCACCCCAAAGCTAGGTTGGGTGGTTGCCAGATAATTTCTATGCAGTTTCTAAGGTACTTTGAGCAGTTTATAATATAATATTCTAATTTTAAGTCTAATTCCTTACAATAAAACTAACACTAACAATAGTAAGTAGAAAACGCCACCCATAAGTTAAATTACAAAGTTAAAAGTGTGTTTCTTGCAAAAAAAAAAAAATAAAATAATAATAATAATAATAATAATAAAAAGAAATAGAACGGCACACCAAATTTATATAGTGCTGATATGTTATTTGTCTAAAAACAAGCTGATTATGCCAACATTGTCGCAATGTCCCAGCTTGGGATCTAATTTTAAATGTGTTTTGAGGACAAGGGCAGAGTGGTTATTTTCTGAAGGGGCCGTTACGTCCCTCATGCAGAAATGACTTGCAAATGTCGATGCACAATGTTATTAATGCTTCTGTACAGAAAGGTCGAAATGTCTGTCCAACAATCAAAGACACAGTCGGCTAGAAATAATCATACTAAAAGTCAGCAAGACACCAGAAATAAGACTCAGTTGAGATGCGATTATGGCCACAAATTCTCCATGGCACACTTGCCTCTGAACTCGTGAGGGTGGGGCGAAGACTCCGTGTTTCGGAGGACAACTGAAGTATCGCACACCTCCAACTGATCCGTCATTCTTTCCGCTCGGCTTGTCTAATTCAATCCCCAACCAAAATCCTGTCAGGGACACAAACACACACACACACACATACATTGTAAAAGCAGACCCATTTTGAGAAATGTAGCGATTTTCTTGCCGACCAGAGCTTGGGTAAACAATCTCCAATCTGTCATCTCTCAGTACAGCTCGAGCCTAAACAAACGAATACCAAATCCTGCGATTTGAGTAAATCCAGTTATTCCTTCCAAAAGCTTTGTAATGCTTTGTAATGCAAGGACAAACAAACAGTTGCTTTTTAGTAAACAAGGCACAAAGCACAAAGCACAGGGTGAGCGTTATTCTATGAATGTACGAATATCAGATGAAAAGGGCACATTGAGAGGATGATGGATTTCACCTTAGGGCTTTCAGTACCCCATCAATAAAACTGCACGGGTAAAGCAGATAAGATCCATGTTCTTTTTCTAAAAAAACATGAATGGAAAGTCATTACTGTCTGGTTGAATCTTTACTTTCAAATGAGGGCACTTAAGTTCAGTTCTTCTCCAGCAGCAAACTTTAAAATAACTACTTGCTTAGAGAAAATTAAGCTTTGGACGTTATTCAACAAGTCCAAAGCCTTCATAAGTGTCTATCGACCCTAAGCAAACCAGAGCTCAGTTAAAAAAGTCGTTAAAACTTCACAACATATGCTACATGTGTTTCATTATAGAAGGGAAATGGTGTTCGCACTTAGCAGGAGACGGAAGTGCTTACGGTGCCATATGTCTGAAGTGCAATTGATTTGTGATAATATAATTTCATAATAAGATTATGATATTGGTTTTCAATATAAAGTAGGGCATTTCCAACTCCTACACAGCCTCCCCCCATTTGACAAAACCTGAATAACTTAAAGGAAGGATAAATAAATACATACAATTATTCATGAAAATATTCTAATGATGCATTTTAATTGTTAACTAAGATGAGCAATTTTAGGACTTAAAATTACTTTGAATATTTGTATATTCAGAAAAAACGGTATATCCAATAATATCCCAGTATTAATTTGAACTAACAATGAACAGCAACATTTAATAATCTTAATTCATTTTAATTTCACCATTTAATAATACATTTTTAATCAAATGTTATATCTGGTAAACATTACTTGTGCAAACAATAAACAATTGTATTTTTATTCAATACCATTGAAAAATATGAATAAATGCTGTGAAAATACACTGCTTTGTTAGCTCATGCTAGCTAATACATTAGTTAATGTTACCAAATGAGACCTTACTGTAAAGTATTACTGAATGTTTTAAATAATAATAATTATTAGCTACACTAATGGTTATTTTTACTATTATTATTAATGATAATAATAATAAATATAGCTGCAAGCAGTGATATGGTGAAGGGCTCTGAAGGGGCTGTACCACAGTGCAGAGAAGGAAGATCAAAAATCAAAAACAGCAGAAATTGAATGAACGTGACAAACAGCTGGTTCAGAATTATCGGAGAATGAACATAGAATGAACAGAGATCAAATGAAAATGAACACAGCATGGATAAAATCATTTATGTCTGATCCAGGATAAACAAAGGTTTGTACAATGCTGATCTGGATAATAAAGGAATCAAAACAGCACAAGATTACACACAATTTTATAAAGTTGCACTACACGGGACTCAAACCCACAATCACCAGGTCACACACCTGACGCCGATCTCGTTGCGCCACTGGGGAGATGGGTGTTCAAACATATGCTGAAGTTCGGAGGTTCAACTGAGAATCAATTCAAACAAACTCAAGGACGGTCAACTTCCGAGAGGTATTTCTCAGGAATGGAAGCGAATATCAAAAATATGTTCTGTGCGGCTCGGTCCAAAGATCATATGATCAGATTTTGGCCAAAATTGTGCAAAATTTGTAGATGGAGTAGCAAAAAAACTGTTTTTTATTTACTTCAATATTGCGGACAGACACATTTATGGAAAATGACAAGTGTGTGCTTGCCGTGCATCTACATTTGAAATAACAAACCTGAGCGCGCAAAAGACGCAATGTAAATGGCTATTTCTTCATGTGGGGCTCCGTTTTTATGATGAGATGAGTAGAAAGGTTGAGAAAGCACTCCAGGTAAATTTTGAAATGTAACAGGTTTATATTATATACATCTAGTGTTTCTTTTTTTTTTCTGTTTGAAAAGCAGTTAAATGTGTTTGTTTACACACAGAGAAAAATAAAAGTGTAAGCTTTTAATAAGTCCAAGAATAAAATGATTAATTTAGCCTTCTCAACATGTTAAAATTGATTTACTTTTTTTTGCTGTTTTTTAACAGTTTGGACTTGAATGAAGAAAGAAAACTTGCACTTAATCTTTTCACAGGCATTTTGTTTAGACAGATATCGTCATGTATAATTATAGGATTTTCTAGAAATATATTGATAATCGCAAAATCACTGT
The DNA here is from genome assembly GCF_012432095.1 of Onychostoma macrolepis. Lineage (NCBI taxonomy): Eukaryota > Metazoa > Chordata > Actinopteri > Cypriniformes > Cyprinidae > Onychostoma > Onychostoma macrolepis. The sequence continues at coordinate 25,236,647 of NC_081171.1, forward strand.
ATCGTGATATTATCGTTATCGTGAGCCATGTATCGTGATTATATCATATTGTGAGGTACCCTGCGATTCCCATGGACACATGGTTCAGCCAATCCTGGCAAAATTGATATCATTCGGCATGACCCAAGGAATCCACAGACACACATATCATAATTTTCTGATTAACTGTTCAAAAATTATAAGCCAAAATATAAATTTTTCATCTCCCATGATCCATAGGTGGCACTATTCCCAGCATGGAGCCTCATACCACGCTGTTGATGAAGTGTATCAAGTATAATTTTTATTGATCAAAGTTTGGCCAAGATACAGCCTCTGAACCAATTTTGGGATTAAGTTCACAGCATCATAACTTTTTTTTTGACCAGTAGGCCAAATAATTCTGTTCAGTCATTTCTATGCGGCTCGGTCCAAAGATTATGGACAAAAATAGACCAAATTTGAAGGAGGAGTATAGAAAAAATGTAAAACTGTACTTTTCAAAATGGTCGCTACTGTAATGGGTGCAGACTTAATGTAAGATATTCAATGTGATCAGCATGAGGAGAGTAATCAGGTGTACTACGTTTCATTTTTCTAGAATTAGGGTTTCAAGAGTTATTACCATTTCAATGTTTAATATTTTAACTGATGGTGGCGCTATAGAGTTGGTCCTAGAGACCCCAAAATTAGTCAGATCACTATTCATGGCCATCACTACAAATGTGCCAAATTTCATAATTTTCCTATGTTCCGTTCATAGGGCTGCCATAGACTCCCATTGGACGAGAAGAAGAAGAATCAGTACAGATACAATAGGGCAGAGGTCTTCAATCCTGCTCCTGGGGACCCACTATCCTGGAGAGTTTAGCTCCAACCCTAATCAAACACCTCTGAAGCATCTAATCAAGCTCTTAAGGACTGCTTGACAAGTTTTAAATAAAGTTTGCAGGACAGTGGGTCCCCAGGAGCAGGGTTGAAGACCTCTGCAATAGGGGCTACAGCCCCCTCGGGGCTTGGCCCCTAAATAATGGATACACTTGACTGAATGCATGTACACGCTTAAAAATAGAGGTGCTTAAAAGGTTCTTCACAGCGATGCCATAGAAGAGCCATTTTTGGTTCCACAAAGAACCATTCAGTCAAAGGTTCTTTAAAGAACCATCTCTTTCTTACCTTTTTCTAATATGAAGAAACTTCTCTCGCCACAAAGAACATTTTGTGAAACAGAAAGGTTCTTAAGATGTTAAAGATTCTTTATGGAACCATTTAGACAAAAAAGGTTCTTCTATGGCATCGTGAAGCATCTTTATTTGTAAGTGTTCCTCATAAAGCTTTTAATGAAAAAACTCTGATCTAAAGACTCTGATCTAAAGGCCTCTGCTTAAATGCTTGAAATTTCATAGGCATTTATAAGTCTGTGTATTCATGTTTTTACAAAAGTAAAGCTGATTATTTTATTTTTGAAATATACAAGTTAGACGGGGTAGTAAAGGAAAGCATCCAACAAATGCTGAGCATACATGGCACATCCTTGAAAATTGTTGAAAAAGCCTCCCAGGTGGCACCCTGAAACTGGCTGTGAGAATGAGTGCATTTGAGAATGCGAGAAAGCATGCAATGCTGTTATCAAGGCATCGAAAAATATAGGTTCTGATTTGTTGCTTCATTTTATTTAAATAACATGAAACGTACTTGTATCATGTGTATAATGTATTTTATTATACGCTGTCCCTCCTGTGCATGTAATTGAACATTATCTAGCCAATATAATACCTGCCATAGTAAATTATACCAGACTTCTCTCTAAATCTGTTGTTCAGCTTTTGATTTGATGAAATTGCTGAGCTGCCTGATACATAGAAGTGCTCTCCGCACAAACCTCAGAGGTGAGTTCAACAGCACTCAGCGGTCATTAATTAGCGGACAGGAGCGAGCGTGTTTAAGCTTTTTATGCCAATAGTTCAGCTACTCTAGTTTCCCAAACCATGAACCAGCAGCATTCAGGCACAATTATTCAATCACATTTTATTAAATCAAATGTATTTAACTTTGCGGATACATTTTATAAATATAAAAACACAAGCCACAGCGGTTAATACAGTGATGTGCCAGCTCAGGTGCATAATGGCATGGTGGCTTATTCAATAAAAAAAAATAAAAAAAATCAATGATGAAAATTGAACTTTCCAAGAAGAATAAACAGTATATTGAGTTGTTCACCCAGCTTCAAGTATTAAAGCCCATGTGTCTCATTCCACAGTGGCCATAAAGTGATAACGTACGTGAAGCACAACTGCACATGAACCCTGACTATGGTTCATCCACATTCAATCACAAACAACATTAAAATCGAGTTTCTTCTCTGTTCACCAATCTGTGTGAAACCATGTTTGTTCTTTAGCCTTGAAACATTTTGAATACTTCAGAAAACTCCTGACTACATATAAAACAGTAATATTTTGAAATATTATAGCAATTTTTTCTAATATTGGTTTCCTATTTTAATATACGCAGCACTGCATTTTCAGCAGCCATTACTCCAGTGTTCTGTTTCACACGATCCTTCAGAAATCATTCTAATATGCTGATTTATTATCAGTATTGATGTGCTGCTTATTTTTTTTGTAATTTTTTTTGTCTTTACTATCACTTTGTATCCATTTAACACATCTTTGCTGAATAAAATTATTAATTTATTTAAAGAAAGAAAGAAAGAAATAGAAATTACTTCCCCAAACTTTTGAATAGTAGTGTATATTGTAACACAAGATTTTGAATAAACACTGTTCTTTCTAATCTTTTATTTATCAAAGAATCCTGAAAAAAACAAGTATCACAGGTCCCAAAAATATTAAGCAGCACAACTGTTTCCAACATTGATTATAAATCAGCATATAAGAATGACTTCTGAACGATCATGTGACACTGAAGACTGGAGTAATGATGCTGAAAATTCAGCTTTGCTTCACAGAAATAAATTCTATTTTAGAGTATATTAAAATAGAAAACTGTTCTTTTAAATTGCAATATTTTACTAAATTACTGCTTTTTTTCTGTATTTTTGATCAAATAGATACAGCCTTGATGAGCATAAGAAACGTCTTTAAAAAAACAAAAGAAACAAAAAACCTTACTGATCCCAAACTTTTGAATGGCAGTGTATATTATTTATTTATTATATGCTACTTACAATGAAAATGCTATAATTTAATAATTGACACCCATCAAATTTTCATCTGGATAATCTGACCCCTAAAACAAAGTAAACAAATAGGCCTGGAACACAATGAGTGTCCCTAAAATCCTGCAAAACATCTAGTGTACTTTATACGGCAGTAAGTACAACTAACTTCACAGTGCTGAAGAACTGCTGAGTTCACCTGAACCTCAGTCCCATTAAGTGAATAACCTTTATACGGTATACATTTGAAAACTGCTGCATTCAACTTAAGGACCTAGCAGCGTAGCAGACATAAAATCCCAGCAGAATGACAGGTAAAGTGTGCGTTAAGTGGCTGGCCTTTTACTCATTTACAAAATGTTTATCTCACCATTGTGTGACATTAGACGTCTTGGAACATTTATGCTGCAACTGAAATATGGCTTTAATTCATTCAGAGGTTACATAAAGGAGAGCGATTCAAGTACATTGGCCAAGGAGTAGCCATCGAATTTCTCTAAATGTGCAATTAACCCCCGACCTGTAATGCACTTTCCAGAGATATCGTACACTGCAGGAGGTTATTAGAAAGGCAATAGTGTCATACCTGGAGCAAAACTGGTCTTGCCGTAATATCGGACAATGCCTGTCCTTTGTCCCACCACCAATACACGCTCCCCCAAATGCACCTCTAGACTCTCTTGTGCTGTGCTGCTGGCTGAAGGGGTCCTGCTGCGAGCAATTCCTGATGAGAAAAAATAAACAAATAAAAAATTCAAAACATCTCACAACCTCAAAGATACACTCTACAGGTGCTGGTCATATAATTAGAATATCATCAAAAAGTTGATTTATTTCACTAATTCCATTCAAAAAGTGAAACTTGTATATTATATTCATTCCTTACACACAGACTGATATATTTCAAATGTTTATTTCTTTTAATTTTGATGATTATAACTGACAACTAAGGAAAATCCCAAATTCAGTATCTCAGAAAATTAGAATATTACTTAAGACCAATACAAAGAAAGGATTTTTAGAAATCTTGGCCAACTGAAAAGTATGAAAATGAAAAGTATGAGCATGTACATCACTCAGTACTTAGTTGGGGCTCCTTTTGCCTGAATTACTGCAGCAATGCGGTGTGGCATGGAGTCGATCAGTCTGTGGCACTGCTCAGGTGTTATGAGAGCCCAGGTTGCTCTGATAGCGGCCTTCAGCTCTTCTGCATTGTTGGGTCTGGTGTCTCTCATCTTCCTCTTCACAATACCCCATAGATTGTCTATGGGGTTAAGGTCAGGCGAGTTTGCTGGCCAATTAAAACAGGGATACCATGGTCCTTAAACCAGATACTGGTTGCTTTGGCACTGTGTGCAGGTGCCAAGTCCTGCTGGAAAATGAAATCAGCATCTCCATAAAGCTTGTCAGCAGAAGGAAGCATGAAGTGCTCTAAAATTTCCTGGTAGATGGCTGCGTTGACTGTGGACTTCAGAAAACACAGTGGACCAACACCAGCAGATGACATGGCAGCCCAAATCATCACTGACTGTGGAAACTTCACACTGGACTTCAAGCAACTTGGATTCTGTGCCTCTCCACTCTTCCTTCAGACTCTGGGACCTTGATTTCCAAATGAAATGCAAAATTTACTTTCATCTGAAAAGAGGACTTTGGACCACTGAGCAACAGTCCAGTTCTTTTCTCCACAGCCCAGGTAAGATGCTTCTGACGTTGTCTCTGGTTCAGAAGTGGCTTGCAGCCCTTTTCCTGAAGACGCCTGAGTGGTGACTCTTGATGCACTGACTCCAGCTTCAGTTCACTCCTTGTGAAGCTCTCACAAGTGTTTGAATCAGCTTTGCTTGACAGTATTCTCAAGCTTGCAGTCATCCCTGTTGCTTGTGCACCTTTTCCTACCCAAATTATTCCTTCCAGTCTACTTTGCATTTAATATGCTTTGATACAGCACTCTGTAAACAGCCACACCTTTCAGTAATGACCCTCTGTGACTTACCCTCTTTGTGGAGGGCGTCAATGTTCATCTTCTGGATCATTGTCAAGTCAGCAGTCTTCTCCATTATTATGGTTTCAAAGAACAAGAGATACCCGGAATTTATACTGGAGGGATGGTCATTTATTGAAACTCAAATGTAAATATTCTAATATTTTGAGATACTGTAAGCTCTAATCATCAAAATTAAAAGAAATAAACATTTGAAATATATCAGTCTGTAATGAATGAATATAATGTTTCACTTTTTGAATGGAATTGGTAAAATAAATCAACTTTTTGATGATATTCTAATTATATGACCAGTACCTGTATAATTGACATCCATTGTAGTTGTGATTTACAAAAGAAAAAGAAAATGAATACTACGGAAACCTAAACACAGAAATTATGCCAAAACATCAACCGTAATAAATTACCACTATATGGATGAACCTTCTACTATTAATATCCATCTAAAAACTTTATGCATATTACATTCAAAATACAGGAGAAAGTAGGGGAAGTTGCATCAGTTAATGTATCATAATATATTATACATTAAAATGTTAAATGTATCATAAATTTAATGTGTCATTTGACCAGATGTGTAGAAAGATTACTTAGAAAAGGTTACAAATACTTAGAAAGTTTACAGACACTTAGAAGCATTGTTATGCTAAATACTTTCCACATGGCAGTAAGTAAATACATAAATAAAGATTATTACAGTTTTTAAATGAAGAAAATGTCTTCAAATAATCTGAGAGAGTGCTGGCAACCCAGCTTTAATCAAGAAAATTTGATTTTCCCTAAGAAAAAAAAAAATAATTAAGAAGCTACTGTACTATTGTAGCTATGCAAATTTTGTAGAAATGCAAGGACATGAACAATATTAAACCTTCTCATGCTTCTCAAGTGTATGGTTATCTGCAAATGTTGTGAACAGTGTACAGCAGAACTCATTTATGTTCAGATATTTGCTGTGGGATTAGTCTTTGCCCTTGTGGGGGATGCAAGACTATGTTAAGAATCTGATCCCTCCTTGGGGTTTATTTTATTTTGGACATTATTATTTACAAATACAAATACAAAATAGTATTTACTGTACACAGTAAAAACTAGAGTTTGCAACAAGGACGTACCAGAGTGTGGCGTGGCGGTGAGGGAACGGGAGGGAGGAGTAGATCTGGTGCTGGGAGGGGTCCGTTCCTGCCATGGCCGCAGCGGTGGTCTTTGACGTGGGAGTGGCCGTGGAGGTCGCCTGGATGTTTGTCTGGAGTCCAAAGAGGAAGAGGATGTGGAACAACTGCGTGAAAGAAGACCTGTACAGACAAAGAAAATATAGAGTGGAACTTTAACAAATCCATCCATCCATCGTCTCTCAGAATTAAACATATCTTGGAGGTGCCACTGATTCTTAAGGGGAAAGTGTAAAGTGCCACGCATCACGCAGAATAAAATCGTATAGAAGAGGAAAATGACACCCAGTTACCATTAACCTCTCCTCTTTCTTGCCTGTATAATATCTCATGCAAGGGAGATCACTTGCGCTCCACTTCTATTGGTATTCGCCACGTTGTGTTACTCATTTGCATAAAGTTCAACTTTAACACATCCACATTGGTCACTTCCTCTCATGTCACATCATATTGCCAACTCTCACTGAAAATGACTGACTTCAGGTCACTTTGTCACTGCAAATAGCTGCCAGTGTGAATATCGTTTGATGAGCCAAGTGTTAAAGGTTCATAACGCTGCAATCAGTAATTGCAGGAGAAGAATTATATGAATTAGCACTAGAATTAATTCAGCTAAGCTCTATAATGTCACTAAGTGGTCAAACCAATTAAATAATTAGCCAGTGATTATCATACTAAATAATTAGCTGATAAAACAGGTGAAAAACCTCTACGAAAATGAGCAGCACAAAAATCATTCCATGCACTGAAAAATAAATATTAAAACTGAACAGACACAAGTATCTGACATAGCAATTGAGGCTTGCCAACATCTAAAGGTCACGTGACATGTTATGAGAATGCTGCTAAACAATCTGCTTCCCAGCTGACTTCAGATTGAGTGAATTTCAAACGATTTATTTTGGCTGAATGACAAAACTTCAAACGCCGCTGGAAAAATAACAGAAAATAACATTTCTATTTTTATTTACTACAGATAACTGGAAGAGTGGCCATATTAACACTATGTTAATTCACAAAATTTTGGCAAAGCCATCAATCACCTCAGTGTTTACATTACAAATCCACATGCAGCTAAAAGAAAATGCTACATAAAGTCTGCAGTTCTTTGAACTAGGCATTTGACATTAATGTTGAACTGTGTAAAATAAAATAAAATAAAAATTATTGTCAATGACATTCTTATCCCTAGATATGGCTCAGATCCCTCTCCCAATGCATGCCTATGTTTTTTTTTTTTTTTTTATCTATTTGATCTTCTACCAGATATAAATGATAAGTCTGATGGCTTTAAAAAAAACAACATCACACCTCTCCTCAACGAGCCACATGATTTTATTTACCATCAATGTCTTTAGCTCAGATGGCAAAAGGTAAAGTTTAATACATAGAGTAAAACGTTTGTTCAAAGTTGTTGCTTTAAAACTAATAAAAACAAAACTTTACAAATAGACACTTAATGCAAAAGTCACTTTAATTATTTTAGCATTCCAGGCCTTTCATATGGAGTCTTTGAAGCCTGTCTGAGTTCCAGCCAAATGTTAATCTTGTGGAACCATGGAAAAGTGCCCAAGCCTTGGCAGAGCACCACAGACATCTAACAAGACCTAAAAACTTTATCTACTGCACTTAAAGGACCAAGAAATAGGCCACACGAGAGAAGAAGCTTTAACCTTCCAGCCCTTGGAAAGCAGTTTGGAATGAGGGCTCTCATTAAGCCATCATATTCACAGACCTTCATGGGCTAAAGAGTTCATTAATGAAACAAGTTGAGAGGCTAATTGATAAGCGAGAGCCAAGACTTTTGGAACAGACGGTAATGCCCCCAAACACAGTCTGCTGTTAAAATACAAAGTCCAAAAAATGTTATCTCAGACCAATGTATTAGCCCACCCTCGTTTAGGAGGTGGCAGTGGTGCTGGATGAATGTAGAATTAATTAACATCCAAGGACATCTTCTTTTAACTGTTCTTGGAGGAAGAGACGGTATGAAAAGCAAGCTTCTGAAAGGTACAGTTAAAAGCAGACGTATCACCATTATATAACATACCATCAAAATACAATATCATTTAATGTCAGTGAAATAAAATTGCAAAGATGACCAATTTATATTGATATTAAGACAAAAACAGTTTGCTCCTTTTCTGGTTGTCAAGCGTTAATTGAACTTTCCCTTAAATAATGTGATGGACTGCAACTGTGGATACTGTATGCGAACCTGACGGGGCAAACTATTTCCTTGAGAATGAATGTAAAGATAATTTATTTGCTCACAGTTAAACTCCACAGAGCTACTTTTTAATTTAAGGCCCCATGTTCCCCCCGCTAAATTCTGTTTTCCATTTTATTTATTTATGCATGTCTACATGTATTTATTTATTTATGGATTTTGTGTCTTATGATTAAATACAAATACGCCTTTAAAAACTGTCTAATTAAATGACTTAAAACTTTAACAATTTAGTTAATCTTTTGAAATGAAAAGAAAACATTTAATGTACAACAAAACATTTAATATTTTTTGCCAAATAAAATGCTGCAAAACAGCACTGTATAAACTGCATAAATTAATGAAAAAATAAAAAACAGCTTGGTTGCTAATATTATTATCATTAATACTTGAGAATAATAGTAATAGCAGTAGCAAAATATTTCTGTCATACTTTCTTTATGTTAAACCAGACTTTTATTTTGACGGGTTGTCATTTGTCTGTAATTTTTCTCAAATTAAATGTTGTAAAACTGATGAAGTGTCTCTCAGAGCAGCTCTGGACATGACGTTCATGTGTTTATATCTCATATATTGAGACACAGATGCTGAAATCACTCTGAGCATCACATGAGTTTGAGTTTGTCTATCAGATGAAATTCACTTACACAGAGACTTAATAGCGACAGGCACTGACTGGTTGTCTATTGCATTCATTTCTGCAGTTATATTAATCCATATCAAGTAAAAACGTCCAGAGCTTATTATCGTTATCAGAATACATTTTATCGCAACCTCAATATGACACGGTTTATCATGCAGCCCTATGTGGAATTACATTTCATACAATCTGTCTTTTCAAATACTTTTGGAGTTTGGAGGCCACAGTTGTTCAGCATTGTATAAATCATGTAAAACAAGGAATGTGCATCATGTTTGACATCACAAAAACAAAAGCATCAAAATCATTAGTTCTGTACACAAGGCCCACACAAAGAAGCAGCATCTATTGGAGTGTTTCGACATGTAGTCCACAAGGACCCCTTAAAATGCTAATATATGCACAGTGAGTACACCAAAGCAACCAATATGGTGTCATTCCTGACCTTTACAAACATTATTAAGATTAACCAGTTCAATAGTAACACTGGGACAAATATCGTGAACAGACAGATATTGCTAAAACATTAGAAACCCTGCAGTTCATGCTATACTTGAATACGAAGGAGGTATGATAAAAGACAAGCAAATGTTCAATCAAAAGCCAGATATTTGAGAGACAGAAATAAAGAGACACCCAAACAGAAACAAAACAGAAGGAATGTAGTTATGAAGAGGTGTAGAGTGAGACTTTATAGGTGAATATGAAAATTGAAAATATGAAAAAAGCATGGCTGAGATTTTTTGGGAACATTAGTCACGCAGACAGTCACGCTTTTAGTTTCTTACATGTTCTCAGACTCACAGGAATAAATATAGAACATGTTTATTCTCAACATTTTCTCTGTTGCCCTTCAAATACACATGCTACATAGTCAAGAAAACAGATTTTCACTTTAAAAAGTTGTAATTAACTTTGCCATGGTGAATCTTGAGGAGAAGCAATTTCAGCATCATTAAAACATAAAGCTTAAAAAAAACCAAATGGTGCATTGTGCTGTGCTAAACAAAATAAACACTAAAGAATCACAAGTGGCAAAATGGAAATGAATTATAAAAGAGTCCATGAAATCCGGTTCATTTAATTCAAATGGGGTACGTGGAGTGCTTTAAAGACTCCCAAAATCCGAGTACAACATGCACAGCACAATCTTATGAATTCATTCTTATGCAGCCGAAACATTTATGGCCCACCCTAAAGCTAAAGCATTAAATGGGCTAGACTCATCATCTGCCTTTATGGATCACACTGCTCAAAGAAATATCCTTTTATCATACTGAAATCAACAAAACAAAAAGGCCATCAAATATAAAAAAAAGTTATCTCAGTTTGCAAATTATATGGTTGGACTTTTGGAGATGTTTTAATGTGAACTAAAGTTTCTCCACTAAATATCAACAGTTTTCATCAAAAGGAAATTGAGATGGTTATACAACCACATGAAAATATAAAGATTTACTACAAAGGGTTACAGCGGTAACAAACACACCACTTCTCCCTCGTTCTTTTTCATGACAAATTACTGCCAGTCTGTTTAGCCTGATGTGAGAACTGCTCATTAAGTTTGGCTTCATTGGACAATCAATCAACGGGGAACATGGAAATCCACCACGGTCCGCTATTCAAATCACCTCAGGAATAGAAGTGAAAAAGAAACACCTTGAAACGGCACTGATTAGAGGACAACATGCAGCTGTTGTTTCTTCTGTGGTGGCTGAGAGGACGGTGACATCGTTAAAGTGTCATTATAAAGACAATGCGTTGCTTGGATATGGTTTTTGTGAGCATGTCGGAGGTGCACGCAGAGGCATTCTGGTAATTGGGTGTTTGAATGTGCGTTACATTTGAAGTCGGTCCACGAGTGACTCACAAGTGCCCTACAGAGTGTCGCCTTCCTTGGATGTGCATATTAGACTTAATGCGCACAGTGTGACTCAACCCCTCCAAACCAAAATGAAAATGAAGAATAGAAATGGAAAATATGTGAAGGTGTAGAGAAGAACGTGACAAAGAGGTTTAGGAACAATGGGTGGGCATAACAAGGCTGTCGATAAAATATAATTTTGCTTCTCTGAAAAGATGTGATCATTCTGTCAGGTTTTACAACTCAATGCCAGGTTTTAAGCTAAATTCAATTAAAAGGAGAGAGAAATATTTACAAAGATGTAAATAATAATCTCATGTGTGGAGAAATGTCTGAGTGCCCCTCCCTTAAAACCTTAATAATAATAATACTAGAAAAAAAGTTATTATATCTAACTAAAACCAATTTCTCTTTTTTATTTAGGGTAATAAAATAAAGTAATAAAGTAACGGTCTAAAAAAATCTTAAATTAATAAAAACTAATTAAAAATTATGAAAACTCATGAAAAAGTAATTAAAATGATGATGATGATGATAATAAAATAAAATCGAAAAGGAAAATACAAAAATAAAAACTAATACAAAATATTTAAAGCTACAATAGTGTCTCAGTGATACTAAAATAAGCACTGCTGACTAACTGAAAACAAGAATTTAATAATAATAATAATTTATTATTATTATTATTATTATTTACTTGGTTAACTCTTTAGACAAGTATTTACATATTTATTAGAGTCCTGCATTTCGTCTTTTTTACGTCCCTAGGGCCGGACTTCGGGCCAATTTTCACATCATAGTTCAGACGAAGGCCGGGCCTCGGGCGTGTTTTAGTTTTCTCCTTATTTTTATATTTTAGACATCCATCAATTAGTGATGAAAAAAAATGGAAACTGCGCTGGTGGAAACAACACGAGACCGTGCCGCGACTGTGAAGAGCCTCGACAGTGTTTAGTCTCCAGCAGCAGCGATCGCGCCGTCAGCGCAGCTGTTCTACGTTCAAATACACGCAATAAAGCTTGCCGTAAAGCCCCAGCAAAAGTAATTACCATGAATGTGTCCGAGGGAAATAGTAAGGAGATATTTGAATTACTTACTAATAAACTAGTGTTTTCTGTGTCAGTGTTGCATCAGTGTGGATTCATCTCCTCATTAGACGTGCCTTTAGAGAGAAGTGCATCTTCACGGATTATGATTATAATGAATGAGTTTTTGTTTTCGATTTTATTTATTTAATTAAGTAGTAATTTAAAGCTTTCTACAGATATATTTATCATGTCTGTGAGGCATGTATTCGCTGACTTTCGCTTCATTTTTGTGAAGCACTCCTGTTCAAGACGAGACGGCAGAAAGCGTATCGTTTTCTTAAAAGCACGACGTTTTGTTGATATTGTGAGTGCACACAAATAGAAGTAGACCCTTTACAGTTCCGAATGATGTATTACTCGCACCTTTATGAGCAAAAATTACGGCCTATTTTAAGTTGTTTCCATTGAAAAAAAAAAAAAATGCAATTGATTGCGCTGGTGCCTCCATGTCCTGTGCTTTAGCTTCCGTTCTCCGCACAAACTATTGGATGCAGCGCACATTTATCTAGGTTTAACCTTTAAACATTGTTATATGCTTGAACTGTTTTAGTATATCTATAGATTTTATTTTAGGCAAGTCGTGATGATTTGAGAAGGCTAAATTGATCAAACATGCTATGATCAGCATGCCGGTCTGCCGCTGGCTGCTTGGTCGTTACTTTAAGAAAGAAATAACTTGTTTAACGAACGAAAAATGCTCCAAACGTTTTTCAAAATTAACTTAATATAATTAAAAAAAAAAAAACAAGGAAAAAAACTAAATATAATCACTTTGCCATTACATACAAAACTGAACTATTTTAATAGCTGAAACATGAGCCGTTTTGGGAGAAGGGCTCGGGTCGGACTCGGGCCGGTAATTCTGATAAGCTGTCGGACACGGGCCGGGCTAGGGCCTGAGCATCTCGGGCCAGGGCCGGGGTAGGGCCTAAATTTGAGGCCCGTGCAGGGCTCTAATATTTATTAATATTTAAGCATTTTTGTCAATGGGCTTTTTACTTAAATTGTGCCATACAGTTGAAAACTAGAAACTCTGAAATTATTATTATTATTATTGTTAATTATTATCACAATTCATAAATTCTTAATAAACAGTTATGCTTTTTTAGGACATTAAGAATTTTTGCATTGTGACATTTCATGACAATTACGCAAATTTTGCCACCAAATTCTCAGGATTTTTTTTTATTTGAGGGGTGGAGAGGAGCATTTTTAAGACATTTTTCAAAAAGATAAATATATCTCACCTAAATGTTTGACCGTGCATTGCATTTTGTTTTTACACTCGTGCAATTGTTGCACAATAGCTTACACACAGCACAACACAGTTGCTCAAGCAAGTGGCAAAACATTTAAAATACTTTTCTTATATTATCACAAACATTCTAAATTAAAACTTACCATAGACAGAAACAGTCAGCTCTACTGCCTTTTTTGCATTTAAATCTTTATTACAAGCAATCCTGCGGTTCATAAAGAACTTTGTTTTACTACCTCCACCAGTGCCATCTATTATTGCCTTGTTTATCTAAACGTGCTCTTTTCCTTTAACAGAAAACCATATGTGTTGACTGTGAAACACAACAGACTTTAATTATATGCATTTATGGCGTAATTACTACATTTTCGTTTTCATATTTACCGCAACCAATGCGTTGTCACTTTAATTCAGCGCGTGTCATGCAGCAAACTCGGTGTGGAATCAATCGCTGCGCTGCTGCAGACTGCTTATGAAACACACTGCCGGACCGCATGCCGCTGCATGTCATGCAAAATCTCTCACGGCAGACGCGTCACCAGCTTTAGATCTGCATTTTTAAAGACCGCCGATCAAACATCCCAAAGCGATTATCGGCCGATAGTGATCGGTAGCCGATCAATCGGAGCACCCCTAATATATATATATATATATATAGTTGTGCTCAATATTATTCATACCCTTGGTAAATATGATCAAAGGCAGCTGTGAAAATAACTCCACATTGTACATTTGATCTTTCATTCAAAAAAAATAAAAAATCTAACCTTTAGTTTAATCAAAAAAAAAAAAAAAAAAAGTAAAAGTAAAAATGGGGGAAAATCACATTATGAAATGAATATTTTTCTCTAGTACACAATGGCCACAATTATTGGTACCCCTAAATAATTCTCATGATTGAAATATCTCTGAAGTATATTCCCATTCATATTTGCATTTTTTATCACACCAGGGTGACTAGGAACATGAAATTACCCAGCCATGGCATCCTGTTTCACAGGAATATAAATATGAGGGGAAACAAAGGCCAAGTTCTCTTAATCATTGTACACAATGAGTGAAATCAAAGAATGTATTTCTGTTGTGCAGCTAAATATTGTTAAGTTTTACAAATTAGAAAGTGGCTGTAAGAAGAGAGCTAAAGCATTAAAAATTCCCATTTCTACCATCAGGGCAATAATTCAAAAATTTCCAATCAACAGAAAATGTTACAAATCTGCCTGGAAGAGGACGTGAGTCTATTTTGTCTTAAAGCAAGGTGAGGAGGATAGTTTGAGTGGCCAAAGACGCTCCAATGATCACAGCTGAAGAATTGCAGAAAACAGTTGAGTCTTGGGGTCAGAAAGCCTCAAAAAAAAAAAAAGATCATCAAACTGCACCTACATCACCACATGTTGTTTGGGAGGGTTTCAAGAAAAATTCTCCTCGCTCATCCAAAAACAAACTCCAGCATATTAATTTGCTAGACATTACTGGAACTTCAAACGGGACTGGATTCTATGGTCAGATGCAATGAGCTTTTTAACAGCAAACACTCAAGATGGGTTTGGTGCACACAGGAATAAAAAAAGTATCCCATGTGTACAATGAAATATACTGCTGTATCTTTAATGTCGTGGGCCTATTTTTCTGCCAGAGATCCTGGATAACATGTTGGCATCATGGCATCAAGGATTCAATCAACTACCAACAGATAAAACAATTAAAATTGACTGTCCATGCTAGAAATCTTACAATGGGCTTTGGTTGGATCCTCAAACAGGACAAAATCAAAACAAAAATGGGCCACTGAGAACAAAATCAAGTAATAAAAGTATGAAAGTATGAAAAACAGTAAACAAGTTTCACCCAAATTTAATTTGTCTTTTAATTAGTGAAATTTAAACACATTTAATTTTTTTGGTAAATAAAGGGGATTTACTATTAAAATTAAAATATGGAAGAAATATTGTGTGTTTATTTCTTAAAAAATAAAAAAACAATTTCAACAGTAGTAATAGTATCACATATATTCAACTAAATAATAGTAATATATTTCTGGCACAATGTCTTTAAGATAAACTTATTTTGACGGGTTGCTATGAATACCTTTACATTTCTGTGTGTAGCTATATGATATGAAGCTGGTTTTACTCAAATGAAACGGTAAAATGCTCGTGAAGTGACTCTCAGAGCAGTTCTGTAGATGTTGTTTATGTATTTATGTCCTCATTGAGACGGCAGATGCTGAAATCACTGCGAGCGTCACACGCGCTTCAGTGTGTGTAACGTTAGTAAAAAAAAAAAAAAAAAAAAAACGCGCGTCTCTGCCATTCATTCATTCACACACACAGAGACTCGCAGAACATGCGGGATTCATATCTGAATCGACATTTGCGGCTTAATATTTACAGATACTAGTCCATGTTGCGCTTTGATTTAAGTGTAATGACCTACTTTTGATTAATTCATCCAAACTTTGACAAATTCCGTGACATTCCGTGCTAAACTGTAAATTCCATTGTTATAACTGGATTCCGAGATTCCGTCTGCGTTTTCTGCATCGCGGAAATCGTTGGGCCGTACGGGTCAAGAACCGGGTTGACCGGGTACTTAAAAAAACCTGGTACCGTGACGTTTTCATTTTTTTTGTATCGACTTAGTACCGAAGTACCGGGTCTTTTGACAACACTAGTGACAATACACTTAGCTCATGAGATGAGACAAAATACAGATACTTGGTTCACTAGAACGAGACAATATTTTAATACTATTTTAATACTATTTTCATTTAATTACAAAAAGTAAAACAATGCAGTTGTATTTTGAAACATTTTAACTAATCTAGGGCTGTAATTAATGATTATTTTGGTAATCAAGTAATCTACTGATTATTTTGACAACTGAGTAATCTGATATTTTTTAGTAACACAAATAGACCTAATTAAGTGAAAACCAGGCTTTAGTATGACTATTTATATATAATCTAACGATGAGGCAATAATAATTGGCTCAAATAAAATATCAAAACCAAGTAATTACATAGTTATATTGAACAACACTATTAAAATACATAATGTAATATGCCTATACATGATATTAACATAACCAAATTAAAGGGTCATGAAACCCCCTGTTTCAGCACTGGTTCTCACCACAGTTTTAAAAAACACTAAAAAAGTGGGCATGGTGCGCAGCGGAATGGAGTGGAGGGGGAAGAGGGGAGACAGGCAATACACACAGCTTCGGGTCCAAACAGTTTCATTTTGCTCCCATCGAGTTAAAAAAATAAATAAATAAATGCACAGCCATTTGCACTCTGTATCAAAAACATATATATGAACGAGCTGTTGCACCTCTGATAACTTGTAAGGCTTATTCTGCGGCATTTATATAAGCCTTTTGATGGGTTGTGTCACGGAGCTGTAAAAACGGTCACACTCACTAAGTGAATTAATCACGTTTGTACCGAACTCTTATTACAAAGCAAAAACACTCTCCTCCGATCCATGAATGTTTCTCTCAGTTAATGTGCGCGATGTCATCTAACAGTTATGTACCATAAAATACCTGCAGAGGGCACCAACAGCCTGGTGACGTTTCACTTTACAGCATGATTAAGCAATATTTAAAGCCATTCAATTTTAATATTTGGCCACGTGCAAACTCAGAAACTTTTATTTTGAAATCGCGATGTACAATAAATGGCATATTTAGAAATGGGTTGATGTATTGGATCCTGTGTTGGAAAAGGTTTATAAATTATTTACGTTACAAATCTAGTGAGATAATGCACACTGTTTTCCCAGATTAACTTTAAGCAATTCAAATTCACAGCATATTCAGAGGAAGAGTTTAGCCCCTTTCACACATACAGACGCTGCACGCCGGAGATCCGGCACGGTGCCGGAGAACTTTAAGCACTGCATAACGTAGCCTATATAGGCTATGCTGAGTTTCAGTTCATTTTAGACTAGGTTCACACTGCAGGCTAAAGTGGCCCAAATCCGACTTTTGCCCAAATGTGACCCATATCTGATTTTCTTATGACAGTCTGAACAGCACAAATCCCATTTTTTTCAAATCAGGCACAGGCCACTTTCATACGTGGTCCTAAATTGGATACATATCCAATGTTTTGCAATGCTACTTCTGTTTGAACGGCCATGTCACATTTCATGCGATTTTTACGTCATTGAAATGCGACAGACATCACAATTCTGCGCTGGAGGAAATCGTGCTCTCCTTCTTCTTAATATTCTTCTTCTTATCACTTCTTTATTTAGGCTCCGATTGCACATTAACTTAAAAATTGCTAAACACGCGTTAACACGAGCAGCATCCATTTTTATTTCCGCAAACACAGTGCGCTGCGTCTGTTGTCACGTCTTCTTCTGCGCATGCGGGTCACTTCAGGGCCGTATACGGTTCACACATGAGACTGATGGCAGTTGCATTTAAATGACAATGTGAACAACAGCGCAAAAAAAATTGGATTTCAGCAAAAAATCCGATCTGAGTATTAAGACCTGCAGTGTGAACTAAGCCTTTGTGACACGCTTAATTTGTTCACAGAAAGGAAACTCAAATGGCAGAAAGCGACATATTTGTTTTCTTTATTTTACACAAGCACAATGTTTTGTTTTCATTGTGAGTGTACACAAATAAAAGTAGACCTTTTACAGTAATGCATTATTAATAAGTCAATAATTGACAGGAGTGTTTTAAGTTGATTCTGCTGGTATAAGGACACAGTTGAAGCGATCGCGTGCACACACACACAAAACATAACTTCCAGCATTGCTAACTTGACAGCGCAGTTGGTACTTTATCAAAATAAAAGTGAACCAAACATTAGCGCGCCTGCCTCTGTGTCACTGCTGGAACGCGACTGAAGTACAAAGCTTATAATTTACATAATGAATAATAGTTTTACATTCAGATACATGGCAAATATGAAAATATTATGGAATATTTGGATTTGTGCCAAATGAGAGAGGTAGGATACACGAGCACAACGCTCCATTCTGCGAACAGTTGAGTGTGCAAGCCTTTAAAGTATAAGTTACTCCTTTGTCAGTGAGAGACGCATTCAGAATCAGCACAAGGTCACTGTCTAGTGGGCTTTGTTTTCAAGTGCGCAACTCATGGCATTCGCCTGTTCTTCTGCTGGTGGTTATCAAACAGCGTTGCATTACTGCGGGTGCCACCTTCTGGATTGAGGGCGAATTGCCTGTATTCGTTGTAAGGCCTCATGCACCGAATCGAGATGTCCGTACCGTGACGGTTTGGTACCAATACATGTATCGTTACACTCCTAAAATATATAACACACACACACAAAGATATAATAAAAACTAAACGGTAAGGGAAAAAATTTAAGGGGGAAGTAGAAAAAAACAACTGTCGTTTTGCAATGCCTTAAGGGTTCTTCATAAAAGTGCTATTGCCACACAAAGCTATTGAGATCCATATGTCTACATTTAGCTGTCTGAGTGGAAAATACATGGGCCCTGGAGGAAGACACAGTGGAAATGCTTGTCTCTGAGATAATGGGAAAACAGATCAACAATGTTACACCAACCTGGTAAAGACCAGCCAACACCAGCAGGCCACACAGAAAGAGCAAGGGAACGTCTCTAGTGTAACAGAGGTGATGAGAGGAACTGCTGTTCATCAGCATTAGTGCACTAATGGAAGTCTGTGTGGGAACACTACCTCTCTCCGGAGACGTATATTATGAGAAATGAGAGTCCCAGCAGGTTACAGGATATTTAGGTGTTACGTATACTGTACTTATATCTGATGCCCTTGGAACTTTGTATGGGTGATATGTTTTATCCTTTTTTCTTTTTTTTAACACATTAGCATTTTTCTTTTTATTTACAGTAATAAGTGTGCATGGGTGTTTGTATGTATGTGTATTTACTTATTCATTCATTTATTCAACATCATAATTTAAGACTAAGCTATCTTTGGCCATGATTATTTGCGTTTCACTACTTTTATTAAAATCTTTGTTCCTCAGTTAATTTCAATTGGCCCAAATGGTTTCAAAATGTAGGCTAGAATATGATAATATGAAAATAATAAAATTCATTATGAATATGCAAGTAGTATCATATTAGTAAGAGATGTTGTTTTGAAAGTCAGCACAACTTTGACTCACTCGCAGATAACCACAGCCAAGCTGATATTCATACTGCAACACTGATTTTCAAAAGGAAATACAATACTGTGTATCCTACATTTTAGACGGTACTCACAATTAGTCCATTTTTACTCTGCATACAAATATAGTGCAAACCACTGCATGTCTCAAGGTAATACAAAGCAGTGATATTTAGTCCCTGAATGATTTTTAAATTAATTAGTTGAATGAATGATTCAATGATCCACTTATTTACAATAAAATACTGGCCTAACAATGTAACATACAGATGTGTAAAAAAATATTTCTATAACCTATATTACCCAGCCATTTTTAGTAAAAATATTCCATGTGGTTCACAAACCCATCACAAAAAATCATAAGCATTATCAAAATGTATTATAATAATTTTAAAATGAATATACCATCACAACAGGAATAGTTTTCAGAAGTATTTTATGTCAGCTTCGCTTGTATGAAATCTCTTTGAGGTTTTCTGTCATGTATGATAATACAGGAAGACTTTAAATGAGTCATTTGTCCTCTTTATTTGCATATGTGACAAAAGCAGAGTTTATGCATGTTAGCGTGATTCACTCCACACATTGGTGGGTGTCACATCAGTATAAACGGACCCTGGGGTGAATGCTGTAATGGCACATAAGTGACATTAACTCTCTCAATGATTCCTCAGTGCTCACATGGCTTTTTATAGTCCCTACAGCCCCAAAGGGGACAGAATAAAGCGGTAACGCCAACTGCTTTATCACCACTATCGCGGTTCACACTTGTGTAAGTTTATTTATCAAGCAGGTCCTCTGGGATGGTAATTAGCTTTGAGTCTGTGGTGGCCGCTGGGTTCCTCCTGATACTGGGTTTGTGAGCTGTAAAGGGGATCATTAAGCAACCGGGTCAATGAGAGATGTACCTGTGTTGACCTTGGACGTGACCCGCGCCAAGTCAATCCGTCTTGGGTGGGGGACGGGAGCGGTGGGCTGGCGGGGACTGTTTATCCGGCGTTCCGATAGTTTGCTGACTTTAGAAAGGGGGGCGAAGATTCCTGGAGGGGGACAGAGAGAAATTATTTTGTTGAGAACAGACAAGAATCGCCAACTATATACATTACATATGTGAAGATTCATATTATGTGTGTCGATATCATAATTGAAATGCAAATGAAAAATTTGCCCGGTAGGGTGCAACACTGTAAGAAAAACAATTGTTACATATGACGAAATATCATCAGGGGTGCGTTTCCCAAAACCGTCATTAGCTAACTATGGTCGTTAGTTCTATTGAACTGTATCGGTAACGACGGAACGTGCGACCATAGTTGCTTTGGGAAACGCAACCCAGATCAAGCATATGAACGATACAATTCCACTCTGTGACTATTGTCATGGTTGAAGCTAGTTATTTTTTCTATGTTAAATATTTAACAAACAAACAAACAAAAACCAAAAAACGAACAAACATACATGCATGGCTAATTAGTAAAAAAAATACACAAGTCACTAGTTATGCTCAAATGTTGCTGTTTCTTACTTTCACAACTGTGGCTGGTTAAGACAAGCAACTGTTTGATGCTTTATCATGTTTTTCCTGGTTATTTACTTAGTAAACATTACCCATTACTAATTATATTCAAATATTATCATGACACACTTTTCAAAGTCATAGCTGGTTTTGGAAGACACATGGCTAATTTTTTTTGGTGATCTGTTGTGCAAGTTAACTACGTATGCTTATATTCCATCATGTGGCTGGTAAAGAAAAAACAAAA
The DNA here is from genome assembly GCF_012432095.1 of Onychostoma macrolepis. NCBI lineage: Eukaryota > Metazoa > Chordata > Actinopteri > Cypriniformes > Cyprinidae > Onychostoma > Onychostoma macrolepis. The sequence continues at coordinate 25,257,974 of NC_081171.1, forward strand.
AACAAAGAGAATAACACAAAAAAAGATACGATTCCTTGGTGATCTATCATGTTGCCTCTGTTTTACTAGTTAGCAAACATTGCACTTACTAGTTAGCTCCTTATATTGCCATAACACACTTGTAAAGTCATAGCTAGTTATGCAAGATATATCATTCATTCCTTGATGCTTTGTTGTGCCTGGTTAGCTAGTTACTAAAACATAACACTCACTAATTAGCTAGTTAAACTCAAATATCACTATAACACACTTGTCAAAGTTGTAGCTGGTTATGGAAGAGATATGACTCATTCCTTGGCATTTTGCTGTGCCTGATTTATTACAAATTTATCTCACTAGTTAGCTAGTTATCCTTATATATTGTTATATCACATCTGTCCAATTCATGGCAGGTTAGATATATAATGGTGGCAAAAATTATTAGAACACAAGTATTTTCAACAGCTAAAAATTGCTGTAGTGTGTCAGTAGGAAATATAAGTTTACATTTCCAAACATTCATTTTGCCATTAATTGTAATAATCCAGTGAGATATTTGTTTGCACGAGTCTGACAACAGCCAGTGCTCCACACAGAGATCTGATCATCTGATCTCATCATCATTCAGTCTGTCTGTCTGGAATGAAATGAAAAAAAAAAAAAAACTGAGAGAGACTAAATCCAGAAGAACAATGGCAACATCTCTAAGATTCTTCAAGTAACCTACCTGCAAAGCTACAGTACTGTTATAAGTGTTAGGCACTTGTGTAAAAATGGTGTAAAATTAGGATGCTGTCAAAAATAATGTCATAAATAGATTTCTTTATCAATTAACTTACATTAACTAAATTAAATCAACATTTGGTGTGACCATCCTTCGCGTTTAAAGCAGCTTTTGCCCTCGGTGCACTTGCACATAGTTTTTCAGGTAGCTTGGCAGGGAGGTCTCTTGAAGCACCTAACCCTAAATAAAAAGACACAATTCCTTGGCTATTGTGTTAGTAAATATTCAACTCAGTTATGCTCATATCGCACTTATCACATTTTCCTTATCATTTGTTCAAAAAAAAAAAAAATGTCAAAAAGACATGCTTTGTTGCTTGACATCGTATTGCTCCAGTTTAGCTAGTAAGTAAACATTACCCTCAATAGTTACCTAGTTGGGCTAAAATATCACAGGATCACACTTGTAACGGTCTGTTTAAATTAAGATTTATATGAAACAGACATGACTCATTCCTTCATTTTGTTGCACCTGGTAAACTTACAACTCAAATTCCGGAAATGTTGGGACATTTGAATAAAATGAAAACTAAAAGACTTTCAAAATCACATGAGCCAATATTTTATTCACAATAGAACCTAGAGAACATAACAAATGTTTAAACAGAGAAATCTTACACTTTTATCCACTAAAAGCTTATTTCAAATTTGATGCCTGCTACAGGTCTCAAAAAAGTTGTCATAGGGGCAACAAAGGGCTGAAAAAGCAAGAAATTTTGAAAAGAATCAGCTGGGAGAACATCTAGCAACTAATTAAGAGAGGCAGAGTCTCTCAGAAGTAAAGATGGGCAGAGGCTCTCCAATCTGTGAAAGAGTGCGTAAAAAGATTGTGGAATACTTTAAAAACAACGTTCCATCAACATCAAATCTTTGCAAATCTCATCATCTACAGTGCATAACATCATCAAAAGATTCAGAGAAACTGGAGAAATCTCTGTGCATAAGGGACAAAGACCTTTGTTGGATGCCCATGGTCTTCAGGCCGTCAGACGACACTGCATCGCTCATTGGCATGATTCTGCAATTGACATTACTAAAAGGGGCAGGAATACTTCCAGAAACCACTGTCGGTAAACACAATCTGCCTTGCCATCTGCAGATGCCAACTAAAGCACTATCATGCAAAAAGGAAGCTATATGTGAACATGGTACAGTCGTGCCGTTGTGTCCTGTGGGCCAAGGCTCTTTAAAATGGACTGTTTCAAAGTGGAAAAGTGTTCTATGGTCAGACGAGTCCAAATTTGACATTCTTGTTGGAAATCACGGACGATGTGTCCTCCGGGCTAAAGAGGAGGGAGGCCTTCCAGCGTGTTATCAGCGTTCAGTTCAAAAGCCAGCATCTCTGATGGTATGGGTGTGCATAAGTGCATACGGTATGGGCAGCTTGCCTGTTTTTGAAGGCACTATGAATGCTGAAAGGTATATAAAGGTTTGAGAGCAACATATGCTCCCCTCCAGACGACGTCTATTTCAGGGAAGGCCTTGTGTATTTCAGCAGGACAATGCAAAACCACATACTGCAGCTATTACAACAGCATGGCTTCATAGTAGAAGAGTCCGGGTGCTGAATTGGCCTGCCTGCAGTCCAGATCTTTCACCTATAGAGAACATTTGGCGCATCATTAAACAAAAAATACGTTAAAGATGACCATGAACTCTTCAGCAGCTGGAAACATATATCAGGCAAGAATTGGACCAAATTCCAACACCAAAACTCCAGAAGCTCATAACCTCGATGCCCAGACATCTTCAAACTGTTTTGAAAAGAAGAGGAGATGCTACACCATGGTAAACATGCCCCCGTCCCAACTATTTTGAGACCTGTAGCAGGCATCAAATTTGAAATGAGCTCATTTTATGCATAAAATTGTAACATTTCTCAGTTTAAACATTTATGTTATCTATGTTCTATTGTGAATAAAATATTGGCTCATGTGATTTGAAATTCTTTTAGTTTTCATTTTATTCAAATTTAAAAAAGGTCCCAACATTTCAGAAATTTGGGTTGTACTAGTTAGCTAATTATTTTACAATACTCTTTGCAAGTCACTATCATATGGGAAAAACGTTTCCATTTATAATCTTACCATGTTTAATCGGGCAGGTGAAGTACTGAACGCCAGCTACCGATCCATCATTCTTGCCCACTGGTTGGTGAAGCTCCACTCCAGCCCAAAGACCACCAGCAAACTCTGTACTGCCGCAGAACCGCAGAGTCCCAACCTTGCAAAACAAGCGAGAGCCGCAGAGTAAACTAAGATTTACACTTTTCCTTAATGCATTCAATCACGGAACCACAGGAGCATCCTGCTGAAACACTTTAACAAACGGAGGGGAGGCTCTGTGGGGACAGTGTGAGAAATAGTTTTCTGGCCGCGTGGGCTGCCGAGGCGATAATACATGTTCAATAGACCTGTTTCACGCTCTCTTTATCTTGCTCCATACTCCGGAGGGCAATGAAAAGTGATTACTACTTTATTCCAGAAACAAACAAGCACATTCGCACACAGTGGCACGTATTTAGGCCTGTTCTCCCGGTCGCCGGAGAGCCGACCTTGTTTTCTTATGCGCCGACATTCATAAACAGGCAAATGAGCTTGGATAAAAATAACGTTAAAAGTAAAATGGGGATCAAAGAAAGCCAGCGGCGCCAAGGATCCCTGAAGATAATGGGGTTTTGATTAGCCAATCTGCGGATTCTAGGCACTCTGCTCACTTCAGTCCCAATGTGGCGGAGGATTTCATTAATGGATAATTTGGTGTGTAGGTAAGAGAGGGTGAGAGTCAGCCAAAAAAATAAAAAAATAAGTAAAAGGAATTATTTCTGCAAGGACAATACAGATGAGCAAGCCCTCTGGTCTCTTTACTCTTCTTTCAGTTTTCTGACCCACTGCAAATGGATTTGAGAGCCCCAGCTGAATCCCTGTCCATTACTGATGATGTCACAATGGGCCACAGCTTTCAAAGCAGCTTCCTTTTAGCTGTAGTGAATTTCAGACAGTTATACAGCATGTAGGACAGATTTGATTGCGTGGCAGCTTTAGGATACCGTTCAGTGACATTTGAGTTCTTGGCTGGGAGCAGTGCATGAAGTCATTTATTTCCGACAACTCTCAGTTTGTGGAACATTGTGTGGGGGTGCACCTGTTTCTATTAAATTTGATTTCTCAATGGCTTCAATCAATATTAATCACAGCAAACCTGTTATGTTTGAACTTGCATCTGTAACTCGTCTTTATGTTTGGTGTGAGGATCAACAAGCACACACATTTCCTTGATTTTCGAAGCACATGTGCATTTTTTCCAGCACACATACATTTTTGTGTACGCACTTTTGCTGCCAATGTGTCTCTTTAAATAATTTAGATTTCATTAACCTAACAAATTTGCTTAATTAACACTGCTTTTAAAGCAATAGACATACCACGCTGTTCGCAAATTGTTTATGCATGATGAACACATTAATGCATTTAATATTTTAGAAATACACACATATGAATATTAAATGTATACACATGAAACGGCCCCACAATGTCAATATTTTTATGATTTTCATGATTTACCACCTTTGTGGGGACATTTGGTACACACACAAACCAAGTGGCCCCTCAAAAATATTAAGATACATAAGCTACAGCAAAAAAAAAAAAAAAAGCATTATATAATAAAACATAACAGATTATACACATATAAATAAATAAACAATCAAACAAACTCTGTTGAAAATGCTTAAGCTTAATAAACTTATTGTTAACTGTTATTGTTAACTTATTGTTATTGACCTGCATGTTAAAATAATGTTAATATTATTATTGTGTATTGGACAAATGCAATATTATTATTATTTTTGTCCACATAATGAACTACACCACTGGTTATCCTGCAAGGAAATCTGTGTTAACTGCGGGATTTCATAAGTTTTCATAAAAATGACCTTGAGACCAGCTGGTGAAAAATAATTCAAAGAGTGATTTAAGGAAGTGAAGATAAAGTTTGATATTTTGTAGTGAATGCCAATTGAGAGTGACTTAAATGTCCAAATGTTTTTTGAAGCCACTCTATGTGCAATAAAAATATAAATAAAATATGTTTGTTTGCTCATTACATGGTCAAAGAAATTAAGAATTATGCAGTACCTTTTGACCAGCAATGATAACTTTGTCTCCAATGTGAAGTCCCATACTTGAAAGCTGGGCACAAGCTTTATCCGATAGGAGACCTTGAGGTCGAGCAGGCAGGAGCGGGAGGAGAGCGTCGGGTCTCGGGAGGACCTCCTGCAGCAGTGCGCGCAACTCTTTAGCCTGGACCGCGGCATCAGCTATTTCAAGATGCATGTCTAGAGGCTCTGAAACAACATCAGCCGGACACTGGCCCTTATCATTCTAAAAAGATAAGACAAGTAACAAACTTGTTAAAAGGTTGATTGAAAGCATGTCTAAAAACATACATAAATTATAGCAAAATTACATAAATAAAAACATCCTAAATAAAACATCAAAAAGTTAAAGCAAACAAGTTAAAAACCAACATAAAGTGTCCTAGTAAGGTGTTGGGCCACCACATAAGGCATCACAGAATCCTCATAAAATAAGGGAGATCTTTCAGAACAACTTTGAATTGATTTCCAGGATGGATCTTCCTTTCACCCGTCTGTAAATACCATGAGTCAGCTTTAGGGAAACTCCAGCTAACAAGCTACTTGTAATATAAAGTAGCTAAGCTGCAGTCAAGCAAATCTTAAAAATATATATATATATATATATATATATATTTGGATTCACTACCAGCGACTGACATAAAGTGTCTAAAGTGTAACTAAATTGAAGCTATTTAATGTTTTTTTTTTTTATTTTTTTTATTTTTTATAAATCATGCAACTGATTGTATTTTCATGACGATTTTAATTAGGATCTCAATTAGGATGGCTGTCTCAAACTAAAGACTCCAGTGAATCCAACCTTTCATCTTCTACAACATCTTCTACCACTATGAGGCCTTTTTTGGCAACTCTACATCATTCCCAAAGAACACGCACCAGAAGAGGCGTCCAACCAGAAGAGGTTTGAGGGGAAAAAAGATGTGTGAGGCAAACCCTACTAACAACAAAGACAGAAATATTGATGCAATATTCAATATATCTGACAAATAACTTTCTTTTTTTTTTTAAGTTGTATTTTTGGGCTTTTATTGCATAGGACAGTTGTAGAGAGCAGACAGGAAAGCATTGGGTGGAGAGAGGGGGTGGGCTCAGCAAAGGACCTCAAGATGGGATTCGAACTCGGGTCGCCGTGAGCACAGTTGCTATATGCTATATGTTGGTGCACTAACCACGAGGCTATTGATGCCGACTATCTGACAAAGAACTTTCAAATGAACATGTCCACATTCTCAGTAAAGGTTTATCTTTTGTTCCAACTCCAAGAACTGATCCTTTCTTAGTCAAGATCGAATTGTTTAAGTTTATGAGAAATGTGAAATTAAAAGGTTTTTTTTTTGGTTGTAATAGTACTGGTGTAACAGTCACTAATCAATTTAAGCCTAAAAGTACCTTTACACCCCATATCTCCAATCCCTCTGTGAGGCAAAAATCCCTTTTGTCGGCTGGTAGAAAATTATATAGATCAAATTTTGATGGAAAAACCTAAGTTTGAGTTGAAGAATCTAGACAAAGTTAAAAAAAAAAAAAAAAGCAGCTTTAGAGTATTTAATAAAATATAAAGATCAATTACAATCCAAAAAGCAGATAAAGGATGAGCTATAGTTATACAAAATACAAATAAATATCTATCTAAAGTAAAAACAATGCTTAGTGATCCTTCATGTTATAAAAAACTAATGTTTAATCCTACTATAGAATATAAATCCCAGATAGATAAGATGTTAAACAGAGGTGTTGAAGAGAAATGGATTGCCGAACAAGAATTCAAAAGGTTAACAAATCATCATCCAGATGTCCCAGTGCTTTATGCTTTACCTAAAATACATAAATCTATTGCAGACCCTCCTTATCAACCTATAGTATCTGGTATTGGCTCCCTCACCGAAAAGTTGTCTGTATTTATAGATTATTATTTACAACTGTTAGTGAAACAACTTCCTTCTTATTTGAGAGATACAACAGATTTTTTAAATAAATTACAATCTTATTCAAATTTACATGACCAAGATTGGTTGGTAACATTAGACGTGATTGTCTGCTGATAAAAATTAAACATAACATATCAAATCTTGTTCTACTAATAATATAATATACTTACTTCAATGTCCATGTCCACTGATGTCCAACTTAAAATTTTAAGGCAACCAGCTTCAGCAGATTTTTGAGTTTGCTCAACTTATTTTTGTGGGATTTTTTGTTGTATAAACTTGAAACGACAAGTTGAGAAAACTCAAAAATCTGCTGAAGCTGGTTGCCTTAAAATTTTAAGTTGGCTCAACTTTTAATTTTTTACAGTGTAGACATGATGTTACTTCTCCAGTTGCCAGACACTTTATTGAATATAACCATAGTATTGAACAACTGAAATGTATAGGAATTGAGAAAATAATGAATCCTCGCTGGGGTGGAGATATTGATAAAAGACTCTTACAGAGAGAGGCGTCTTGGATGTTTTATTTAGAGATCATGTCACCTCAGGGTTTATATGAGGACTTTGATCTTTCATGTTTCATGTTTAAACTGCTACCTTTTAAGAAAACAGATTCTTACTGGAAAAGCTACACTATTTTGTAGCTCAGCTGTCATGTTATTAAAAATAAGTGTTACCTTATTTTCAAGAATCTGAATCACATTTTTTATTTATTTATTTTATCTTCTGAAATGTTCTGCGACTTCTATTCCAAAGCAGTTTAAATAATGCAATTATTACATCAAGCCCACAAAACATGCGCAAAGTGTACACATTTGGATTTGTGCCAAATGAGAGAGGTTACATGAGCCCAAGTTTATTTCTATTGCACATTTCCCACACACCCTTAATTCTAGTTTCACTTTAAATCATTTAATTTAGGGTTGGCATTTATAATAATAATATTGAATGCCACTATAATTTATGTTTGTTTTACACTTATATTTTTTCAGTCCTGTTCTGTTTTAATTAAACAATTTTAATTTGTAATGGAGTTAGGGGAACAAAAATACATGAGTTAATAATCTTTGTAAACATTTATTTATTTATTTTTGTATTACATTTATATGTTTACATAATAATGTTTATTTACATTAATTCTTAATGTAGTACTACAATGTAACTTACACAATAATGCGACTCAACTGAATTTTTATTTGTATTATTTTGTTTTGTTTTTTCTCTCTCAATTTTGACCCAGTGCAACTTCATTTCTAGAAAATACAGAAAATACTGGTGCAAGCTAAACTGAATCACTGAATGCAAAGACACAGCAAGAACTTGACATTAGATGAAAATGTTTAACAGTATGTCTCATCAGCCCCCTCCAGCCAAACAGCCCAATGCCTCTACTACAGCATGGCTTAACACCATTTTTAAATGTATTACACATCCGACTGCCTGAGCAGTGGACTTCTTGTGCCCTTCTGTCTTATCCAACAATGTGCTGTGGCAGGCACCGAGCTGGAACCAGACAAGGAAGATGGCCAAAACAAATGCGTCGTCCTTGACATGGCTTGGCTGGTGAGCAGTAAATGTGTTTCGCTTTTCCTCGGCCCATTGGCTCTCTGCTGGCTTTAGGCTTAATGTGCTTGCCCATCTCACCAGCCTCATACCCTGTGCTCATTAATATGTGGATGATGGAGTCCATTAGGGCTGTGTGATATGACGATATATATCGGATGGACAAAATAAAAAGTCTATCGTTTCATATTATGTTCTATCGTTTATTTCACGGTGTCGCAAAATACACTGTTTACGGTAATACTTTTGAATCATTTGGATGACTGAGATCTTTACACACCACCACGGGCGTGAAGGGGAGACAGAACCAGGTGGAGAACGACCCGAACAAAACGAGGAGCTCGTTCCTAAACGAGGGACTACATCTGTAGGCACACGTTTTTAAGCACTGCAGTTTTAAAACAACCGATTTTAAGCCGTTGAAACACAAACAACAGAGCTATATGCGTGCGCCGTGTCTGTTTCTGTGTGAGAGGACCGCACTTTTTTTTTTTTTTTGCCACTTTATTGGCTTTGAACGATTACATAAACACACTTATATGCGTCAGAATCCCCGTCTTGGCAAATATCCTCATAAAGACAGCGATTTAGGTAGGTCTTAAGAGAGAGGAAACAGCTGAAAGAGAAACCGCATATGTAACAGTATATTGGATCCGGACTTCGGTCTTAAAGGGGAAGCTTGACTAAATCACTTTTGTAACTTAAAATAAAAAAATAATAATGATATATTTATATATATGTATAGAATCTATACATAATACACATGTTAATTATATCTATCATAGATAGATAGATATAATTAACATAGTGAAGACCAATTAATTTACACAATGTATGTAGCATTTCTTATTTATTGTAGTTTGTTGTCCTATTGCTTGCAATTAGTTTCTTATACTTATTTCATCACTGACTGTTTATTTATTTTCAGTGAGCTTGAGTTTGTTTTTTTGTCTATTTTTAGGCTTTTATTAGTTTGATATTAACATTGGTGACAAGGATTATGAATATTCTATGGTATCAAAGATTTTAATATCATAAAAACCTTTTTAAAAGAAAAAAAAATACTATATCGTGATATATATATCGTTATTGTGATATAAAATTAGTCATATCGTGATATAAGATTTTGGTGATATCGCCCACCCCTAGAGTCCATGTTTGGGACATCCATTTTGAGAGCCTCTCTTCGCATCGAGAAAAGCTGAAAGGGTTTGATGTACCACACATTTCTAAGACAGCAGGGTACTGTGTTGGAGTTGCTTTCCATCTTCAGACACATATAAATGTAGAGCTCCTGACAACTGGAAACTAAGGGCTCTCAATTTGTAATGGGATCATAGATAAACAACACCGCTGGTTGATGTTGTGCCTCATGCAGCTCCATACATCAACTGAGTCTTTTAATAGCACAGCGTGAGACAATACCTCTGTTCCAAAATCTAGTGAGTGACCTACCTAGACAGCATTTTAAGGCTTCATGGATTAACTTCAATCAGAGGTAGAATAAAATAGCTTTGGCCAAATTATGAAGCAGCATCTGATATATGGAATAAGAAAAAGTAGATGAGACAACAGCAACAACAAACTACTGGAGACCACAACAATAACAGACAATGAGTGCTTGTATGAGAGGGTTAAGAAATACACTTGACTGAATTTTTATCATCCATAATTTTTGAGAGAAATAGCACAAACACTTGACAAGTATGAAACCTTCTTGTGAGCATGTGTTGACTGCCTGTTTTTGCCAAAAAGAAGAAGAAGAAAAAAAAAAGATGGACAACACATCTCCACTTCCTTCCATTGTAGAAAAGTGAAGCCAAAATATTCCAGATATGTCCGCTGTCATCTTGTGTCGATGACATCATTTGAAGCCCAAGTCTGCAGTAGTTCTCATTAGCTGGAGCCGAGGTATCAAAGTCCCGCCCAAACTCCCATAGATCCAATCACAAGCTCACAATCAATACGAAACACAATGTTTTTATAGTATCTAATAACTAACTACACCCAAGCTTATTTAAAAAACAAACACTTGAACATATATGTGACCCTGGACCACAAAACCAGTCATAAGGGTCAATTTTTCAAAATTGAGATTTATACATAATCTGAAAACTGAATAAATAAGCTTTCCACTGATGTATGATTTGTTATGATAGGACAATATTTGGCCGAGATACAACTATATAGGAATCAAAAATATGGAATCTGAGGGTGCAAAAAAATCTAAATATTCAGAAAATAACCTTTAAAGTTGTCCAAATGAAGTTCTTAGCAATGTATATTACTAATCAAAAATTAAGTTTTGATATATTTTCAGTAGGAAATTTACAAAATATCTTCATGGAACATGATCTTTACTTAATGATGTTTTATTAACAAAGTTCGGGAGGAGCAGGTTCAGATACTTAACCCGGCCAATTCATCATCAGCAATCACAACATCTATCCTATCAGCTCGAGACAGAACCTCTATAAATAGCCAAGCCATCTTACCATCATTCTCTCTACAGTCTTTCAGCATTTGGTTCACTCCTTTTGCCATTAATCTTACATCACAGACCAAATTTTTCCCGTCCAAACAATTAGACCTTTACTCTGGATTTTCGGATTCTCAGCAGCAATCCGCCAGCCCCAGGATCACTCGAGGCTTAACCTCGCCTTGACTGCCGAAACTTCCAACTTCCCCAGCATCCTCGTACCATTCGGCCGCATCAACAATTCCTCTGATCGGAAAGTGGACAGTATTTAAGCCTGAGGCATACGCTCATTAATTCCAACGCACCGTTCTCACGGAGGGTAAACAAAGCAGATCTGTATGATCTATTCGTCACCCTGCAAATCAGCCAACCTCACTCCAGCCGCCAAGGCAGCCTATAGATCGAGCAAAGCCCCGAACTCGCCTTGCTCGACACCGCCATCGTCCCGCACAAGACCCGGCTCTCCGCGAGTGTCAGGTCGCAGCAGCAGGCCTTCAATGAGCAGTTCTCACTCGCTTCCCACTTCGGCTCAGCCTTCCACCGCGACTCTTCCGGCCGCAGCGCCGTATGCAGCTGCAGTTTTTCCCATACACTGATTTATTAGTGGCGGCCCGCCACAATATCAAAACTGACCACCACAAATAGATTTTTTCAAAAAGCTTTGACTTTGTTGAATATAAGAGCACTGCACATTTCAAAATCGAAACACGGTGCGGGTGTTTTTATATCATTGTATTTCTAAAGGTAACCGACTGTCTTAAATTTTGGATGTCATTTTCATTTCATCTTGCATGTAATTTCTGATAAAGCGTTTGTAAGCGGAGCCCTGCTTTGTGTACAGTGTTACCGGGGAAACCGCTATTTCTCCACACTCTATAAGCGCCTACTGTTGGCAGAGAATGAATTTGCATATATGCCGCCACAAATAGAGTCCAAGTCTGTGGGAAACACTGCAGCTGGGCCTCCAGCTCTCGTAGCAGACGCTAGCGCGATGCTGCCTCCGTTAGCGACGCAGGCAGTGTTGCAAATTAATTCATTTTTAGGTGAAGTCGCTAAAAGCAGGTTTCGTGGCTGAAAGTTTGTTAAAGGGGTCATATGATGCAATTTCTATTTTTCATTTTCTTTAGTGTGGTATGTAGCTGTTTGTGCATGTATAAGATCTGCAGAGTTACAAAGCTCAAAGTCTCCCACAAAAGGATTGATTCTATCTAAAAGATAGGGCTGATCCAGACCGGGCTAAAACACCTCATTAAAACACGCCCTCACATGTCTACGTCACGATGTGGAAATACTTGCGTAATGCCGCCCAAATGTTCACGCAGTAGCATTGATGAAGCCATGTCAGGGAGACGCTGTGTGTAAAATAAAGCACTTTATTTGCCCTTCCGAAAGTAGATGCAGTTAGGAATCATTAAGATTACTTACAACAGAGTAGCACAACCCAAATGTTTGAATTTGTGCAAAACATTTTATGGACGACAGTTTCGTGAACCTAGGAGAGTACAAGGCTGGCTGTGCAAAGGCCATTTCTAAAAGAAAAAAAAAAACAAATGGGTCAATTCTTACTTTGCTATGACAATCTGGTGCTTCTGAATCAGTGACTGCAAGTATGTTTTGTTAATAGTTTAAATATTTGTTTTGCGCCATGTAGAGTATGTGCCCGCTTCCGCAGAAGCCACATTCCCTTTTCAGATGCTGCAGCAGTGCTCGCTTCCGTAGAAGCCACATTGTCTTTCCATATACCGCAGAAGTGCCAGCTTCCGCAGAAGCCACATTCTCTTTCCAGACACCACAGCAGTGCCCGCTTCCGCAGAAGCCACATTCTCTTTCAGATGCCACAGCAGTGCCGCTTCGCAGAAGCCACATTCTCTTTCAGATGCCGCAGAAGTGCCCGCTTCCGCAGAAGCCACATTCTCTTTCAGATGCCACAGCAGTGCCCGCCGCAGAAGCCACATTCTCTTTCAGATGCCACAGCAGTGCCGCTTCCGCAGAAGCCACATTCTCTTTCAGATGCCACAGCAGTGCCGCTTCGCAGAAGCCACATTCTCTTTCCAGACACCACAGCAGTGCCCGCTTCCGCAGAAGCCACATTCTCTTTCAGATGCCACAGCAGTGCCCGCTTCCGCAGAAGCCACATTCTCTTTCAGATACCGCAGAAGTGCCCGCTTCCGCAGAAGCCACAATCTCTTTCAGATGCCACAGCAGTGCCCGCTTCCGCAGAAGCCACATTCTCTTTCAGATGCCACAGCAGTGCCCGCTTCCGCAGAAGCCACATTCTCTTTCAGATGCCGCAGAAGTGCCCGCTTCCGCAGAAGCCACATTCTCTTTCAGATGCCACAGCAGTGCCCGCTTCCGCAGAAGCCACATTCTCTTTCAGATGCCACAGCAGTGCCCGCTTCCGCAGAAGCCACATTCTCTTTCAGATGCCACAGCAGTGCCCGCTTCGCAGAAGCCACATTCTCTTTCAGATGCCACAGAAGTGCCCGCTCGCAGAAGCCACATTCTCTTTCAGATGCCACAGCAGTGCCCGCTTCCGCAGAAGCCACAATCTCTTTCAGATGCCACAGCAGTGCCCGCTTCGCAGAAGCCACATTCTCTTTCAGATGCCACAGCAGTGCCCGCTTCCGCAGAAGCCACATTCTCTTTCAGATGCCACAGCAGTGCCCGCTTCCGCAGAAGCCACATTCTCTTTCAGATACCGCAGAAGTGCCCGCTTCCACAGAAGCCACATTCTCTTTCAGATACCGCAGAAGTGCCCGCTTCCGCAGAAGCCACATTCTCTTTCCAGATACCACCACAATGATTCTACTCCAAGCGACGACCAGCAACCCCACCAACCTAAAGCTCTGCAAGTTTTTGGGGGTTATCAACACACCACTCTGGCTGCTGTCCCGCACTAATTGCATCGTTTGGGGGGGGAGCGCCCTGGGTCCGGGATAAATGCCCGTCTCCCCGGACAAGGGGAGTACCCCGGGTTCAGGAGGAATTACTGAGCTCGGAGCCCTCTCCCCGGACAGCACGCCAAATACGCATAACCTTTACTCGGTTTATTATATGTAAGTGTGAACTCGTGAAATTATGTTATTAACAAAGTTCGGGAGGAGCACGTTCAGATAATTAACCCGGCCAATTCATCATCAGCAATTATAACGTCTATCCTATCAGCTCGAGAAAGAACCTCTATAAATAGCCAAGCCATCTTACCTTCATTCTCTCTACAGTCTTTCAGCATCCCTCCTCCACCCCGACTCCGCACCATCAGCCCGCTCCTACCCCAGCACGGGGATGAGCACTCGGGGGGAGCCTGATTTTTGCACTTGCTATCAACTGGAGGGATATTTTTAAATGCTGTGTTTCAGTGGGGCTGCCTCCTAATAGTCGACTAGCCGTTAGTCGACCAGAAGAGGCTTAGTCGATCAAAATTTCATTAGTCACTTAATCGCATAAAAAAAAAAAAATAAATAAATAAAATCCACAGGAAGTGGCGAAGTCACATAGTCTGTGATAGGCATACTGTATATTAACAGCTGATCCCTAATTACAGTACACCGGTTAGAACATGCAAACATTTGTTTCGATCATCGACTTCAAATATGGCTTATCATCTGAAACATGTAAGTAGCAGCAACATTACATGGCCACTCTCTCTAACATTAAGCTAGAAAAATGTGCGCTATTGAAGTGTTTGTGTGGAAGCTAAACAGTAGCATGCGCACTGCATGACAGTTCATTTGAAGGCGCCGGTGAGATCAGTTGCATTTAACTTAAAATACTCTGTCATTTTTGCTCATACATATAAGAGTAATACATCATTAAAATCTGTGAAAGGTCTTTTATTTATGTGCACTTTCAATAACAACAAAACATTGTGCTTTCGCAAAATAATGAAAGGAAAGAGGGTGCAATTTCTGGCTTCTAGGTCTCTAAATATATAAAATAAAATAAATAATTAACCAAAACTCTGTGTTTGCCTCACAGACATGAAAAATGTATATAGAAAATGTTCCTGCTATTCACTGCGGCATTCATCACTTTTGCTTTATTCATTCTGTGATGCTGCAAGACAATGAACCAAATCAAATGGAAAACAAATATTTTCAGTCTATGTAATCTGTATGAAATGTGCACGTCCACTGTGAAGATGACGAGTCAGTCTCGTCAACTTCAGTGCAGCCGAAAATATAGAAAACACTTATCAATGTGTTATTATAACGTTAGGGCAGTCTTCCTGCTGTTTTTTCCTGACACATTCATAATCATTACTTCTGCTGGTGCACTGTGGCAAATCAAAACAGGTTATTGGAGAACATTTTACAAGAAAATACTACTTTAGTCTTTCCACTTATTTTTTTTTTTCACATTTAATTCAATGTGTCACATGTCATTTCTTTGTAATTATTTGTGAAATTTCAGTCCTGCAACTTTTTGTTTTCTTTCAGTGTACTAATACACCAACATTTTCATCAAAACTACAGTACAATGTGGGCTTAAAGGCTGTCTCGGTCAGTATGTTGCCTATTAAGGCAGCAGACAGAAAGGTAGCTTACTAGGTTTTGTACAGGTGAGAAAAAGCTGCAAACTGTGCTTGTGCAATCACAAACACACACTCCCAGAACCTTCACTTTGATCTTTTTTTAGCTGAATCACAGAAAACTGAAAGGGTTGCGACTCTGTTCGTCAGTCCAAAAAATATCCAAGAGATGGATGATGTAGGCGCACACTGATGGGAGATATGCTGACTTTTAGTCTAAATGTCCTGACAAGTAGTACCCTTCTAACCTGTGCTTAGGTTATATCCCCGTCAGCTAACGTTAATGTTGAACTGCATCCAAAACGATGCTGAATAAATGTTTATCACCATCATCGTGACAGGAGTTTGTTAGCGTGGCAGCACGTAGGCAGTTTGGAAAACTCCTTTGTAGAAATGTTGATCGCTATGTCCTTAAAATATGGTAATTTATACAATAATCAGAGGTTTATATGCATTGCTCGTCTTCTAATCCATATGCCTGTACAGTAAATCATGCATAAATTCAAACAGACATGCAAAGTATAACCGCACACATGAACAAACACACAAAAAGTGCTGAATCATCATTTTGTGTCACCAAATTAAAGCATCTTCTGTTGAGGAGGCCTGAGGGGTTTGCTAATAATGAAACGATACTCAGAAGATAAAGTTCATAAAGCTCAGTGTTGGCATGACCACAGCAAGCTTGAAAATGCAGCCACAGTATTGTCTTTTTTTTTTTTAAACGTAATTAGTGTGAAACAGCTCATTGTCTCAATCGCTGCTTATGTAATGCAGGAATGTCCACAATTATTCAAAGGTGATATTTGATTATGCTCCTCTGGTATCAAAGAGCAAACAACAAAATTATATTTTCTGAAACTGAAGCTGACACTGCACCTTAAAAAAAAAGGTTCAGCCCATTTCCTTAGTGTACCTCATTTCCACTGCGCAAGACTGCACCCTAGTGGTTAGCAAAAGTGTCTGCAGAAAGATCAGCTACTCCATTTTAGCAGCATAATGATGGAGATCTGTCCATGAAGGATGACTCACTGAGATGGTCATATAAATCCATTGGCAGGCATATGAAAAAATATCATGAGAGACAATGAATGAAGATGAAGAAAAAAAAATAATCTATTTGAAATAGTCAAAAGGATCAATGTGCAGTGCAAAAAGTTTTTGCCCAATGTTAAGCAAACCAGGTTTAATCAGGTGACGCTGAGCAACAATAGTTTGCTATTTTCCAAACTCCTTTCCCACATATTACACCTTTGTTTCCTATTGTCAGTGTTGTTGCTTGGCAACAAGGCATATTTTTATGGCTAAACCTCAGCTGCTCCAGAACATTCTCCACAGACACGAAAGTCTGCCAAGCCTGTTGTTACAACGTTATCAGATGATTTGATGTTTGTTTCCCTGCACTGACGATATCTCTATTAGAGTGTCGGTTGAGAAACAACAAAAATGAGCTAAAAAACATCTCCTAACTGACGAGCAATGGACAGACGCCCAGAGAAAAACACTGGCAACAAACAAGCCACACTACTGGCAGAGATAACGTGGGGTAAAAAATGAAGGATGGAAAACTCTGGCTGCCTCACAACAGAGAAGAAAAAAACAGCAAAAGTCGAGCATCACGCCAGTTCCTATTTCATGTTCTGGCAGCAGAGCTAATAAACCCTTTACATGCAAACAAACCTCTCTGACTAATGCCCTACTAAAAGGCACACTGAACTGAAATGCATGCATTTTACAAGTTTAAATAATATCAATAATTCAGTGACATCTGCTGTTTGTGAGGAGAATGACCCCTGGTGGTGACGCTCCGCGAGTGTAAAATGAGTTCAGGGAGAGAAATGAGAATGGCTAATTTACCGCTGTGCTGCTGGGACAGACTGAAAGGAAAATAATAAAGCTGGCTGTAAATGTGCGAGTGTTTGCGTCAGCCTGACCCTGTGTGCTCACTTAATATATTCATTTATCTATCAAACTATTTCCACAACCATCCATTTAAAAGAACAATGTAGACATTGTTTTTTATTTTCCCACAGTAGATACACATTTTTATTTATTTTATTATTTGTTTTTGTTTTTTAATTTTTGAATAATTGAATATTTTGTTTTATTCCTGAAAAAAAAAAAAATACTATTATCATTTTTATTATTAAAAAAAAAACTACTTCCTCACACTATGTTGAACACTTTAAAAGCATGTATAAAAAACAACAACAACAACTAGTGCTGTCAAATGATTAATCGCAATTAAGTGCATCCAAAATAAAAGTGTTTACATAATATGTGTGTGCTGTGTATATTTATTATGTATATATAAAGACACACGCACAGCATGTTTTAAAAATATTTACATGTATATATTCATATTCATATAAATTATATCATATATAAATATATTTAATATATAAACGTAACATTTTTCTTAAATATATACATGCATGTATGTGTATTTATATATACACATAATGAATATACACAGTACACACACATATTATGTAAACAAAAACTTTTATTTTGGATGCGTTTAATCGCGATTAATTGTTTGACAGCACTAATAATATTAAATGTATAATCAAATATTTTTTTTATTATTAACATCAAGTAATTTCAAAATATTTCATATTATTATTATTATTATTATTGTTGTTGTTGTTTTATTATTATTATTAGTAGTAGTAGTAGTAGTAGTAGTATTCAAAACACAATCTGTTTTTTATAAAATATACTATTATTCTAAAAAATTTACTTCCTTACACTTACATGCACATTTTAAAGCCATGAAAATGAATAATAATAATAATAATAATAATACATTTATATGTACTGCCAAATATAAATTTTATAAAACATTTTCAGACTGAAATGTATTATTATTATTATTATTATTATTATTATTATTATTTTAACAACAACAACAATAATAATTATTATAGTCACTGTTATTATCTAATGCATATCTAATCATTTTTAAATATTTTATTATTTACTCTTTTTCTCTTTATCTTCGAAACTGGTCGACTGGAGTTTTGTTGCAGACATTGCTCTTATGCATAGTAAACTTGTGTAGTACTTCCAGTGTCACAGCTCCAACATGAGAAAGCAGGTTTTTCAACAGATTCTTGAACAACTAACAAAGAAACCTGGATTTCAGTTTGCTTTGTAAGTAGCCATAAAGAAAATCACAAACCCTAAAAGCGGGGTTGGCTCCCAGCTCCAGCAGACACTTCACTGCAGAGGTACACAGGTTCGAGGCAGCGATGTGCAGAGCAGTGCCAAAGTCAAAATCACTGCAGGTCGCATCCACCTCTGAAACCCAACAGACCACATACAGACATCATCACGCAAGCACTTGAGTTTGCCATGAGATTCAAACTGCAATTTTGATTCCCACTGTCATTCCATTATCTCTCCTCACCTCCCGGCTGTGACGCCTGCAGAACCACACAGATGAGAGGAGGGACGTCGAAATATGCGGCATAGTGGAGAGCGTTCATGTTCGTCCAACGGCTGCGTAAGGACGGCTCGGCTCCCAGCGACAACAGCTGACGGGCAAAACTGGCAGCACTCTCAGCATCACCTGCAATCAGATGTGACTGTCATATCGGTTCTTGTGCTGTGCTGGATCAGTGATCTGTCCTTCAGATTTCTACTAAAGTAAACTATCACAAAGAAATGTTAATTAAAAACTTTTTTTTTCTCTTCAAATAAATACATGCACACCTATTCCTGGAGCTCCTGCCTTGCAGCAGTAGTGCAGCAAAGTCATGTCAGTGAGCCCATCTCTGTCATTGACACCACAGCCTCTTTTCAAAATCTACAGAACAAAGAAAAACTCACTTGAATACATACAGCAAGGACATCCAGCTAAAGATTTCACGCTGACAGACACACACACACTGTCTGCAAAGATAATATTTCAGTCAACAGAGCCTGACACTCAGGGTGGGGAAGTGTGTGGGTATGTTTTATGACAGCTGCAAGAAAACACAAAATTAAAATTGACCCTGTTTAGATGTTAAATGTCCCTGGCCTTGTCGAGCACAATACATCAGTGCATGTTTTTTTGTTTTGTTTTATTCTGAAGAAAAAAAAATGTTTTCATCAAAATGTAATTAAATTCCTTTCCTCTGAACATTTTTCAGGAAAAATAAATATACCAATTAGATTTTTACATCTTCTGAAGAAATTGTGAATGGCTCTTGTGTTAATTAACATTGCTACAGGGTTGCTAGGGTGTTCTGAGTGTTACTTCAGCCCAAATCTTTTGGTTCTGTTAAAAACCTAGGAAGCTGCTTATGCAGGCAACATTAAAAAAAAAAAAGCTATTGAAAAGAAAAAGCTATAAAAAAAAAAAAATAATAATTGATCCATTTTGTATGTGCTATGATTTTTTACACTTATCAAAATAGGATACAATTAGGCTAAAGGGCCACCAGTAGAACAGGTTCATTTGATTTAATTTTCTTTTAAACCACTAGATGTCCCAAAAGCTCACTGCAGCACTTTTCTAAACAACCACATTACATCATGCTCTTGAAAACTCAATGAAATCCTCAATGTGATCCCTGGCATATTTATTTTATTTTTATTTATTTATTTTTAGGACATTTTGTAGCAAATTAGAATAATTAAAATTACCAAATATATTTTATAGTATTTGGTGTATAAAGTGCCCCCTTTTGTTGGTGCAAAAATGTCACAATAATTGACATGATAATAAATAACCAGCTAACTTCTCCGTTAGTTGACATGAAATGGATAGATGGTGGAAATAATTTAAGCTGAGTGTCCACCTTATACTGTAGATAATCACCATATTTATAACAAAACCATTATATTTAAAATATTATACTAATCACATAAAACATAATTTAGTGCTACTGAAAAGTTGTATTAAATGATAATGGGATCCCGTTCATGCATGGTAAGAATCTTTATTTTACTTTCAGTAAAAAAACTTTACTTAAAGGGATAGTTCACCCAAAATGAAAATTCTGTCATAATTTGCTCACCTCAAGTAGTTCAAACCTGTATGAATGTCTTTGTTCTGCTGAACAAAGGAAGATATTCTGAAGAATGTGGGAAACAGAGCAGTTCTTGGGCACCATTGACTCCCATAGTATTTTTTTTCCTACTATGGAAGTCAATGGTGCCCCAAAACAGCCTGGTTACAAACTTTCTTCAAAATATCTTCCTTTGTGTTCAGCAGAATAGAGAAATTCATACAGGTTTGGAACTACTTGAGGGTGAGCAAATGATGACAGAATTTTCATTTTTGGGTGAACTATCCCTTTAAGTGATTGTTTTGAACCAGTATTAACCCAATTGAGAGGTAAAAGGCCTCCCTCACCACATCATATAGAATGAAAAGAAATGTTGGCAACTAGCTGAAACCCAATTAGTTCAAGTTTGTTTGTTTGTTTTCATGTTTCAGTTAATACTTGTTTTATTTTAAGTAACCAAAATGTTTTTATATATGACTTTGGTCATCCTTTTTATTGTATGACAGCTGATAAAAAAAAAAAAAAATTATTTAGAAAGTAAATGTATATTCGGTTTCATTCAAATATACATCATTACATTTAAGACCATGAGATTGAGACTCGGAATAACTCTGACCTCGTTGCCAATGACACTAATATTCCGCTGAACTTGGGGAACCCACTGTCTTAGAACAGCGAAGAGCTCGGGAACAGTCGTCCCCGGATCCAGCAGAACCTCCCGACACAGAGGATCATTTGGGTCAAAGAAAGAGAACTCTGCAAAACAGAACATTCAGATCTTTAAGATCTTAAAATGAACCTCAGAAACAAAAAAGTCAATTTAAATTATTATTTCAAAAACTATTCATTTTGATTTATCCATGCTGAGCATGCCAGAGCCCGATCACTCAAATTCAGTTAAACAGCTCAGTTTGAAGTGAATTAAAGTGAAGTGTGAGAGTCAATGAGAAGCGAGTACAGAGAGGGAATGATGTATCAGTGCTGACAGGCAGAAAATTGGAAAAGAATTTCTGTGACCTTGTCAATACTTCACTTTTACAGCAGCTTAAGCAAAGTCCACAATTTAGGGTCTAAACTTTACTTCATAAATAAAGCTACACTTCAGAAAACAGTTAAATAAGTTGTTTGTTTATTGGCCAGGCCGCCCCCTGAACGGAAAAAAATAAACCCACCAGCCGCAGACAGAATTTGATGAGATAAATAACCAGAGTGTCAGCATTTTTGGTGTGACCTACTTAAAAGCTTGCACGAGAACATTTTCACAGGGGCTTAACGTCAAACTGAAAGCGAAACGACATTTGATGTGAAACTCGATGAGTGATTCACGTGTGCAGGCCCACCCACTCACCGCAGTCTGAAGGCATGGGCGCTGATGCCACCTGATGGATCACCGGTCTCTCAGAGTTATGGGAAATAATGTTGTACCGTCCCAGGACAGAGTCTCCCTCTGAAGACTCCCTCAGCACATCCTCCTTGGTCATTTCCCTCCCACCACCTAAACACAAAAATATTCAACAAAAACATTAACATTCACATCTGCAGAAGAAAAAGACTTTAAAAAAAATGAACAATAAACAAAATAAGATTTCAATTACAATTACAATGCAGTGACATTAATACATGCTATGAACAAATGAATCATAAATCTAAGTTTGCGGTCAGTAAGATTTCTTAAATGAAATAAGTCTCTTGAGGCTACATTTATTTGATCATAGCATAGTATTCATTATTATTTATTATCATCAAATATTACTATTTAAAACAGTTTTCTATTCAATTTTAAAACTTAATTTATTCTGTAATGTATTCAGTGGTCATTACTCTAGTCTTCATTAATGCTTTATATAAGCATTTTGACATTTTGATCAATTTAACTTACCAAAAAAAATCATAATCAATTTTTGAATGGTAGCGTATAAAAAAAGTCATGAATTATGGACTATGCAAGGCTGTGCTGCATTCAGATCTGCCTCCATTCTGGTATGCAATTCTCACTTTTCACAACCCAGTTGACAACCAATGGATAAAATCAAGTCACACCTTACGTTTTTTTGTTTGTTTGTTTGTTTTTTCTTAAAAGGCATTGATAAGCTCTGAAATGTCGCACTAAGGTAAAATGATGCATCTATCCATCCATCCATCCAGGCTACTTAAAGAGATTGAGAAAGAGAGTTGGCTGTTGTGAAGAGCATACCCAAGCGTGAATAGAAGTGTACAGTCTTTGTTCTGCCTGTATGTCTAAGAAGAAACAATATGGCATGGCAAATGTATCAAATTACAATTTATGATATATGACATAAGCAAAAATAAAATCATACGGGTTCAAAACAGCATGATGGTGATTGATGATACGTTTTCATTTTTGGGTTTTGTTACTGTGATGCTCTGCCAGAGTGTGAATGGGGTATTACTTGTCCATCCGCAATTATGTGATGTCCAACACTATCTTCATTAGTTAGATTTTTTGACAAATGTTGATATAAGTAATTAACGGAGATCAATTTGATTAATAAACATATAATTAACTCCATTAAAATGAAAATTGACAGGCCGAGTTATTAATAAAGTCATCAGCTGCTGAGCACGCAATCTCAATTTACAGACATCATTAGCCACAGCCTCATTCTGGGCCACAGCACACTGAATTACAAAGCTGCTTAAAATATCACACTCACACAGCTTTGGGTGTAATAAAAGACCCCTTCTTCTCCACCCAGAAAAAGGAAAACACAAAAGAACAAGGAACACTCAACACTCACCATTACGGTAGTCTGACTGTCTGTTTTGCATTTGCTCAATAACCACCATTGTGGTAGTTTGTCCTTTTACTAATGACCTAAAACAAACCTCAGCCAAGGAAAACTCTTCAAGTTCTGTATCTCTGTGCTGTCTGGTTTAAACCCTGGCCACTTTCCATGGAACACTATTCATGAAACACACCCTACTGAAAGGGTAGCGTTACTTTCTCTTTGTGTGAGATAAATGTTCTTAGATTATCTACTAACTAAGACATAGAATGGTCAACAGTTTTATTACGGATCAGTGAGGTCCAAAAGTCAGTCACTATAATGTATGTTTGTATTCATAAAAATGTGGGGTATATTATGTGTTTCAAAAGCAACATACTCAAGTCAATGTGGACTTTCAGCCTGCCAGCGCACTAAAACACACCCATGTGACTGAGTGATTTGAATGAGCTTTGCATGTGGCACAGTAAGTACAAGTTGGCTGGTTCATTGATGCCCATACATTTAAAAAATCATTAGTTTGCTATGAGTTTTTAATTTGTTTTGAGTTCAAAATTTAAGCTCGACAGAAGAAAAAAAACTCTAAGAAACAAAGAAGCTTCACTGCCATATATGCACAAGCTAAATTTAAGTTCAAAAATTGCAATTCTGTCACCACTTATTCAGTGTTATGTTGTTCCAAACCAAATGAGTTGTTCCAAAACAAATCAGTTTCTTTTGTGGAAGATTTTTTTACCATACATGAAAGTCAATGGATTTCATGAATGACTTTCAAAATATCTGACTTTGTGTTCTACAGAAGAAAGGATGTATCTGTAACACACTTTTTCAATAACCACAGAAAGAATCTTGACTGCGGCAGCATATAAAAACAACCTAAATTGAAAGTTCAGAAATGAAAATTCTGCGATCATTTAATCAACCTCATGTTCTAAACCGGCATGACTTTCTTTTGTGTTGTGAAAAGTATTTTTCTTTCTCCCTTTTTTGTCCATACCATGATAGTCAATGGGGTTCAATTTTATTTCGACACCGCTGACATTTAAAATATCTACTTTTGTGTTATACAGAGGAAATGAAGTTATAGGAGTGGGATGAGGGTGTGTAAATGATGACAGATTTGTGAATTATTCACAATAGAACATAAATTCAGAAATATGCAACTTGTATTATGCACCAACATGTTGCACAAAAAAAAAAGGAGAGAAATGAGGGTGTTGAGAGAGAGTGGTTTGCATGAATATC
The DNA here is from genome assembly GCF_012432095.1 of Onychostoma macrolepis. Classification (NCBI taxonomy): domain Eukaryota; kingdom Metazoa; phylum Chordata; class Actinopteri; order Cypriniformes; family Cyprinidae; genus Onychostoma; species Onychostoma macrolepis. The sequence continues at coordinate 25,282,390 of NC_081171.1, forward strand.
GATTCACAATATGTGAAAGCAAACGGAACACATTTAAATCAAAATGAACCAAGACTCCCGCCTGTAGGGAGATACCATGCATTCTGAATGCACAAACATGATCTATGTTCATTTGCATTACGCCAAATATGCTTGTGCTTTACAGATTACTGCATAAAGATAATGATGATACACAAAGGAGAAGAGCCATGTATTTAATTTCTGCTACATTATTTTAGATTCAAAAATGCATTAAAATATATATAAGCATAATTAATGTTTATTTTATTTGAAGCCTTGACTTCACAATCCATCCATCGAAGAATATATATATATATATATATATATATATATATATATATATATATATATATATATATATATATATATATATATATGGGTCAATGACGTGATGCCTAAATTTTCTGTCCGACTGCATTTTGTCAGTTAAAATTGGTTTAAATGCATAAAAAGATGCCATATATATGAAGGACCTCTCCCATGTATGAACTCACTTTAACTTTTCAAAAAACATTAGTTATTTGTATTTTTTCTGTTATTCAAAGTGTCAAAATATCATGTGGTGTGACCATCCTGCCGTAACTTATTTTTTTTGTAAACATCTTTGAAATTACCCTAAATTTATTCAGATTAATTTTCTGCACTATTTGGCATGATTTCCAAAGTATTTTGTAATCCTGTATAAAACTGCAAAGCATTTGTATTTATATTTCCATCATAATATACAAACAAATTTTGTCAGACGATTTCCATTTTATGAAATGTTATGTGGTGCGACCATCAAGAAACTACCATTTTGGGACTTTTATGTTGAAATCCATTCAAAGATAGGACTTTGCATCATATACCAAGTTGCTAAGCACCCATGGAAGCATCAAGCAGGTTTGTAAGTTTCTTTCAAATCTGGAAAACAAATTACTTGTTTAACGGCTGATATGTAGTTACCACATTTGGATATCATGTGGTATGACCTCAAAAAAAACAATGAATATTAAGTTATTTCTGCAAGTATTTATTTTCATTAAAAGTTTCATAGTGACCTTTTGTGGGAAGCTAGCTTGTTTTGTTTAGGTGACCAATTCTGTGCTTGTAAATTTTGACTGAATTGAAAATATCATGTGGTGTGACCACTGCAGAGTGTTTTCCATTGTAGATATATGTCCCAGATTGGCACTTTTTGTGCTTTTATATTGAATTTATGGTTTATATACATAAAAAACTTTATTTTAGTATAATTTGGAATAGATTTGTATGCAATGTGGGTCATTTCAGACGGTTTATGTTTAATATTTGTACAATATGAGAAAAAATGCAAAAAAAACAAATTCAGAGCATGTAATTTTAGTTTGGTAATTATGCATTTATTAGTAATTGATTATTTGTTTATTAATAACTATTTTAATCTATTCTACCAGATTACACTGCCAAGCAAAGTAAAATAAATGCTCACTATAGGCAGCATGTTAATTCTGACCCAGCAGTCTAGCACAAACTCCAGATGTAATGTTCTACTATAAGAAAGATGTTCATGTTGTCATCTCAGAACCTGAGCCAGCAACCTCCCACTACTCTAAATTGACCCTTCGCAAAGACCCACCCCCCTTAGTTACTTTTGCTATGTCCGACAAACCATGGCACTTTTATGACACGCATCATGTTCTCACGCTATGAAAAATACATCACGGAGCAAAGAGGACACTGACAATGCGCCGACATACAAGACAGAGCTGGTTACTTTTGCTATGAAACAAAGTCTCAGTGTTCAAATTTTGTAATTTTTTAAAAGAAATTCAAACAACAAATACTGTTTTGTGGCTCTTTAACGTGTTGTGACAGTTCCATCAGTTCAAGCACCACATGAATCAATCATCTCTTCATCTTCACTAGTTGTAGCACAAAATAAACATGAATGAACATCAGAAGGTATCTTGATTCAACCGTGAAAAGATGTCAATACACACCATTTTTCAAGTTCAAGTCGCCTGTTAATCAAACTCCCGGTGAAGGGTCAATTGAGCAGCCAATATTGGGCAAAGTACAAAAATAACTGGGGCTAAATAAATGCCTGCAGTTAATGCCACGTGCTGCACTTTTCACACATCTCGTTAAATAGATTTTTAATGATATAAGGTCTTTGGGTCATTTGGAGCGACCACTCGTCATGTGGTGCGACCAATAAAAGCAATAACTGTAATAAATAAAAAATAAAATAACATTTATGTGGTTGAAATATAAATCACTGCTACAGTATGCTTAAGTGAAGGGTATTTTTAAAACATTTTTATCAGTTTTATGCAATTTACAGGAAAAATAAGTCTGTTAACTACATTTAAGAAGGGAACTCTGAAATTATAGAACACAAATAAGAGGTCATTATTTACAAAAACTCAAATTAAATGCAAATACTTTGTTTCTAAACACTTTAATTAGAGAACATTTTTAAAAAATGTTAAGCATGTTAAGGAATTTATTTAATTTTAATATAAATCATAGTCGCACCACATGACATTTTTTAAGACTACGGCCAATTCATCTAGATGAAAAAACACTAAAATCACTTATTTTTAAATTTTAATGTCAATTTATGTGTACAGAACATTCTTAAAGTTTGAACAATTACAATATATATTATTATTATTTTGTATTTTAAAATCGGCCTATATATATGGAATGATTTTCCGGACTATTTTCAAAAGCAATTGCAAATTGTATTTTCAATTGCGTTTTCCACATGTGGGCGCATAAATTGTGACATAATCCAAATGCAATTGCAAATCTTGCATTACCGTTTGCATTTTTGCTTTCGCGAACGCACAGTGACTGCCACATTTCAAATGAAAAGGCAAAGTCCATTTGCAATTGTATTTCCCCAGTCTTACGAGTTACGAGCCTGTCATATTTAAATAGCAATATTAATTACCACATTTGGTTTTTCACTTTCTTTGCGTCGCGCATGTAACCTGCCAAAACTCAAATGAAATCGCAATTCCTTTTGCATTTGAATTTCCGATGTCTACACGGAAAGCTGTCAATCATTGTGAGGGGGCGGGACTATACTAGGGGGCGTGTTTGTATTGGAAGGTGACATCACTCACAGACGACCGTGCTGAACACTTTGATTAATGGAGGTAATCAGTGAAGGCTCCACTAAAGGAAGCTGTCAATCAGTTCGTGCGGCTGTGTGAACGATCAGACAACCTTCTTGGCACAATACATAATTCTGTATTTTTTACCCCAAATGCAGCAATTATCCCCTGCTAACAGCGGGAGCCACAACGGTACGCACAATAGGTCAATATTCACTATTAACGAAATGCTTTACACCTGTCTCAATATCTCTCACTGCTTCTCTCACTCTGACTCACGCAAATGAGTAAACAGACAGTGCAATTCTACACTTATGGTTTCCTACAAATGTAGAAAATACAAAGGATTAGGCTACAACATCACTGAACTAAATTATACCCATATGCAAATCACATTTCTTATTAATATATATTTATTAACAATAAAGATTAAAAATAAGAAAGATGCACATTACAAATATGTTGTTGTAAATGTCACAAAACCAGTCTTAAGTCGCTGGGGTATATTTATTGCAATAGCCAAAAATACATTGTATGGGTCAAAATTATTGATTTTTATTTTATGCCAATAATCATTAGGTAGTAGTAGTAGAGATAAAGTAGAGATCATGTTCCATGAAGATATTTTGTAAATTTCCTACTGTAAATATATCAAAACTTTGTATCTCTGCCACATATTGTCCTATCCTAATAAACCATATATACATCAATGATGTATAAATCTCAATTTTAAAAAGATTGACCCTTATGACTGGTTTTGTGGTCCAGGGTCACAAATGAGAAACTGTGATGAGTCGTGCAGCAATAATAACGTAACAAAAACATATAAAATTTCAAGCAAAATGATCATATTTATTTAAGCATTTAACATTTATAAGTTTAATTAAATGTCAGTAATGAACTGCATAAATTATAGCGATCACGAAGGTCCTCTGTCCCAAACGCGTACAGTAAGATTTAGTTGATACAGTATCAGCTCCCCATCAGTAGTTCTATACTTCCACCTGCTGGCACAGTTGAGTAACTTAGAGAACAACTTTTGTTATGTCGAGATCACGAGAAAACAAGAAAGGAAAAAAATGCATGGCCGCTTAGAATTTCCGTAGTAATAGAGAGTGCATCACCTGCCTCAAGATCTTTTACTGTTATCACTCCGATTGAGGCACATAAACAAACAGACCTTTTTTTCCTATTTGCCACCTATATCTTATTCCTATCTTATAATAGAGCGTTCTGTGATTGACGTCACTTCTCAATACAAACACGCCCCCTAGTATAGTCCCGCCCCCTCACATTGATTGACAGCTTTCCGTTTAGACATCGGAAATTCAAATGCAAAAGGAATTGCGATTTCATTTGAGTTTTGGCAGGTTACATGCGCGACGCAGAGAAAGTGAAAAAGCAAATGTGGTGATTAATATTGCTATTTAAATATGACAGGCTCATAACTTGTAAGACATGGGAAATACAATTGCAAATGGACTTTGCCTTTTCATTTGAAATGTGGCAGTCACTGTGCGTTCGCGAAAGCAAAAATGCAAACGGTAATGCAAAATTTGCAATTGCATTTGGATTATGTCACAATTTATGCGTCCACATGTGGAAAACGCAATTGAAAATACAATTTGCAATTGCTTTTGAAAATAGTCCGGAAAATCCTTCCATATATATATATATTACATGAATTTTTTGTGTCTGTGTGAATTTCACAATGGCTTTTTAATGTACTCATCATCTCTACAGAAATAAACAGTTCATCTCCTCCTCTGAAACAATGTGCCTTCATTACCTTTACATGGCAACCACTAACAACCAAGAATATTTGGCATTACAGAATTATGTTCATTATAAGCAAACAGCACTCGCAGCACCTGCACAGCAAAAACACCCCAAAAGGAGTAAATGCTCTTCTAATAGATCAGAGGTTCATAAAAAAAAATAAAAATAAAAAAGACAGGAGCATAATAGTGACCAGACAGCTAAATGAGTAACAGAAAAGGCAAGACATGACAATTATGAAGTACAAAACCAGACTACACAAAGACAGGATTTAAGTTACATATTACATAAGAGATTTATATGTATTGAGAGCACTTCTATACACTAGTGCCTTTGTTGCTTTGTTAGTCAGGTCAGCTGGGCCACTCTACCGAACTTGAACAATAAAAAGTTTGGGAAAAGAACACAAAGGGTGATTCCAAAGGAAAAACAGAATGTTCCCATAATGTAACATAGCTATAACATTCTACACTGTAAAAAGTGATAAACTGACTTAACTTTAAAAAACCTGTTGCCTTAAAATTATTAAGTAAATAATATATTTTTTTGAACTTGACAATTCACTTAACTTATTTTTTAAATTATCATTTACTTAAAAAAATTAGGGCAACGGGTTTCCTCAATTGTTTTAAGTTAAGTCAACTTATCACTTTTTACAGTGTAGAAATGTTGCTTTTAGATTTTATTTTTACAAGCATAAAATAATGTTACAGTGAGGTAAAACTAATAGAGAGAACATTCTCTGATGGTTATTTATTTATTTATTTGCCAACTGAAAACTTAAAAGCTTGAGTCTTGTAGTGTGCAACTAACACTTATATGCTATTATTAGTTACAACCAATATAGGCTTTTCAATTGCAAACTGCTAAAATAAATAACTTCTTTCACATAACTATTTACTCATGACTGACTACATTTGATTATTGTTTATTATTAAAAGGGCTGTCAGCTTATTTTGAAACTGACACAGGAAGAAAACCAATCAACGGCTTAGTTATCAGCAAATTATCTGAAAATCAGATATATCATTATACTAGTTGACAGAAAATAATTATTAAAGTTACTTCATAAGCATTTTAGCCAGTCACTAAGCAGCTAAATTACCTTTTCCGTCTTCTTCTTCTTTAAACACAAACATTGCATGGTAATACCATGGTAAGTCCTTGATACTCTGTAATTAGCATCTTTCTTTTCTTCACTTTCGACATCACTTTACCATGTAACTACCACTTACATAGTAGCCTACTTCTGTAAGGTTTATTTTTACAAGATGTGATTTTTATTGCCAAAACTACTGCTTATGTCTTTCCGGAAATGTAAAACACATTTCAAGTAATAACGTACCTTATTACATAACACGGATGCAGATGCATATGCCGCGGATCAGCAGAGCACCAGTCCAGTTTAGACTGTTATTATCACAAAGACTGCTTAATTGCATGCATTTGCCCCGCACGATTATGTTAGTTTACTAAACAGAACATCACTAGAGTTGTGCAAATACTGCAACAGCTTGCTTGTTGAAGGGCCATGCATCATTTCATGAATCGATTGCATTAAATGCACATCAAATACAGGCATTAGAAAGTCGAAATATGCTGACAACAGCGACCAAATACCTGTCTCTTTATGAAATAGAAAACCGCAGTTTCTCTCTTTGGATCGTCGGCTTCGTGATCATGTTTTCATTTTATCTTCTGGTTTCAGCGCCTTCGACTTGTTCGGATTCACTTCCGACATCGTGACGTAATACACACGTCACTCAAGGCAGGGGAACATTAAAAATCCTCTTCACTGCATCTGTAACGGTGCTGTAATAATAATAATAATAATAATAATAATAATTGCTTGCATTGTCCTCATTTGGATAAAAGCGTCTGCTAAATGACTAAATGTAAATAATAATAATAATAATAATAATTGTTTCCATTGTCCTCATTTGGATAAAAGCTTTGAATAAAAGCGTCTGCTAAATGACTAAATGTAAATAATAATAATAATAATAATAATAATAATAATTGCTTCCATTGTCCTCATTTGAATAAAAGTGTCTGCTAAATGACTAAATGTAAATAATAATAATAATAATAATAATAATAATAATTGCTTCCATTGTCCTCATTTGGATAAAAGCGTCTGCTAAATGACTAAATGTAAATAATAATAATAATAATAATAATTGTTTCCATTGTCCTCATTTGGATAAAAGCTTTGAATAAAAGCGTCTGCTAAATGACTAAATGTAAATAATAATAATAATAATAATAATAATTGTTTCCATTGTCCTCATTTGAATAAAAGTGTCTGCTAAATGACTAAATGTAAATAATAATAATAATAATAATAATAATAATTGCTTCCATTGTCCTCATTTGGATAAAAGCGTCTGCTAAATGACTAAATGTAAATAATAATAATAATAATTGTTTCCATTGTCCTCATTTGGATAAAAGCTTTGAATAAAAGTGTCTGCTAAATGACTAAATGTAAATAATAATAATAATAATAATAATAATTGCTTCCATTGTCCTCATTTGGATAAAAGCGTCTGCTAAATGACTAAATGTAAATAATAATAATAATAATTGTTTCCATTGTCCTCATTTGGATAAAAGCTTTGAATAAAAGTGTCTGCTAAATGACTAAATGTAAATAATAATAATAATAATAATAATAATTGCTTCCATTGTCCTCATTTGGATAAAAGCGTCTGCTAAATGACTAAATGTAAATAATAATAATAATTGTTTCCATTGTCCTCATTTGGATAAAAGCTTTGAATAAAAGTGTCTGCTAAATGACTAAATGTAAATAATAATAATAATAATAATAATTGCTTCCATTGTCCTCATTTGGATAAAAGTGTCTGCTAAATGACTAAATGTAAATAATAATAATAATTGTTTCCATTGTCCTCATTTGGATAAAAGCTTTGAATAAAAGCGTCTGCTAAATGACTAAATGTAAATAATAATAATAATAATAATAATAGTATATTTTGTCCTACACTTTTATTGAAGATCACCCAATGTAAAACTTATAGAGTTTAGATATGAATTTTATTACAACCCCTTTCCAAGGATTACTCAGACTGTCATTAATATAGAGATCGTTAAAATAAAATATAAAAAATACGATTAAAAAAGAAGAAGAAATAGATATGCATTGCTTAGTATATATATACACACACACACACACACACACACACACAGTGGTGTGAAAAAGTGTTGGCTCCCTTCCTGATTTTTTATTTTTTTTGCATGTTTGTCACACTTTAATGTTTCAGATCATCAAACAAATTTAAATATTAATCAAAGATAACACAAGTAAACACAACATACAGTTTTTAAATGTTTTTTTTTTTTTATTATGAAGGGAAAACAAAATCCAAACCCACATGGCTCTGTGTGAAAAAGTTCTTGCCCCCTCCTATTAAATCATGAAAGAACTGTGATTAAACACATTATTTTAGAAAGCCGAGTTAAATTTCACTAGCCAAACCCAGGCCTGATTACTGCCAGACCTGTTGAATCAAGAAATCACTTAAATAGAACCTGTCTGACAAAGTGAAGAATGTTTAAAGAGCAACACATCATTCCGCGATCTTAAGAAATTCATAAACAGATGAGAAACAAAATAGTTTACAAGTATCAGTCTGGAAAAGGTTATAAAGCCATTTCTAAGGCTTTGGGACTTCAGCGAACCACGGTCAAAGCCATTATCCACAAATGGAGAGAACTTGAAACAGTGGTGAGTGGCCGGCCTACCAAAATTACTCCAAGAGCACAAAGACGACTCATCCAGGAGGTCATAAAAGAACCCAGAACAACATCTAAAGAACTGCAGGCCTCACTTGCCTTAATTAAGGTCAGTGTTCATGATTCAACAATAAGAAAGAGACTGGGCAAAAACAGCATCCATGGGAGAGTTCCAAGGCAAAAGCTATTGCTGACCAAAAAGAACACAAAGGCTCGTCTCACAATTGCCAAACAGATATTTTGATTATCCCCAAGACTGTGGGCAAATATTCTGTAGACTGATGCGACAAAAGTTTAACTTTTTGGAAGGTGTGTGTCCTGTTACATCTGGTGTAAAACCAACACAGCATTTCATAAAAAGAACATCATACCAACAGTCAAACATGGTGGTGGTAGTGTGATGGTCTGAGGCTGCTTTGCAGCTTCAGGACCTGGACAACGTGCCATAATTGATGGAACCATGAATTCTGCACTCTATCAGAAAATCCTGAAGGAGAATGTCCGGCCATCAATTTGTGACCTCAAGCTCAAACGCACTTGGGTTACGCAGCAGGGCAATGATTCCAAACACAGCAGCAAGTCCACCTCTGAATGTCTGAAGAAAAACTAAATTAAGGTTTTGGAGCGGCCAAATCAAAGTCTGGACTTAAATCCAATTGAAATGCTGTGGCATGACCTTAAACAGTCCATTCATGCTCGAAAACCCTCCAATGTGGCTGAATTAAAACAATTCTGCAAAGAAGAGAGGGCCAAAATTCCTCCACAGTGATGTGAAAGACTCACTGCCAGTTATCGCAAACGCTTGATTGCAGTTGTTGCTGCAAAGGGTGGCACAACCAGTTATTAGGTTTAGGGGGCAAGCACTTTTTCATTTAAAAACTGCATGTTGTGTTTACTTGTGTTATCTTTGATTAATATTTAAATATGTTTAATGATCTGAAACATTAAAGTGTGACAAACATGCAAAAAAAATTTAAATCAGGAAGGGAGCCAACACTTTTTCACACCACTGTATATATATACATATATACTAAAGGGTTGATTGAATGTAAGGAAATGAAAAATGCTAAATTAGTTATAAAGTTTAGCTAAAATGTCTATTTCTTATTTATTTATTTCACACATTTGGAATTCCAGTGAAAGCCACAGAAGTCCACCTTAAAGTCTTACATAAAATATGTTGCCTGTGTCTGTGTTATTATGCACATTAGCAACTCGTTGAGGTTCAGTGTTACAGCTTTTATTGTCATTCAGCTCTTAAAATGCAGAGACAAGTGCAGACATCTATGTGCAACAGTTGCAAACATTCTATCATATGTCACGGTGAGATATTTAAGTGCTATCCGGAATTCAGTTTTCTGACAGGTTGCATCTTTCAGAAGGTTTTCATGATGATGGGGTACGCTCTCCTGACACTGCTCATTGAATGGTTGTTAGTAAAGTGCTGGAGTTTGGCAGTCTCCACCACCCATTGCAAAGTTGTCTGGTCAGACAGAACCAGTGCAGTTCTATCGCCAGGCGGTGATGCATGTCAGGATACTCTCAGTGGAACACTTATAAAACTTAAGGGGGGTGAGAGAGTGCAGACATTGCTGTGCTTTTTTTTTCTTCAGTAAGTGTAAGGTGAATGTTTCTGGAGGGTTTTGAGGAGTTGTGCACAGTGAGGAACATAAAACTGAGCACTGATTGCACTGCTGATCGATCAAGTGTGGGTCGGCTGAGACCTTCCAAGTCAATAACCATCTCCTTTGCCTTTTTTCACATAGAGAGATTGGTTATTGGCCTCACGTTTGTAAGATGTTCCAATTCATTCCTGAAGGCCATGGTGCTCAACCCTTTTTGACTCAAAGGCCCCCCACTGTCAAATAAAAGACTCTACAGCGCAGGGAGGACGTGTTTGCTAGCGCCACCGAACTGACAGCGCAGCGCGAACATAAGAAGTTCGTATTTTTCCCTGCACGTTAACATAATGAAGATCAGTATTAAGTTAATAACCCTAAAATAAATGCAGTGCAAAATTCAAAATACATCATATTGAATTTACATACAATTTACAATTTTGAAAAGAGTTTGTTTTAAATCAATTAATTAAATTTTATTTATTTATTTATTTAATATGTAGCGTAGAGAAAAGCCTGACAAACGTAGCCATTATATAAAATTGCACTGTTAAAGTTAAAGAACATTACCTTGGATGTTCCTGGTCTTTAGAGACCAAAAAATAAAATAAAATAAAATAAAAATTCCTGGACCACAAAAAGCAAGGGTATGTTTGCAGCAATAGCCAACATTGTATGGGTCAAAATTGTCAATTTTTCTTTTATTCCAAAAATCATTAGGATATTACTGTAAGTAAAGATCATCCATGAAGATATTTTGTAAATCCCAAATAAATCAAAACTTAATTTTGATTAGTAATATATGCTAAGAACTTCATTTGGACAAAAGCGATTTTCTCAATATTTAGATTTTTTTTTTTTTTTTTTTTGCACCATCAGATTCCAGATTTTCAAATTCAATTTTTGGTTGTTTGGCTTCACATACAACGCACTGCAGCGCGGGAGATTGTATTAGCGCAGACCACTATAAATGTATTTATTCGTGTTAAAACCATGGCTAATTTTCGTAAGGGAACATGGAAACTCAGAGAGAATATTAGATGCGTTGATGGTGGTGAAATTATTACCGACATTAAAACACGTTATTAACATCAACAGCCGGAGTGCTGATGTCTTTTCAGGGCATAGCTGTCCGTCAATTATGATAATTTGCATTTAGCCGCAAACATGAGGTGTGAGCACCGAGTTCACCTTCAAATCATGAAGTCAAATTCACATTTCACTAAAACAGCACCATGGAGGAACAAATAGTCCCATGCCAGTGGGATAACAATATGATTTGCTATAAAGTGCTCTGTGAATAAAACTCAAAATAGAAAAATAGCTAATAGATGTGATGTGAAGGTAAATTACACAAAGTCATATCTTGTCATATCTGTCATATTATTTAGGTTCCTCCATTGTCCAAAACGTAGCGTATTGTCTAAAACAAAAGTTATGACTCTGTGTACGTTCACATACATTGATACTGGTCTGCGCTTCACTACAATACATTTTCCCGCGCTGCAGTGCGTCGCGCGGCTTTGCCACACAAATTTTGATAGGTGGCTATATAATAAAACAGGCGGTGTGCCAGAGGACTGAAAGGTTCTGCCTCGGCACGGTTTGTGTCAAGCCATTGGTTAATCTGGCTGTTTGATGAAGAGAAAGAGACCAAATGTAGCAGAAATAAACATCTGTAGAAGCAGAGGACTATTATTATTATTTTTAAGGACTATTATTATGTTGTAATGTTTGGTTGACCAATCAGCAGAGAGGGCGTTTCACTCCGCCCACTTGTAGAGATCGAATATTCAAGTAGTTTATCCCTTTTCTGTCCCTGAACGTAAAACGAAAACTGAAGCCGAATTCTTGATTTTTCGTTTTGTTTGAACAAATGAAAACGAAAATGTGGCGTTTTTTCATTTTCAGATTTCAATATTAAATAAAAACGAATTATCCGGTACACGGACCATTTTGCTTGACCAATCAGTGAAATGGGCGTTTCATTCTCCACACATGAAAATCGAACATTCGAGCTGTTTATCCATTTTCAACCCTGAATGTAAAACGGCAAATCAAGGCGATTTCTTGTTTTTCATTTTTGACAAAACGAAAAATGAAAATGGTGCCGTGTTCTCATGTTTCTATTTTCAATATTTAATCAAAAAACGAATGAACGCAACGTACACGGACCGAATATCTTAGTTGTGTATGTTGCAATGCTACTTCGTATGACCAACACAAATCCAAGTGTTATTATGGTCCGTGTACAGTCCGTGTACGTTGTGTTCAATCGTTTTTTGATTTAATATTGAAAACAGAAACATATTTTGTTTTATCAAAAACATGAAAAGACAAAAATTCACCTTAATTTTTCCTTTTTACGTTCAGGGGTAGAAAATGGATAAACAGCTTAAATGTTCGATTTCCACGTGTGAATTAAACGCCCCTTTTCACTGATTGGTCAAGCAAAAATGAAACGGTGCCATCATCATGTTGTCTTCAGTTTTGTACAACAGAATAAGAGTCCTCCGCTGTTAAAGCGTTTATTGCAACTCCTGCATTTCATCTCTCTCTCATCAAACAACCAGACGGAGTTTACTTCTGTGTAGGCATAGATTCTCTATGGCAATTATTGGGTGCTTATTGCAGAAATATGCATGTACCTCGGATCTGCAGCCACTTTACCCTTTTAGTCTATTTCTTTGGTGCACCGCACATTTTATTTAGCTGTCCAATTATCAAAATCTGTGTGGCAAAGCTGCGTGATGAACACGGGGCAAATGCATTTACATTATAGTGAAGCGCAGAGCAGTATTGATTTTAGTATATCCAGCAGTCATAACTTTTATTTTAGACAGTACAGTTTCATTAATAATGAGTATAAATTGATTTCATTTTAGATACAAAACAGTCTGTTTTATTTTACTTAAAACACAAGTGTTTCATTCTTGAATGAATCCGAGTCTTTGAATGAATCGTTTGAGTGAGTGGTTCAATGACCCATTTGCTTTGCTCCTGAACAAATCAGTATATTTGAACGAATCGGTTGAATTGATGACTCTATGACTCAATCATTAACACAATGACTTGCCGCCACCTACTGGCGATGTAACCTTCATAATTCAAGTATCCAATTGTTTCATTTTGTCACTCATTCCATATTTCTGTAGGCTATTCAAAATGTTTTTATTTCAAACATTAATCTCTCCATAATGCAACTGCACAGCAATTCAGTCAATGACAAAAAACAGCCATGTATTGGACCTGGAAATAACATCTCTACAGATATTATATAATATATAGTATAATATTAATCTACAAGTATCTCAAATATTGTTCACAAATCTGTCTAAATTTGTGAAAGTGAGCACTTCTCCTTTGCCGAGATAATCCATCCACCTCACAGGTGTGGTATATCAAGATGCTGATTAGACAACATGAATTATTGCACAGGTGTGCCTTAGGCTGGCCACAATAAAAGGCCACTCTAAAATGTTCAGTTTTATCACACAGCACAATGCCATAGATGTCACAAGTTTTGAGGGAGCGTGCAATTGGCATGCTGACTGCAGGAATGTCCACCAGAGCTGTTGCCCGTGAATTGAATGTTCATTTCTCTACCATAAGCCATCTCCAAAGGTGTTTCAGAGAATTTGGCAGTACTAACCGGCCTCACAACCAAAGACCACGTGTAACGACACCAGCCCAGGACCTCCGCATCCAGCATCTTCACCTCCAAGATCATCTGAGACCAGCCACCTGGACAGCTGCTGCAACAATCGGTTTGCATAACCAAAGAATTTCTGCACAAACTGTCAGAAACTGTCTCAGGGAAGCTCATCTGCATGCTCGTCGTCCTCATCGGGGTCTCGACCTGACTGCAGTTCGTCGTCGTAACCGACTTGAGTGGGCAAATGCTCACATTCGATGGCGTCTGGCACTTTGGAGAGGTGTTCTCTTCACGGATGAATCCCGGTTTTCACTGTACAGGGCAGATGGCAGACAGCATGTATGGCATCGTGTGGGTGAGCGGTTTGCTGATGTCAACTTTGTGGATCGAGTGGCCCATGGTGGCGGTGGGGTTATGGTATGGGCAGGCATATGTTGTGGACAACGAACACAGGTGCATTTTATTGATGGCATTTTGAATGCACAGAGATACCGTGACGAGATCCTGAGGCCCATTGTTGTGCCACTCATCCACGACCATCACCTCATGTTGCAGCATGATAATGCACGGCCCCATGTTGCAAGGATCTGTACACAATTCCTGGAAACTGAAAACATCCCAGTTCTTGCATGGCCAGCATACTCACCGGACATGTCACCCATTGAGCATGTTTGGGATGCTCTGGATCGGCGTATACAACAGTGTGTTCCAGTTCCTGCCAATATCCAGCAACTCCGCACAGCCGTTGAAGAGGAGTGGACCAACATTCCACAGGTTCAACAACCTGTTGAACTCTATGCGAAGGAGATGTGCTGCACTGTGTGAGGCAAGTGGTGGTCACACCAGATACTGACTGGTTTTTGGACCCACCCGGACCCCCCCAATACAGTAAAACTGCACATTTTAGAGTGGCCTTTTATTGTGGCCAGCCTAAGGCACACCTGTGCAATAATCATGCTGTCTAATCAGCATCTTGATATGCCACACCTGTGAGGTGGATGGAGTGTCTCGGCAATGGAGAAGTGCTCACTAACACAGATTAAGGGTGAATCCCATTTCTCTGTCTTACCCCTTCCCCTTACCCCTTCCCCTTAGTTTTGCGCGTTCACGTGAGAGTAAGGGCTATCCCAATTCTCGTTTTGATCGAGGGGTAGGGCTAAGGGGAAGGGGTAGATACCCCTTAAAACCAAGCATTTTCGCGAGCTTACTTGAAACCGAGGGGTACCCAGAACACACTGCGCAACCGGCAACAATCAAGTATTTTCGGCTTAAATAATTTATTTAAAAATTACGACAGTCTTGTTTTGTGCTCTAGACAGTCCTGTACATACATATTTGCAACCATGTTCTTAATTGAAACGTTTTTAAAAAATCGCTAGTTTGCGACGCTAACGTTACATTGCTGATTTGCACAACAGTCCCGCAGACTAGCCTTGAATGGACTCCATGCATGTCTACAGTTTTAACAAGTTTGTAAAACGATCCAAAGTTTGTGATCGACACTTGTCGGCTCTGGTGACGTAGCAGCCAGGTAGCGACGGTGTATGATGACGTAACCGTAACCAAGTGGTGTCTCATTTCATAGGGGTATATTTTCACCCCTAGCGCATACCACTCGGTTTCGAGGGACAAGGGCTAGGGGTAAGACGTAGGGGAAGGGGTAAGACAGAGAAATGGGATTCACCCTAAGACACATTTGTGAATTTTTTTTTTGAGAAATAGGCCTTTTGTGTATATAGAAAAAGTCTTAGATCTTTGAGTTCAGCTCATGAAAAATGGGGGCAAAAACAAAAGTGTTGCATTTATAATTTTGTTCAGTTTATATATATATATATATATATGGTACAACGGGGCTAAAGGCGCCCCAGGGTGTCGGGTCTTGGGTCTGATCACCTGGGTTTTCTGTCTCTGTGTTCAGGTGTTGTGTACGTGGCTTTGTTTTGACAGCTCGCCACGTGCGTATTTTCAGCGTGATTGTTTCCCCGCCCTCCTTGTCTCTCTGCTTGTTAGCTCATCTTGTTTCACACCGGGTTCTAGTCATCTCATTAGCATTCCCTTTATAGCTCCCTGTGTTACTCTGTCTTTTGTCAGACTGTTTGGTTATTTCCATTGTTCTGACTGTCTCTAGTTTGTATCGTTTACCTGTCCTGTCCTGTCCTGTCCTGTCCTGTCTTGCTCTGTTCAGGCTCCAGTGCTCCTTGCTGCTAGTTAATTATCCGGTACCTGTCTGTGCGCTCTG
Source organism: Onychostoma macrolepis (assembly GCF_012432095.1). Taxonomy (NCBI): domain Eukaryota; kingdom Metazoa; phylum Chordata; class Actinopteri; order Cypriniformes; family Cyprinidae; genus Onychostoma; species Onychostoma macrolepis. The sequence continues at coordinate 25,298,527 of NC_081171.1, forward strand.
ATTCCTGTGGGCTCCCTTGGCTTCCGCCGTTCCTGGGTCTTTGCAGGCTCGCTAGTGGATCGCTCTACCTTTCGCTCGGAATAGCGAACAGCCTTGCCGGCTCCGTCTCCTCTGCCGCTGTTGTGGCTTGCTCCAGCCGCTACCATCCACCCATCTGTGTGTGTAGGAAATCCCACATCCACACAAGCCGTCTGCGGGAGCGCTCCTCGCCTGTTATTGTTATTATTGTCTGCTCAATAAAGCCTCTGTTATTCCCGCATCTGAATCCAGCCTATTCCCTGACACAGGGTAAAAGGCGACCTTTGATATTATTTTCATCTAAATCACTAGATGGCACAAAAACATGGCATAGCACATAGCTTTTCAAGATGCACGTGTATATCTGTCTGATCCTTGACACGAACGTACGCAGCAGCGCAAAGTTGATTCTGTGCTTACCTGATCCAATATTTTATGTTTTTTTAAATGTTGTAGATTTAAGTATCAAATGAGAATCACTAAAATTAGTGGTCTTCATGATTTTCATGAGTTTTATGAGTTTTGTTTAAGATAATTAAAGCAACATTTTTTAAAAAAAATGAAAGAATATGTTATTTAATTATATATATTATATATATATTATATAAGTATGGTATTTGGGGTAAGGCTGACTTTTCCATTTGTTGACATGACATGCTTAGATTCAGACGAATATTAGATTCGAACGATATTAGATATAATCACCATGTTTAGAATGAAACCATCATATTTAAAAACATGATATTAATCATATCATATAATAAAATATAATTTGTTGTTACTACTGTAAATATATATTCATTTATTATTGGATCTCCTTCAATGCTTTCAGAATATTTGGTAACACTTCACAATAACAGTACATGAATTATCATGTACTAATACCTTAATTAATAATTACTTGACTATGAACTAATGAAGAGTTAAGACATGTATTAATCAAGAACTAATGAAGAACTAACTTAACTACAACATGAGTCATATGAATTACCTCATGAATAACACCACCTTAATTACATGTTAGTTCCTGCATGTTAGTTAATGTATTAATTAACACTTTGGGGTAAACTAAATCAAACATGCTCTAGAAGAAAGATTCATGAAAATGGCAGACTGCAAAATTGTTTATAAATTTTCCACCTGCAGCTATGTCACAAACATCAGTGAATGACAGTGGATTTCTTGCAATATTTATGTTTAACCAACTCATCCAACGCACAATGATGCATTCATAATTAAAAACAACTTCATCTCATCCTGTTTTGAGTGATTCCACTGCTGCCCTCCTACAATAATGTATTCATTAAGCAGATGCGATTTTCCAAATTAAAATCAGTGTTATCATAGAGATGATGGTTATGTTATGGATTGGTTTACTGTCTTTATATCATAATAATGCACTGAAATCAGACGTTTGTCTTGAGTTCTTGCTCTTCTTTTGGGCCACTATTGCTCCTTCAAAATGTTAACCTTCCTCCTACCGTTCAGTTCCTTCTCCATCCAAATGCAGCCACATGACCTCTGCTCTTCTACTTTTTTACAAACCACCAAAAAACACCAAATATCTGTTCCCTATCGAATGGAAACTCGCACTGCGTCCCCTAGAGGACACTTTGGGGAACGCCCTCAGCGGGACCGGTGTCTGAAGTGCATGTGGAACATGACAATGAACTTGACATTGGCCTATGACGTGTTACTGGTGCGACCATGAGTATAAAAGGGCACCTGTAGAGCACGTCATCAGCTTCTTGTCTTCAGGAGCCGTTTGTTTGTGTGTGCTTGTGTGAAGCAGAACTTTAAAAAAAGAGAAAGAAAAGCGATGAGTGAGCACAGTTTTAAGAGATGTGTCCCACCGTGCGAAAGGTACATCACTCCTAGCGACTCACATGAGCTTTGTGTAGTGTGCCTGGGGTGCAGCATGCACGGTCGGCTCTTGAGGGGCGGCTGTGCTCACTGTGATCGTTTCACAGTGAGGCAGCTGCGCTCCCGCTTGGCTCTGTTTACAGAGGACGGAAGCCAAGCTTCTGTGCCTCGTGGTGCTGGACCCGCTGCTGCCGAGGCAGCGCGCCGTCTGCACTCATGGGGCTCGCAGTTAGATCTGGCCGATGAGCTTGGGACGGGTCTCTCCTATCCCAATCCTCGGTCGCCAGCTCTGTTGCTCTCGAACCGAATCTGAAGCCCACTCGGTTTCTTCCGGTCCGGCAGAGAGCATGTTACTCGGCCGGTCCAGCTCCGAGGAGATAGACGTGACAGGAGTCGAGGCGGACGCAACATCACAAACCGCCTCCTCCTCGTCACCCGCGTATGGGGAACTCCTGGACGTCATGACCCGCGCAACTGCCAGGTTAACCCTGGACTGGTCAGCGGAGGTGCAGGAACGCGCGTCTACTAGCCGGCTGGATGAGCGCTTCCTAGCGGGTCATAAACGCTCCGCCCCCCCGAGCCTTCCTTTCCTCCCTGAGCTTCACAGCGAGCTGCTGAGGTCATGGAGGAATCCCTTTTCTGCCCGCGTCTTTCCCCCTAGCAAGTCCAACTACGCTAATGTAAAGGGGTTGGAAGACAGCGGGTACACGAAGATGCCTCGGATGGAGGAGTCCCTTGCGGGTTATCTGGCTGCTCCCCTGGCATCTTCGTGGAGGGCTCCTACTCTGCCTTCGAAGCCGTGCCACTTTACGTCTAGGCTCGTCGGCAAGGCATACGCGGCGGCTGGGCAGGCGGGCGGTACCCTGCATACCATTTCGGTATTGCAGGCTTACCAGGCGGATCTGCTAAGGGACGCTGATGCGGCGGGGGGTGTGGCTCCTGTTGAAATCGAGGAGCTCCGCCGCTCATGTGACCTCCCCGCTAGAAATTGTACGTTCCCAGCACGTTCTGAGAACGTCCCCGCTGGTGTCAAGGACGTCACCTGGTAACGTCCCCAGAACGTTCTGAGAAGGTCATGATGTCGAGTTCTTTAAAGGGTAAGGGGACGTTATTTGGGGGACCTTAGCAGAACTTTCAGGACGTTCTCTGAACGTTTAGGGGACCATATTTTATTTGGAAATTTGACGTTCCCTGAACGTCCCCGCTGGTGTCAAGGACGTTACCTGGTAACGTTCCCAGAACGTTCTGAGAAGGTCATGATGTCGAGTTCTTTAAAGGGTTAGGGGACGTTATTTGGGGGACCTTGGCAGAACTTTCAGGACGTTCTCGGAACGTTTAGGGGACCATATTTTATTTGTTTTCAAGACCTTTGGGGGACCAACCTAGAATATTATTTTTTGGTCCTATTTAGGTATTTCCATCACATTTATTGAATATTTTCAGAACCTTTAGTAACATTACAGGAAACTTTAGGGGATCAAACTATAATGTTACTGCAACACACACTGGTTCTTGGTCTGCAAAACCCAATCGGGCATAAGCACTGTGTCTTCACACTTAACATATTAAAAGATAAAAATACAAAGCAGGAATTCTTCATTCATTTACATTGTGGGTGAGAGAGAGGGGGCAGAGAAAGCACAATCAATTCAATTGAATTCAAACTGGCTTTATTGCCATGAAAACTTCCATAGAATCAACATTTGCCAAAATAACGGTAAACAGTAACAGTATAACAATTTACATTAATTATATAAAATGTGTGTGTATGTGCGTGTGTCAGTCGCTGTCTGCATCTTCAGGTGCCCGAGTTGTTCTTCTGCTGCCTGAAAAAATGCATAAATAACAATATTTACCAATCACTTCAATTGCTTTTTAATTACACTTAGGTATATACAGTGGTGCTTGAAAGATGGGCGAACCCTTTAGAACAGCGGTCACCAACCTATCGATCGAGATGGTAGATCTTTATCACTGCCCCAGTAGATCCCAAAAATAATAGTAAAGCAGTAACCAAGGAAATGCTATATCATGGCTGGTTCATAAGTGCTATCTGCTGTTAGAGAGTGAATTTGAGCCTCATTCAGTCCAGCTATCTTTGTTTCATGCAGATGTTTTATGTAGCAAAAAATAAAATACATAAAACCTCAAGTCAGAACATTCTGTTTTTGTTTTAAATCCTGAAATTCTACAATCAATTCAAATGAAAAACAACTGCTCGTGCACCATATGTCTATCGTCTTAGTTTAGATCATGATTAAAATGCAGTGGTTGCCTTTATTGCCTTTTATTTGTGTTAAAGGCTAGTTTGTTTGTTACAATTAAATAGCCAATAAATTTGCTTTTAAAAAATCAGTATCAGAATAAGCTAAAAAAAACCTGATAATGTTTTAGGTACATTTAGCACCACTGTATGTACTAAGTAAATAAGTGAAGGGATAAATCAAACAGTTATGCTATTCTAGAGATTTTATTATTATTATTATTATTATTATTATTATTATTATTATTATTAGAGATATATATATACACACACACATACATACATACATACATACACACACACACACACACACACACACACACACACACACACTCACAGTGGGTAAAATAAGTATTGAATACACATCACAATTTTTCTCAGTAAATACTTCTCTAAAGGTGCTGTTCCACAAAAGTTGTTTGCACCGTGCTCTTCCGTCGCTTGATCTTGTGTGTGTGTGTGTCTGCATGTAGGGTTAATAATAGCTCAGTGAATAAAACAGCTTACAGCTTACTTTTCGGCCTTTCAGGCTGTAATTTGACCAGGCCTCATTGGTAGCTAGTTTCCGGAGGATTTTTCTCACAGCATCCCCAATGCTGCTCCGTGCGACCAAGCAAGCGGCTCGCGCCATCGGCCGCTCCCTTGCGGCGCTCGTTGTCACGGAGAGGCATTTATGGCTTAACCTGTCGGGGCTAAAGGAGAAGGACAGGTCTTTTCTCCTTGATGCCCCGGTTTCGCCTGCCGGGCTTTTCGGAGCTGCTGTCGAGACAGTGGTTCGTAAGTTCAGGGAGGCGAAGGTTAAGTCAGCGGCGTTTGAGCACTACATCCCTCGCCGTAAGCGGCGTCCGTCCGGGCAACCACCTGAAGCTGAGCCGGCCACCGTGCCCAGCTGGCGGCAGATCAGAAGGCGAGCGTAGCTGCAAGAGCACCGCCCCCGAGGGGTCGGGGCACTAGGCAGCAACCTCGCGTATGGCAGAGACAGGACCTCAGGGACGTTATCGATGCCAAGAAAGGCAATTCGAAGCCTTGAGTCCAGGGCTGTGTTTTTTTTTTTTTACTGTTAAAAAAGCAAACCTTTGTTAATAAAGCCCCTTAGTCAATTCGTAGTTTTCCCAGTACAACGGCGGTTTCCCGTTGTATCGGTGTTAGGTTATGATATGTGCTGAGGAACGTATGCTTTCCGCGAATCGCCTCCCACTTCCTCAGTTATCCTTCTCTTTGTTATACGAATTGTGTTTTGGGTTTAGAAAGTTGGGCAGAGTCCTTGTTGTTTCCCACTTCTTATGTCATTTAAACGGCAGGTCGCCTTCGTTCTGCACAAGATTATAAAATGTGTTGAGAAGGTGGGCAGTATTGCAGTTTGCACTCCCACTTCTTTATCTGTTACACTATAAGCAGGCCTCTGTATTACGTTAACATTGTGAGAGGTATGCAGAGACGGTGGGCTATTCCGCGGCTCGCGTCCCACTTCCTGGGCTCTAATCCTCACAATATTATATGATTTAAAGTAGATGGGCAGTATCGCTTCTCGCGTTCCCACTTCTTTTTATGTACTATATGACATCGCGCCGGGGGAGGGTTTCCTCCGTTTGCACTCAGAGATGAGAGGTATGCGGAGTTAGTGGGCTATTCCGCGACTCGCGTCCCACTGTAACCTTTGAGATACTACGGTTAGGAAGAGGGGTAGTATTGCCTCTCGCGTTTCCAATTTTTAGCACTGTTGTGCAATGAGGCCCTCTCGTTTCACTTAGGGTCGTGGATAGAGAAGCTGACCCGCTTCAACTCTGACCCTTACAGTGTGTTGGCTGTTGCTGGTGTATTTCTGGGGATGAGAACTCCTTAGAGGCTTGTGCCTGCTGATAAGGCACTCGTTCCTTCAGCATGGCAGCGTGGGTATTCGTTCCCCAAAGTGTCCTCTAGGGGACGCAGTGCGAGTTCCCATTCGATAGGGAACGTCTCAGGTTACCCATGTAACCATGGTTCCCTGAGAGGGGGAACGAGACACTGCGTCCCCTTGCCATGCTTCAGGCATTCTTGTGCACGTCTCCTTCAGACAAGAAGCTGATGACGTGCTCTACAGGTGCCCTTTTATACTCATGGTCGCACCAGTAACACGTCATAGGCCAATGTCAAGTTCATTGTCATATTCCACATGCACTTCAGACACCGGTCCCGCTGAGGGCGTTCCCCAAAGTGTCCTCTAGGGGACGCAGTGTCTCGTTCCCCCTCTCAGGGAACCATGGTTACATGGGTAACCTGAGACGATTTAGATGAGCTGAATATGTATAAAACGTGTAATTGATAACTTTTTAAAGATGTGCCCTCCAAGACAAGTCATGACATGATACATTGACAACTCATGAGTTCATGTTAAGTTATAAGTAATTAATGATGAGTTAATAATATTGTGCCCCCCCAAGTAAAGTCATGGCATTATGATACATTAACAAGTCATGAATTAATGTTAAGTTAATGATATTGTGCCCCCCCAAGTAAAGTCATGACATTATTAACAAGGCATGAATTAATGTTAAGTTAATGATGAGTTAGTAATATTGAAATGATAACATTTCGTATTATTGTGTGATTTCTGCTGCCAGCTCGTTTCCAATAATAGGCCTACAAGTTAAACAAGACTTAACTTTAAACCTTAAAATAAATAACATTTTAAATGGTTTAACCTTTACTTGTCATGAAATGTTTACTTTGTTTGCAATGGGCCACAAAAGGCGTAATCTCCGACATGCTGTGACTGACAATAGAACTATAAAAAAAACCACCAAAACCGCAACATAATTACGAAATGAAACAATTTTATTCGTGCGCTGTAATCCAGGTCTTCAGAATCCATACGCCTGCGAGGAACAGACCCAAATCCAAGCCTTTATTCGACGATCTTCATCTCCATCCCGAGCAGCGAGTCCAGCGACCATAAACAGCAAAGCCCGCGCTGACTGACGCGTTCGTTACAAATTCAAATGTTGCAGCTTCAAACGACAGGTTTTACGGCAGGATAATCGAACGCTCATTGGCTCTCGCCTGCCTTCGTCACAGATCGCGACATGCCGTGTTTCTGGTGAGGTGTGTATTTGAATGATGCTAGCACGTGCACGCTTTCACGAGTTCACTGAGAGGGAGAGATCAGGAAAATAATCTGGATAATATTTTCAGCGATTAACAACATAAATTCTGCTCAAATGAAGATATCAATCTTTCATTTGAAAGCCATGTTTCTAGCATCTGTAAAACTGCGTTTTTCCATCTCAAAACTAAATTGCGACCTATGCTCTCAACGTCAAATGCAGAAATGCTAATTCATGCGTTTATGACCTCAAGGTTAGACTATTGTAAATAAATGATTGTAATTGCATTTATCTGTCTGTCATGTTTTTCTTCTACTGTACATAAATAGCTATGTTTAGGTGTAGATGTAGGAGTGGAATTAGCGATTATAAAAACTTTTAATGCTATATTGTTACTAAAATGGTTATTTTCTTGCATGTTTATAAAATGTTTAGGTTTGGAGGGAGGTTAAGAGGTCTAAAAGTCTAAATCACTTATTGATAAAATGATAAAAATGCATTGATAAGAATATCTTAATGAAATAAAAACAATATTACTAACTCATCATTAACTTAACATTAATTCATGCCTTGTTAATGTATCATAATGCCATGACTTTACTTGGGGGGGCACAATATTATTAACTCATCATTAATTACTTATAACTTAACATGAATTCATGAGTTGTCAATGTATCATGTCATGACTTGTCTTGGAGGGCACATCTTTAAAAAGTTATCAATTACACATGTTTTATACATATTCAGCTCATCTAAATCAGATATTTGGTGTTTTTTGGTGGTTTGTAAAAAAGTAGAAGAGCAGAGGTCATGTGGCTGCATTTGGATGGAGAAGGAACTGAACGGTAGGAGGAAGGTTAACATTTTGAAGGAGCAATAGTGGCCCAAAAGAAGAGCAAGAACTCAAGACAAACGTCTGATTTCAGTGCATTATTATGATATAAAGACAGTAAACCAATCCATAACATAACCATCATCTCTATGCTAACACTGATTTTAATTTGGAAAATCGCATCTGCTTAATGAATACATTATTGTAGGAGGGCAGCAGTGGAATCACTCAAAACAGGATGAGATGAAGTTGTTTTTAATTATGAATGCATCATTGTGCGTTGGATGAGTTGGTTAAACATAAATATTGCAAGAAATCCACTGTCATTCACTGATGTTTGTGACATAGCTGCAGGTGGAAAATTTATAAACAATTTTGCAGTCTGCCATTTTCATGAATCTTTCTTCTAGAGCATGTTTGATTTAGTTTACCCCAAAGTGTTAATTAATACATTAACTAACATGCAGGAACTAACATGTAATTAAGGTGGTGTTATTCATGAGGTAATTCATATGACTCATGTTGTAGTTAAGTTAGTTCTTCATTAGTTCTTGATTAATACATGTCTTAACTCTTCATTAGTTCATAGTCAAGTAATTATTAATTAAGGTATTAGTACATGATAATTCATGTACTGTTATTGTAAAGTGTTACCGAATATTTACTTATTAAAATGATTTTGTTTCTGTATTTTAAAATATATATTTTTATATTAACATATTTTAATGACAGTATATTTATTAAACAAAAATTAATTATTTTGTTATTCAAAATAAGCAGAAAATAGTACAAACTTTGCTTAAAGTGATTGTTTAGAACAAGTATTAACTTAGACATTATTTAAAAAAACATTATTTTCGCTGAAGTATTTTTTATTAATACCGTGGGCCTTTTACCCCATGCTGGTGGGCCTTTTACCCCGTGTGTGGGGTTAAAGGCCCCCCTTGCCCCCTCATACATTTATAAGATTTTTAAACAAAATAAACAGCTTGAATGATTTATTTTCACACCAAATCTGTTGCTCCATTAATGTTCAATACAACGTATATATCTTTTCTGCAATTATACATTTAGGCAGTGAATAGCACATTTTTTTCTTAAGGTGGGCCTTTAGCCCCGTTGTACCCTATATTATAATATTATTATGTATAGTAGATTAATATTATCAGGGTACAACGGGGCTAAAGGCCCCCCTTAAGAAAAAATGTGCTATTCACTGCACTTAAAAAGGATAATTGTATGATGTAAAGTATAATATAATGATTATTATAAATATGATTCATTGGAATAATAAAATGACTAAATGATTTTAAATTAATTAATCAATGAATGAAGAATAATTAAATGTAAAAGAAAGAAAGTAAAAACACAAATGCACATGCTGAGCCACTTAGCCTATTCTCTTGATCAGAAAGTGATAATTGATGCATTCCAAGTGTACCACTGAGTATTTCCCTGAAAGATGGCGAGACAGATTTACAAACTTGTTTTTTTTTGTTAAAAACCTCTGAACAATGAAACCTCACACTGAATGCATAACTTGACAGTACAACGCAAGATTGAAAACTCCCGGCTTAATTTACCTGTTGCACCAGTTCAACCTCGTCTGTCCAGAGTAAGCAAATATTGAACCTAAGAGACTACATGCATATGCACACGTTTGAATTAATAAATGCCTTAGTAAGTTGCTTTCCAGCTTTGCAGGAAGCCAAGAGCACTTGGGAGTCTTTGACAACAGCTATTTAGTAAAACTATTAAAACACATCCATGATGTAAGCACTATAATGCTTCAAAGAGAATCCAGTGGTAAAATTAAAATCTTTTTATAAATCAGCTATGCAGGAAGAGTATTGTTATACTGAGGGAAATACATGTACTTGTACACTGGTTTCAAGTGAGTGTGATAGCGTAAACATTTTTATTAAAACAAAGAAACATGCTGGTAATGTACTACAATAACTGCAATCTTGAAGCTAGGTCAACCATTGTTAACACAAAAGTCCCACCTGCATGGTCAAACTAATTATACATAATTCAAAACAAATTACAATTTGGAGATTAAAAGAAAATAACCTTTTATTAAGTAGGTAATGAACTCAGTCTCATTCTCACAAGCATGATTTGTATATTAAAAATGTTGTAATAAACTTGTTGAATTTCTACTTGCATTTTATTTATTTTGATTACATTACTGCTGCAATCCAGGACAGACTGACATGATTTTCTTTTTTTTTTTCATTAGTTAGCCACTCTATTACTCACATTAGATCAATTAATAATATACAACTACATTTCAACTGATTAAAATGTATAAATGATTTATGGAATTATCAGTGAATGGCAAATGTTTAAGCTTTTATTAAATATTTAAAAATTGTATGTTTAATTTACTTGAATCCTTGTTCCTGTGTTTAATTTCAACTAGTATCCTTTGTTCCCCATGTTCCTGCTTCTCATTATTTATCATAGCTACTGATCTGGTTCCTCTTCGTTACTGATTCATTTCACCTGTGTCTCTTGTTTCCTTTGTTGGCACCTTGTTAATATAATGCCTATTTGAGTTATTTTGGTCAGTTCTCATTAATATATTGTTTGATTTGTGTTCATGCTGTGTGTTCCTGTTATCTGATTATTTTTTTGATAGTTATAAATCTATTAATTTAATAGATAATAAAATGTGACAGAGCTTAAAAAAAAAAAAAAATCTACCTTTTTATAATTAATGTGGGTGCTCTTCTTCATATTTCATTCACATGAGAATTCCATAGCAGCATCAGCTCATACACACACATTGTCAATACACACAAACACGCATGTGGAATTTCCACACTTTTTTTCTGAGCAAATTACAACTAGTTCAAATTTCAGCTCTCAGTGGAATGTAATGTGACTTTTTGGAATTGCACAGAACCGGTCTGTGGGGGAATAATGTTGAATAAAGGTATGTTCGGCTGACATTTGGAGTTGATCCAGTGACGATTGTTTGACACCTTTTTGTGTGTTCATTCAGAATGAGCCAGCCTCCTTGCATGCTTCTCTTACTTAAACCAGAACGACTGTCAGGTCACTTGTGCATTTTACCCTTGTTGTCAAGGGGAATAGATCTCTAGGGTTACAGTTGTGATCAGTCAAATTGTATCATGTTTCTACAAGACTTTTACTGGCCCTTAATAGGTTTTCTTATTTTGGCCGATTCTGGGTCTGCCTGCGAATACTCACCAGGCATATGTGGGGCCTGGGCAGATGGTGATATACGGATAGGAGTACTCAGTTCCTGCCATTCTAAAGTACAGACACTACATGTGCGAGAACGTCCTGAAAAATACAACTGCTCAGAGTAAGTATATGTATATATATATATATATATATATATTATTATTTTATTCATTTATTTATTTTTTGTCATATATGTACAGTAATTTGTGCTTGTGTGTGTTACCATGCAACCTAGAATACTCATCATTTAAATGCACATTTTATTCGTTGGAACATTTTACTTGTTGGAATGGAATAACTAAAAATCTGTAACCTAACAAGTACCTGCAAGCTTATTTGTTAATAATGTTAATAATACTGTACAGTACACCAAATGCTATTTGATTTATGTAAATAACAATAATACTATTATTTAAATTAAAAAAATATATGATATAATGAATAATTATTGCTAATTTAAAAAAATATATATATTATTAATAAACTGGGATGAAACATGCAGATGGTTGCTCTGAGCACAACAAATATGAGATGAAGTGAGTCATACTGTTTTTATCCACTTTTAACTTTAATATTTAGTATGTCCACCTTTTGCCGCAATTACAGCAACACATCTATCTGGCATAGTGTCAGTGTAGTTCCTAAGAACTTCAAAACTAATGTTAACACATGCCTTCTGCAACTCAAGCCAATGGCTTTCCTTTGAATGTACAATAGATCTGTCCAGTTTATTTTCCAACTCGCTCCAAATTTGCTCAATGGTGTTGAGGTCTGGACTTTGGGCCAGTCCATCATTTTCAATGTTCCAGCAGATTCCTTCCACCGCAGGTAGTTCCGGCAATAGTTCGTTTCATGGGTATTGTAATGGCCAGTTCAACAAAAACAACTGAAACATCTTACATATGCCACCACTGTATGTGTGTGTGTGTGTATATATATATATATATATATATATATATATTGTTACTGTTAACAAACAGGCAATATGCAACAGGCCTTTTGACATTGTAACTAGAATATTTTAATTTAATAGAACAGCTAGAATGAGCAAATTTATATCAGCTTAACTGAGAACTAGTGAATTAGAGTCAAATCAAATCTGAAAATCAGCCAATATTAAGCCCTATTAATTGTTCTTACAAATGTGGAGTGATTGTTATAAACTGTACAAAACTAGGTCAAGTTTATACAGAAAAATAGTAAGAATCTATTTCTTAGATTAGAAAGTTGAATATGCTATTCTTTTCATTTCTAATCAAGATTTCTCTCATTTTCTTGTAGATTAAATCTCATTTCGCTTGTAAGGACTCTAGCTGTTGTGCATACTATTGAAACAATCAATAACTCCAGCTTCCTCCCGGGTGTGCGACTGGGCTACTATATCTGTGACACTTGCTCTGATGCATCAAAAGCCATTCAGAGCACTGAGCAGCTTCTCGCTGTGAATGGGACACTGTCTCTGCAATGTGAGGTGCATGAAAGGCCTAATGTAAAAGCAATCATTGGAGCACGTTTCTCGGAGGACTCTCTGGCAGTGGCTCGGCTTCTGAGTCTATACATGGTCCCACAGGTTAGTAACATTATGTTAATTTAGAGTGAATCTTTAGGTAATTTGATTCAGTTTTGATTCAGGCAGTCAAAAACAATTCTTGATGAATCTCAGTTGTGTAGCGACAGTGGCAAAAAACATCAACAATAAATATTCCTTATCTTTTTTTTTTCTCTCTCTCTTAAAACAGATAAGCACAACATCATCTGCACAAACACTTAGTGACAGGGTGCGATACCCAGCATTCCTGCGCACAATTCCCAGTGATGTTCACCAAACCAAAGCTCTGATTAATTTCATGAAACACTTTCACTGGGACTGGGTTGGCGTGGTCTATGGGGATGATGACTATGGGAAAAATGCCTTACAAAGTTTCTTAGCTGATTCAGAAGCTGCAGATATCTGTCATGCTTTCAAAGAAGTGTTGCCTCATTACCTAGCACACAATGAAATCGACAAAAGGATCCAAGAGGTGGCAGAAACAATCCGCTTATCCGAAGCTAAAGTTGTGGTCCTTATCTTAAAGGAAGAGCTGGTCTCTAAACTGTTCAAGGAGATGATTCGGCAGAACATCTCGCGTACTTGGATCGCAAGTGATGCTTGGTCAATGTCACGAAATATATCTCAAATGGAGGGAATCAACCAACTGGGTGACATTTTTGGGTTCACTTTCATCACTGGTCCCAATCCCGGTTTTAAGGAGTTTTTGCAGCAGCTGACTCTTGCTCCGGGCTCTGTAAACCTCTTTCTTGAGGAGTATAAGCAGTTAGGGAAAGATACTGGTTTTCTAACAGAAGCTGTTGACATCAGCATGACCTACGGTGAAAGGTTAGCTGTATGGTCCATTGCTCATGCTTTGAGACATCTTCTAAACTGTAATGAAACTGATTGCCCTGGAGAACGGGATTTTCCACCATGGAAGGTAAGGAAACTGTTTACCTCCAATTTTGGAGATATCTTTATAGTAACATGCATAACACAGAAGCAAAGTGGTCTTGATATCATTTCTATATACATTATTGCAAAAGTTGGAACCTTATTTTATGTATGTCTTTTCTTTTGGAAAGCTCCTCAAGGAACTGAAAAAGGTCAATTTTACTATGGATAATCAAATGTTCTATTTTAATGCATCTGGATATTTCATGAATGGATACGATTTGATAAACTGGCAACCACAAGAAGCAATTGGTCAGAGACGTTTTGTTGTTGTTGGAAATTACAATCTGACGAAAAAAGAAGTTCACATTAAGGCACCCATAATATGGAGTAATCCAAGCAATACGGTGAGAATAACTAATTATAAAACTCATCAGCTATATATGTAATCACATAACATCCTAAAACGATGCATACCCTCCTGAAAGGACCAGCAAAAATTTCCATGCTGATCCAAGCTGTAGGTGGACAGCCCATATGTTGTTCACAGACAAAAGATACTTCAACCAGCATGGTCTTTCCAGTTAACCAGAGGCCAGCCAGCATATCAGCATGAACCCATCATTGCTTTCCTGTAGCTCAAATAGTAGAGCATGGCGCTAGCAACGCCAAGATCATGGGTTCGATTCCCAGGGAAAGCAAGAGCTGATAAAAAAATGTAAAAACTGTAACTTGAATGCAATGTAAGTCGCTTTGGATAAAAGTGTCTGCTAAATGCATAAATGTAAATTGTTGGTCTTTTCAACTGGGTATTATTACCTATTGCATATAAGGATTATGTATTAACCACGCTTCCATGCATGTTATTGTAGGTTCCTGTTTCCATGTGCTCTGCTATTTGCCCTCCTGGTACAGCTAAGAAACTCCTCAAAACATCATGCTGCCATAATTGCACACAATGTTTAGAGGGTACTTACTCTAATGAAACAAGTAAGTAATCAATTGTAAGTATATGGTGTTGTTAAAGGGTAGAGTTTTATTAATGATTCTTGTTTCATTTTTCACTCAAAATTAGAATTTGAGCCAGTAAGTACACAACTGATGTAAAAATGTACTGAAATGAATGTCAAATTTTGATGTTTCAACCACATACTGTATGTCAATAGAGCCAATAATTCTGTAACTTTTTAAAAAAGGGAACATTCTGTACATATTATAAGATACAATTTGATTGAAATATATCCTAAAATCAACTTTGTCTTTTAGACTGGCCGAATTGCCTTCCTTGTGAAAATAGTACCTGGTCTTTGAAAGGATGGACTTCCTGTAAGCCAAAGAAAGAGGACTACTGGAAATGGGATGGATCCCATGCTATAGTTCTACTTACATTTACTGCAATAGGTTATCTTTTGTTGTTGTTCACCCTTATCATCTTCTTTGTCTTGTATGGAAAACCAGTCATGAAACAGGCAGGGGGAAACCTATGTTTTGTAATGATGGTAGGGTTAGCACTCAGCTATACTAGTGTCATATTGTTCATTGGCAAACCCAATGTTCACATTTGCAGGGGTCGACAGATCTTGTATGCCTTAGGGTTCTCTCTCACAGTTTCATGTATTTTGGTTAAAGCTCTACGCACCTTTGTATCCTTTCTTCCACCGTATCGCCAGGGGCAAGCTAAAAGGTTTTACAAGCCCCCTGTCATCATAACATGTGTTACTCTCATTCAAGTCCTCATCTGCATCTTCTGGTTGATATTTGATTCTCCAGCAGTAGAGGCGTTTCAATCTGACCAAAGCATGATAATTACTGTACAGTGTAATGAAGGATCTGGCATTGGATTTGGCATCATGCTTTGCTATATTGCACTGCTCGCATTTGTCTGCTTTTTGATGGCCTTCAAAGGGAGAAAGGTACCTCAGGCTTTCAATGAGACTGGACACATCATCCTAAGCATGCTAATTTACCTTTTTGTGTGGGTCTGTTTCACCCCTGTATACATTGCTAAGGTCAACGAGCGCTATTCAATCCAAGCAGCTGCCATCTTGGTGTCATGTTATGGAGTTATTTTCTGTCACTTTGCACCTAAATGGTACATGGCTCTCTGCAAGAAGAAAGAACAGCTTACTCGAGAGGCATATATTGCAAGAGTAAATACTCACATCATTGGCTCAGTTGACTTGATCCCAGAGATAACACTGGAAAATGGTTGTATAATGGGGTCACAAAATACCATTAACTCAGTTGATACTGGTTTGGGTTCAATTAATTTAGAATTCCCTTACCAGACATTACGGAAAAGAACTAGGAGCAAATCCATTTGATAAGTGTGCACACATTAATGTTTAAAGGGTTATATCATGACCTTTAAAGGAACTTAAAAGAACTAGTGGATTACTGCTGACATTATTATTATTTTTGTAAATATTAATTAGTAAACTGGCAAGAAAAACAATATATCCGCAACAACCTAAGATTGTGATATTAATGCTATTGCATTACTTATGTTGCTGAAGGTTAAAAAAAGTATTCATAAGACAAATGTTATGAATTACATAACACACAACACAGCACTCTTGTTTGTGTTTTATTGCGTAATTATAAGCAACTTGTATGTAATATATTGAATGTAATGTCTTTTTTTTTGCAATATTATCTGAGTGGCATTTGGACACGAATAAAGGTAAACTCTTCAATAAAAGACAATGGCCTTTCTTTTATACACACATGGCTTGTGGAGGTCGTCATGAGATCCAGAGATTACATTAATACATTGTTGTGATGCATAGCTTCAGCTGCCTGCACAGAAAACTATCAATCAGGCAGGAACAGGAAGGGGAAGCAATTCCCCTCTCTATCATTGATGTCAGAATGCCAGTCAGCGGCTATAGCTGAATAAGGGTTCTTGTGTCACAGTGCTAATATAAAAGTATTAAAGGGAGAGAACCAAAGCATCAGATTCTGAGAGAACCAGTGCATTAGATCTCTGACAATGTTGTTATTATCACTGCATTTATTAAGATGTGAACTGTTTTATGTTTTGATTAAAACAACAAACAATGTGCTGAAATAAAATATATGTCTGGAATAAATATATTTCTCTGTTCAAAAGGTTGAAACAAGATAAACTAAATCAAGTGGAATATTTATAATGTACAGAAGTTCACTGAACAGAATTTTATTTTAGATTAACTTTTCTATGGGACACTGGGTTTGAGCTATAAAAAGCTACCTGAAAACAACTGTGATTACCTTAATGAGCTTAAAGATTTGAGACTGTGTGTTTTATTTGCTCTGAGGTGACATATGTGCATGCTTAGGACTACTCCCAAATCCTTACTAATCTCTTCAGCTGCTCGTCCTCCAGAAGGTAGAGAGGGACTCTACGGCATTAGACAAAATGCTTGACAATGCTTGCTTCAAAAGAAATACAAACACTTTAGATCAGTGGTGGAATATTTTATTCATTTATTTATTTTAGTTTTTTTTCCATATTTTAACTGAAAGAGAAGAGACTCCTTTGGCACATCACATTTGTTTTTCCCAAAATCCTTCTAAGGTGATTTCCTAGGATACAAAGAGACAGTCAAATACAACTGTGTGTCTGGTAATTACAGTCATCTGAAAATGACAAGTGCAGCTGGTGATTCTAAACCAGCCTGCCATCAGATGGAGTGGTCTGCCTCCTTGTCTTTGTTGGACTGTATTTTTGCAAAATCTTGGTGAACTGCAATTGCTCTGAAATGGGCTGCTCTCCTTCACGTGGGGATGGTCTCCACTCGGCACAGGGTGCATTCCGAAGAGGGAGAACTCTACTTCCAGGAACTCACGAGAGACTTGAAGAATCACAATCTGATGATGGGGGTAGTGGAGAATGCTGTGGACGGGACAAAGAGAAAGAGAACTCAACGGTTCGGAACAACACAGCTTCCACGTCGCTAGGGAGGAAATTCTCTATGGCTGAGCCTGAAGGGGTTGCTTCTGCCAAACTGGGTACACAAGAGATTAAAATTGATATATTATCTCAAGGGAAGGAACGGCAAGAAGAAAAACGAGAGCCTTGTGAGAAAAAGGGTGCAAGGAAGTCAAAGAAAGGTCCTAAAGGTATCAAACTAAACAGGAAGAAAGAAAAGGAAAGAACAATTTTTAATAAAGAAAAAGTAGACTTTCCAGAGGCACTTGTGAAAGCTCATCAAGCAGCGTATGCATATCTTAACCCCAGCATCAGTAAATATGAAGATCTCTTGGGGTTACTAGATCATGCAGCTCAAACCCAAATTTCCTTGCAACCCATGGTGGCGTTCATGGTCTTACGCTATGAGGAAATGAACAAAGGGCTGCAGGAAATAGTGGAAGAGGGGGAGATGATGTTAAAAGGAAATGGAGAGCATCTGGCTTGGCCTTGCGAAAAAAAGAATTCCTATTCACCCAACTCAGCAAAAAATGTGACCTCTTCCACCTGCAGTGAGCCCCCACCAGACCTACTACAACAACTCCTTCAGTACACCGTACAGAGGATGCGTCAGGTAGGTCAATCAGTGTGTGGAATTGGGGATACTGCGCTTGAGGAGGCAGTGGATTACTTTTCCTCCATTACTGAAATTCTAGATGAGAAGCTCAGGACAAAACGTGCATCAGAGTCTAGATTAATGTGGCTGCTGTCTCGGATTGAGGCAGCATCACAGAAAAAACCTGGCCCAGAAGACTCTGCACTATTTAGTGAAGACAGTGGACTTGGGGCAGAAAGCGAGTCCCTGGCAGGTTCAGACAGACAACGCCAACGCAGAGAAAGTTCTGAGTCAACTGGAACTATTTATGCTACATCAAGTAGCCCTTGCGGTTTTACACCAGTTCACCAAGGCTCATACAGAGGCAGACTTCTCAAAACAATAAGCAAAAGCAGCTCTCTTAACTCTATAGACTCAACTTGCACTATTACAGAAAAAGATCAGAGGGATACGGAATCACTACTTGGCTCTGTCTCCTTGGATGAAGGTGGCAGGGATGATGTGGAGGATGGTAGTGAAGAGGAAAAATGCAAGGATAAAAGAAACAAACAAACAGATTATTGCATTCCATACCATAGGCAACCACGTCGTTTGCCAACAAAGCGAATAGAGAATCCACAAAATGTTGAAATGACATTAAAGCTAAAAGATGCCATTAGTGGCCAGATTCGGTTTTTGCCATCTCAAGGCCTGGGAGAAAAAGCAAAACTGGCAGATAACCCAAACAGCAGTAGTCAGTGGACTGAGGATGGTGAAAAAAGTTCTAAAAGACCCCAAACAGCTGCCTCTAGATCTTCTAAGAAAAAGACTACAGTTACTAAACGTTCGAGATCAGCAGACTCTCTACGTAATAAACTAGAAGATCCTACACTCATTGAACTTGAGAGAACTCAAAAGGAACTTGACCAAAGGCTGAACAGAATGACCAAGGTTAAGTGTGAGGGAAATACAAAGCTAGGTTCATCTAAAAAAATCCAGCAACCGCAAACCATTTCATCAATTGCCGCTGACAGGCAGCATTCTTTGAATAGGAACATTTTTTCTCCAAGTAATCAAAGAAAGGCATGTAATGTGAAAGTTGAGCAAGAAAGTGCAAAGGAAGAGATGGAGGAAAAAAAGAAAAAGGACAAAGGAAAGGGAAAGGAAAAAGACAAGAAAAGTCCACCTGTTAAAGGGCCTGTTAAGGTAATACCTGTGCCAAGTCCTCCACCGTCACCCCGCCAATATTCAGGATTGTATAGGGAAAGGAATTCTGTTAAAAAACTGATTGACACCTTTAGTCAGGGCTTGGAGGAAAGTAAACAGAGCCCAGACTGTGCACAAATTCTTGGACCTCTTAAAGGTGTTAGAAAGTGTGGTGTTCCCATCATTCCAGGTTTAGGTCCCTCTGCCACATTAGCATTTCATGAAAATAGTATGCTTAGTAGTCAAGGGGAGTCACGATGCTCTGAAAGGACAGAGGATCTTGACATTGACAATCTACCACCCCCTCCACTTGAGGTTCTCATGGACAATTCCTTTGAAAATGAACAAACAAAGGACACGGGAGAACATGTATCAAGCAGGGGTCGATCTATCCTACCAAACAGGACTGCAATGTCTCAGAGGTTACGAGCCTCTCTGCAGTCTGTTACAGTGCTACCCAGTAAGGGGAATTTGTGTAAGGGCTCTGTCAGCATGTCGCCAATTCGTTCCATGCACCAGGATACCAGAGGGGTTGTGAAGGGTGGTCACCATGATTCCAGCCATGAAACAGACACGGAAAGTGAGGAGGCTGCCTCCCTCTACAAACAAGCAAGAAAGATAATCCACTTAAGGCATTCTTCTGACTCACCGACAGAAAAACATACAGCTGAGCAGGGCCACAGGCAGCTTTCTTCCTCCCAAGGTGACGTAGAGGTTTCACAAAAGGAGAACAATACCAGTAAAACAGTGCCAAACAATGCCTGTAAGAACCAAATCCCTGCCCCTCCAACTGCTTCCAGAACTCGCGTGTTGCCATCCACACCTCTGTTATATCGGAGACTCCCTAGTCCTCCAGTATTGAAAAGTCAACCCTCTACTTCAACTTCATCTAGCCCTCCTGTACTCCGTAAACTCCCAACTCCACCCTCTGCTGGCCAACGAACACTGCCAAGCACCCCTGCAACACGGCAAGACCACACACCCATCACTGTGACAGGGGTCACCTACCCCTTTAAGACACCGTCACCTCCTGCTTCCCCCAAAGTGCAGCGCTGGTCTAGAGAAAACAGTATTGAGGACTCTTCAAGAGTATTTAGTAATGCTCGATCGGTGTTTTGTCCGGTCTCATCATCGTTATTTGAGGCTCAACCTGTTCCTACACCCAAGCCCCCTCAGGCATGGGCCTCCTCCGGTAGCAGTGTTTTGCCTCGTCCCTGGGGTGAGCGTGGTCGGCTGCCAGTGTCTGCACGAGGGCCCCAGCCTTTCATCCGGCGCAGCCAGTCAGACAGGAGGCCCAGTTTAAGCCTGCCACCCAGGGTGCCAGTCATCTCTGTGGCAGAGACATGTGGGAGTGAACCAGCAATTAGCACCCATGGGTGAGCAGTTTTTTCTGATATCAAATATAAGGCTAAAGTATAACTGCTTGAAAGGAAATTTGCATTTCAATTTAGCATGTTTATACATAACACAGAATAGACAGTCAACTTAAAACTGTGATAAAACATACATGGCTGCTTATCCAAGTCATCAGGAAAATGAGGTTAATATCTGTAATTTAATGACCCAGAAACATAATTCTGTAAATGTTGTGAAAAAGATAAGGATACAAAAAAGAAAAAAAAAAAAAAAGAAAGAAGAGAAAGTATGAGAACAAGTTATGAGAACTATGCAGAACAGTCCTCCTAGCAAAATTCTTTTGAATTCTTTAAAGGTGAAAAACTTTAGCTTTTAATTTCTGATCCATGAACTCAACTCCTTTGCATTGTGATGCTTAATAGCGATACAGTATCCAGGATTTTCTTGCTCAATTTTTATTTTAAACAACTTTTTTGATAAGGGTATCTGAAGCAAGTACCATTCATGCTTGAAATTGCATCTTCTGTTCCAGATTTAATTTTCAAAGAGAATAAGAAAATGTTATAGGACAAGCACTTTGATTGTCTCTGTCATAATAAAGAGTGCCGTTTTTGAAATTCAATTATGGGTTCATTGTGTAAATGTCATTCAGCTCTCGGGTGAATAACAGGAGACAAATCTAACTGTAGTTTGTCGTATTTTAAAGTATTTGAACCTTAGTGTGCCAGCTACTTACTTTGATTTATTAATTTGCAAAAATTTCAATTAAACAATGGTATTTTAAATAGTTTATAACATCAGTATGGGGGGTCCTGTCAAGTCCTGAATAATATCATCATTGCAGAGCTTAGGAAATATATCCATATTTGTGTAGGATATCCAGCAATATTCACAACTGCAAGTCCTAACAATTATGTTTTTAGATAATACATGAGAATATATACTTCATGATTCCAAGAAAAAAAAAACGCAGAGGAGCAAGACAAAACTCAAGTCAGAATGCTTTCATGTATGTGGGAAAACTTGTTTATTTAGATTTTTCAAAACAGTTTCAGAGAAACAATGTTAGAATGATAGGGAAGTCCCACATAACAGCTTAAAGGGGAATGCGGGGATGGCCCATGTTATAGGTAAAGTGTGTGAAATCCAATTATGAAAAAAAAAAAAAAGCAAAACATGATGGCCTTTTTGCAACTATGGTTATGTGACATACAGGAATTATGCCTGTACAGTAAATGAATGACTGAAGGTTGACAGAAGCACAGTATATGTTATAGAATAAATTAATTTTCACAGAAGTTGAGGAAACAAGAAATGTATATATTTTTAATGATTTAGACACACTTTCCTCTCTCACGTACAATGTAATATAATTGCTAATCCCCAGCAACTAAGCTCTCAATGACTTACTGCTGACCAGTGCTAACCAGCTCTGGCCCACTTCCCTAATCCTTCAATTCACTAATGTCCTTATTTTGTTTTGCTGTCACAGGCTGGAAGATGTTCCAGTCAGAGAAGACAAGCCATGGAGTGAGCAAACAGAAATCAGAGGTGCAGTTCGGTCTGTCTCGCATCCAGACCTGTGCATTGTGGGTCATGGTCTACAGAGGGAATGGGAGAAATGACGAAGGAGCAAGTGGGATTATGGTTTAGCAAAATTTGGATGGGATTAAAACCTTTGTGTGCTGGTGGGAAATGAAAATAGCTATTTCTGAGAACGTTTTTTAGCTTCATTGTATATATTTGATCTATTTGCCTCAATTCAATTGGTCTAATTTGTTTTTAAAATGTTTTGTATTGTGAATATTATTGGTTTGCCTTTTATATTTTATTACTAAATAAACAAATATTCACATAAATTGCATATATTCTCTATATCTTTTCTTAAAAATGAAAGCATGTTAACAAGAAATTTAGGTTGTTAGTTAGCTTATCATGTACATTATCAGCCACCAACCAATCACATTCTTCCTTTGCAAGCTTATCTAACAAATCACATTCAAAATACAGCAAAGCATTCTACACTGTAAACCCCCTAATTTTACAAAAAATAACCCTAATTTTTTACAGTAGTTTTCTGTTATTTCAAATTACATTCAAAACTTAGTATAATTACAAACAATATCTGTAAATTAACAACTTGACTGTTATTTTAGGTACTATATC
This sequence comes from Onychostoma macrolepis, assembly GCF_012432095.1. Taxonomy (NCBI): domain Eukaryota; kingdom Metazoa; phylum Chordata; class Actinopteri; order Cypriniformes; family Cyprinidae; genus Onychostoma; species Onychostoma macrolepis. Next base: position 25,321,442 of record NC_081171.1, read on the forward strand.
ATTAAAGACAAATTACAGTATTTTTTCTTTTTTATACAGGAAAATTACTGTATTATTTTTACAGTATTTTTTGTGTTGTTTTAAATTATGTTCAAAACTCTGTAAAATTACAAACAATATCTGTAAATTAACAACTTGACTGCTATTTTAAGTATTATTCCATTAATGACAAATTACAGTAATTCTCATTTTTATACAAAAACATTATTTGATTATTTATACAGTATTTTTTCAGTTTTCTTAAATTATGTACAAATTTACGTAAAATTACAAAAATAATCTGCAATTAAAAAATGTACGTAGTTCATTATATTAAAGTTTTATGTCCATTCTTTCAATTTAATGTTCTTTTTTGTAATTTTAAAGTAAATCTTATTGGTTTTATATTTAGGTGTATTTTTACATTCAAACTGTTATTTTATATAGAATATTAATCAGCCTTAAAATCCACAAATCATGTAACCGTGTAATAAAAAATTTATTGCATTAAAAATGTTTTATTTTTATAAAGAAAAAAAATCAGTGAGTGTTTAAAGTACAGACTAACGTTATAAGAGAAATGTAACAGACAGACGTGTAATCACAAGAATTTATTGCAGAAATGTCAAAAAGCAGTACCACAGTACAGTAGTCCAAATGACGATGCGTTGCAGTCGCGGTCCTCTCTGACGGAATATAATAGTTTAGTGCGAGAAGTAGGGCATAATTTAAGTTGTTAAACGCTGAAAATACTCTCCCGATCAACTCCGATATTTGTATTGAGAATAATATATAACATAAAATATAATTTAATTTAATGCAGTTGACTGATTTATTTATTTGCTTAATTTTGAAATTATATGTTTCATTCTGTTTTGACTTGCCATTTCAAAGATTAAGTTTAAACAATACTACACTTCATTAAAATATCTGTAATATGTTTATTGCAATATTATTCCATCACTGCCACACATGGCCCAGCTCTGGCTGAAAGGGTACATTGCCAACAGGAGGCCAGCTTGAGGCCACATTTGGGCCAAGATCACTTGCTATGTGGGAAGGACCACACTGTTCATGATGGAACATCACTCTTAGGGCAACCTATACATTGTCTTTACTTTTGAATAACTAAAATACATATTGTCACTTTCTATGGTGAGAAGTTCATCATTTTCAGTTTACTTGTCTCATATCACAAGTGCTATAAAGTCCTACTGCAGTCAGTATATATGCTTTTAAATAAAAGTATGTAGACAAATTTTGTAACTTGCATGCAATTATGGCAGTATTTTTAAATAAGTGTTATGGTGGACAGAGGATTAACAGGCTGTGTAACACTGAAGGGCCAAATACAGAAAATACCTTACAGTAGTAGTACAACTGGTGCTTCTAAAGGAAAGATCATGGATTTGTTAAAATACAAAAGGGTGATTATTGGTCATGTATAACCGCACAAGTAGCCAAACGTACACACACACACACACACACGCGTACGTCTGGTTTGCTATCCTTGTGGGGACTCTCCATATGTGTAATGCTTTTTCTACTGTACAGACCATATATTCTATCACCCTACACCTAAACCTACCCCTTACAGGAAACTACAGGCACTTTTAGATTTTCAAAAAACTTCATTCTGTGTGATTTATTAGCTTGTTTACCCGTGGGGACCTCAATTTAGGTCCCCACCGTGACACGAGTCCCCATGAGTCTGTGTGTATTCAGGTTTAAGTCCTCACCTGAATAGAAAAACAGGCACACACACACACACACACACACACACGACTACCATGATTTTGACAAGTAAGACCTGTTCCTCAATCAGCATATTTTATTGATCCTGTCTGAAAACATAGTCCCTCTGGCCCTAAACCTAACTAAACCCTAAAATCAGAGGGAAATGACAGGTGGTGAACACTGAATAGCACAGATGCAATGTGAAATCACCATTTGATCAATTAATTAAATGTAACAGCCTGCAAATAAAAATAAACAAATAAAAATACATATTTGTAATCTTTAATTAAGTTATTTTAATTAAGTTAACTGTAATCTTTTTTTTTTTTCCATAGTTGCAACGCTATTTGCTGTCGCTCAGTGTTGCTTTGAGCTGATTGGTTAAACTGACTGTCACTCAGGAATCTGGCCAATGACTAGCGAGCGCGCCGTTTTCCCGCTCAAATTCACAGCAGTGTCTGTCAGTGTGCAGCTGCTGCTCGGCTTCTGCAGTCTGCTGCGGTCGCTCGCTCCTCTAGTAATGGCTTTTATATGTATTATCTGAGTGTTAAATTCATATTTTGAGTGAGTTTGTGTTGTGGGATGACAACTGAGAACGAATAAACGCGAATATGGACACTTCTACCAGCAACTAACAGACAAGCAAACTGCAAAAGGTAAGTACCTTTTATTAATGTATAGCCTAATGTTTTATAGTTACATCAAGATTGATGTGAGATGCTAATCGCGATTACATATCATTTCTCAATGTCCTACCAGTTAATGTGTATTACTTTAGTATGAGCTAATACTGTTAGCTAGGGCTGGGCGATACATGACCATGACACACAGAAAACCGCGCCTCACTTGAATGCTCAAATACAGACAGTTATCTCAAAATGAACTTGACTTAAACACAGTCGCTAATATCTGGAGTCAAGATAAACATTCAGGTGGAAACCCGGTGACCTGTCCGTATACTGGATCTGTGCTTTTAGTTCTTAAAGTGACAGCAGTATAATTTAGCCTAATGTTACCTGCAGTCGGTCATAATTTTAATCAAGCAACAAAATACTAAAGAGAAAATGTATTTAACTGGTCTTTGTTCTATTGCATTAGTTTTATTGTTTGTAATTTGCTACTTTGATCTTATACATGTGATATATAAGATATATTGTTATTGTGAAATACAATTTCCTATATTGTGAAATAATATGGTCATATCGCCCACCCATACTGTCAGCTAATGTTAGTTTTAAGATCAAACCCATGAGAAAAAAGTGACAGCACTTTGAAATGAGTAACCTGAGAAAACTGTCATGTAAACTCATTTGACTGAGAGGAACTGAAAGCATGATCCTTGGACTCCTTGGAGAAGAACACTGTATGCAAAACAGGATTTTGGATCAGGTGTGAAGATTTTATATGGAGCTAGTGAGTACATTTTTGCAAGCCCATGTCTCTGTCAGTATGCAGACAGTGCTTTATTAAGCAAATTAATAATAATTGTGTGTGTGTGTGCGTGCGCTTCCCAGAAGCTTCATGAAACTTCATAAAACTTCCCAGAAGTTTCATGATCCAGAAGTTTTGGAAATGAAAATCTCCTACCATATGATCTTCAGAGGAAGTGAGTATTCATGACTAACATTAATACATATTATATAAAACTATTTTAAATTAATTTTCACAGTATTTTTCTTGTTTTTAATTTGTTTTAATACCAGACAAAACAGGTGTCTTCTGACATTAATCTATTTTTCTTTCTTTCTCTTTTTTTTCCCTTTTTTCCCCAGCTAATCCAGCTGATTACTGGCAATTTGGAGGAGGACTGCTCTTTATCTGCTGTGTCTGTCACTTCTGGCCATGGACCTTTTGTTGTATGTTTTAGTTTTACTTATTACACTAATATAGCTAGAATTCAGAATTAAAATGCATATGTTTGTCTACATATATTACCAGAGCTACAGTGGTGCCCAAAATTATTAGAACACTATTTATTTTATACCAGTTAAAAAATGGTTTTAAGTCAGTTATTTCTATCTTTTGCTGTATAGTGTCAGTAGGAAATATCAGTTTACATTTCCAAGCATTCATTTTGCCATTAATTGTAATTTTTTGAGATTTTTGTTTGCACAAGGAGTCTGACGACAGCCAGTGCTCCACACAGAGATCTGATCTCATCGTCTAAATCCAGAAGAACTGTGGCAGCGTCTCCAAGATGCTTCAAGAAACTTACCTGCAAAGCTAAAAGTTTTAGGCACTTGTGTAAAAATTCTGTTAAATGAGGATGTTGTCAAAAATAATGCCATAAATAAATTTTCTTTATCAATTAACTTTTATAACTAAATTAAATCAACATTTAGTGTGACCATCCTTTGCGTTTAAAGCAGCTTTTGCTCTAGGTGCACTTGTGGTTCGTTTTTCAGGTAACTTTTCAGATAGGTTTCTTGAAGTGTCTTGGAGATGTTGTCACAGTTCTTCTGGATTGAGTCTGTCTCAGTTTGTTCGGTTTCTTCATCACATTCCAGACAGACTGATGATGATCAGATCCGATCTCTGTGTGCAGCACTGGCTGTTGTCAGACTCCTTGTGCAAACAAAAATCTCACTGGATTATTATAATTAATGGCAAAATGAATGTTTGGAAATGTAAACTGATATTTCCTACTGAAACACTACAGCAAAAGATAGAAATAACTGGCTTAAAACCATTTTTTAGCTGCTGAAAATACTAGTGTTCTAATCATTTTGGACACCACTGTATATGGAGCCCACAGGAGTCAGTAGAATATTGTGGATTAATGTAAAACTTATGTTACGTACTCATGACCTCATCATGAGAGTAACCCTAACTGATAAGATAGAAATGCAATTTTTAGCTATTCAATTCCTCCTGGGGGCTCTGAATAAATGTTTATGAAGAATTCATTGATAATGTTATTTTACATCTGAATAATAAAATTGCTTGACAATCTTGTACATATATTTTAGTATTTTTGTTCAGTTTAAAAGGACTAGTTCAATTCCAGAATGAAGATTTGCTGATAATTTATTCACCCCCATGTCTTCCAAGGTGTTCATGTCTTTCTTTTTTCTGTCGAAAAGAAATTAAGGTTTTTGAGGAAAACATTCCAGTTGACTCCCACTGAAGTCCACTATATGGAGAAAAATTATTTTAATTTCTCAAAAACTTTCATTTCTTTTTGACTGAGTAAAGAAAGACATGAACTTGGATTACATGGGGGTGAGTAAATTATCAGGAAATATTTATTCTGGTAGTGAACTTGTCCTTTAAGTTGAATATATTTAATTCAACATTTTTATGAAAGTGTTCTATGTTCTTCACCAGTACAGTATTTTAACTGTAATTGTGCTGTATTTCTTTAAAAAAATAAATAAAATGTAACATTTTAATTTCTTACGGCATCTGTACAGACTTTGTATATGTGTATATATGTGTATGTCCCCACCAATCTCGAAAGCAAACCTACACCCTTGGGCTCATGTGATTTGAAAGTCTTTTAGTTTTCATTTTATTATCCAAACATTTCCTGAATTCGGGTTGTATAATACCGTATAATCAAAGTTATTTCAAAAAGTGAAACTTTCATATATTTGGATTCATTGCATGTAAAGTGAAACATTTCAAAAAATTTTGAATTTACGAATTTTTGGACCTGTGAAGTTCAGTCTGTGTGCATTGAATTTATTTAATACACGAGTTTCACAATTTGAGTTGAATTATTGAATTAAATGAACTTTTCCACGACATTCTATTGAGATGCACCTGTATATCTTTGACAAAAACAAACTGATCCCCTTGTAAGTTTAAAATCACCACTTGGTGTGTTGCCTGGGTGACTACATTTTTTCTCTGCAGAAATCAAACAAGTTTTACTTTACATGATAACACTGATTTAATACCCCTCCTAAAAAAAAATAATAATAAATAAATAAAAAGTCACTTGCCTTGACATCGGGCAAAATGTAAGGAAAACAACCCAAAGCCGAAGCCAACGAGTTGTACAGGAACTCTCATTTTGAGCTTTTTGGTCCGTCTCTGAAACTCTTGCCTGCTTGGAGATTAACAACACCAAAAAGTCTTTCTTACACCAGACCTCTCTGTGCAAGAAATATTTCCTGTTTAAAAAAAATTAAAAAAAAACTTACCTGATGAAGCAATTCATATTTTTCATTTGGACACACCAAAAAGTTATCTTAGAGAAGTCAAAACTTTTAGTCATTTTGCAGACGCTTTTATCCAAAGCGACTTACAATTGGGGAATACATAAAGCGATTCGTCTTGAAGAGGCAATCAGACAGACGAAGTGCTTGCAACACCAAGTCTCAGGCATTGTTCAAATAAATACAAACTACCAAAGGAAGGAATAAATAAAGATATTTTTTTTTTTTTTTTAAGTTTAGGATGAAGTCAAGTGCTGTCGAAAGAGATGAGTTTTCAGTTGTTGCTTGAAGATTGACAGGGATCCAGCATTCCGGATAGGGGTGGGAAGATCGTTCCACCAGCCAGGAATGGTGAACGAGAATGTTCTGGAGAGTGATTTTGAGCCTCTCTGTGATGGTATCACGAGGCGTCGCTCACTAGCAGATCTCAGATTTCTGGAGGGGATGTAGTTTGTTAATAGAGAGTGCAAGTAAACGGGTGCTGAGCCAGTGGTTGTTCTATATGCAAGCATCAGTGTCTTGAACTTGATGTGAGCCGCGACTGGTAGCCAGTGCAGGGAGATAAAGAGAGGTGTAACATGGGCTCTTTTGGGCTCGTTGAAGACCAGTCGTGCCGCTGCATTCTGAATCATTTGTAGAGGTTTGACTGTGTTAGACGGAAGTCCAGCCAGAAGAGCATTGCAATAGTCCAGCCTAGAAATGACAAGGGCCTGGACAAGAAGTTGTGCAGCATGCTCTGTCAGAAAGGGCCTGATCTTTCTGATGTTATATAGTGCAAACCTGCAAGATCGAGCAGTCTTTGCAATGTGGTCTTTGAAGGTCAGCTGATCATCAAAGATTACACCAAGATTTCTGACCGAAGTTGATGGGGTTATTGTTGATGAACCTAACTTGAGTAATATGTATGTAACATATAAACAGGAAGCAAAGAGCAGGTTCCAAAATAATTGCCATGAGCTCTACGACTCAAGACCTGTCTGTAGTTCAGTTGAACAATTTCAGTCGCTCTGAAAAAAGTTTGAAAACTACTGTCTTAGATGACCTAGATCAGTGGTTCTCAACTGATTTGGCCTTTTCCCATGGTCATCAAGCCACGACCCACTTTTATTTATATATATATATATATATATATATATATATATATATATATATATATATATATATATATATTACACACACACACACACACACACACACACACACAGGTGCTAGTCATATAATTAGAATATCATCAAAAAGTTTATTTATTTCACTAATTCCATTCAAAAAGTGAAACTTGTATATTATATTCATTCAATACACACAGACTGATTTATTTCAATGATATATTTATTGTCACGGAGGGTCATTTACTGAAAGGTGTGGCTGTTCACAGAGTGCTGTATCAAAGCATATTAAATGCAAAGTTGACTGGAAGGAAGAATTTGGGTAGGAAAAGGTGCACAAGCAACAGGGATGACCGCAAGCTTGAGAATACTGTCAAGCAAAGCTGATTCAAACACTTGTGAGAGCTTCACAAGGAGTGAACTGAAGCTGGAGTCAGTGCATCAAGAGTCACCACGCTCAGTCGTCTTCAGGAAAAGGGCTACCAATCCACTTCTGAAGCAGAGACAACGTCAGAAGCATACTTGGGCTGTGGAGAAAAAGAACTGGACTGTTGCTCAGTGGTCCAAAGTCCTCTTTTCAGATGCAAGTAAATTTTACATTTAAATGGAAATCAAGGTCCCAGAGTCTGAAGGAAGAGTGGAGAGGCACAGAATCCATGTTGCTTGAAGTCCAGTGTGAAGTTTCCACAGTCAGTGATGATTTGGGCTGCCATGTCATCTGCTGGTGTTGGTCCACTGTGTTTTCTGAAGTCCACAGTCAACGCAGCCATCTACCAGGAGATTTTAGAGCACTTCATGCTTCCTTCTGTTAACAAGCTTTATGGAGATGCAGATTTCATTTTCCAGCAGGACGTGGCACCTGCCCACACTGCCAAAGGAACCAAAAGCTGGTTCAATGACCATAGTGTTACTGTGCTTGATTGGCCAGCAAACTCGCCTGACCTGAACCCCATAATCTATGGGGTATTGTCAAGAGGAAGATGAGACACCAGGCCCAACAATGCAGAAGAGCTGAAGGCCACCTGAGCAGTGCCACAGACTGATCGACTCCATGCCACGCCGCATTGCTGCAGTAATTCAGGCAAAAGGAGCCCCAACTAAGTACTGAGTGATGTACATGCTCATACTTTTCATTTTCATACTTTTCAGTTGGCCAAGATTTCTAAAAATCCTTTCTTTGTATTGGTCTTAAGTAATATTTAAATTTTCTGAGCTACTGAATTTGGGATTTTCCTTAGTTGTCAGTTATAATCATCAAAATTAAAAGAAATAAACATTTGAAATATATCAGTCTGTGTGTATTGAATGAATATAATATACAAGTTTCACTTTTTGAATGGAATTAGTGAAATAAATCAACTTTTTGATGATATTCTAATTATATGACCAGCACCTGTGTACACACACACACACACACACACACACTGTTAGTTTGACAAAGAAAGAGGAATTTGTCCAAAATTATATGTATTTTTAAAAATATGACCAAAGAACATAAAAGTGCCCATAGTCTAAGAATCACCCATATATTTGAAGGCCCCCCAACCCATGTAGGCTGAAAGATTTTATGTATTTCTGCTGCAATTATGATTAATTACGACACAATAATTAACAGAACCTGATAATTATGAAGTATTGGTATATTAAACAAATGAACCACAATTCATTTTGTGATTCCAGAACTTAATATTCTTTAATAAAAATGATAGTTATTGAGGAAAAATAATAGTGTTTGTTTATAATAATAATGTTTAACAGCATTTAAATTTAGATTATTGTAATGTATTAAATGTATTAAAGTTAAAAAAAAAAAAAAAAAAAGCAAATTTATTTCACAAAAATTAAGTTAAGACTGTTAAGAACATGACTAATACTGAATAAACAGCCTATAGGTAAGGCTATTAAATAGCAGTCCAAACTAGTTTTTGTTAATACAGTTAAGTTGGTATGAGCCACCACAGTCATTTAAACATATGAAAAAATGACACAACGTGAAAATAACATGCTATTTTGGGGTTATGGAAACAACAGTTATTGGTGAATATATCCAATACTAACATGAACTGTTAATGAAATGTGGAAACTGCTCCTGAATAGAATGAATACCATACCTTCATGCAAATCATTCCCAGCTAACATACGCAGACATTATGTATTACACATTATGTATTTTGTGTTTTCTTTGGAATGCCAGACACATTGCAACCTTCATTGACCAAGGATCCTGGACTGAAAAAACAAGAAGAGACCTTGAGGTATGTTTAAAATGATGGAGTTGTGTAAAGCTAATTTAAATTTAATTTTCTTCTCCCATAAGCGGAAAAAAAAGACACAAAATGACAGTGATTTACATCTGAATTGATCATTTGGTACAATGCACTTATTGTGTACATGTTTTTACATTGTACTTATATTTTTTAAAAATACCTATATGTAATTGTATCTGTAATTAATTTCTGTAATTACATTTATAATTACACTGTTGACCCATCCCTTACACCTTAACCACCCCTGAACCTACCCATACCACTTAACGAGACCCTAACCTTACCCATATCCCACCTCAATAGCAGCAACAGTGTTTTGCAATACAATATGAACACAATAAGTACATTGTACTTATTTTTTTGATGTAAGTACATAGTAGTTAAGGCCACCTAATAAAAAGTTTTTTTCAGAAACTTAATTCATTCCCATGCGGGTCAAATTGACCCGCTAGGGAAGGATTTGTTGCTTTTTTAAAATTGTTTTTATTTTTTTAATTACAACCACATAAATTCTGCTATCCACTAATTTATTTGTGTGCATGTTCCCAATTCAAGTGTGACAAAAGTCATAAAGTCTCATACCATAATGATCAATGCTTGGTTTTAAAAATAAACTAAAAGTTGTTTTTAAAGCTAACTGTGGATGCACATTTCCTTTTCCAGTGTTTTCCTCAACAGTCTACAGGAAATTCCTGTGGCATCTACATGCTGATGCTAAGAATGTTTCATTTGTCAAAGCCGTTAAATAATCAAATCAAAGTCTTACAGTGTTATTTGTATTTCACAGTATGCTCTCAGCACCTGTACATCATGGCCATTAACATTCACAGAAGTAAGCTAGATTTTCACAAAGAATATACCAAACTACTTTTATGTGGATTTTTTGTTTTTGTGTTTTGCACTCTTTTAGGAGGAGGTGCCATTGATTCGCCAGTGGTGGTGCATTCAGCTGATGGAGAGGTTTTGTCTTGAAGGGTATGACAGACTCTACAGTTCCTGGCTGTATTAAGTCACTGTTGGCAAAGTGATACTAGAAAGGTGTTATACAAATAGAGTGCATATATATTTACATATTTTACAAAGGCATGGACAGAGATTTGCACACTGGGCAGAAGAAGCATCCCAACTCCTTCAGGGAACCCTTGAGCCTGTCTTTAGGGTGTCAAACTCCACCACCACCACCAAACAGACACCAAGCAGAAGAGTTGTGGTTGAAGAGGACACAGATAAGGTAAATCATTTTAGTGATCATATATCAAGGAGTTGCATGCAAGCTGGATAAATAGTTTAACCCTTAAATGCATGAATGTTTCGTCAATCATTATTACATATTCAGGTCTTTAGTGACCCGGACCTATATATCCAGCATGGATGGATCTCTAACTGCTGCAATAGCAAAAAACTCTCTTGATGTTTTAAGAACAATTACAGAAGAATACAATAAAGCATATTTCGTTACCTTTTGAAATGTATAAGGGTTCAATTTGAGCAGATAATTTTACCATCGCTGTCATCGTCAGAGCGCACTTGCACAGTATATCCAGCATCTGGCTCATATTCACGATCTTAGCCATATTCTCAAAACTATCATGTTCAATGACTTAAAAATTAATATTTTAATCACTGGCAGCTTATTCACCACATCCACCATCAAATGACAGTGACAATTATATTTCATTGTGTACAGTAATTTCTTTGCAGCAAAGCCATTCAAACCAGTTACATTTTTGCTGATGATATTCGTTTGTTTTATGCTTGCTGTAATTTATGAGTGACACATGCACGTCATCATTGTGTATCAAACAGTGCCACCTCAAGGAATAAAGATGCATTGCACGTATTTAGTCATCGGATATGTAAAGGGTAGTGAATGATGTCCTGGGTTGCTAAAGATCTGAGGTATGCATTTTAAGGGTTAATTTGTTTGTGCCATTATATAGTTATATATTATAATACTGTTCTTCACCAGGTGCAACAGCCTACCATTGTGAGAGACCTTCGTACAGCTTAGTATGGGTACACAATCACAGAGACTTATTTCGTGGAGAGGTGACAGAGCCTGCTTTTCTGCAGATGAACAGTGAAGATCAACAAAATGCACTCAGTAAGGCCCTGGAGAGTGAATTCCCTGAAGCAAAGGATGACTTTTTGTTTATATTTCAGTATCAAGATGACATGGAAACATTTTTGTCACACTGTGTTGATAAACAAGGCCTGAAGGTCAATGCCATGTTCCTCAATCAGCAATTGTAGTGGAGGGAGGGAGGGAAGGAATGAATAAATAATTTGAAGATTTTTTTTTTTTTGTGTGTGTTTCTCAAATGCAGAAATTTGTTAAGTATGCTGAAATAAGTAAATCATATCTTTAGAAAATTAAAAAAATAATGTAAAACACTCACTTATATACACCTGTATTACCCAAATACAGTCTAGCAAATGTAAACTATTTAATTGATTTAATTTGTGCAAATCTAATCGATTAATCAATATATAATCATATATTTTATCAAAAAATTGTGTTTATATCAGGAGAATCACTAAACGACTATTTACAATACGGATCGGGTAGTGTCAACAACACCTGAATTATTACATTACATTTTTATTAGTAATAGTATTATGACAACAGTTTTATTAAAACTACCCAAAATTGCCGTAAATTGTTTCATCGTACTTCAGACAGGAAGTAGACGCATTTCCGCGCATGCACAGTACAAATGGTGTTTCTGGTTAGGGGTGTGCGATACTGCAAATTTTGGTATCGATCCGATACCGAGTAAATACAGGGCCAGTATCGCCGATACCGATACCGATAGCCTACATGTCATTAAAAAAAAAAAAAAACATACATTTAATGACCAACAACAATTAAAAAAATGTACAATACTAATGTTGATGTGACTAATATTATATTCACCTTAAAGCTATGTGGATATTATCTGCCTTTCTAAAAGGACTTTGCAGGCAGAGGAGCCCAGAACATGAAAGCAATGCACAGTTTCATGTTAAGTATTTTCCTCCCATAGAAAAGAGTTATAAAAATAATTAACGTGGCTTAATAAATTAAGAACGTAATATTAAAAGATAAAACTCAGTATACACCTTATTAATGTTGCAAACTAGATATAGGCCTACAAGTTAGCATGTGCCCAGAATATGAAAGCAACTTTCAAAGTTTTCACATTATGCATTTTCCTCCCATAGAAAACCATTATAAAGAAAAGTTTAACGTAAGTGGCTTATTGAATGAAGACAGTGATATGAAAAAGAACTAGGCCTATTAAACCATAACTCGTTTAGTATTGAAAGGATTTTCGTATGTTATGTACGTACTGTATTTTCTCTTTGTTTTATACATACTGTAAAATTTGTTTGTTATTATTGCAATAAAAACTGTGATATGAAAAGACCAAATTCGGTATAGTTTATAAAAATATATAGGCCTACTATGTATGTACAGGTAAGCAGATGAACCCATAACATGAATGCAACACGCTGAATTTCATTTTCTCTCATTGCGATATAAAAACATTTAATATGGTGCAATGGAGGAAGACAGTGCTAAAGACCAAATAAATAAATAGACTAAATTTGGTATACAGTTTGTTAACAGAACAGTGGCAAGCAGCTGAGTTTAGAATATATATGCAAACATGCTAAATTACATGTTAAGCATTTACTCCCATAGAAAACTGTTATAATGAAAACATTTAAAGTGGCTAAATGCATTAAGAAATAATATTAAAAGGCCAAACTCAGTATACACCTTACAGTGATACTGCATAAAAATGACATCATTACGACGCAAAGAATGAGACTAGAGCACGCTACACTACTGTGTGTCTACTTAACGTAACTTCAGGCAGAACAGAGCTGTGATATGTGCGTGTCTGTGGAACAAATTCTTAATTCGTGGCCATGATATAGACCTACCTATGCTACAAATAGCCTCACCTATGAGAAATATTAATTATGTTTCTGTGTGATGAACGTAAATAGTGGTCTTCAGTCTCAACAGGTGGGTTGCACGTTAAATGAAGTCATAGTATTGCACTTTTCACCGTACACGGTTATACTGTAGTTCAGTAAGGCATAGGACAAACCCGCAAATGGTTTTATTTGTAAAGAACAACTGCGGTGACAAATAAGGCAATGATACCAAATAGTCCATCAGCGTGAACTGGGGTTTTATGTGTGGATAATGGAAATAAAAACCTTCCTGAAAGAAACCCTTTCTTTTTTTTTTTTTGCATGTAGGCCTATTTTAAATGTTTTTATTTACTGAAACAGCTGTTATTAAATCTGACCTACAGCAAATATTATTATTAATGTGCTTTAGTGTGTATTTAAGCAATAAATGTTAATTTTCTCTGCAACATTTTTATTTATACTTTTATATAGGCTATATGCACAAATTAAATGACTGGTTTTGTTGCTCAATCCTTTAAAAAGAACCAGGAATCACTGTACTACATTAGGCATACTGATTTTAGATAGTTATTATAGTCTTTAATAAATAAAAAAAATATATAATCACAGAGATCTCTTTTACTCATTAAAAGTGCTCACGTATTGCACAGATTTACTGCTCTGAGTGATTTAATATTCGATAGTTATGCAGCTCTATATGGCAACAACGATCGAGTGTTAATAACTGAATATAAATTCATCCCGTACACAGATTAGAACACACACACACACACACACACACACAGTGAAGGGAGTGGATACATAAATAATTGGATTTTTAATATCTGATGTCACGGACACTTATTTACTTAGTACCTTTAAAAACTGTAAGAGAATCAATATAGGCTCAAATATTTTATTAAGATATAAACAAGGAAACATTGAGTTTGCCATGAAAACATTTTATTAGCACTTTTAACCTACAAGTTTGTGACGCATTGAGCAACTTAGGCTATAACTCATCTCTTTAAACAACAAAAAAAAACGGTTGTGCTTTAAAATCAGCCGCTTATGTTCGTGTTTGTCCATCTCTAAAATACAGTAAATTATCATCATTTGCGTATAAAATCCCAATTTAGCGCTGATCCGCGGCCTGCCGATCCTCAAGGAAATATATGAATGAAGCGCTATTCAGCCTGAAGAACCCGGAGGTGCCGTCAAGAGTTTATTTGTAAACGACTTCATCTGACTAAAATTACCATGGTTATTAAACAGATAATAATTAAGATAGGCCTATGATTCTATAGTTAGCACATACTATTTCTGTAATATGGCCAAATCAATTACAAAATCGTACACAAAGGAATGCGCATGCTCGGGTCTACACCAATAAGATTTGCCGTGTTATAAACCAATGGAATTGGGGGTGGGCGGAGCGACACGTGTCGCCCCGCGCCAATGTGTCGCCCCGCCCCATCGTCCAGATTGCACTCCGGAGTACTTGCCTGTGGGCGGTCATGACACGCCCTTTTCCGCCGATTGGCCAACCAAATCTGAGCCCGTGACGTCATCCTCAGTTCCTTCAGCAAAATAATAGTCCTCTGCTGCTGTACAGGGCAGGTCCTCCATTCATTCGTTTTTTTTTATTTAATATTAAAAACAGAAAAATAAGAAAACGGTTCCTTTTTCCGTTTTTCAATTTTTCAAAAAAACGAAAAAACATGATTTATGCTTTATTCTCCGTTTTTACATTCAGGGCTAGAAAATGAATAAACGGCTTGAATTTCTGATCTGTGCATGTGGGCGGGAATAAAACGCCCCTTTCCTATGATTGGTCAACCAAACATTAAACCGTGCTGTCATTAGTTTTTCCGCAGTTCTGCACAGCAGAAAACAGTCCTGCTGCTACAGTTGTATAATTTGTAACGCGTCTATTGCAGCTTTCATCACTAACAAATGGCTAACGGCTAATACTACCCCTAAAATATAACAATGAAAACCAATTAAAATAAAAATAGAATAACAGACCATATACTACACTGATATGAAATAATGTCATATCTTTACATATCTATATCATTCAACTTCATCTCTTGTCCAAAACTCAGCTCAATAAAACAGGCGATGTGCCAAAGATGTAGGCTAGGGGGTAGCTATGAGTACAGATGTGAATAAATTAATATTAAGCTATGAGAAAATAATAACTTATAACTTTTTTAATAACTTATTTCTCGCACAGGTTGCCGAAATTATGCCCATACAGAAGTAAGCCGTCTATAGACTGTGCCCTGTTATGGGCTATTCGTTAGCCATTTGTTAGTCTGGTTGTTTGGTGAGAAAGTAATTAAATATAGTTGCAATAAACGCCTTAAGAATGCATACAACTATAGCAGCAGGACTGTTTTCTGCTGCGCAGAACTGCGGAAGAACTAATGAATGCACGGTTTAATGTTTGGTTGACCAATCAGCGGAAAGGGGCGTTTTATTCCCGCCCACATGCAGAGATGGAATATTCAAGTAGTTAATTCATTTTCTAACCAGGAGCGTAAAAGCGGAAAATCAAGCATAATTCTTGTTTTTTCGTTTTTTTGAAAAATTTAGGAACCGTTTCTTATTTTTCTGTTTTTAATATTAAATAAAAAAAAACGAATGAACGGAAGATACCCTGATTGTACACGGACCTTATTGTTACGTATTTCATGTCACTCTACCTGAGATATCTGTGCAGCATGCAAAACATTCCCATAATCCCTAAAGGCATTTTCTGTTTTGTTTCATGTTCCCATGAAAATATATAGGTGTGACCTTTTCAGCAGCTGATAGACAGAAAGAACATCTTCAATAAAATTTTTGACAATGTTAAATTATGATTCATTCTAAAGAAACGTGACAGCTATTCATGTGTGCAATTAAACTGTCAATAGTGCTGAACAAACCACAGCAGTGTTTTACTGGCAACACACAACTGAAATGGTAGAAAGTATGTTGAAAGTACACCAGCTAAAAATAGGATTAAAAAGAGCACACGCTAAGCTATGTTTGTGATTTCATTGTGTTGTCCTTATTTGTTATACACACACTCAAATTAAAAAGCATTAAAATGTAATTTCAACATACCTGATCTAGCATAACACATCATATAGTGTCAACTTCATTTCACATGTAATAAAATAGTGGTGGAATGGTTGATTTATAACTCAATTTATTAACTCAAGTCTTTTGAATCCGCTCACTAAAAAGATTTGTTCACTGAATCGTTCAATGACCATATTACACATACAAAACATGCATGAAGTCTAATAATTCTTGACAAAATGTACATGTCTACAAATCACAAATGAAGACAGAGCAGATCTCCGTAATGTAAATGCTAAACTTTATCAACCTACAAAATAGACAACACTTGTCTAAAAAGAAGTCTCAGTAACACCTGTGTGTCATTGTAATGTCACCAGTCACATTTAGACATTAATTTGTCCATTCTATCAATGGGTGGACTTATTTATTTGGGGAGTTCATTTATCCCTTCACAAGCTGTCTAAATAATGCAAATTTGGTTATTAGTCAACCTGATGTTGTTATATATATATGTGACCCTGGACTACAACACCAGTCTTAAGTCGCTGGGGTATATTTGTAGCAATAGCTAAAAATACCCAGACAGCAAGCAGTGTCGGCCCAGATCCGGCCCACATCTGGCCCAAGCATGGATTTCACACGGGCCAGATGTGGGCTGGATCTGGGCCAAAACTATGTTGCTGTCTGGGTACATTCTATGGGTCAAAATCATCAATTTTTCTTTTATGCCAAAAATCATTAGGATATAAAGTAAAGATCATGTTCCATGAAGATATTTTGTAAATTTCTAAGAACTATATTTGGACAAATTTAAAGGCGATTTTCTCAATATTTAGATTTTTTTGCAAACTCAGATTCCAGATTTCCAAATAGTTGTATCTCGGCCAAATATTGTCCGATCCTAACAAACCATACATCAACGGAAAGCTTATTCAGCTTTATTCAGCTTTCAAATGATGTATAAATCTCAATTTCGAAACATTTGCACTTAAGACTGGTTTTGTGGTCCAGGGTCACACACACACACACACACACACACACATATTATACACACACATATATATATATATATATATATATATATATATATTTTTTTTTTTTTTTTTTCTGTATTTCAGAGTTTTGCCAGACACAAAACGAAAATATAATACCCTCCTTTATAATCCCGTGAAAACTATCACTCACTTCAGTTCATTACGATCTCACAAAGTTCCATTACAATCAATAAAGCTGTCTATACTGCACAATGAATATCTTATTTACATTTTGTTTAGGTTTTCTTTGTTATAATGAGAGGATTTGTGAGCCTGATGAGTGTATTGATCATCATGACATGATGATTTTGTCATTTAAATTTTTATTTATGGAAATAATCAAGAGATCACAGTAACCAAATTGTGTATAAATTTGGTCTGAAATATACTGAAAACAATTGCTACTCTGTAAAGGAGAAACAAATATGCACTGACCATTACTGTCCACAAGAGGGAGGTCTTACACTGCACAAACATTTCTTTGCTGGTTATTGGTTAATGGAACAGTGGTGTATTTACACCACAACCAGGAATCCCAGAAAACAGCCATGAGCGATCAGGGAGAGAATGTGAATGTGTTCTTCTTCCTCCTGTTCTTCTTTTTCTTATTCTTCATCGTTAATTGTAAATTAAATTGTTTAGCAATTTACTAATATAAAGGTTTAGTTGTAATTACAAACGTACTTCATCTATCTATCTATCTATCTATCTATCTATCTATCTATCTATCTATCTATCTATCTATCTATCTATCTATCTATCTATCTATCTGTCTGTCTGTCCAATCTAAAATGTATGGTTTAGGTAAATTACTGTCATCAACCAGATTTCATGAGTGGTGTTTTAGGAGATTTACTTGACAACTTGAACAAAAAAAAAATAAAAATAAATAACACATCTATGGCTTCAGATGAAATTACAACTGTTAGAAAAAGTTGCAATAGATATAACAACATAATAGATAATAATTTAATGATAACCTATACACAATATAATTTGGAAGTTCTGCAAAAGCAGGCATATCATAAGTTTAAAATGTCTGAAGCTTCTAATGTTCAAATTGCCTGTAGCTAGGTTTGCTGAATCTAACATGAAAGTGTCAAGGGCCCGTGATTAAAAGACTTTTCTTTATGTGAGGTGTCAAGAAAAATCCATACTTGAATTTTTGAACTCAGACCTGTTTCGTCAAACAAGCACACATATATCATTTTTATAACATATATCATTTTTAAATCATTTTATTTTTATCATTTCAAAGTAATTGCCATTTAGGTCACGCTTCACCTTTCTGCTGCAACTACTGTACAGGTAAATGAGCCCATTTATTTAGTAATATGACTAATATTATGCAATACTTTCATGTATAAATAAACAATTCAATTACACTTCCTTTTTCAGTAAAATTGGATTTTCCAAACAAACGTTACGTATTTATTGCATAAAATGTGATATTGCAATGAAGGCTTTCTCAGGATAAACATTTTAATGGCCCTAGCATGGATGGGGCATACTGCATATATTTATTTTACCACAGATGTGTAATACCCTGTCAGTTATGAAGGAAAGTGTACAAAATTTGATAATTGGCCACAGTCTCCCCACAGACTCATCTTTAGACAGCAAGAGCTGAGGAAGAGCAGGCATGAATATAAATTAGAAGACATTGGGGACTAAAAGCTACCATAGACTAAGAGCAAAAAAATTGTCAAGCTGTGTATTCATTCGTACTATATTTAACGCTCATAAAATGGACCTAAAGGCAGTGCCTAGTTTCTCATGTATTCATCCCATCTGAAATCACGCAATAGCATGAGCTAGGGCTGGGCAGTATATCGAGTTTGTACGATATATCGATATATTCTTTATAAGCGATACGGTGTGACACAATACCGTTAATATCGATATAAATAAGAGCGTATCTGAAAAAAATATCAAGGCCGTAACCATGTCTTGAACATTGGGGGGGGACCAATTTATATACAGTATATATATATATATATATATATATATATATATATATATATATATAGCCATTTCAACACATACATGTTTTACCAAATAAAAAGAACAGCACTTTTAGAGTTCATCCCACTCATTGATGTGAGCATAAGTATTGGGACAGTTGAACATAAGGCAGATATAAAAGATTAAAAGCTATTATTTAGTTGCAGATCCCTTGCGCAGATCACAGCAGTGAGTCTGTGACCCATAGACATCACCAGACTCTTGCTCTCATGCTTTGAAATACTTTTTAATGCAGCCAATTCCAATTGTTGCTTGTTTTGGGGAGTTTCTGCCTTTACTCTCCTCTTTAGCTGGTGAAATTCATGTTCAATCGGATTTAAATCTGGAGATTGACTTGGGCAATCTAAGACTTTCCATTTCTTTGCCCTTATAAACTCATTGACTGAACTGGCAGGGTGTTTTGGGTCATTGTCCTGATGCAATATGAAGCACTTCCCAATGAATCTGGTGGCATTTTCTTGAGTATTGGTAGGCAAGATGGTTTTGTACTCTTCCAAATTCATTCTGCTACTGTCATCACACATTAAGTCATCAGTAAAGTTCAGAGGGCCTGTTCCAGAGACAGCCATGCATGCCCATGCCATGACACCACCTCCACCATGCTTTTCAGATGAGGCTGTATGCTTGGGATCATTGCAGTTCCCTTTTTTTCTCCACACTTTTGCTTTCCCATCACTTCGATAAAGGTTCATCTTTGTCTCATCGGTCCATAAACACAGTTCCAAAACTCTTCTGGCTCACCTTTGTGCTTTTTTGCAAACTCTAATCTTGCCTTTCTATTTTTGGAGCTGGTCAGAGGTTTGTATCTTGCTGTGTAGCATCTGTAATTCTGTGTCAAAGTCTCCTGAGGACAGTAGATTGTCAGAGCATCACCCCAGCTTTCTGGAAGTTGTTGGTGATTTTACAGACACGTCTTTTGTTCATTTTCACAGCTTTTATGATTTGTCTGTTATCAACTACTGTTGTTTACTCAGCCGATCAGGTAGTTGTTGGTTGCTGGTGTCTCTGGTGGTTTCCAAACTCTTGATTTCTCCATGCCCTTTGTTTTTGCTAGAGCTCCAATTGACTTCCTCTTTTCTTTTAGCATCCAAATCGCTTGCTTTTCTCTCAAAGTCAGCTCCCTCATCTTCATCCTGGTTTGTGTGTGTCATCATCAAATGCAAGATTCAGAATGCAGAAGTAATGGATATAACTGATACAACACATTCCCTGCTTTTAATATCTGAAGAATTAATGCAACAGGACACAGCTGATAACTTAGACCTGTGAGGCAACTGTTCCAATACTTATGCTCACATTAGATAAAGGGATGAAACTCTAAAAGTGCTGAGCTTCTTAGCTGCTAAAACATCTATGTGTTGAATCACCCAATAATAAAATGTGACATTCTGTAGTTTTGTCTCATATTCATCTTTTAATCATATTTGTAAATGTCTTGACTCCACAGCCAATATAACAATTTTGTCTTTACTGTTCCAATACTTTTGGAGGGCACTGTATACATATAGGCTATATAATATGCTTAAATTGGCACAAGCACACGCACACGCACACACACATTATTTATTACACATCAGCCAAAAAAAAAAAACGAGATATGAATTTTTGCTCATATCGCCCGGCCCTAGCATGAGCACTACAAAACTATCAATGTAATTCATGGTATGAAACAACCATGTAGTTCACATTCAGTTCAAATGATTAAGCATACTTGCATTTGCGGCATACTTCAGACCATATACTGTCATAGTAAACGTCTTGTACAGAAATGCCACACCTGAAAGCATTGCTAACATGCCTGTGGAAATGCTCTACAAACATTTGCTTTCATTGTTAGCAACAATGTGTTGTTAATTCAGTCACACACACTAAAAAATTTGACTTTACCAGTAACTAGTGCACGTACATGCACAGGTGATTCATTCATTCATGTTAAACATGAAAGACGGTAGCAGTGGCAATGGAAAATGACAGTAAGTGGTTTAACCCAACTGATGAACAAAGTTTGCATGGTGATTTTCTATTCAAACAAGTCTCTGTTGGCCATTCCTGAGAAAGGATGTTCTATAATGTTCTTAAGGAGACTTTCAAGTTTCAAAAGCCATGCAAATTATATCTTCAAGCAGTATGCCGTATGCAGTAAACACAACATCTAACATTGTTCTTATTATTTTGTCACTCTCTGTCTCAGGCATTATTGGTTATTCCTTATTCGAAATGCATTCAAAGAGACAGTTGCTTACAAAATAAAAATGTATGGAGATATACTCGAAAATATAATGCTCAAAGAAAATTAAATAACTGAATACACTTATTGTTAATATATAAGGATTTTTTTTCTTTGCATAAGGGACTGCATACGTCTTTCCATCATGTATTTTTTGTCTTTACATAAACATTCTAAGATCTACTCCTTTGCAATGTCGTCTCTATTTCCAATCTAATCACCACAGATAAATGGACTTTACTGAAGTTTTGACAAGTGTCTAAATTGCTTAAAATACCAACATTTTGAAATCTTACATCTGCCCCACAACATTTTTTATTTATTTTTATTTTTGACAAATACATCTAGATAAATCAGCTGAAGACAGATATTCCAAATGTTATGCCATAAAAGAAAACAATAAAGAAAACAGGAAGGAACCACTATGGTTATTAGTAGAGTACATGCTGTTCAGAAGCACATCAGCAAACAGTGAGACCAATCTTGGTATGATTTGATCAAACACAAGCAAGATAATTCAGATATGGATTTGCACAGTGCAATCTCAAGGTCTTGTCTATCCGATTTGATATTAAATAAACAACAGGAACAAAAAATATCTTTATTAAATTAAAATGACATTGGATCAAACATGCAGCACTGCTAGTGGATATTGCATGCTCCTGGTTGTTGCTGTGGAAGTGGGAATACTCTGCTCATGAAACATTTGTAAGAAACATCAATTAAACATAATCTTTGTCTCTTATGGATAGAGCTTGAAAAACATTCTGATGTACTCATTCAGATCTGAGCTACAAAACCGGACAGAGTTCTAATGGTTCTTAGACAATCCTGCTGTAAAGATCAGCTTAGACTAGCATGCATTTGAATGCTAGTTTATGCTTGTTTAGTGCTGGTCTAGTTGGATAACTGGTCACTAGTCAAGTACACCAGGATTTGTAACATTTTTAATGGCATAGCTGCTTGTCAAAGAGGTTTTTTTATTTTTAGCAAGCTGACAGCATGCTGTGCTTTAGCAGGTTAACACTAGCAATGACTGTTAGACTGTCAGCATGCTCTCAGAGAAGCTCCCCTTCAAAGCGCCATTGCTAAAGCCATCAAATTACCACTTTTGTAGCAAATCAGCCATCTAAAATAATACATTTGAAGGAAATTGCTGTCAGGCTCCAAATATTTTTAATTGTTGGTCTACAGTATGTACACATTCAGACGTATGTCTTCAGCTGTTTGTATTTTTCAGAATTTTGTGCCATGAGTGTTGCATGTTTAAGACAACATATCAAGTAAAAAATTGTGCATTTAAAAAAAAAAAAAAAAAAATGCATCTCAAAACTTGCTTGTTTCTGTTGTGCTTCATCCAGCTGTTTTTGAACGGAAGAAGGTGTCCTGTGAGAATGGCCCTATAGGCAATGTATCCTAATTATATAATGATTCACCACTACTTATTCATACAACTCTAAATAGTTGATTTTGAAAATTGTTTTGCAAAGTTATGTTGTTCACCTGCAAAATGTTCTGGTCAACCAGCACCTTCAACCAATTCTTTGAAAAGATTACACAAAATAAAATAATATTTATTTTGTGAGTCAGACATCACTATGCAGAGAGCTAGGGAAGATTTTTAGATTAATCTTTTAGATGAATTCAGGTCAAGCCACCTTTTTTATATAGCACTTTATACAATACAGATTGCTTCAAAACAGCTTTATAGTGATAAACAGGAAAATAATGACTCAGTGATGCGAAGTGTTTCTGCTGTAATGCAGCTCTAAAAAGACAATAGTAAACAGTCATTATTCAACTGAAATCAGTTCACTTTTGATTCAGTTTGTTTCAATAACTGTAAAGTTAATCAGTTATGGAATAACTTAATTCATCTACAAAGCAGCTCTGAAGAAATCAGTGCTTTCACCATTCAGCTAATTTCTCATCCAATAGTGTCTGTGCAAAGTCAAAAATATTACCAAATATGAAGTGTCACCAACTAAGCAAGACAAAAGGCGACATTAGCAAGGAGCCTAAACTCTGTCAGATTGAGTGCTTTCACATTGACTTGCAGTTTGAACAAACATGGTGTGGTTTGATTCCAGGCTGCATTACAAGTCAGACTGTATGTTGATATAATTCACTATATTTTATTGAGTTCCTTCTCCTCGAAGACTAGGATAAATTACGACAGCGTTTGGTGGGGGGAGTTGAAATTGGCCATAGGGTCTATGCAGCTGACTTGTCTGGTTCATGTGGTCTTCCCTGAAGATATGTGCCAATGGCTATTTAGTCAACGAGGTCTTCGCAGAGGATCTGTCTTTACGACTTGTTTAGTTGTCATGGTCTCCGCTGACATTGAAGGCTGTTGTGGTTGTCTGTAGGTGCTGATCCACCATCTGGTCTGGATACAGCCAGGACCCGGGTGACTACAGTAACCTCAGAATATAAATGAGACAGACAGACTAATGTTGACATAGATGCTTGTAATGATGTTCAAGCTCAGGGTAGAAGGAGGCAGGAATGGGCAGATAACATAAACTTTAATAATACATTAAACAAACAACAAAACGAAAGTAAGCGGCAGTCCCTCACAGATGACTGTGACCCAAACATAAACAAGACAGCAACATATGTCCCAGGCCTGGTCCACTTGTACACTGTTGTCACTCCTTTTATCCTTCCGGAGCTCCTTCATGGGACCATCAAGACCAGTGTGTGTGGCCCAGGTGTCGCTCATTATCATTTGCTTCACCAGCTACAAATGATAATGAGCAATAATGTATATAATACATATCGTATTATATCAAGTATATAGGATGTTATGGGAAGTGTTTCCAGTTCCTGTTGACCTACTTTATGCAGCCTAACAATCCCTTAAGGGATTTGAATTATTAAACAGTGTGTTATGTGTATGTTAGGTTAGGTTAAGTGATCAGATTTTAATTTAGATTTAAAATGTTAGGAAGACTGTTCCAGAGATTGGGCACTAAATAGGATTTATTTATTTTTCCTAAAATAATCATATCTAGCAGTTTTTAAGGCCTTTTTGTAGGTCGAAATACTATCCTTCCAAGTAATGTAAAATACCTCTAGTTTTGTTTTCTTCCAGTTTTCTAGGCTGTTCTCTTGAGGGCATGAGTGTGCTTGTTATACAACGGTGACAGACTCTTCTCCTTAATCTTCTTTAAGCATATAGGAACAATAGTGAATCCAAACATAAAGTGAATCTTTTTCACAATTTAAAAAAAAAAAATAAATAAATAAATTGTGTGTTTCCATCAAGTTTTTCAAGCATATGACAGTGGTACTGGTAACCCAGTAACCAACAGTAAACGGGAAAAAAAAAAAAAAAAAAAAAGAAAAAAGGCAAGCATCGTAAAAACTTTTTTTTGTGAATTAAGGAATTTCTTTCCAAAATTAGGCTTCTTCTATTTTTGTAACAAGGATTTGATTTTTGTAATCTTGGCTAAATGAAGAATACATGAGGCTATATAATGATCTGAGATGTTATTGCTCTGCTGCAGAATTTCTACACATCAATACTGATTCCATGTGACAATATTAAATATGACTAAAACAATAAGTGGGTCCTGACACATGTTGTGTAATTTTAGAAGGCCTATAATTGCTAACCCCAGTTCACTAATTAGGGCCTGAGCACTGCAGTGCAAGGACCCTATTGGAATTGCTCCGTTTATTTTTATCAGGGCCTGAGCACCGGTGGTGCAAGTCTCTTTCATTCCAACATAAGAAAACATTTCTGGAATCTGCATATGAAATGGCATTTAGATGTATTTACACCATTTAAAGTACCTCAGAGGGGACATGGATGCATTTAAACTACAGTTACAAATGCATAAATAATGCTTTGTTTTAAACATAAAACATTGAATACTGATATTCGAAATAATTTAAAACATGAAAAAAAAAAATAGTTGAAATGAGAAATTAAAACCGTCAGTAGGTGGCAGCAAGTCACTGTTGAGTGTGTCATTGAGATTCAGCCGATTCATTCAAATGGCTGATTTATGCACGATCAAAGCATTTAACTGTGTTAATGAGCGAGTCACTGAATCATTCATTCAACCGATTAGGTCAAAAAGCTGATTCATTCACTAAGTAAAACTACATTATATTAAATTTAAAAAAAACACACAGAGGCATTTTTGCCATCCACAATTTAGAAAGCCTTGAATTTTGAGTTTCAATAGACTAAATCACATGTGTGCACTCTCAGGGTGTGTTTTTCTGATATACTCAATAATGTCAGATCACACATCATTACAACTACACTTACCATATTATTGCGCAATATATACTGTATATCTCTATATTTCTATATCTGCATATACCTGCATATCAGAATATATTTTAATTAGGAAATGTAGTGGAGTAAAAGTGAAAGTTGACAGAAATTAAAACCCAAGTAAAGTACAGATACTCCCAAAACCACTTACTACTTATAACTTTGTTACATTACACCTCTGGTGCAATGATCATGCTGAATTTCTGACAATGTCATAAAATTATCTTTGGTCACAAGACCATGACAACAGCCGTCTTTGAACCTCTCTCACTGTACAACATAGTCCATAGCTGCATACGAAATTTCATACTTACCTGCTATATAGTAGGTGAAAAAAACAGTATGTGACAAAAGTAGTATGAATTCACAGTAGTCATAAAAGAGTAGGCAGAAAGTACCCAGATGATCTACTTCCGGCATGATTCCGAAGTGTGCATGTAATGGACACTTTACTATCCCATGAGTCCATAGGAGAGGATCTATGAATGACAGTGAGGCGACGCAATTAACGCTAGTTGGTCACGTGACAATAACAACATGGCAAGTACATCCAGATTACATTCATACTACACACATTCATGCTATATAGAATAAGTTATACTCTTTATGCGGTTATGAAGTAATTACTTATTCAAAAGAGTACCTACTCAAGAGAGCATGCAATTCAGACGCAGCCCATCTCTTTTCTTCTGTTAGGAAATGGACACACACTGGATGTTTGCATGACAAAGACATCCAGATGTTCTTTTACAAAATGTCACCCACATAAAAAGTTATCATTATTATCATATACAATCAAAAGATTTCACTATGAACTAAAACATCAAATTCTTGTTCAAGTGCAAAGACCAAAGTGTGGGTATTGGGACAGGCCCTTTGTGTACTGTAGTATGCAGTAACCACTACATTTCTGTTTCTCTATAAGTGCCACCTACTGTCAGAGAGTGATAGTGCACATAGAGATGTACAAGCTGTAATGTCAGCTCAGAAGGATGGTGGTCATTTATGATTTTATCCCTGTACGAAATTTCTAAGCAGATAAAATGAGCAGGTTAAAATGGTGTTACAACTCACCCCTTGTTAGCACCATCTCATAGCTCCTATATTGAAAAGAGTGACCTTGATATTATTCAGAAATTCACTTTTTTTATGTTTCATGTAAGAAAAAAAAAAAAAGGTCATGCAAGTTACACAAGCAAGCAAATTATATATAGTTTTTTTTATTTTTAAACTATTCCTTTAAGAGGCCTTGCGGGGACACCAGCACAGAAGAGCTTTTACAGTAAGCCTTCATTTAATAGCATCTCATTGGTATTAGGTAGCAGTGTATGGGTTCAGGTTTAGCATGCATGCTGCAAACTGCCTCAAGCTCTATCTGAGAACAGACGTTTCTCTACTGTAGGACTATGCGCACTGCATGCTAACACAAAGAGCTACACGTGTTGATTCTACCCATCACGTTGCGCACAAGTTTATTATTTAACAATCTTCATTTTGCATGAGCTCAGCAAATCCCGGTGTTGCTTAGCCTTAAGTCAATGTGAAAGCACTCACAGGAGCAGAAGTACGATAGAGCTGTAGTCTTGATTAATAAAATATTAGATCTCCTAAAATGTTCAACATTATTTGACCTCTGACTCTCCAAATAAATATCTATAAACTGCCTCATGTCCACTAAGGACTTTAATTTGGCAGTAATACCTACATGAATCACTTGATGGCACTGTTGGAGAAATGATTTGGAACAGTCTTACCTGCACAATTGATTGCAACATGACTCAAGCTGAATGTCTAATGATGTCCAGTGATGAATTGAGATGTACATGTTCTTCAGATATCTGAAATATAAAAGACATTTGAATGCTAAAGATCTTAAATGTTGGGGGGTTAGAGAGACTAATAAAATAGCCCAATAAAAGCTGTTTTATTCTACATGGAGTGGGCCTAATGGGGGCAGACATATTGAGGTTGCATGACCAGTGGAATACTACTTGCTTTATCTCAGTGACACCCTGGAATAAATAAATAATGGCTGACTGTGAATACCACAATTCTACAAAAGCATAGTCAAGAGAAATCTTTTCCAATAACGTATATATGCCTTATTATTATTGTTGTTATTATTATTATTATTATTATTAAACATAGCTATGTTGTCTTTTGTGTCAAATATGTAAATTTAACCAGTTACTTCAATCAATTGTAATACTGTATTATTATTATTATTATTTTCTTTATAACACCTGTTCTCTACTGAAAGATACTGTATGTGCCTTTCTCAAACTGCACATTTTGCAGTAATATTCCCAAATCTTGTAGGAATTTAACTTTATCCTCTAAGAATTCTATTGGATATTGTGTGATCTGTAACAGAACCCATCTTGTTTTGTGTGGGCATAATATATTGCTGCTGGACAGGTAAAAGAAATCACAGGGGAGATTTTCTCTAAACCTTTTGATATCTACCGGAGCACTTTATCCTATTGGTATCATAATAATCCTTTTGGAAACTGCGTTTTGAAAGTTCTCTCTCTCTCTCTTTCTATCTCTCTGTATGTGTGTGTGTGTGTGTGTGTGTGTGTGGATGTTGATATTGAAATTATGTAACACCCATCATAGGGTCCTTAGGAAGAAATTATTGATCTCATCATCTTTGATCTGAATCATCTTTACGTCTGAACAATGCTTTCCATCTTTCCTGACAACAGAGCAGAACAGAGCTGAGACTGAGTTTATGTTTAGTCTCCTCATTTACCATCTGTCAAGACACTCTCAACGCTCACATACGTCTGCACTTTCATCTGGAGTTTAGGTGAAAGATCACTCACTCTCTACACTTGAGTGATAGTGGCACGGTAGCCCATTGAAATGTCACAGACTCCCCAGGGTTGAGCTAAGGAACCCCGAACTCTATCGTTCTGCTTCTTTCTCTTTATCCATCAGCTAAATGTGCATGCCTGCAGAAAGGGCCACTTCCTGTCTCATTTAAACTATTCAAATAGACCTTCATTAATTCACCACTCAAGACTTGCTTCATTACCAAGCCTGTATTAAAAATACACATAAAAGAGAGAGGAAGCAAAGAAACGCGATATCATTGCCTACTCACTGAACTGATGGAATCACTTGTTTGTGCTATTAAAGTTGCTTGCCATTCTGCTGATACATGCAAATTGGTTACAGTGCTCTTATTTTAAGGCTAATCCCAGGAGCTCCACCTATTTATTCTGAACAGGCACAAGTTGCAGTCCTAGTTAACTTGATACCTTAGGTATACTGCTCAAAAAAGTTAAGAAAAAAACATTAATCATAGTATAGCATCAAGTCAGTTGAACTTCAGGGATATCAGACTAGGCAGTTAGGAAGCATAAGTGATTGTGAATCTGTTTCACCTGCTAACATTTGCTCTGGAGGGGCAACAGCAAAACAATCCCCAGGTCATGGGAGACAATTGCTCTCTCCTTATCCTTCCTGATTTGTCTCTATTCTGTGTATTGTTGGTCCCTCTCACTAATTGTAGCATGAGGCAGTACGTCAGGTTGTACAAGTAGTCCAACTCCTCCAGTTTAGCACTTCCATAAGCGCCATTGCACGGAGATTGGGTGTGTCCCTTAGCTCAGTCTCAAGAGCATTGCAGATACCTCAAGATGGGCCTTTGGCCAAGGAGAGCTGGAAAGGACCATAGAAGGGCAACAACCCAGCAGCAAGACTGGTATCTGCTCCTTTGTGGAATAAGAGGATTACTGCCAGAGCCCTACAAAATGATCTCCAGCAGGCTACTGGTGTGCATGCTTCTGGCCAAATTGTCAGAAACAGACTCTATGAGGGTGGCATTAGGGCCCGACATCCTCTGCTTACAGCCCAGCACTGTGCAGCTCAATTGACATTTGCCAGAGAACACCAGAACTGGCCCCCCGTTCTCTTCACAGATGAGAGCAGGTTCTCTGAGCACATGTGACAGATGTGAGTCTCGATATGCTTTGATGAATATTATGCTGCCTGTAACATCATCCAGCATGACCGTTTTGGCAGTGGGTCAGTGATGGTCCGGGGAGGAATATCCTTGGAGGGTTGCACAGACGCTGGTGCACTGGGTCCTGGGTTCCTCTTGGTGCATGACAATGCCTGGCTACAAAATGCGTAGACAGTTTCTGAATGACGAAGGCATTGAGGCCACTCACTGGCCCTCACATTCCCCAGGCTTTAATCCAATTGAGAACCTCTGGGAAGTTATGTATTGGAGCATCCTAATTCACCAGTAGCACCACAGACTGTACAGGAGCTCATTGAGGCCCTGATCCAGGTCTGGCATCTCATCTGCCATCTCATCAGGAACATGCCTAGATGTTTTCGGGAGTGCATACAGGCATGTGGGGGCCATACTGACTTATTTTATGAGTTGCTTTGATGAAATTGATGCATCTTTGAATAGCTTGTAATTTTAATTTTTTACTATGATATTCTGTGTGATTTCGAATCCAGCCCTCAGTGGGTTGACAATTTTGGTTTCCATTGACCATTGTCGGTCCCACTTTATATTAAGTGGCCTTAACTACTATGTACTTACATTTAAATTAATAATTTGATACAACGCACTTATTGTGTACATACATGTTCTTACATTTTACTTCTATTTTTAAAAATACCTATATGTAATTACATCTGTAATTAGTTTCTGTAATTACATTTATAATTACACTGTTGACCCATCCCTTACACCTTAACCCACCCTTAAACCTACCCATACCTCCAAACCTGTCCCTAACCTGTTTTGCAATACAATATGATCACAATAAGTACACTGTACTTATTTTTTGATGTAAGTACATAGTAGTTAAGGCCACCTAATATAAAGTGTGACCCCATTGAAGCAGTGTATATAATTCAGTAAATAATTCACTTGACATACTCAGAACGCATGAAGTACTGTATATCAGTGACATTATAGTGTCATTCTTGATGTATTTCTTTGGCATCCATATGCACAGAAAAATGCTACTCTCCACTCTAAAAAAATCTGTATAAATTATATATATATATATTTTTTTTTTACATTTTATTTTGATAGTCCACTTTAGACATTCTAACTATAAGTAACTTTGTAACTACATGTCAACTACACGTCTACTAACTCTCAGAGTAGACTGTTAGGGTAGGTTTAGGGTTAAGTAGAATAAGTTGACATATACTTGCAAAGATTCTGATAGTCAGTATGTTGTATGTTGTGGACCCATCAAAATAAAGTGTTAAAAGATATTAAGCAGACAGTCTACTAATACTCTAATGACTGCTAGTTGACATGTAGTTGCAAAGTTACTTAATGTTAGCAGAATGTCTAAAGTGGACTATCGAAAGAAAGTGTTAACTTTTTTTTTATTTGCTTTGGATAAATCCAGTTTAAATTGTTACTATTTTTAGGTTACCTTTTTTCTTTACATTATGGTAAAACCTGCCGTAATGCTTGTAAAAAAAGAGTACGGCTGCTCAAGCAGTACTATGGCTTCAGCAGCTTTTCTTTTCTTGGGTCCCTCTTACTTGGGACTTGTGCTGCAACTGCTGTGTTATCAGCTGTGATCGCTAACCATTAGGCTGCCACCGTTCAATAAAGACAATAGGGGCAGTATATGATGTGAAACCTGAAAAATACAGTAATGGACAGGGATGGAAAAAGCAATTTTGTGGGCCAGTACAGGTCAAAACAACCTGTTTCATCAGCTTTCAGTGATGTGTCCAACTGTAATTTTGTACACAATAAGAAGTATCAGACATGTCAAGGATTTCAGGTCAGGACCACATGTTTCATCATCTTTCAGAATAATGCTTTTTCCATAAAACTCTAGGTTAGACCCAGTGAAATGTCTTGATAAATGCAATTTAATTTTCTGTGTTGTTGATATATTACCAATTGGACCTAGGAGCACCTGCCTCTTTTTCAAATATGCAATAGTCTTTCATTTACATCATAAACAATGATATACTGGCTAATAATATATGCCAGTCTATGCCAGGTGGTATTAGGGGGAGGGGCATTCTCAATTTAGAGGGCTTTGATTAATCTAACATTTGCATGTACCTGCTAATTAGAGTAACTAATTAATTTGACATACTCCGAATACAGGTATGCTAGTGACACATCATATTGCCATTATAGATTTATTTATTTGATTTTTTGGGGCATTTTTTGCCAGACAGCACTAAATTATTATAACATTTATTTTACCTGGAAAATGTGACATCATGAAACTATTGGATTAAAACCAACTTTAAAATGAATCATTATTTTTGCATTGTAATCTTCGTCTTACTAACATATTTATTCAATGAAAACAAGACTATTACACATATTATGACTATATTTAACATGTACGTTTAGAGTAATATGTGCCCTTCCAGAAGAGGCTGCCCCCCTCCCACCCATCTCATACAGAGTATGCTTCCTCCCAAGGATTTTCTCCCTTTTTTACCTCAACATCTTATTGTATTTTTTCTCCCTTTGTCATAGTCACCTTAAACTTGCTCACTCTGGGATTTGTAAAGATCTATGTTCTGTAAAGCTGCTGTGAAACAATGTGAGTGTGAAAAGTGCTATAAAAAAAAAAAAAAAAAAAAATCGACATGTTCCTGAATCAAAGCCGTTTGGTCCTGGAACAACATTCCTATCAATCAATCAGTTTGTAGGTTAAAGGTAAGGGTTGGTTCTAACCAGTCATATCACATCAGTTTAGAGGTAGCTAAATTTTAGGGCTGGGGTTTGAAATAAGCTTATGCCTAAGTTTTTTTTTTTTTTTTTTTGGCCAAAAGTTAAAAAACGGAGAAAAAAGAAATAGCCAGAGAAAACATGTCAGTCTGTTTCTGTGATATTAGATTATTGACCACACATCAGTTGAGTTTGTGCAAAAGAGATTCCAACTGAGCGTTGTGTTATTGGATTATTGTTTGTTGCTTTTCTTGCCTACAATTCCTCATGCTGTTTGCTTGCTGCTGAATGAGAACTTCAATACCGTGAGTAATTACACTTGGGGGTATTAATGCATTTGGATGAGCAATTATATTGGAAACTAATGTGTTGATCAATAGATCTGCCTGTTGAGCGCTGTGTGCTCTGCTGAAACAATCCAACCAATCCTTAAAGGTTTAGTGTGGCTTTGCTCCAGTGGTAATGCTATTTAGTTGCAATGGAGGAAATAAAATATGCTCTCAGAGATTAGAGACATGGAAAAAAATCCCACTTACTCTGTTGGTTTGGCATTCATTGCAGGTGGTTTGGCTCCCTAATTTGGAATCATGTGTAGACAAATTATTTCATATGGTTAAATACATGCATAGTTCATCATGGACCAAAAGGACTGCCAACTGCCATGAAGTAGCAGTTGGTGATCAGTGTAAGACTCCGTTAAATACAACTGAGTTGGAGTGAAGGATTGATAACCGAGTAAATGTTCACCTAATATTAAAGTCATTTATCAAATGAGATTAAGAAATCCACCAGTGTGCTTCAAGTCTCATTACAATTCATGAAGTCTCATTTCAAAGCATTAATTGGTTTTAATCAGGTCGTAAACCTATCCAGGTTACATATATTATTTTCATATATTACCCATTATTTTGATTCAAATATGAAAAAACAAAAACAACAACACAAAAAACACACACCCACAAAAACTGATATTGTGGAGGGATATGATTTTCTTAGTCTGATCACAAACACTGATATCGTGGAGGGATATGAATTTCATAATCTGATCACACTGAATAAATGCACAAAATATTCCAACCCATGTTTGTATGCAAACTAAGCAAATTTGTGAGCTAAGCTCAAACCCCATCGAATAAGATTTTTTACACAAGAGCAAATATGTGTGTTTGTGTGAAAACCTAAAATCAATAAAACCAATCCCTGCTCAAATCGGACCAAGCGACCAGAAAATGTCCTACATACAGTGTTTTTTTCTTTGATCATACTAAATGAGCAGACGACCGGATGGCAGTTTGTCTCTTTAAAATAACCGAATACGTTTGCGTGTAAGTCATATACATTTCATCCCACGTTGTTTAAACAGCAAATTTAAACTTTAACCTCGCAAACGAGCAGATCCATTTTCTCTCTGGAGATGCGTTCAGTCTTTGCTCTTACAATTTCTGCCATGTAAATAGCAAATCTGCCATGGTGCAAGCACAACTGACTTTTAAAGGGAATGGGAGATGAGACTGTGATTGGTTTATTGCATGTTACCCCCAAAAAACACCCATGACTCATTAAGAGAATAGGTACAACCATTTTGGACCATGACCGCCAACTGTTTTTTCCGTCGTTAAACTAGCAAAAGTGGATTTGGACACACTCTAAAGCGCACCTGTGCCATGCGCTTCAGACCATGCCCTTAGATCATTAAAATAGGGCCCCTTATTTTAAGGACCAATTCTCACTATTAACTAGCTGATTATTAGCATGCATATTAGCTGTTTATTAGTAGGCTACGTATTAAGCACATATTAATGCCTTATTCTGCATGATCGTATTTTAGATCCCTGAATCCTACCCCATATCTAAACTTAATTAAGTTACTAACTATTAATATGCAGCAAATAAGGAGTTTTTTCAGAGAAAACTCTTAATAGTAAATATGTGTTCCCTATTCTAAAGTGTTACCATGCTAACCAAACAGATACATAAAACATTATACGTAGTATATATGCACATAAATAGAAATGGACATTTTATTTTCATATTAGTATGGTTATCAGTCCAATTTTTAATTTTATTATTTTTTTTTTATTTAATTAAAATTATTTATTTTCTTACATGTAAATGTAAAACCATATTGCCAGGGGGTTTCACATTATAATGGTTACTAAACTGTTTTAACATGACCTAAATGGTGTATAGGCCATCAGCATTTAAAAGCTGAACTATTAATTTTCTTATGTATGTTAGTATTCAAAAAGCTAATGATTACATTGAGCAATAATTAACAATTGTGTCAGTTTTTCCTAAATATGCATGTGCCTCTCTGCTGGTATGAGTGTGTTTCTGTCTGCCCTTAAGAAGCTCCTGCTGAGAATAATTACTGATAAGAAACATTCAGTCTGTCAGCCGTCCATTCTTTTAATTGAAACACAGTGCTTGGAAGCTGTCACTTATTATTTTACTGCCAAGGGGCTCTAATAAAGCCCCATTGCTATGATCACTTCAAGAGCATTTGGAAATTAATTTTGCAAATAAACAAAGAAGTCATAAAACAAATAATGTTGCCTCGCTGTCTCTGCAATTAGAAAATACCTAAAATAAGAGTTTGAGCACTTCAGAAGATTTATAGTACTGCACGTTTCTCTCATTCTGTGAGTAAGAGCTTATGGGATGTTTTTAAGGTTCTGGGAAACTAGCTTTCACTTCTTGCTGTCAGTCAGCTTTTTCACAGTCCCTCTTTGTCTATCCCTGCTGTGTCAAAGAAGCGGCAGAGTTTTTAAAATAGACTTGAACATTTCACAAGCGGCACCAGGACCTCCTTTCAACAATAGCATTGTTTCAGTTCTGTTTTGATGTTGATGGAAAAAAAAAAAAAGAAAGATTCCCCCTCCTCTCCATTTTGTTGTCGTCAGAATGTATTAGTCGTAATGGCCTATTTTTGTACAAACAAAAGCCTTTCAGATTCTTTTTGAAAACTATTCCGATTATGTGCGAGTGATGCACAAAAAAAATCTGAAATATTTAGTGATGTCTACGTTTCAAAGCTGAGAACATTTTGTTAATAGCTTCCATTAAACTCTAAATCCATACCAAATTCAGATTATCACACAACCACATCTAAAGGTTCAATTTCACAGGGACTGTCAAGCATTTCTGATGCTGTGGCATCTAAATATGCAAGACCATATGGTGTCTCTAATGTTTGTTACAAACAGGCCAAGAGCACTCTTAAGAAAATCAAAGCTCAAAGCAACAGCAGTTTACTGTGTATGCTGGATACATCAGTTAGCCATGCCCGTGTTACATTACATAGGTAGTCTTCAAACAACCTAACCTATGGTGATATGCTGAGAAAAAACAATTATTATCTTTTGACATGTTATTAACAAAGAACTCAAATTCTATTGCACAGCAATTCATAGGTCTGTCAACCAGTTGCCAGATGGATGTTCATGAAAATGATTATTATTAGGCCTGTTTCACACCACACGTAAGCACTGCATATTTATTTCAGTTCCCATATTAACAGGTTACAGTATTCACACTGCCCTCAAAATCAGCTCTGCTCTGTGTAGCAGGAGCTGTAAAAGTGCAGCTGCAATTACAGTTTCAGCACTGAGGTTATTTTTGCACATCACACTGAACTGAAGTAGAAGACAAGTTAGAACTGCACTAAAACCTTCACAATATAGGCTTTTATAAAGCAATATAAACTAATTAATTAAACTAGATTTATTTTCTTCGTTGCTTTTCTCAGCATATTACCATAGGTTAGGTCAATACTACCTATCAGGGCTATTCAATTAGTTTCATTTGAGGGCAAGATTATCGAAGTGAAAATTTGAAGGGGGGCAGGTGGGGGGCAGTCGTCTCAATGTCTTTTTTTTTTTTTTTTTGGTGGTGGTGGTGGGGGGCTATAAAATAAGAAATTAAATTGAAAAGCATATTCAGCTGTAAAATAAACACGTATTATACCAACAATAACATCTATGAAAGGTTAACATTACTGCTATCAATCGATTAAAAAAATAACTAATTAATCACACATTTTTTTTTATGTAATTAATTGCGATTATGATGTAGATGGTATTTAAATACTACGGTATATTTTAAATACATCTTTTTACTAAGTAGCCTACTATCAATGAAGGCCAGTATCATTGATACCAATAATGTTACTGATATCTTTATTAAATTAATTTTCCCTCAATTTTAACCATTAATAATAGCCATTCAACACTACAGAATAATTTAAAGCCATTACTATTAACACAAAATATGATAACTTGGTAACACTTTATTAACCAGTTGCTTATTAGCATGCATATTACTAGAATATTAGCCATTTATTAGTAGTAATTAAGTATATACGTATTAATGCCTTATTCTACATGACCTAATCTACATCCCTAATCCTACCCAATACCTAAACTTAACAACTACCTTACTAACTATTAATAAGCAGCAAATTAGGAATTTATTGAGGGAAAAATCGTAGTTAATAGTGAATAAGTGTTCCCTATTCTAAAGTGTTACCGATAACTTTTAATTTAAGTGAATTTAAATCAGCTGTGAAACAACGACAGGAGCCGGATGAAGATGATTGGCGGGCCGCCAATTGAATAGCCCTGGTTTAGGCTATCATTAGGTACAATCCAGTGATATAAATGACTGGATTGCTTATTGTTCTACACTGTCATCAGGTGGTGAAGTCACTGGAAGTGTTCAAGCGGCCATATTGCTATTCCCTACCGAAGTGCATCAATAGCTGGGTTTCCATCCAAAATTGTGAATTTAACTTATGCGCAAATTTGGAATATCGCATAAAACATTTGCTAACGAGCACTGAGTCAAGGAGAACAAAATCGCCACTTCCTGGTAAACTGGCACTAAGAAAACTATAAGCTACTGAATATAATAATTTTCATATAGGAAAAATGTATTGCGCCTCGGAGCGAGCAGACAAAACACAATAAATGCTGTCATTGCCTTCGGAGGTGAATGCTGCTGCTACAATTGTCGTGTAAAACAATTATACAGAAATATTCTGATGACAGACTTTGCTCAGGCATTTCAGAACGACCATAACAACATTTCAAAAGTTAACCCTTTTTATTGCATGTATGATGGAAACCCAGCTATTGATTGACAGCCAAAACCTTGACCTAAAAGCATTTGATTTGCAGTGTATAATTCACACAGGATTCATTTTTTTTTAATGATATGTGTATGCAAATTAATTGTCATATCAGATGTTATCTTTAATGTTTATAGTTGTTTCTAGCAGGATAAGCGATAACACTGCTGACGCAGGTGTGAACACATACGCAAAACAATATATTTCTTGTACGTAATTAAGCAGGAAATATTAAACATGAACATATATCTGGTATTAGTAGCAGAAAATTATTTGAACAGAATGACAATTTCCATAGGCGTAAAGTGTTATGTATTATTTGTTGCTTGATTAATTCATTTTTTTTTTATCAGTGTTTAAGTCATTAACTGCTTCAAAATGCATGTTGTTAACAAAATAATTATTGAAACGTTTGCAGTTACCCTATTGTACGAATAAAACCTCAGACCTCCCATAAGCATTAAAGGACAAGGCTTCCCCTGGCCAGAGATTGGACCACCAAATCGGACCACCAATTACACCAAATTGGTCAAAAATGCCCCTGCACAATTTAACTAAATCTAAAACAGCTGTCACAAATAAAGTGACAATGAAAATGAAACAGATTGTCCATTAAATTGAAATCTGCTCATGTTGCATCATATTTCTTTTTGCACATTATAACCAATGACACAGTTCTGTTGAGCATTTGAATGCAACAGCCAATCAGAGGCGGATAAGTCATTCTGCTCTCTCACAAATTCTCTCATCATAAACAAAGTGACAATGTACCTACTACACAATTTAATATTCTGTGTATAAACAGCTAAATTAATTATAAAGCCCCATTCACACCAAGAACGATAAAGATAACTATAAAGATATTAGCCTCCACACCAGCGAGTGATAGCGTCATGTGCGTCTGCCACTTTAAATTCTCGAGCTCGTTATAGCAGGATGGATTCTGATTGGCTGTCAATGTTTGTATCGTTCATCAGCTGGGAAAAAAAAAAAAATCGTCTTTTATATACATATCTTTTATATCATTAATATATTCGTATCAATGCATTTTTATCAATAAGCAATTTAGATTTTTAGACCTCTTAACCTACCCCACAAACCTAAACTTACCCATTTTATAGCGAATATGCATTTAAATATTTTTTTAATAAGCAATTTAGATTTTTAGACCCCTTAACCTACCCATTTTATAGCAAATGTGGCAATAGGTGGTCAGGTAGGGGAAGTTACCAATAATAAGAATCCTATACTCTACTACGCCACCTGGAATACACCAGGACAGAACAGACCCATATAAGGGCACACAGGTTCGTTGCCAAAGACAGGGTGAGCAGTAGAATATAAACACTATCAACAAAAATCAATCACTTTATTCAAACAATTAATTAAAAAAAAAAAAAAAAAAGTCAGTCAACACAA
This sequence comes from Onychostoma macrolepis, assembly GCF_012432095.1. Lineage (NCBI taxonomy): Eukaryota > Metazoa > Chordata > Actinopteri > Cypriniformes > Cyprinidae > Onychostoma > Onychostoma macrolepis. The sequence goes on from NC_081171.1 coordinate 25,360,505, forward strand.
TACATCACACAAGGTCTCGAATCGCATCACAATACCAGTAACATACAAAATGATTAAATGGAGAGAACAATCTAGTAAAGAGGGAAGTGGCCAACAGAGACCCTCAAATTTCTACCCCACACTCAATACCCATGACACACACTCTTGTGAAAAAGGCAAAATGTTAAGCACAGCACTCCATGTGGACACACCAGTACAGGGTACCATGGCCAACCCCTCCCACTTTGAAGACCTAAATCCACACAAAACAATACAAAAAGACACACACAAATCAAAAGTCAATATTTACACAGAAACACCAAAGCACAAACAAAACACAGCCACTGGCACGGAGGAGGAGAATACAATGGCAAAGAGCGGCCAGATTACAGAAACTTAGCCTGCCAGCTAACTCGCACGCAGACCAGCACAATCCAGTGCCAATGCTTCAAACAAATAAAACAAAATATCAGAATGGACCCAGGTGAGTTCCAGACAAAACTGTTAAAACTAAAACACCAAAGACAAAACGGATCAGCAGTGCAGTCAGTTACTCGACGGTCGTTAGGCTTCAGTTAAGATCACTGGAAACCCCTGGACATGCAAGCAACCTGCCTGACATTGAACAGAAAAAGTTACTCAAAACTTGTTAAAAAACAAATACACTACATACATACCAAGGAAATGGTGCAATGCTGCAACACACATGGTCGCTCACCACACAGGATTACAGCTACTTGCAGACCCATGACTGAGAACAAACAAGATAAGCCTCTCCATTGAACAGACAAAAGGCATCTTTAAAACAGGGACTAACCTGAAAACTGGCCAACAGCCAACACGCATGACAGACAGGAGGATAACCCAACTGCTAGCACTCATTCAACACACCACATGTCACAAAAGGGCAGTATCAAGAATGATGCATCCCAAGTGGCCAAACACTTCCCTCTTTTATATTCACCACACAGGCACTAATAGGCTCATAAAACTTACACAACTAACCAATCATAGTGAAGTACAAACACTGATTGGTTTACCTGGTTGAATGACACCAGCCAATCATACCGGGCTATACCTCACTCTGCTACACAAATATGCATTTTTATCATTTTATCAATAAGTGATTTAGATTTTAGACCCCTTAACCTACCTCCAAACCTTAACCTACCCGTTTTATAATGAATATAAAAGGAAATAAAATGCAATTGACCGAAATATGCAGGAAAATAACAATTTTAGTAAAAATACAGTATAACATTAAAAATATTATTATAGTCACTAATCCCACTCTTACCTCTAAACCTAAACATAACTATTTCTGTACAGCAGGGGTTTCCAACCCTGCTCCTGGAGAGCTACTGTCCTACAGATTTCAGCTCCAACCCCAATCAAACACACCTAAACCAGCTAATCAAGGTCTTCAAGGCTACTTGTTAATTTCAGACAGGTGTGTTGGAGCAGGGTTGGAACTGAAATCTGCAGGACGGTAGCTCTCCAGGAGCAGGGTTGGAGATCCCTGCTGTACAGTATAAGAAAAACATGACAGATAGATAAATGCAATTACAATCATTTATTAATAGCAAAAAAAGTAATCCAAATGACGATGCGTTGCAGCCGCAGTCCTCTCTGGCGGAATACAGTGGGTTTGTGTGAGGTGCAGAGCAGAATTTAATTTGTTAATCGCTGAAAATATTCGAACTTGTAACGCACGTGCATCATTCAAACACACCTTTTGTGGCCCATGGCATACAAAGTAAACATTACATGACAAGAAAAGGTTAAACGACTGCAGAAATGTTATTTATTTTAAGGGTTTAAAGTGAAGTCTTGTTTAACATTATGCAGGCCTATTCTTAGAAACGATCTGGCAGCCAAAATCACACAGAACCGAACAAAATGTTATCATTTCATATTAAGTAAACAAGTAAACAATTTAATAATGCAATTGAAAACAAGGTCATTGATATGACAACTAAAAACAACAATCATAATCAAATTAATGCCGCGATTTCAATATTCATAAGGATTCATTTGTAGGTGTTGTCAATATGTCAGTTTTGTACATTTTAATGCTGAAAATACGTAAGTATTTGTACATTTAGATGCTGAAAATATGTCAGTATTGCACATTTTAGTGCCTGTAAAAACGTAAGTAAATTTACGTTTTATAGAACCACATTTTACATAAAATACATATGAATTATCATGAGATCACATTGAAATATTTTATGATGTGACACCCATTTCTGGTACTTGGCTTAAACAATGGGTTTATAGTTAACAGATAGGGTGAGCATGATTTCACCAAGTACAACATGTTCCTGGATCAACATCCTTGTTGATCCTGGAACAATATTACAATCAACCAATCAGAATTGAGATATAACTTTTCAGGAAATATCTGTTTTAGGCTTACGATCAGGGTTAGGCGCTTCTACACCCTTGTTAATCGGCTATCATTTCCCACTGATTTTAGGAATACATTATGGGTAGGGCTAGGTTTAGGGGTAGGGGTAGGGGTAGGGATTGGGTTAAGTTTATATCTTTGGAGAGTAATGTTGATCCAGGATCAACAAAAGATGTTGATACAGGAACATGTCTTTCTTGGCAAAATCACAGCGACCCAGCTATAGGTATGATACAAGTGTGCCACACTACGGAGCCCTTTACAGGACATTGTGGTGGGAAAAATTTGGGGTGAATGGAAAAATTTCAGGGTGGGAGGAAAAAAAAATGTTCAAATGTTTTGCGTTCTCTCGCAAAACTTTTGCGTTCCCTCGAGAAACTTTGCGTTCCCTTGCAAAACTTTTGCGTTCTCTCGGAAAGATATTTGCGTTCTGTCGCAGAAGTTTTGCGAGAAAACGCAAAAGTTTTGCGAGAGAACGCAAATATCTTCGGACAAACGCTTCCTGTTTACTTTGCAGCTTGCAGTGGTTACAGCTCGTATGTTCACAATGGAGCGGTTCATAGAGTTTTATTTTTAACTTTGACTCAAAGTAATACAGTCAGTGCTTATGTCGAAGCACGGTTTTGGGACATTCTAAAACGCTTAATGTGGCTTAATGTTTTAAAACAGTGACATTGGAGGACTAAATTCGATAATAATAAATCCTGATAAAAATTATTAGGCTAATAATAACCTTATTAATAATATTACTATTAATAAAGCAGAATATGAACGCAACGCCCTGCACGTTAAGCCTTTTCTTCCCCATAGAAAACGCTTAAGGTAGGCTATAATGAAAGGTTCATGCAGCTGGTATGTTCACAATGGAGCGGTTCATAGAGTTTTTATTTTGAACTTTGACTCAAGTATAAAGAAATACAGTCAGACTGTGGTTAGTTCAAGGCACGGTTTTGGGACATTCTAAAACGCTTTAATGTGGCTTAATGTATTAAAACAGTGACATTAGGACCAAATTCGATAATAATAAATACTAATAAAATTGTTAGGTTTATATTAATAACCTTATTAATAATATTACTATTAATAAAGGAGAATAGCCCAGAATATGAATGCAACGGATTTGGTATTTTTAAATCACCGTTTTCATTATAGCCTACCTTAAGCGTTTTATGGGGGAGAAAAAGCTTAGGCTACGTGCAGGGCGTTGCGTTCATATTCTGGGCTATTCTGCTTAGTAATATTATTAATAAGGTTATTAATATTAGCCTAATAATTGTATCAGCTTTTATTATTATCGAATTTGGTCCTCCAAGTCACTGTTTTAAAACATTAAGCCACATTAAGAGTTTTATTATGTCCCAAAACCGTGCCTTGAACTAAGCACTGACTTATTAATTTATTTGAGTCCAAGTTCAAAATAAAACTCTATGAACCACTCCATTGTGAACATACCAGCTATAACCACTGCAAGCTGCAAAGTAAACAGGAAGCGTTTGTCCGAACTCAAATGGTTTTGCGAGAGAACGCATAAAAGTTTTTGCGAGGAGCATAAATATCTTTCTTGAGAGAACGCAAAAGTTTTGCGAGGGAACGCAAAAGTTTTGCTAGAGAAGCAAAACATTTGAAAAATGTTTTTTCCTCCCACCCTGAATTTTTTCCATTCACCCCGAATTTTTCCCACCACAATGTCCTGTAAAGGGCTCCGTAGTAAAGGGCTCCTTACCACACACATCCTGAAAAGTGAAGCTAAAACATTGTGATCACCATCTGGTGGCTGGCTGCAGTATAGGTCATAAACCCCACCCTCTCCATGTAAGTTAATGGGACCTGAACCAAACTAATACATTTTTTTTGTCCAATTTTTTTTTTTTAGTCTATGCTTTCAGTCCTTTTAGGTATTTCTTATTAGGGCTGCACAATAAATTGAAATTAAATCACAATCGCGATTAGACGGAAGCTGTGATTGTCATGCGTATCTTTCAGTGAAGCACGGTTCTGTGATCAGCAGTAAATCTCCATTCGAAGGCCAGAGGGCGCTCTCGCCCAGAAACTCCAAATACGCCCCGCAGGGATTGCTGAATAAACAGAAGATTTAACTGTTTTTGTTGATTCAACGTGACTAATAAACACACGACTATGACAATATATGGTTTATCTGAGTTATTATTGTTATAATTTTCATTATAATAAAGTATATTTATAACGCAATGTCTTTATCACTGTTTATAATACTATGGAATATGCTGCATGCCTTATTCTGTGTAAGAAGTCATATAATCTCACAGAAGGATTTATTTCAAACACTCGACTGATGTTATGAAGTGAGTTTGGAGTAAACACATGTTATTAAATGTGGTATTTTCACATGCTTTTTTTCAGATAGAGCGGCATTTACTACACAGAGCCGTAGTTCACTGAGAAGCAAACAGCTGTTATTGTGAACAATTTCTTCGATTTCGTAATTGTGCAATAATATCGCCTGCAATTGTTTTTGCGTAACCTGTCAGTGAACTCTGGAAGCACGTGATGGAGATTTACTGCTGATTACAGATTTACTGACAAAATGCGTATGGAAATCGCATTCATTTTAATCGTACACCCCTAGCTATTCCTTATCAGCGGATATGGCCAATAACCATTAAATGGCCAATACAACACATCTACACAACTTAAAACACACACACACACACACACACATAGGCTACACACAAACAAACTATTATTACATGCAAATCACTCCAACATACAGTATATGCTCGCAACGGGGAAAAAAAACAACTCTTTTTTTAAGTGATGGTGCTCTTAAAGGGTTAAAACTATTTAAATTAATGCAAGATAGTGACCTAAATCCGAAATAGGTGGAAACAATGAACTATTCAATACTGGCAAGCAGATTTCCATTAATGGCCTAGTTTTAGTATATTTATTACACCTATCTAATATAATCAGACACAACATTGCTGCCCTAGATACATATGGTGATTAGCCTTTTACCCAGATTTTCACAGGGAATCTCCTTAGGCTATTGTTCTATTCTCAAATGCTTTTAAATATTGTATGCTTTCAAAAACAAAACAAAAAAAAACATGCAACATGTCTTTCACTAAATCTTCAATCTCAACCACTGATTCACCTCTTTGGCAGGTTTCAGACCTACTGATTCAACCCAGCAGAGATGGTATTCGATTAGGGCTACAGATCGTCTGCTTTCTCTAGGGTGGCCTTCAGGCTCTCTAATGCTTTCTAATGCTCTGATGTGCCCACCAGCAGACTTCTTTCTTTGATTGTGCAAGTCTTAATTGGACATGAACCACAGACACCCTACCCAAGGGAAAGAGACCCATGCAAGCTAAACTAATTAGCCTTTCACATGACTGCTGCCTTAAACATAATTGAATTTCATTAGCTGGATGGCTATACACCCCAATGGAAATGAAACTCTAGATGGGCAGACAAGTTACTTGGGACTTTATATCAATGTACTGTTAGTATTACATGAACTGTGCACATGAGCTGTTTTATTTATTGCAGTGTTTTAACTGACAAAATATTGATCTATTTTACTTAACACAGTCCTGTCTAACTAAAAAGTACCAAAAAGCAGTTTTATTTATTTATTTAGTTAGTTAGTTAATGGTGAATTACTGAACTATCAGCAGGTCTTTAAATATAAATAAGCACTTTTAGAGTTTAAGAGTTCCCCTATATCTGATGTGAGCATTGTGAGATTACTGGGACATTTGGCTCACAGGTCTTTCTAAGTGATCAGCTGTGTCCTGTTGCATTAATTGTTCAGATATTAAAATGAGTGTTTGTGTCATATTAGTTACATCCATTACTTCTGAATTCTGAGTCTTGCATTTGATGACGGCACACACAAATTAGGATGAAGACGAGGGAGCTGACATTGAGAGAAAAGCAAGCAATTAGAATGCTAAAGGAAAAGAGAAACTCAGTTTGAGCTATATCGAAAACAATGTGCATGGAGAAATCTACACTTTGCAATGTCTTGAAAAAGAAAGAAACCACCAGCGACTTCAGCAATCAAGAATGACCTAGTCAGCTGAGAAAAACAACAGCAGTTGATGACAGACAAATCATAAAAGCTGTCAAAGGAACCCTAAAATAAGTGTCTGTAAAATAACCAACAGCCTCTAGAAAGCCGGGGTGATAGTTTCACAATCTACTGTCTGCAAGAGACTTCGACAGCAGAATTACAGAGGCTATAGCTAAATGCAAAGACCAAAAACAGAAAGGCAAGAGTAGAGTTTGCAAAAAATAAAATGCATTCAGTGTGGCTTACGCTGTTAAAGAGTTGGATTCTCATGCTAAGCATGGACAACGTTTCAAAAAACAATTTGGACCTATAACAGAGTATTTCTGTGACAAAAATCGTACTTCTAGGTTCGTACAAGTTTCGGAGAGTTTTTTTGTTTTTCCCGATCGTGGCTCTTGATGACGTAAACGAGGGTGGAACTCCTCATATGGGCATTTCTCCCAGAAGAATGCGCCCGTGCACGCATCGACCAGAGTGAGAGCAAGTGTGCGCCCATCAACACGCTTCATTTGGCTGCACTGCACAGGACTCACTCGGGAAGAATGTCTCTAAAGAAGTGTGTCTTTGGTTGAGAGGGAAAGATAACCTTGTTCAGCTTCCTGAAGAACCCAGCGTTACGTAAACAGTGGATGCAGTTTGTTTTTTCGGGGCAGCAATGGAGTTTCTGAAGTGTGTTTGTTGACGAACGTTTTATAAATAAGGCCCAGTTCGACGCTGGATTTGCACACCGTTTGATACTGAAAGATTGAGCGGTCTCAGCTATAAAAGATGATGATTCAAATTTATGATTCAGAACTGCAGATGATAAGTGAAACGGCATCAAATGCCTGTGTTTTGTTGGTGATCGGCGCTCAAGTGCTCATCACTCTTTAGCTCTGCTCACAGCGCGCCTCCCGGAGCTCGGCTGTTTTCTGAGACAATCGTAAAGCTGTATCTTTCTTTTATAAGACTTTTTGGAAATATGAAGGATGCGATACTACTCTATAGGTACTCAAGATTAACATGATATTGGCTGAAACTGTGTGTGTTATGCCCCCTTTAAAAAATGTCAGTAATGTTTTGGAACTGAATTTTATGGACAGATGTGGCAAAGATTAGCCTTGATCTATGTGATGGGAAAGCAAATATGTGAAGAAAAAAAAAAAAAGAACAGCAAATAATTCTGAGCATACACTGTTAGACATTTCAAAGGGTTTTTACAGTAACTTACTGGCAACACTGTTGCCAGTAAGTTACTGTAATTAAGTTTTACAGTAGCAAACTGTATTTGATTTATCAGTATACTACTGTAATTCATTCATTTTAATATAGATTTCATTAGATTTTATAATTTTTATATAGAATTCATTTTATTTTTACTCTACATAGGTACTACTGGCATTCAATTAAAACAGACACAATAATTACAAAATATCAAATTCTTTATTTAAAACATTGCAAGTATAACACTTAAAAATACAGACTTCCAATGATGGAACAGTGCATCTTCACTATTTCTCCTGTCTTAGGACGTTTTGCAGTGCATTATGTCATGTCCTCTGGATTCATCCTCACAAAGAATCTTTAGGCAAAAGAAACATAATGGGGAAAAAAAGACAAGCAGCCAAAGAATACATAGCCATCTGCAAAACCCAGGTGCTGCTCCAAAACGTGGCCACCATCTTTGCTCACCCTGCACTTTAACAGAAATGTCTTCTCTGAAAAACAAGTAGAAGAAATAGCACACTTTTAAAAGGCAAACCTCGTATAGAATACACAAATCTCTCAAAACCATAGCTGTTCTCTTACCTTGAATTATCAGTCTCAGGGTGGCTGGCCTGCTCATATCTTTCTTGATGTTTCATTGTAGTTGCCTTTAAAACACAAATACAAAAAATTCAGTAAATTTTAAATTCCATTAAAAACTATAACAAACTAATTCAAAAACTAGAGGCAGCTAGCCATAAAACTAGTTTAACCTAGCTAACATGATTTTATTTTCTCAGGCTACTGGCCAACATTAACTACTAACACCTGGACTAAATTTCACATTAGTTAATCTAATGTTAAGCGTTGCTCATTAAAACAATTTTAATTCGGTAACTTAATTAAATAAGCTGACAAAAGTCATTTGAAACGACAGCACAGTTTACCATGGTAAAGTTCGCCATGTTGACTAGTAAATGTTACTATGGGTTAAACTATTGTGCAAAAATCTGACACAAACACACAGACAAGCGTACATATATTTTTACCTTGCTTGCTGGTCTTATTCTCTCGTAAGGTGCATCGACACACAGCACAGATGTTCTCCGGAGCTCTCCCACTCTCTTGCAGGTTCATCCCGGGCAAAACCCGCGACGCTGCCCCACTGCTTCCATGTCTTCCTCGGACACGAGTGGAGCGGTGCGACTTGACAACAGACAACAATATAGAACCAACCCATTATATATACTATCTACAGTGGATGCGGACAGTAAAGTGATGCCCCGGTATATTTCTGATGTGCAGATGTACTCCAAGCGCTCGTGCTGTTTCTGACAGAAGTACAAACGGATTTTCCAATCATTACAAGCGATATAACACATGCAGTGTAGTATATATGCAGTGTAGTATGTAGTATAATGGCGCCAAAGAGACCGTTACAGTAGTATACAGCAATTTAAAAAAATACAGTAAGTCTCTGTATGTGGGGTCTGACGTTACAGAAAATTCCCATGATGCAAAGGGTATTGCAGTTATTTACTGTAAAGGGAATTTGCAGTATTACACTGGGTGATATACAGTAAATAACTGTGGAAATTACAGAAATGTCTAACAGTGTACAACCTAATCTGTAAAGTATGGTGGAGGTGGTATCATGGCATGGGCATGCATGGCTGCCTCTGGAACAGGACCTCTCAACATTATTGATTAATTAATGTATGACAGCAGCAGAACAAATTTGGAAAGGTGCAAAATCAACTTGGCTACAAATGTTGTATAAAATGCCACCAGACTCATCATCATTCATATTGCAACAGGACAATGACCCAAAACACATTGCTAGTTCAGTCAAGGAGTTTATCGGGGCAATGAAATTGAAGGTCTTAGATTGACCAATTCAGTCTCCAGATTTAAATCCTATTGAACATAAATGTCACTAGCTAAAGAGGAGACTAAAGAGAGAAACTCCTCAAAACAAGCTATAATTGAAGATGGCCACAAAAAGGCTTGGAAAAGCATTTCAAAGGATGATGCGAAAAGTCTGGTGATGTGTATGGGTCACAGACTCACTGCTATGATTGCATGCGAGGGATTTGCAACTAAATATTAGATTTTATACTTTTGCTTTTAATTCAGTTGTTCCAATACTTATGCTCACATCAGATAGGTGTGCATGCATAGCGGTTCAGCCCGCCAAAAGGGGTGACGCTAACTGCTATATAAGTCAGCTCTGAACGCTATTTTGTCAGAATCTTTCGACTGATAGCGACAGTCAATGGACTCACATGCAGCCTTATAGCACAGCAGCTCAGGGAACCGAGGTTACGTTAGTGTTCCCTTTTGAATGGTGTCTTCCATATGAGGAATATCAGATATCACCAATAGAAACTTTGATGAACCAAGCCCAGGAGGAGGCCATTCCTCTAGTGGAATGGACCCTCACTCCAATAAGACATTGTAAGCCCACTGAGGCATAAACCAGGGCTATAGTGTCAACCAGGGCTTAATTTGTGCCGGAACAAGAAATCCGATCCGGCACCTCATTTTGTCGGATCCCCCTCCTCAAACACCAATATGAAAGAAGTTTGTGCTGACCTATAGTGTCACAAGACATGCACGGTTCCAATAGCCTATATGTGTGCGTTTTCTTTCTCAACTGTTCACATTTACTTAAGAAAAAACCTGGATATTCACCCGGACAGCCATTTTTGTGTAATTCTGTGTGTACTTGGCCACTTAGGCTCAAATAACTCAATATGATACTCGCTAGGCGGCTTTGGATGTGACTGTGAGCGCTCAGCCTTGAGACCGCCTCTGGAGCGCGCGAGTACCAATTAGTATAAAAACATGTGCATTTTTGTGAAGATGACCCGATTAAGCAAGTGACAATTCTGCCAACTGTCCCGAAATGCGAGCGAAAATCTTGGATCAGTGACAGCGTGCAGCAGCTCGTTGTATTGCAGACGAGATGCGCTGATGTGAAGCTGCTTTGAGAGAGTGAAAGAGAAGACGCGGTTTTCAAATGACTGATTTAATCTGCTAGTTTGTGTGGATTTATTTACTCATAACCTACTTGCTATATTGAATAAATGTGTGCAGGAATTTCCCTCATTATAAATGTGAAAGCTGCGGGAATATGATATAGACACAATCCCCCACGAAATTCTGGACAGGATTAATTATAACTCCATTACAGAGATTTGTGAAATAAAATTCCATTATTTATTTATTTAATTTGTTTTTCCCCAGGCCTGGAAATTGCTGTTTCAAAATTTCATGGCTTTTTCAGGGTTTTTTTTTTTTTTTTTTTATGTACGAACCCTAATAAAAGCAACTGGCCCACCAATGCGATCGGCTGAATGCTCTGTTACCTCTTCCTCCTCTAATCACATGCTGGATCTGTCACCCCGCTTTGTTCCGGGACCTCGAAATTTACAAATTAAGCACTGGTGTCAACTATCCAGCGAGACCAGTCTGTGCTTCATGACTGGCAGGCCATTCGAGCAGCCTCTCAAGCAAACTAAGAGCTGCTCTGAATGCCGGAAGTGGCTAGAGCTCTCTACATACACTCTAAGAAAAGTAAATTTGGACCCTGCTCATCCTCTGAGTTAGGAAAAGCCAGAAGGGTGATGACTTGTGCTCTGAACAGACTGGAGAGGACCTTAGGCACATATCTGTTACGGGATGCTCCAAAACAAACAGATCCAAATACTGCATTTATTGTAAAAAATCCAGAAACAAAGATAATCCAAATCAGCGCAAAACGCAAAACAGAGCATCAGAAAACACATAACAGAAAATAATAAACCAGCAACCAAAGACACAGAAAACCAGGCTTATATGAGGATAAGTTAACAAGGTAAATGTGACACAGTTGAATGAAATGAGACTTGATTGTCCAAGCAAAGGGTGATGGGAACTGAAGTCCAGAGAAACAAACAACAATAAAGAAGCGTGCCCTCTGGTGGCCTTACATGGGCACACCAACCAGACATTGTGACATTACCTCCGCTCTAAAGCCTGTGTTATATTTTCTACATGCGCGAGTCCGCTATGGTCCACTAGGGTCTGCATGAAATATCGTCATCGGAGGGTGTGTGCGGAGGCTCTGCGCGGACATCCATGTGCCTCTCATTTTTTGTGACTGCACGGACAAGTACGCGCAGTCAGTAGGCTACAAAAGCACCAACTGCGCATGCGCAGGCTGTGTGAAGAAGCCCGTTGCTACTCGAACCTGTACAATCTGTTGATAAAACAATATAAAGACAGCCATATGTGCAATAACTCTGGGCAATTGTTTGTTCACAAGTTTGTTTACTGTTCAAGCCGATCTACTGCGCATGTATGGAACACGTCCGCGGAGCAGACCACCAGCGTACACTTTTGGTAGTATAAATACTAGTAGTCCGCGTCCGCGCTGTCCATGTACGCGTCTGGATTGCCCACGTGGAAAGTATAACACAGGCTTAACGGTTCATTTCCATTGGATTTCACACATCATAACATACTTCTAGAGAGACTAGAAAACTGGGTCAGGCTTTCTGGGATGTCAAGTCACCTTTATTTATATAGTGCTTTTAACAATACAGATTGTGTCAAAGCAACTTTCCAATATCAAAATAGGAAAATAGTGTCAATAATGTAAAATGACAAGATTAAAGATGGTACTCAAATGGTTCAGGTCATACTTAGAAGGGAGAGGTTATTATGTGAGTATAGGAGAGCATCAGTCTAAGTGGACATCTATGACATGCGGAGTCCCACAAGGCTCAATTCTTGCACCACTCCTGTTTAGCCTGTATATTCTCCCACTAAGTCAAATAATGAGAAAGAACCAAATTGCCTATCACAGCTATGCAGATGACACCCAGATTTGCCTAGCCTTATCTCCAAATGACTACAGCCCCATTGACTCCCTCTGCCGATGCACTGATGAAATTAACAGTTGGATGTGCCAGAACTTTCTTCAGTTAAATAAGGAGAAAACTGAAGTCATTGCATTTGGAAACAAAGACGAAGTTCTCAAGGTGAATGCATACCTTGACTCTAGGGGTCAAACAACTGAAAATCAAGTCAAGAATCTTGGTGTGATTCTGGAGACATACCTTAATTTCAGTAGTCATGTCAAAGCAGTAACTAAATCAGGCATACTATCATCTCAAAAACATTGCAAGAATTAGATGTTTTGTTTCCAGTCAAGAATTGGAGAAACTTGTTTATGCCTTTATCACCAGCAGGGTGGACTATTGTAATAGTTTCCTCACTGGCCTTCCTAAGAAGACCATTAGACAACTGCAGCTCATCCAGAACACTGCTGCCAGGATTCTAACCAGAAAATCTGAGCATATCACACCAGTCCTCAGGTCCTTACACTGGCTTCCAGTTGCATTTAGGATTGATTTAAAAGTACTTTTACTTGTTTATAAATCACTCGATGGCATAGGAACTAATTACATTGCAGATATGCTAACCTAACCCTAACATTAAGCACATTTAAATGCAGACTCAAAACTCATCTGTTTAGCTTTATTGAATGAGCACTGTGCTACGTCTGAACTGATTGCACTGCATTTCATGTATAATCATTTTCTATTTTTAACTATATGAATACATTTTAAATCCATTTCTAAATCATTTTAAAAGTTTTTAAGCTCCCTCTTTTATTGTTGTGATTATTATTATTATTTTTAATGATTATTTTACTTCCTTTTATGTAAATCACTTTGAATTACCATTGTGTATGAAATGTGCTATATAAATAAACTTGCCTTGCCTTGCCTTCAAGTAGCTACTAGTATTATGGGGTAAAATCTCAATATAACGCTGTTATAAATTACAGTTGTCTGTGGAGAGTAGGTTAAGTTAACTAAAGCAATTATTATAGTTATTCTTTCTCATTTGGCCTTTTTAGGAAGCCTCTCTTGTCTTTTTTCTTATAGGACAGATAGAAGCAAGCTGGAATGAATTTAAAAGTTACTGTAGAAATACTGTCAGCAGAAACCTCAACTTACTTAACAAAGTGGAACGGACCTCAAAAATGGTGAGAGTTCTTAGCTCTTTTTAGGGAAATTAGCAAATTTATGTTTAGTGAGTTGGATAGCAGGCTTAGGCAGTTTCTGAAATTGTCCCCTTATGTAGTGCACTATTTTAGGGAACAGCCATGTGTAGTGGTGCCTGAAACCATGGTGGGAATTGTCAAGTGCACTAATTCAGTCCAAAAATGCATCTCAATAGCAAGTGTTCAGCTAATGTAAACTGAATGACTAGCTGCATCACACCCAATTCACTCACCGTCTTGCAAACATCTGACGTGTCCAAATTCGCTCACTTGTTTTCATTCACTCCTTCAGTGGACTGTATTAGTGGACTTATTTATGCAATAGAGAATAAGAGTATAGGTGGTGATTTTGGATATTTGTTTTCTTTTCTTTTGCTTTTTGTGTGTGTATCAGGTTTTTTACATTCATCATTTTGTTTGTCAGGTTTTTTACATTTATGATAATGTATGATGATTTTTTTAATTATTTGCCATCTTGCAGTTATCGTGTCTTTTCCATATTGGTTTAATAACTGCATTTTGATCCTCAATCTGTACATTGAGGATTTCCATAATTACAAAACCAAATGTTTTAATTACATGTTTATTTTTAAATGTAGGTTAAGTCACATGAAAATTTGTACCAGTTAACAAAAGAACAAAACTCTGATTCATATAAATCAATAGATTTCTCACTATGCTCTTCATGCAGATTACTGTAATTATCTTAATAAGCACATCTCTAATTTCATCAGACCTGATATGGCTGTGCACTTGCCAACTATGGCTAGCTTTATTGGAGTCACCATACATATTCCGGTACTGTTGTATGGGTTTCAGATAAACAATTGATGTTTAAAAGGAACATATTATGCTTGTTAATTAATTAATTCATTAATTAATATTGTTATTTATTTATTTATTTACATTTTCTTTAGTGTTTAGTGATATAGCTGTTTATGTTTATCACAGTTGATGCATGTAAATGATCTGCAAAGCTACAAATCACAAAGTTCACACCAAAGAAATTTAAAAGGATAGTTCACCCAAAATGGAAATTTTCTGTTATTTATTCACCACTAATTTACGCAGGCCATCTAAGATGTGGTGAATTTCGAAGGTGAATTTTTCGGTAACACTTTACAGCCAGCAATTTACCGTGAAAGTAAACAGGATTTACAGCGTAACTTTTTTTGTAATTATAGTGTATGTATTCAGTACCTCTATGTAGGTATAAGGGAACAATATGCTACGTTTGGGGAATAAAGAGGTAACAACCTGTAAAATTACATATCATTTATACTGTAAGTATTTTGAAACTTAGGTGTACCTATTCTAATATTACGTGGTATGTATGGGCTAAACAACAATCTTATGTTTGGGAGTGATTTAGAAAGACGATATACTTTTTATAATTTTATATTGGTATTTTATTATAGGCCTAGGTATTTTTAAACCATGGGTTACATATTCAATGATTAAAGGATACATGATGGAGATTACTGAACAAAAAAAAAAAAGGACATCTAGTGAAATGAGCTAATGAGTTTATGCTATGATTTATAATTCACAAGTCTACTTATCTTACCAAAGGTTATCTGTCAATCTCAGCTGAGTCACCAGCAACTTCCCAACACCACTATCACCAAATAACTTAGCATGATATACCATCAAGGTTCAATGCAGCTTAAAGCAAGCATACCTCTTTCCAGCTGTTTTCAGGAAAAAAAAAACAAAAAAACAAACAACATATGACAGTTGTATTTCAGTGGATTTATACTATAATGTAAATAAATAAATAAATAAATAAATAACACTTTATTTGAAGGTGTCCATAATACAGAGCAGGGCTGGACTGATAATCGGGCATAGCGGGCATATTTTCCCCGGTGGGCCGACAGAATTGATTTATTTTTTTGCCAAAGGCCATCACGCAGGGACTACGAGCAGCCAGTGGCCCATTGGTTTGTCTCCTGTACTAACAGCGTAAACCACCCAATCACAATGCGCTATAGACGGAGCCATGAAGTGTTTTGTTCCGCCTATATGAAGAACGCTTCACCCCAACTTCTTCCTCGTCTGCTTTTCCCACGTTTTCACGGCAGCTTTATCAAGAACAGGCTTGCTCTGCGGTGAGTGATGCGGCGTAAAGAGCCAGGCAGGAGGAGGAGAGGAGAGCAGTTGAATCGGTAAAGTGCTTGCATCACATCTTGCAGGCATCTATCCTGTGCGCGCGCGCTATTAGTGCAGAATACGCAAACACTTTTTAATAAAACGTAAATTCATCCACCGCGATTTTTTTGGCCAAGTCATGTCAAGTGTGTTCATAGAGGTTTCCATGGGCCAATGCGAATAAATCTAGATTTAAATTCGAAAACACAGGATATTGTCAGACCTGACGTTTTTTTTTATTATCCAAAACAACTAGATGCAATGATACATATCTACACTACCAGTCAAAAGTTATTGAACAGTAAGATTTTGAATGATTTTGAAACCTGGAAAAATTACTCAGCTGTTTTCAACATAATAATAATAATAAATGTATTTTGAGCGGCAAATCAGAATATTTGAATGATTTCTGAACGTTCATGTGACTGGAGTAATGATGCTGAAAATTCAGCTTTGATCACAGGAATAAATTACATTTAAAAATATATTCAAATAGAAAACTGTTATTTTAAATAGTAACAATATTTCACAATATTACTGTTTTTGCTGTATTTTGGATCAGACTTGGTTAGCAGAAGAGACTTCTTTCAAAAAAAAATAATAATGAAAAATCTTACTGTTCAAAAACTTTTGAATGGTAGTGTATATGCAGGTGCATCTCAATAAATTAGAATGTTGTGGAAAAGTTCATTTATTTCAGTAATTCAACTCAAATTGTGAAACTCGTGTATTAAATAAATTCAATGCACACAGACTGAAGTAGTTTAAGTCTTTGATTATTTTAATTGTGATGATTTTGGCTCACATTTAACAAAAACCCACCAATTCACTATCTCAAGAAATTAGAATACTTCATAAGACCAATAAAAAAAAAAACATTTTTAGTGAATTGTTGGCCTTCTGGAAAGTATGCTCATTTACTGTATATGTACTCAATACTTGGTAGGGGCTCCTTTTTCTTTAATTACTGCCTCAATTCGGCGTGGCATGGAGGTGATCAGTTTGTGGCACTGCTGAGGTGGTATGGAAGCCCAGGTTTCTTTGACAGTGGCCTTCAGCTCATCTGCATTTTTTGGTCTCTTGTTTCTCATTTTCCTCTTGACAATAACCCATAGATTCTCGATGGTGTTCAGGTCTGGTGAGTTTGCTGGCCAGTCAAGCACACCAACACCATGGTCATTTAACCAACTTTTGGTGCTTTTGGCAGTGTGGGCAGGTGCCAAATCCTGCTGGAAAATGAAATCAGCATCTTTAAAAAGCTGGTCAGCAGAAGGAAGCATGATGTTTTGACTTTGGTTTTCAAAAAACACAATGGACCAACACCAGCAGATGACATTGCACCCTAAATCATCACAGTCTTAACACTGGACTTCAAGCAACTTGGGCTATGAACTTCTCCACCCTTCCTCCAGACTCTAGAACCTTGGTTTCCAAATGAAATACAAAACTTGCTCTCATCTGAAAAGAGGACTTTGGACCACTGGGCAACAGTCCAGTTCTTCTTCTCCTTAGCCCAGGTAAGACGCCTCTGACGTTATCTGTGGTTCAGGAGTGGCTTAAGAAGAGGAATACGACAACTGTAGCCAAATTCCTTGACACGTCTGTGTGTGGTGGCTCTAGATGCCTTGACCCCAGCCTCAGTCCATTCCTTGTGAAGTTCACCCAAATTCTTGAATTGATTTTGCTTGACAATCCTCATAAGGCTGCGGTTCTCTCGGCTGGTCGTGCATCTTTTTCTTCCACACTTTTTCCTTCCACTCAACTTTCTGTTAACATGCTTGGATACAGCACTCTGTGAACAGCCAGCTTCTTGGACAATGAATGTTTGTGGCTTACCCTCCTTGTGAAGGGTGTCAATGATTGTCTTCTGGACAACTGTCAGATCAGCAGTCTTCCCCATGATTGTGTAGCCTAGTGAACCAGACTGAGAGACCATTTTGAAGGCTCAGGAAACCTTTGCAGGTGTTTTGAGTTGATTAGCTGATTGGCATGTCACCATATTCTAATTTGTTGAGATAGTGAATTGGTGGGTTTTTGTTAAATGTGAGCCAAAATCATCACAATTAAAAGAACCAAAGACTTAAACTACTTCAGTCTGTGTGCATTGAATTTATTTAATACACGAGTTTCACAACTTTTCCACAACATTCTAATTTATTGAGATGCACCTGTATATATGTATATGCTGTGTGTATATATATATATATATATATATATATATATATATACATATGGTCGTGGGCCACCAGGACCAAAAAATGCCAGGGCTGATTTTTTTTGTCCCAGTCCAGCCCTGTACAGAGTAATTACCTAATTAAGTACTTAGTAGTAGCCGTTGTACTTACATGAAACAAAATGTACTTACCATGTAACTAAGTTATGGAACAGCCTGTGATTACAGTTTGTAATTATGTAGATGTAATAGGCAGCTACTGTTACACATATGTAACAGGCCGAGTCTGTTACACAGCTACATATGTAAACAAAAGATTGTTGCATATGTGTTGCAGACTTTATACTACGTAATTATAAAGTAATTTCACAGACATAAGCTACTTAAAATAAAGTGTATCAAGATTGTACTTAAGTG
Organism: Onychostoma macrolepis; assembly: GCF_012432095.1. NCBI lineage: Eukaryota > Metazoa > Chordata > Actinopteri > Cypriniformes > Cyprinidae > Onychostoma > Onychostoma macrolepis. The sequence goes on from NC_081171.1 coordinate 25,378,935, forward strand.
TACTTCATGTGTATCTATACTATACACCTTATCCAGCTGCACCTTAGTTTGATTTAACCCAGCAGTACACAACTTAAATATATGTAATACCTTTCTAATTACATTACAATTACATAATATTACACATGTATAAGCTACTTAAAGTGTATCAAGATTGTACTTAAGTGTACAAGTAGCTGTGTAACAGACTCAGTCTGTTACATATGTCTAACAGTAGCTGCCTATTACATCTACATAATTACAAACTGTAATCACAGGCTGTTCCATAACTTAGTTACATGGTAAGTACATTTTGTTTCATGTAAGTACAATGGCTACTACTAAGTACTTAATTAAGTAATTACTCTGTATTATGACACCTTAAAATAAAGTGTTACCAAAAAAGAAAATAGAGGGTTTAATTTGGCCATCAACCTATTAAAACTAGTGCAATATTTATCTCTGTAATTACTGTGAAAATATACACTGGTTCTGTGTTTACGTCCAACTTGTTCCTCCCTTGTTCCATGTGGTTAAAGTGCAAATACAACATTTGTGGGCTGCAATTTAAAGTGGTGCTTGTCCCCCCTTATTCCATGTAGTTACAGGGTAAGTAGCTACAACAAATTGCTCTGAAACAATTGTTTATACAGTAGGGCATACATACATACATTATATATCAGGTAACATATCAATAAACATGGTGGACTGTTTTATTTAATTTAAATATTGTTTGAAATTTACTATAGGTGTCACGTTTTATGGATTCATTACCTCATTCATGCTTGTTGTGTGTATGAACGAGTGGGTGTGTCTGAGAGATGCGAGCTGATTGGAGTCAGGTGCGGCTCGTAATTTCTTTGTCTATTTATGGCGCACTAACCTGTCTCGTCTTCGTCAGTTCCTCTGTTGTTGTCCCTGGGTTCGGCTGGCGTGTGTTCCTGGCTCCAGTTCTTCTGTCCGGCTAGTTCACTTTCCGCTTCTCCGGTTGAGTAGCTGAGGATCTTCATTCTCCGTCGAGGCTTCCCGTTGGATCCCTGCGCTACCCGGCCAGCGAACCTCCAGAGGACTACTATTGTTTGTCTTGATGTTAGTCAATAAAGCACTGATTGAACCGCACTTGAATCCTTTTGTCTCTTTCACCGTGACAATAGGCCTACTATTGGGTTAAATGAACCCACAATGTTTTTTTTAAATTAAAATCACACATAATATGACAACAGTAACAACACAGGAAACAGATAAAAGATGAAAATGTATTACACCAGTTCAGAAGCAAAGCAAAAAGCAAAGCAACTCTATACTTATACAGCTTATACAGTTAACCCAAATTCTTTTGAAAAGCTTGTTTAAGAACAAATTTAAGATTTTATTCAATTTGTTCATGTTTTTCACCCACTGACAAAGTTAAACTATTATGGCCAAACCATCACGCCAATAAACACACAGGCTGAAAGCCTGTAATAAACCCTGAAAGTCAAGATTAAACTGTGTATTATAGCGAACTGACATGATTTTACTGTCTTTGATTTTACCATATTGATTCATGTCCTCGAGCACCATTTTGACTAGTTCAGTTCCCGGCTTTACTGCTCATCAGTTGCTGCTCAATCTTTTGAAAATACTCAGACAAAACCCTCCAGTTTTAAAAGAACACATTCCAGTCAGTTTCAAAAATCTCTCTCCTCTTCGCTTCGATTAGTTTTCTTGCTTTTTCGGTACATATTCCTGTCACGAGCACCAACTCGATCACCTCAGGCCCATTCCTGCTGTTTCCAGTTCGCGCTCGCCACATTCAAGTCACATCAATTTTTCTTAGAACAGTAGAACAGTAAAGAAGATTTATAGCTGAAACTATGACCTTTTGTGATTCATAACATGCAAGTCAGCAGGTCAAGACAAAATTAAAATATGTGGCTCTTGACAATATATGGCTGTCTTATGGTGCAAAATGTTTGGTATGTGCAAGAAAATTTATATTTTTTACAGCATTATTACCTGTAATCTAAAAAAAAAAACTCATAGAGTTCAAGACGCTCTCGGGAAGCTCTGTTGGCGGTACGGTGCCTCAGCGGTGGTGGTTCTTCCCGTGTCGAGTGGGTTGCACGCATCAGGCTGCACTACCCTCTGTGTTGCAGGTGGCCATCTCCCCTGTGAAATTCAGCACACCAAAAGAGTAATTTTTGAAAGAGCATTCACGGGTGGAAGTCTTTTTAAAGACATGTCTTTCAAAGATGCCCGTCCACCCGTGCGTTTCTGGATGCTTTCGTTACCTGGCGTCTGGGTGATAGTCACAATCACTGCCTCACATGTCTGGGCGTTAAGCACGCTGAGGCGGTGTTTGTGGACGAGTCATGCTCTCATTGTAGAAAAATGACCATTGTAGAGTTGTGGACCAGGCTCCGTTTCCTGCAAAGGGGCGGGGTACCCGTGCCTCTGTCTAGATCTAGGGCTGCCCAGGGAACAGGCTGGACCCTCTCGTGGGGTACCACTTGTATCCTTTAGCGCTCCCCCTGACGATCAGATGTCCATCGCTGCATTGGAGGGTGAGCCAGACCTTTCTGGAGATATCTGGGCGGCCAGCAATACCAGATCCGGATCCGGAAATGGTGGCTGCTTGCCCGGGCTGCCAAGAGGGTTGGGCTTGAGTGGAAGCCTCCACCGCGTCCCGAACCCTAGAGGCTAGACGATTGGTTTCTCGGGGTGGCTCACACTGGCTCTCAGGGCCCCACCCTGCTGCCTTTCTTCCTGGAGGTGCATGATGAGCTCACTGGGTCGTGGACGGCACCTTTCACTGCCAGAAACTGCCTCAGTGGCTTGTCCTCCCTCATCACCCTCGACAGTGGGGCAGCGCAGGGGTATACGGAGATCCCTCCGGTTGTGTGTTAACCAGGAACATACTCTGGGTTGAATGAACTTACTCACGGACGCGTTTTTGGAATCAAAATACCTCGATTAAGTAAGGTTTGGGTTAGTAAACCGAGAGTTCAGGGTTTAGCAGATGGTAAATTAACCTTGCTTTCTGGAATACGCCCCTGGTCTCATGTGACTTGTTTTTTTGTTTTTTGTTGTTTGTTTGTTTTTTTCCCTAATTATTCTTTATTTTCCGTATTATTAGAAAAAAATATGTATTTTAATATTATTATTATTTATTTATTTTTTTTACGAAAGCCCCAGCTGAGGTACAGGATGTGCAAATTTCAGATACATGTTCATGTTATAGGCTATATTTTAGTTGTGAGTTAATAAAAATTTAACTGCTTGTTATAATATTGATAAATCGATCAATATATTCCTTAATCAAATCATACTGAAACTGAATCGTAATTTTTTTTTTTTTTTAGATATCGGCAAATATTGAATCGCTGGGTATGAGAAACAATATCATATTGTATCGCACTGAAGTGTCCGATTTACACAGCTAATACGAACCTGGAAATGTTTATGTTTATCTTTTATATTCATTTCTCCCTTTAGGTCAACTCAGTTGACATAACATTGTTCAAAATATCTTCTTTTGTGTTATACTTCAAGATACTTCAAAACAGTGCAGTATATTTTCATTGAGTATCCAGTAGTTGCCAATGGTGGTGTAACAGGGATCCTTCAGGAGCATTTCAGTCCCAGGGGCAATGAGGATGCTATACTACAACCACATTTGGCATAATGGAACTGGACCAAGTGGAAACATCTTGGATTACAGCATGCTGTGATAGGCCTCCTGCTCTTGGACATCAGGTAGGTGGCTTTGCTGTGGCTTTGTTGGGTCTGTGGATTAAATCCAAATACTCTTTTTTTTTTTTTTTCTCAGACAGATGACATAACATAAGCTCTGGCAAACTTTCAATGAACTTGTTACCACTAAGTAATGTGCCATGCAGTGGATGTGGTAATGATTAGTCATGGCCCTGATCATATTGCTGGTATAATCAGTCACACAATCCTCCACTGAAATTCTCCCTCAAATCTATCTGATAGGGAAATATACCATCTGATCAATATGTTGCTGAATGTTGGCAGGATGTGACCCTCGTTTAACAAATCAATTTGTAGAAGTGCTGTCATGTTACAGCACCTGCCTCCCTGACTGCATGGCACAGTGGCCTCTCAAGGGCAAATATGCATTTGTGGAGCGTTTTCTTGTCCAGATGTCAGTTGTACAAAGGACAGCTTGTCCCACCACATATTCAATTCACCTTATTGTGCACCTGTGCACTATGAGCTGGAGACAACTTTAGGTGAAAAGCATGCCAAAAAGGATATTTTGTTGTGTCGGATGACAAAAGTGACATTATAAACTCTAAAATGTTGTAATAAATCAGTGCAAATCATATCACAGATGGTGCTGGTGATTTGGATTGCCTCTGGGTGATTGGGGAGGTATGTTTTTTGCATCAAATACAGACATTAATTAGAAAGAGGTAGCACTAATGTATGGCTGTGTGCATTAAGAAGAAGAGCTGGGCGATTGATCTGGTGGCAGGACAGTAGGGTGCTTTAAATGCATATGGTTATGCTCTATATAACATAAGTATAACATAACGTACTTGTTTAATATCCTTGTTGTTGCTAATGGTGGCATTGCACAAGTTGGTTCAGTCTTTGCCGTTTGAATGCTATCAAGATGTTCGATCAGGTTTTAGGCATTGTAAACTTTCCTTCCTCCCTTGTTGTAACGAAATTACAGATGCAATTACAGATGCATGTCTAACGTCCACCTCTGCTATCTTCTCCAACGCTAGCAGGGACAGTCATCAACTTTCTCTTTGAGCTTCAAAGAGATTCCAGGGGGGGAAGGAACGATTCCCCCATCCCCACGAGGAGTCACTACCCGTGGCCCAGACACACTCAAAAGCGACAGTACACATAGGAAAGGACATTGGCTCCATTTATCCACAATCAAACTGTTCCAAAATGTATATAGTGTATTCCTGTGTTGTATGCATGTTCCTAGGTTATAGTAGCTTAGTTAGAACTCTGTAGTACTGTAGTGAAGCTCCAACTACATGGATCTAGACATATGAATGTATCACTGCCTTAATGTTTTCCAAACCCTGGCATGCTAGGTTTCAAAATGACTGTCTTCCGATTCCTGGATTAATGGTGTATATTATGTCACCATAATTTGCACCATGCTCTTTTTACCATACTTTGACTTAATATTGGACAAATCCTCCAGACCACCATAAACCATGCAAATAAGGTGTTGCGTGAGACAAAGGAACCTATCCCGCTCAAAATTCACACCTCTACATTGGTCAATCTGCCAAAGATGGGTGTGACCAGGGACCGTTAAAAGTCCCTAACCCAAACCCAAACCCATCATTGCTCAATCCCTTTGAGACACACTCTTCAAGACTCACCCTTGAGTCGGACCTTCTGGCAGTTTTTTATCTTCGTCGACTTTGTCGACTCACTGTGGACTCTCCGATCTTCAGAAGAACCCAATGAAAGCCTCTAGCTCACTCCTACTGAACTCATCAAGAACCTCTGTTGTCTACCGCATCCGGACTCTTGTTCAGCAACAAAACCAATGCAAGTAACCGTTTCCAACTAGTTAGATGCGTGTCTAAGTTTGGGCCCCTTTGTTACGGTGATTTTTGATTCTTTGATGATTCTCACTAGGTTGTGGTTAATTGATACTAAATACTGCCATTATTTGCTCTTCTCTCTCTCTCTTTCCTTAATTTCCTTCATTCTGTGTATATGTGTTTTGCTTAGTCAAGTTGTATGTTAGCTGTAGTTTCATTTATTAAATTCATTATATTCACAATTGATTGCCTCTGCATGCTGCTCACAATTCGGAGTCACTGAATGTTGATCTTGCTATATGCTAAGTTAATGCTAGTACTTGTATAAAGTAGGGCAATTATTCTTTCTTGGCCAGGAAAATAATCTTTCCTAGAATTGATAAATGATTATACTGTTGGTGGACGAAGAGGTTAAACCGTTGTATTATTGATTCTGCTACAGATATTTCTAAGATCTGATCTAAATATTCATAATTAATTATAACCAGTTATTATTAATTATAAATATTTACCCTTTGAGCTAATTTGATACACTGTAGAAAGTAAAATTATTGCATATATTATTCAATGTCCTCTTACGAATTGAGACTGAGTAGTTGTTGTGTGCTGTAGATTTCTCTGCCTCACCATATTCGTAATTGTTCCATAATTATTATAGAATGACCATGAAGAATAATGTTCACAAAGAAAATGGCAAATGCAAATATTTTAGAAACCTGGTCTAAACAATTGTGCTAAGTTTAGATACTGTACAGTGTTGTTTCTTCGCATTTAACTTGGTTATGTGAAATGATATTAAATGTAAATAATCTAAAAATATGGGAGATATGACGTCTAAATGAATACCACAGAACTGCCAGTTGTTGGTATTATTGATTTCACAGGACTTTTCATTGTATTTTTGGATTTTGTGTGTGTGTGTGTATGTGAAACCTGTTTGGAATATTTCTGCAGCTTTAAAACAAATGAAGTCACAAACAAATAAATTGTCATATGCAGTCCAAACACATGCATACACACACTAAATACATATACAGATACACATACAAATACACACACTCTTCTTTCGTTTGCCATTTGCCTGGAGACAGATTGATTGCAGGTGTTATCCAGGGGTCTGTGAAATCTGAACTGTGGTTCAGAGTTCGTTCAGCCCTTACAGCCTTTACACCTTCACTGTGTTGTTAATTAGCATTTTTCATCAGAGAAACACGGACACCTGCCAAGATATCTTATGTCAAAACTATCGTCTCGAATCACTGGGGATGAAAAAATGCCCTTTTAGTGTTTCCATGGAGACAGTGTAGCCTACAACAGTTTCTTAGACACTGTGCTCCACTTGAAAACCACTGAATAATTGTGAAGCTTCAATGAACTAATGGGAAAATCACTATTATAACACATCAAAATAAATTACAAGGCATTGAAATGATCTACTTGTCAACGGAATCAACTGCTAAGCAACAAACCTAACCTGAGGAAATTACCTTGAAATTGGAATTTATGCTCAGAAAACATCATCATTGCCAGCAAGGACAATATCTGACACAGATGAACAGAGAAATATTTTATGTGCACGACTACTAACAATGAAAGTATGAATAAGCCAGTACATTACTAAAAACAATTATATAATTACTTCCAGAACATTTTGCACATGGATTTTGATTTGTTTTATTTATATATATATATATATATATATATATATATTTTTTTTTTTTTTTTTTTTTTCAGACTTTATTAAATGCTGAAGGCTGAAAGCAGATTACAACAATACATCTCATGCATATATATATACATATATATATATATATATAAAAATCTCTTCATTTAGTGAATGCATCACTAGTGTGGACAATGTGTACAAATAAACTGTGCAGTTTGAGCTTCTTCATTATTTTATTAATTGCATAACACAATCCCTGAAGACACAGGTTAAACATGACATCTGTTTCTTTTGTATCTCCCTAGTTTTCAAAGACCTTAACAAGAATGCAAAGGAATACTCATTTATTTGACTAAATGCAGCTGCTCTGTTCTGCATAGCACCCTGAGCATATGCGCTGTAGCTTCTGTCTGCATGTGTGGCCTCACTGGTGCTCCTCCAAGAAACCAAACTGGATTGTTAATAAAAAGGAATACCTCTCAAAGGACCTTAAATGCAAGATAGCATGTTTGTGAAATGGCCTGTGGCTAAGTATGCTGGGGGGAAAAAAAGCTAAATTACCAAGCCTTTCGAATTTTGATTAGCAGAATGAAAGGCATTCTCTGGCATTAAGTTTTCTCTGGCGTTAAATTACTCATTCTGTTAAAATAAATTATGTGCTCTCTGCATTAAATAATCGGTGCCCTGAAATCAGTGTTATATATTTTTTTTCTTCAGCAGAAGAAAATCAATCAGAGATTCACTTGATTTTATCTTGATTTATAGTGTTCACATATTTGTTTAGAACTACCTATATGATAATTCCATGTCATAATTCCAAACTACTATCAAGCATGCTAGTGAGTATGCAACCCAAATTAGCTAATAATTGTTACTTGTAATTAAGAGGATAAACCAAACTGAGTAATGGACCTAGAAAGCATTTTGCCACTAACAGCAGTTGTTATAAGTGGCCATAATGTGTTTAAATATATCTAAATGTCTCCTAAAATTCTGTTTAATACTTGTTAATCATCAGAAGCTACCAAGGTGATTTTAATTATTTTTAGTTAATACCTAATGCATTCTGAGCAATCCATGAACTGACTCACCCCAAATAAATAAGTGACAAGAATTATCTACTACTACAATAGTTGCTTCATATTTCTGACTGAGCTTGTGTGAGGGGAGGAAAAAAAAAAAAAGACTACATTGGAAACAAAATAAAAATTAACTTGACCTCCTCAAGGGAAATAAGTAGAGTGTTGTCACGGTGCACACAGCAGGGATGAATGAGGAACACGCAGACGAGGATAAACTTCAAAATAATAGTCTTTAATGATGACACCAAGACAAGTTTAACACAGACAGGAACACCGGGGAATAATGAGTAGACCAGACAAAATCTAACTAAACAGGCAAGAACTACATACACATGACAATCACAGATAATGACTAAAACACAGCTGGACAAGACTTAACTAATAATCACACTTAACAAGGACAGGAACAAGACCAAATAAGGAAACAAGAGGCGGGAACACATGACAGAGGACTGACATAGGGGGGGTGGGCACTCTGGAGGCCCCTCAGGACACAGACAGGAACACAGGACGGGGACCTCCAGAGCGGAACAGACAGACGGAGACCATGGCGGAGCTGGGAGCTCAGGCGGCCATGGCAGCCATATAGCCCTCCAGGGCTAAACAAACAGGGACAGGACAGGCCAGACAGACAGCCAGGGCAGCCCACAGGAAAAGGAAGCCCTCCTGGGCTAGCTCGGAAGCTGAGGCTTCTTCTGGGCATGACAAGGAGTCAGGAGCCCTCACAGGGTCCCTCAGCAACCGCCTCCACTTCCACGACAGGAGAGGCCTGCCCTCGACGAGTCTCCAACCCAGTCTTGTCTTGTCCATGGATTAAAACTGCTCCTGTGGGCACAACAAGACTAAAAACGGCACTCTTGGCCGTGACGTGTGGACTGGATCCACGGGGACCCGGCACTGGACTGGAGTCAGCGGCGGCCAGTGGCAGACTGGGGGGGCTCGCGGCCAACGGACTTGCGGCAATCCTGCCGAACTCCCACGCTCTGGGCTACGGCGGGATGACGAGCAGCGACTTCCATGCCGCGGGACAGACAAACAGGAACAAAACAAAACTTTCAAAAAACAAAAAACAAAACGTGGTGAAGGGGCGCCGCTTACTGTTTAGGTCTGGTCTTCTGTCATGGTGCACACAGCAGGGATGAGGAACACGCAGACGAGGATAAACTTCAAAATAATAGTCTTTAATGATGACACCAGGGCAAGACAAGGCAAGGTTAACACAGACAGGAACACCGGGGAATAACGAGTAGACCAGACAAAATCTAACTAAACAGGCAGGAACTAAATACACATGACAATTACTGATAATGACTAAAACACAGCTGGACAAGACTTAACTAATAATCACACTTAAGGAAACAAGAGGCGGGAACACATGACACACACGACAGAGGACTGACAAGTGCAAGTTAAAAATAAATACAATTAAAATTAATTAATTAATAAATGAATGAATGAATGAATAAACAAACAACCAAACAAATAAATAAACAGCTTGTACAAAAATCTTCAGCCATTAGTGCATTACCGACCAATAAAATCGAGACAACACAATCATGGTAAAGTGATAAGGAGAAAGTAGAACATTATTCCTAAAAAAAATAAAATAAAAAATAAAAACATACCATTAACCCATTTGAAATATAGCACTTTTATATGGATTTTCTAGCAGTTTTGTGTAGGTTTTTATTCAGTATTTAAACTATAGTCTCCAACATCATACATTTTTCTGTAATTCTATTGACACTTCTACATGCAATCACCCCATTGTGTTTGAGTATATAACCACGGAGATAGAAAAAACATCAAGCACGTGGACCAAGAATCCTATTATGATTGTAATAGGATGAATAGAAGAGAAAGTTAAACTTTTCCCTAGGGCAAAGAGTTTCCATTAATGTCTGCCCATTCCATGTCCAAATGGTCTTTACACACATCAAGTGAGAACTGTGGTAAATTCAAACTAATTATCTCGTGTAAAAACCAGCCAGCATCTGAGAACTGCTGCATGTCAGGGCCACAGGGATCGTATGTGGGTGTTTACAACATTTCCTACAGGAAAAGGCTTGTGTGTCTATTTATACTGATGTTCTGCAGAACTAAATCACAGAAAACATGTTGACAAGACTTGAACATTCTTGGTAGGTCTGTAGCGATCATCTAAAAAGCAAGTTACAAAGTGATTCTAATTAAATTAGTGGTCGAATGCCTTTTCAGGTTGTGCTGTTACTTTCAAATTAGGAATATCAAAGATACTGGTACACTTAAAAAAAAATATATATATATCCCTCCCCAGACCTTACAAGTGATGGGGAAGATATAAGAAGGGCGACAACCACAGTGTTTCCTTGCAAATACAACACAATTTATTGGACACAAAAGGTAATTAGAAGTGGCAAAGAAACAAAAAAGGAACAAAACAAATAAGGTTAAACCCACTAAGAACCATAGGTTTCCCCAAACATATGGAATGGCAATTCCTCTGTTAAAAAGAATATACACTCAATCACAGCACAAAACCAAATATCACTGCAAGTGTCAAGACTCAACACTCACTTAACTCAAACCACTACAAATTGCTCCCCCTTACCTTAACGGAGTTAACCATGTGTATAAGAAAATGGGAACCCCAATGTTGTTTGTTGGTTTAAATGAAAGAAATAAAACATAACATTGAAACGCAACCTCACAATAAATTCAAGCCACTTCATCACAATGTAGCATTTAAAGTCGTATCTTGAGACCCAACATAAAGCCACCAATATTTTCAATAAAAGTAAACGGCAATCATGCATCATCTGTAAAGACAAAGAAAATACAATTCATGATTGCCCCTTTAAAATATTGGAATAAAAAAAACAAACAAAAAAAACAATAAAACATAACAACTTACAATAAAAAAGTCAGTGTAAAGATAATTTTGAGAACTGTTTCTAAACACATTACAAATGTTAGAAACGTATTGCTGAAACACATTACAAAGACTATGTAGTACTGAATTGACCATATGCACAGAGCGCTATGAAGAACTTCCGGATAAAGATAAGCCAGCTCGTAACGGTGAAGCTCATTTTATATGTGCTATAGGTAGAGACTTTTTCATTCTCATTCTTATCAGAAACTGAGAAACAAAATAATTGCAACATTGTAAATAATGATTGTGGAATTAACATACAGTTTCATGTTATTAAAGAACATATAATTTTATATGCAGAGTCCAGGAAAGTACCCACGTCAGTATAGCATTTAAATGCTGACAAATAAACACTATCATAACTGTTTAGGCAGTTAGGTTAATCTCTTAAACGATGTAATGGTATTCTCGATTAATCAATATCTTACCTTCAAAGCCATGAACACATTTTTAAAATCTTATAAAAAATTTAAGCCATTTATGGTTTCTCATTTCTGTGTGGTAAAATTCCCATTATTAAAGGTTAGATGATCACTCATTGGCTGCAGCTGCCATTTCAATTTAGTTTTTCACGTCTTTTGATTAATTATAAAATAAATATTACAAATTTAGTACTTTGTAGCACTGAAGTATAAGTAGGCTATAGCAAGTGCAGGAAGTCACAAATTCACAGTCAAATACAAATTAAATAAGTTGGTATAACAAATAAATAATGCATTCAGTATTTTGAAATGTTTAGATTTAATTTAAATAACTAGGCTACATCGTTTAAGTTTTATCCAACACAGACCTGTAGTTTTGTTAGTCTGAATTTAGTCTGAATCACTTAATGCACAGCTTTATTTTGACATCGGCTCATCAGGTGATTCATTCCGTTGCCGCTGTCAATCATAGCAATGACTCGCGGCATGATTTAATGGATTCCTTCGCGCAAGTTTAACAATCGCATTTTGTCATTCCTGAAATGGAATATGTAGAAGTTTGGTCATCTTAGACAAACAAAACTTTTCTCCTAAATGTGAATGGATTATGTAGAGAAACCGAGTATATAAAGGACGCTTTTCTTACGGCACAGTACACTTGACCGGAAATGACTGAGCTGGCTTATCTACAACCAGGAAGTAACCGTGCATAAGGTCAATTGTGGAGTTAAACCGTTTTTCACCAATTCTGTGTTCAGGATTTATTTGGGCAGGGCTAAAACGGTGGCTCGATGACGCAATGGAGCCACCGAGCATGGCCCCGTCCCTAACGCTTACCCTATGTTAAGAGGTCAAGTTCTTAGTTTGTCTTTTTGAATGTCTGGGATGTTAGATATACAGATTCTAGGCAGGGACGGTTCTAGGGTGAATGGATCATCAATAAGTGGCACAATACATACAATTTAAAAACAAGGAGCGTTCACAATTCACATCTTTCTCTTCTTTCAAAGCGCTCTTGTGGTGTTTGCCGTTGCTAAGCAACCATGAGCCGCGTTGGGCGTGCTTGCCGCGTGTCTACAATTAAATAACGAACTTGCACGCTCAAACATGGCTGTATAAATACAATTAAACTACTAGAGGTAGCATCAATAGCATCCATTCAGGTTGTAGCGGTATTTTATAGTTAGACAGCCACTTTGATAACTTAATTTAGTTACTTGGCGGTTTTTTTATCATCCAAATTTGGCTGGGTGGTTAATAACACATTTCTTTGTTGTGTGACAAGCTCAGAACACATATTTTAATATAACTTTACACTGACTTTAAAAAAAAAATTTCAAATACCCCAATAATTCTATTAAAATCAGTACACCCATCAGGCACCCATCAGTATATCTCCAGTAAACACACTTAAAAAAATAAAAACAAACAAACACATTAAAACTAAACACACTTACTATAACCACGAGAGTCACAACCCTTACCTCCACAAATTATTTCCATACTGCTCACAAGGCAACTAGTCATTTCAGCTATCACACATCTTCTCCTGTTTAGCACATAGTGACACAAAGAGGAAGACCAAAAAATTTGATGTCCTCTTTATAGTAACTAGATTCATGGGATTTGTAGTCCAACGCATTTGTAGTCCTAAACAAGCTTAATATAGAGCCGCTACCAATACTACTTCCACCCCATTACACACACACAAATATTATACATTATACAGTATATAGGTCAATATGTGGTCTATAATTGGCTCAGTTGTAAATAATTTTAAATAATTTATATAAGACACCATTTTTATGTTTATACTTAGATACCACGAGCAATTTTCTGCTTGAGCTGTAGTAAGCAAATGGTAGTATCTGAACATAACATTTTAAAATATATAAAACTGCTTAAGTACATAGACACATCAAATACTTTGTGTTTACTCAGAACTGATTTATTTCATGGTGGTGGAATCATGACATAACCTCTTTTGCTCTAACATACACATAAGGAAGAAACAAGTAGGAAAGCATTTTAAACGTAGAGAAAAATCATAAAAAAAACAGTTGTGATTACTTTAAGATTAGGCAGGAAACCTGCATTAGAATAATTTATAAATAATCCATTTAGGCTCTGTTTGGCTACTCTTGGTGCAGTTCAGTATTTTAATGAATAAATAGTGCAAAGATTGTCACAACACAATAAAGTCTATTGGGCTAATCACGGTCTGCTTTGCTGAAACTATGCTTTGAGTCTATGGTAAATCCTGTAAAATGAGACTATAAATAATGTTGTGTGCCTACACTTTTTTAAACATATTGAGCAAATATTGCATTTTGATATGCGTAGAGGATGTCAGATCCAATTAAGATGGACTGATATTATATTAAAGGTACTATTATTGTAAAGGTGAAATCTCCAGAGAGTGACATGTGATTAAATTTGTGGTGACTGTGAAATTAACCTCTATGCGCTGAGTGGATGAGATTAAACTCATTGATCCACTGCTATTCAAACATCTCCTGGACACCGTACATTTTATCTCATGACAGTCAGAGCTTTCAAATGCCACCTAGCCTATAGGTTTGACAGAAGGAAGTTTATTTATTTAAGAATAAATTATTTATTTTTCTTTACACTGGTTTACTTGAAATTAAATTTCTCTATTTCTGTATAATGTGTCTAGTTTTGGGGAATCCCGTCTGTCTTTTTAGACATTTATTTTGCTGCCTTCTAAGATTTAGCAAATATTTGTGTGTGTATAATGTATGTTATGCTTATTAGAGTATTGTGCCATTAGCTTAGAAAAATGCTGATAGATTCAAGTTTATTGGAATCAAGTTTCTTATGCACTTGATGTGAGAAGTGCTATTTTAACTCCATATTTGCTGCCTGCGCAGAGTTCATATATGAGGTTTCATCTGTGTGCGCAGGGTTTGCTGTTCTTGTGGGACTATCATATGAAAATGTATTTTAAACAAAAATAGCAAAACCTGATGAAATCACCTTGTCAGGGAGAGAGAAAAAAAAAAAAAAGATTTGTACCTGTAGGTGCAAAAAGTAGAGTGAGAGAGAAAAACAAATCCCTTGATTTTCCCCTGTGGTTTGAAAATGGGTCGCGGGATTGTCCCCAGTTGCAGATACCAGTGTTTCCTTCCAAAATAATGTTCTTTCAGAGTATGTACTGCTTGCGACATACTTCTCGACTATAAATAAAATACATTTTGTAAGCATGTGAGTAGTATGACTATGATGAACACATGCATGTCGGCATAGTTCTGTGACCTACAGTACAAAATTAGCGGATGATTAGCTGAGATGATTCCTCTTCCATGACTTAATGGGATGGTGTCCATTTGATGAACACGTCAGAATCTGGGCAAAAGCAGTACAGATAGGTCATTTGGATATTTTACAGCTTGCGCTTTATAAAAAGTTTATGTTTTGTCATACTAGTCATCTGACCCACTGTATATTCGAAGGCAGAACATATTCAGATAGTCCAGTCCCACTCCAAACTCAAATCATTGCTTGAGCCAGCTGACCTGGTCAAACAAGACTCACGCACAGACTCACATTTCTTTCTGAGAAATAAACTCATGAATGGTTTACTTAGTTATTTATTCATATTAAGATGTGAACTTCAGTGTTGAAAAAAATGTGCACATCATCTTCAAGTACTCTACAATAGGAAGCGCAGAAATACTTGAGAGGGCTAGGGATTCAATTAGTCACCTAAGTCATGTGAGCCAACGTAATGGGGATTCAATATACGAGTCTCAGGAACGTACCCCACCACTGCACACCAAAGCTCATTTTGAGTTAGTGAGACCAATTATACTTCCCTCCTACCACCACTTGTGTTATCCTCTTAGCTCAAAAACCCTGGGTTGATGGGAGCGTCTCCAGCCTTCCTGAAAACGGCTCTAAAGATTATTCAAATGAGTGTATTAAATCTATTCTATTTTAAGCCCTATATCCCTCTGTGTCCTGTTTACTTCAAGATTTTGGACTCCATCTGTAATCTACAATCTGAGGCCAGTCTTGGTCGAGTAGTGTTTATTTATTGATTACAGTTCTCTTTGTGGGTCTGGCAGTTGCAGCTTAGATGCAATCAAGTCAGATTTAATGAGTCCATGCATACAAATAGATTTTCCCTCTGCCCTGTTTTGACCAGTATCGATTAACTCTCCTGAGTTATCAGGCCGATCTGCCAAAGGGATCAGTTATTTTGTTCGCATCATGACACTTTTTCTGATGCTTGGGACAGTGATCGACTGTCCATTCCTTGAGGATCTTAGGCAAAACTAACAAGACATAGCATATGGCTATGTTAGGGTGCACACTTCAGCATGGGCAAGGTCATAAATGAGTGTAATAAACAGTGAGGAAGAGGATGAACAATCCATGACCGCACCTGAAATCATAAGAAGTGTTTCTTCGATCTCATTATTCAGTTGCCACCAGGCAAATTCCCACCAATATTAATGCTGTAAGCGATCGTATTACTTTACATCAGTAACTCTTAAGTCAAATTCCTGTTTCCAATTACATTTATTGATCATCTTGTTAGTGTGACTGGAAATGTTAATAATTTTTTTTTTCATACCTCTTGCATGGTGCTTCTCAGAATTACATTATTAACCAATCAATATTATGTTATTATTGATTGCTGGTCCAGAGAGGAAAGAGAAAATCGTAACTCTGACACCAATAGGCCTATCAGAAGAAGAAAGAAGAAATATCACATTGAGGTAAGCTCTAAATATTTATTCCTATTTTTACATTTCAGATCCATTTTTTTTTTATCTTGTGCTGGGAACATAGGTAAGGAAACACGTTGGATGGCTAGCTAGTTCATCACACCAACATGAACAGACACGTCTTTAGATTGTGAGGGAAACCATGCCAACTCTACACAAAAAGTCCTCAAACCAGGGACCTTCTTACTGTGACATGGCCCACTAATGCCAGGCACACACTGCACGATTTTAGCCGTGATTTTCACTCTCCGACAGTTTTGTCAAAATCGCCGACAAATGCCCACAATCAGAGGCAGATTATCAAAGACACGATCTGAGGTAAGCGCCAATGCTTCGCCGATTCCTGTGAGATATTTAGCATGCTAAATACAGCCAATGAGAGAGCACAATACAGGGCAAGGGAAAGTACAGGTGGTGGAGTCATAGATCTGCAAGAAAAATGGCTTCTACAAGCAACCATCTCTCCTTTATATTCTTCCTTTCTACCCCCTTTTTTTCTATTTTGCTGCAACTTGTATGGCAAGCTTCTTGCAAGCTACAATTTCTACAAGGAAAAAAGTCAGTCTTGTTCGAGAACTCCTGTCACAGGCGTGATCTTACATTATTTCCTGCATCACATACCATGTGTTTGATTGTGAAATGTAGTTTGTAGACCAGAAGGAGTTGTTGACACACCATAATGATTGTAATCCATTTTTTCTTTTTTTTTTCTTCTTTTTTTTCTATTTTTAATTATTGCTACTTTCTAGGGTGATACTTTTGCTCATATTTGGGTTAGATATTTATTATGAACTTATTACGGAGAGATGTATGCACCTGATGAACAAGAGAACAGCACAAAAACAATCTAAGACACTTACATCAGGGGTTAGCATGCCATTGTCAAGCATGCCATTACTGGTCAGTAATCAGCTCATGAGTGATATGAGCAAAAGTGATTCATATTAAATAGCTTTTTTATATATGGGTTGGGGGTTGAGATTCTGTCATCATTGTGCTAGTCGATCTTATTTTGCTTTGAATTAAAATTGTCCTCTAGATGTCATATAAGATGAATGGCTCATTTATTTTAAATGTCATGACTTTCCGTGCCTAAAACTTTCCATGAGAGAAGTTATACTTATATATAGGCATTGTATAAGTAATGCCTGTAGTGGTAATGTGAACATCTCACTCTCCTGAGTTTTGAAGGAAACAGAAAAATAAAACAGTATATAAAGAGACAGCAGTCTTGTTTTGTTTTCCCCTCTTTTCTGATGCCATGCTGTTCCAATAGCTCTGGGCAATTCAGAGATCCCTCGGTGAAAAGCAAAAAGACTTTAGAACACAGTTCTTCACTGAGTTTGCAACGATCTTTGATGTGTGATTTTTGAAGAATAATTTAGCTTTGTCAGTTTCACTATACAAAATCTTTGCAAAAAGAGCTAAAAGTGTGCTCAAACGTCTGTCAGTAACATCTCACATTTAAAGGCCAAATGCATTACTCAGCACTGGGACAGCTGCAGTGAAAGGACTGCAAACTGGTGATTGTAGTAGAACACAAATAGTAAAGAACCTGAAAACAAGTAAATCTCAAGCTCTCTTAACCTAATTTTCTAGGTTATATACATTAAGAAAACACGACAACATGGCAGGTTATCAAACTGTTCAGATGCTATTTTTAGAACACTTCCAATATAGTAAAAATATAAGTTTAAATGCTTTTTTTTTTTTTCTTGTAGCCTGACAGTAATGACAACATAACTTTAATTTGAGCACAAGTTCAGTCTTTGGTAAAGTAATAGAGTCATTCAGAAAAAAAAGATACAGCATTAGAGGGCATTAGTCCAAACCTGTTCCCGGAAGGTCACTGTCCTGTAGAGTTTTGCTCCAGCCCTAAACACACCTGAACCAGCTAATCAACGTCTTCAGACTCACTAGAAACTTCTAGGTACCACTGTACTACAATGCATCATTAGGTGAATTAAATAACTATATAATTGTTTATGCAGTTATGCACATGTACACTCTTCAAAAGTGGTGCTGATTGTTGACACACTAAAATGTACAATGTTACTGCCTGTACTGCACTTTACCTTACTGTGCCCAAAAGCATGATCTGTTTCCAGATGAAACTATGTTTCTAACCAATGGCCGAAAGCTGTAGTTAGTACAAAAAAAATATTATATTGGAATTTTTGGAACATTTACAAAACATATTCTAATTTATAATTCTAATTTTGAAGCAGCTGTTTGAAACCAGCAGTCAGATACACAGTGCCATTTCCTTGTCCTCACCATGTCTTACTGAGGGTGATAAACAATTTGATTTAGTATGTTTGCACTTCAGATAAATGTACCATATTTGTAAAAAAACAAAAAAAAAAAACTATGTATGTTCTGCTGAAAGTTGTATTTTGTGTTGCTTTTCATGTACTATTGAAAACTTGGAACGTCATTAGTTAATATTTTAACAGTCATCAGTTCTCACCATTCATTTTTAAGGGACAATGTGGGAAGTTCCCCAAAGGCTTTGCATGTCTTTGATTACCCCTACAACTGTGACCTACCCACAGTCCTCAACAAATCCCCTGATTCTGGTGGAAATGAGAGCTGTAAGCAAAACTAGTGTGCTTTAGGGCCTATATATGCTTAAAATGTAATCCAGTGGGTGGTGTGGGAGTGTATGTGTTTGTGTGTGTGTAATATGCTTATTACAGAAGATTTTGCTTTGTATTTTAAAGAGGAAATCAAAGTGTGGTACTGAAGAATTGACTGTTGTTTCTGATGATCTAGCACTTGATTCCACCTCAAGCATGACTAGCATTTCTAAAGAGGCAAAACAGTGTTGGGAACACTGAGTATAAAACTGAATAACCTCTTTCAACTGCCAATCTCTTATCTGTTCAAAACAATGTAGCTTTTTTCCAACAACAATCTGTTTCCCCCCCACATGTTGCAGTGTAGCATGACAAAATGTTAAAAATCACTTAATAGCATTTCCATTTCACTGTGTGGCAATTTAGCTATTTATTTATTTAGTTAATTAGTTCTGTAAAAAATCTGTTATACTGTACTGTGCTTATACACTATGTTATACGTTTTTAGATTCTGTTTTTGGTGGGGTTGCTTGCATGCTTGTCGCAAGCTCCTAAAACTGCACCTCTCTCCTTCGGAGGGAAAACAGAGACAAAATTGTCCAATACACAGAACAGCAGGATAAGAGAACATAATGATTTACCCCCAAAGAAATGCTTTTATGTGACCAACAGGAATCAGTCAAGAATGAACCGCAATCTGATAAAAATTGGCCCAAGTGTTTTCAGGGCCTGTCAGTTACCTGCTAGAAAAGAGCTGGACTATACAGAACCAGCTGTAATCTCTGCTGGGGTCGAGAACACGTGTTCACCCGTGATGGAATCAATTACAAGAAGTCAGCCCACTCACTTATAAGACGTCACAAAGATCCGCCATGTGTCAGGCTCAATTAATTCCCATCAGCCTCTGCCTCATGTAAAATGCATTCCTATCCTGCACAACAATTTATTTTGGTAAATTAGAGCTGCAAGACAAAGGTGGGAGGCAGATGGGGTCTCATGTATCACATTTACTTTTAATAACAAAAGTTATTATAGCACCAGGATCACAAGGGCTACGGAGAACACCTCCCATTCATTCATGTAACTGGAGTCAATCGATAATGAGGACAATGTATGATAATTATATTAAGAATTAAATTAATTGAGGAGTCAGAAGAGATTTGGTCGTCAGGTAAACCTGCAAAGCTAATTAAGTTCCTGAAGCAAACTATCCAATCAGCACAATAATCCACGAGCCTTCGGTCTATTATAGGAAAGATTAATTGGTTTGCTGTTATCCCGGAGGCTTTCACTTCAAATAGAAGCCCTGGATCGGGGGAGTGAATAGCAGACTACAGCGGTTGAGTCAGTGGAGCTGGAGAGATTTACAAAACCATGTGCTGCTTCACTAATGTTGCTCTGGTTTGCTGCAAATATCTTTTTGGGATAATAAGAAGCAACTCATGTACAGTACAAATGAGAATAGCATAAAATTACTGCTGTGCTGATTGACAGAAAAACCCATCCATAAGGATTTTAGCGATTTCTGTTCCACTTAACTCTTCTTTAACAGTGCTATTAAGGATTTGTTATGAAATAATCGGTACCTAGCCGTAATAACCAGTAAAGGCTGAAATACTTTTGAAAATATTTTTGTGGTATGGACGTGTCCACACTAGTTACCAGAAGTCATAGCCAGTGTGGAAATTTGTGTTAACAGACTTCACACAAAACTGTATAGTGTATGATAGATACTGACTCTGATTTTTTAGCTTCAGACTATGATTCCACCTATTCAGAGAATATCAAAATTGTTTGATATTTTGAGCCAAATTTAGAACACATTTTGTTTTTGTTTGTCTTGTGTCTCGTAGTAACAATGCACGTGTTTATGTTTATTGTGTTTGGAAAGACAGTGATGCCCAGTATTTCCTCTGCAACCATTTACAAAGTCGGCAAGTGAATGATGCCTGGTGTTTTATAATCTGTTCAGATTTATAAATTATATAGTGTAATCCATCTGTAAATTGTCAGTCATTTCAGCCATTTTGTTTATATGCTGATTCAGTCGATTTAACTCATAATCAACAGGTTCAAGACTCAGTTTTTTAATTTTTTTGTTTTTTACTTTGTTGCAAATTGGTTAAAATTGTGAATTTGATCATTTGTTCAACTTTGTAATTTTAGGTTCAGTTTATTCAGAACAGCAAATATGTTAGCAACATAAAACAGGGTTAAAAGCCATTTTTCATGACTGAATGAGCTTGTGAGAGGTGTCAGTTTCTCACTTATGAAAGCACGTATGCTATTTCATTCCTCAATTTGTACACTCTACCTTTGCAGATCCATTTTACATTTACACGTCTCCTAATCAGCACACAGGGCCTTAAAATGTTGGATATGAAGAGCACTAATTTTAATGTAGTTCACAATGCAGTTTTACAATATCTCTCATCACCACATCAAGCTTGGGTGGGATTCCTTTGATGGAAAAGGTTCATAATGAATAAAACAGTGATTCCAAATAATGTTTTTTTTTGCTGCATTCTTAATCCTTCTGACAACTTTGCTGTTTTTGCTAATGATGCTGGCTGCCCTGCCACTGGTGATGCCTTTGAAATTGGCTGAATCTAAACTACATTTTGTCATGGAAACATTTAACTCTTTACAAATATGTTCACCTGGTGCATTTGAAGCACAGAAGATCTTCAACAAATTAACTTAGCGAAAAAAACTGAGCATAAACCATTAACGTGGTGCTTGATGCGACGTCAGTGCACTCTTCCCGCTGAATATCAAAGCCCTTTGCTGTCTCGCTGTGAGTTGTTTTTCCAAATTCTAGGCAATATCCCCAATTCTCAATGACACCATATTGTTGCTAGGAGGAATTATTTTTTTAGCTTTTTGTCTTTTCATCCAGAACTATATTAACTTTGTCTAGCAGCAGGCAGTATTATTCTTTCTGCAATTGTGTGAGGTGCTTTTCCTTTGGTAACATGATATCACAATATAAGATGCCAAGCATAATTTGTGATTGTGCGTTATGCTTCTGCTGATTATCTGAACTGATGACTGAATTTCCTGAGTCTTACCCTGAAAAAAAAAACAACAACAAAAAAAATGGCTTGCCTTCCAGTCTATCCAAATTTGCTGTGCCCACTTTTCCTTGCAGTATGCACTTTTCCCTGTAGTTAAATAGCCTTAATCCAGATTTTCTAAGGACAGCCCATAGTCATAATGGTTACACAGACTCACCATCTCCTTGCATTATGATTATTAGTAAATATATTACGATACTTTAGTAAAAGTACAGACACCACAACTAGTAAACGTTGCTTTAAGTAAAAGTCCAATAAAATACTACTTACAGAACATTACAAAGCATCTGGTTTTGAAAATACTTAAATATTAAAAAAGTGTAAATTGCCTTTATGAAACGTGATCCAACCATACTGAAACAATCACTGCTGTGGTCATATTGTAAAGCCAGAAGATGAACTGGAAGCTGCTTTATAATTAAAATGTAAGTTGTAACTATACTTTAAATTACTGTTTTCTGAATCTGAAGAACTTTGCAACACTGACATGTTTTGTTTTTTTCCTGCTTTGAAGCGATCTGTATATGATAAAGTGCTATAAATAAATTTGACTTAACCTGACTTGTCTATTAAAACCACATTCAGTGTGCTGGAGAGAACATATGGCTGCTTTTCACATCTGATTATAAAATCATTACAGATAACCGCTGCCTATAGGGAATATAGGCAAAAAAAATATTAAAAATGTATAATATTAATATTAGTATTACCTGCGCTGGTTTTGAGTTAAAATACTGTAAAGTAAATTAAGAACAAATTTTGCTAATTATCTACTTTATATAGTGCTGCGTTTATTTGTGCCAATAAGATATATCAATCTTTTTAAGAGCCTTTAAGATTCCCTTACAATAGGAGTGTAATAGGAGAATTTAAATGGGTCAAACACATCCCGTGGTGTTTTTCACTGGTTTATCACAACACTAGCAAGTCCATCAGTGCTGCATGATGCTGTGTGGTTTAAATGCCATATTGTCACACTTTTGGAACATTTGGAGTATTTCTCCTGCACTGCAGTATAGCTATACTGTACAAACGATTAATATGGTGGAATTATCAGCCCAAAGCTAAATTTCTCGGTGCTCCTGGTTGTTTAAAATAAGAGTCACTCACACCCTGTTCTCACACATGGTGTGCTGAGCCAATAATGTAATGTTAAACCTGTGAAAATGGTTTAAAAAAAATACATGGCTCCATAGTTCCATCACTTTACAGTGTCACAATGACTGTCTTTTGTCAGTGCTTCAAAGTTTAATGAGTAAGTAGATGACATGAAGCGGCCTGAGGTTAACAGCACTGAAAACATATGGTCACTCATATTCTACATTTAGCTCCCAATTAGGATGAAGTTTTGGGAGTTTGTCCACAAAATGGTAAGTGCACACATATGCCTTCTTTGTGGAGTATTTTAACTTGTGCTACTTTCTCTTGTCAGTCTTTGGCATAGAATGCAAGAAACACAACACTGTATACCAACTTTGTTTTCAGATTTGCTGGTGCTCAAAACAAGTACTTTTCAGGTATTCTGTTAAATTTTCAGTCAGAGGCAGCATCTCTCTTACCTCTCCTGAGCCCACTGAGTTTTAATAGACCCCCTAATGCATGCCATGGGTTTGGTTGCGATGGGGAAATAGCGTGCTGCGGGGATGACCTATTTTTGTAGGCCAACAACGAAGTTAGCATCACACTGATTCCCTTGACATGAGCCAATTGGATTTTTCCATTGGCATTTGAATTGTAGGAAATAACCCCTATGACCAGCAAAAGTGTATACATTTCCTTGCTTCAACTAAAACATTTAAGATGCTTTTTGGAATATTCTCAAATCATGCTGAATTACATGGATAATCCAAAGCCATCTCATGACCAGTTTATATGTATTTTACGAGGTGGCTAATTCGTACGAATGCGCACAACCTCACTCGTACGATTTTGTATGATTTGTCTACACCCCAGTGACGGGTAAGTTTAGGGGCGGGGTTAGGTGTATGTCATTTGTACAAATTCATATGAATTGTGCAACTCGTAAAATATGTACGATTTAACAAAAATCATATGAATGTGTACGAGTGAAGTAGTACGAATTCATACGAATTAGCCACCTCGTAAAATATTTATGAATTGCCGTGAGACGATCTGGTTTTGCACATAAATATGGAGTACATAGCTATGACAGAAGCAGACTGAAACCGGGAGTTAGATGGATCACAACTGTTATTTTGGATTGAGCAAGGCAATATGGCTTGAAGGTGGTAAGTATGATGTCCAGTTGTCCAGGTAACTGCTGATGATATGTTGACGGGAATCTTTGTCTTGACAGGAACACCTTGAATACGGACCAGAGCACACACAAGCGGAGGAACAGACTTCGGGAGCCGATCACTGGAGCAGATAGACTGGGGCACACTGTAGACGCACAGCTGGAGAGAACACTGGAGGTAAGTACACAAGGAGGTAAGTAGCAGGTAAGTCGCTGTGATAGCATAAGGAGTCTACTTCGTATGAACGAGACCAGACAATGAGGTGTTGTGAGGTGTGTGCTTATATGCCGGTGTTGATTGGTGATTAGATGTGCAGGTGTGGCTGATTAGAACTCGGGTGAGAGACTGCGTTGTGACTGGCTGGTGACAGAGCCTGGTAGATCCATAACATTACCCCCCCTCTCCACGGCCCGCTCCCGAGGGCTGAGGACCCCGACATCGTGGTGGTCTACCTCTACCCCTGGGTGCTGGATGAGCCAGGTGACTTGAATGGAAGTCCTCGAGTAGTGTGGGATCTAGGATGTCGTTTCTGGGAACCCAGGATCTCTCTTCTGGGCCATACCCTTCCCAGTCGACCAAGTACTCTAGCTGACCACCACGGCGCCGGGAGTCCAAAATCTCCTTGACCTCATAGATGGCGCCGTCTTCCAGGATCAATGGGAGAGGGGGTTCTTCTGCTGGGCCAGGCTCTGTGGAGGGAGAGACAGGGGAGTGGCAAGGTTTGAGCAGTGATACGTGGAACGTGGAGTGAATCTTATACTGAGGGGGGAGCTGAAGTTGGTAGGTAACCGGGTTGATTTGTCTCGTGATGGTGAAGGGGCCAACAAATCTGGGACTGAGTTTTTTGCAGGGTAGGCACATCCTGATGTCCCTGGTTGACAGCCAGACCTTTTGTCTGGGTTGATACTATGGGGCTTCGGATCTGCGAAGGTCGGCCGTCATCTTGCGCCTACGCACTGCACGCTGAAGCTGGTGGTGAGCGGCGTCCCAGACCCTCTCGCTCTCTCGGAACCAGTATTCCACTGATGGTACATCTGAAGGTTCCCCAGACCAGGGGAACAGGGGTGGCTGGTAGCTGAGCACACATTGGAACGGAGTCATTCCGGTAGAGGATTGGCACAGGGAATTCTGGGCGTACCCGGCCCAGCCAATGAACTGGTTCCAAGAGTCCTGGTGGCCATGGCAGAAGGTTCGTAGGAATCGCCCAATTTCTTGTATCTTCCTTTCGGTCTGCCCGTTCGTTTGGGGATGGTATCCCGATGACAGGCTGATGGTCACACCTAGGAGATTAAAGAAAGATTCCCCATACCCTCGATATAAATTGGGGTCCTCGATCTGAAACAATATCCTCTGGAATATCATAGACCTTTGAGGGGGAGCAGACGACAAGACTTAGAAAATCGGTCAATGATTACAAGAATACAGGTATTACCATCTGAGGGAGGCAGATCAGTGATGAAGTCCACTCCTAGGTGTGACCAGGGGTGATTGGGAACGGGCAGTGGCAGGACTTTGCCAGATGGTAAATGGCATGGACTTTTGGAGATGGCACAGTCAGTAGAACCTTGGACGAACCTTCCTACATCTCTAGCCATCTGTGGCCACCAGAAGCGATCTTTTAGCAGCGAGAGGGTGTTGTTGGCCCCTGGGTGGCCAGTGCCCAGAGATGAAGGAGCGGAATGGATGATAGGCGTTCGTTGAGCCCTGAGTACATATTGGTTCGTTGAGCCCTGGGTGGACAGCCCGGCGGAGCGGCCGTGGAAGCATTGGTGGAGGAGAAAGGACTGGAATCCCACTGGACTTACGATGAGCTTGTCCGGGATGATCGATTCAGGCTCCTCATTGGTCTTCTCCTCTGAATCGCAGAGACGAGACAAGGCGTCTGCCTTAACATTCTTGGGACCGGGACGATAGGAAATGACGACGTTAAAGCGAGTGAAGAAGTGTGCCCATCTAGCCTGGCGGGGATTAAGTCTTTTAGCCTCACGTAAATATTGCAGGTTCTTGTGATCAGTGTAAACCGGGAATTGGTGCAGAGCACCCTCCAAACAATGCCTCCACTTTTCAAGGGAGAGCTTGATGGCAAGGAGTTCCCGGTTGCCAATATCATAGTTTTTCTCCGTCGGGCTGAGCTTACGTGAAGAGGCACATAGATAGTGTTTTGCTGGTGTCCCCTGCTGCTGAGATAATACGGCACCGACTCCTGAAGTAGAGGCATCGACTTCAATGAACGGTTTACTGGGATCTGGGTGAACAAGGACAGGAGCTTTGGTAAATGTTTCTTTGAGTTTCTCAAAGGCTTCTGATGCGGTTGGAGTCCAGGCAAGGATCTTAGGTTTATTTCGTAGTACGTTGGTCAGGGGGCTAGTAATGGTGCTGTAGTTGTATATGAACCTGCGGTAGAAGGTTGAGAATCCCAGAAAGCGTTGGAGTTCCTTAATGGTATTAGGAGTGGGCCAGGTCCTAATAGCCTCCACCTTCCCCTCGTCCATCTGGATGCCACCGCTGTCAATGTTGTATCCAAGGAACTGCACTGAGGACTGGTGGAAGGAACACTTTTCGGCCTTGAGGAACAACTGGAAGTCTCTCAGGCATTGCAGGACCTCCGCAACGTGGTAGCGATGTTCGGCCATGCTCCGGGAGTAGATGAGGATATCAATATAGACCAGCACAAATCTATGGAGAAACTCTCGGAGTACCTCGTGCATAAAATCCTGAAATACGGAGGGCGTTGACAAGACCATACGGCATGATGAGGTATTCGTAGTGGCCAGTAGGGGTCACGAAAGCTGTCTTCCACTCATCCCCCTCACGTATTCGGATGAGGTTGTAAGCGCTGCGGAGGTCCAACTTGGTGAACACGGTGGCTCCGCGAAGATGTTCCAAGGCTGCTGGGACGAGAGGAAGTGGATAACGGAACTTTACCGTTATTTTGTTGAATGCCCGGTAATCAATGCAAGGTCGTAGGCCCCCATCCTTCTTGGCAACAAAGAAGAAACTCGAAGCAGCAGGGGAAGTCGAGGGTCGGATGTAACCTTGTTGTAAAGCCTCCTCGATATACTCTTCCATGGCCTTCTGTTCGGGAAGTGAAAGTGGATAAACTTTTCCACGGGGCACTAGCTCACCCGGTACCAAGTCTATCGCGCAGTCCCATGGCCGGTGGGGAGGTAGTTGAGAGGCCTTCTTCGGGCAAAAAACGTCACTGAAGTGGGAGTAACAGTCTGGGATGGTAACCGATTGCTTCTCTAGTGGACTTTCTATGGACGTGGAATTGAGGGCTACTGTCTTGACACGGAGAGGAGTGGATTGAGGGATATGTGGAAAACAGTCAGGAAAACATTGGTTACCCCACTTCAGGACTTCTCCAGTTCGCCAGGATATGGAGGGTTCGTGTTTAACAAACCAGGGCTGCCCTAACACAATGTCCGCTGTGGGTCCCTTCAGAACCAGTAGCTGTATTTCCTCTTCATGTAGCAACCCGATTTTGAGTTGAACAGGACTGACACTTTTACGGTTGAGGGGTTTGCCGGTTATCGACTTGTGATGGTCTTAAGATTGAGCTGACAGCTGAGGTTCCCTGAGATGAAATTACCGTCGGATCCTGTGTCGAGGAGGGCATGGACTGGAAGAGAGTTTGGGAGTGATGAGCAGGGCTTCTATTGACAATGGTTTCATGTTTTGGATTGCTGGTTGAGTCACACTCACCAAAACTCGTGGTGGACGAACCGGACAAGTGGCACACAGATGTCCCTCAGCTCCACAATACAGACACAGACCTAGGCGAAATCTTCTGTCGTTCATTGTAGGATAGTCGAGTATTTTCCACTTGCATAGGTTCATGTACTGGTTCTGGAGGGTCATAGATCTCTGGGTGACGGAGGAATGGAGTGCAAAGGGAGGAGGAGTTTTGTTCCTCTATGCAGGATTGCATACGGGTGGAACATCGTATGGATAGCTGAATGAGGCTCTCTAATCCACATGAGTCATCATAAGCCGCTAGTTGCAAACGTAGTCGGGGTTCCAATCCTTGACGATAGGTGGTTAAGAGAGCCCTCTCGTTCCATCCGCTGGCTGCTGCAAGGGTGCGAAACTGGAGAGTATAATCATGAATAGACATCGATTCTTGACGTAGATGGCACAATTTATCACTGATAGAGGTGTCTCCTACAGGCCTGCCAGAGACTTCCTTGAAGGGAGTAACAAAATTAGTAAATGACTGGGTTACAGTACTGTCCTGAGCCCAGATGGTTTCTGCCCATTGCAACGCTCTTCCTTGCAGCAGCGAGATAATGAAGGCGATCTTCGCCTTGTCGTCGGGAAACAGATACGGTTGTCTTTCTAGAGCCAAAGAACATTGAAGCAAAAAGCTGTTGCATTCCTCCGCCACACCAGAGAAGGGCGCTGGTTGGGCCATGGGACTGGCGATGACAGTCGGAGAAGAAAAGGTTGTACTGATGACGGAAGTGTTGGGAGGAGCAGGCGGTGGAGTTGGGCGAACGGGTGTGAGTACCCGCCTGAGAGAATTTACCAGTTCTTGAAAGGGGTCGGAGTTGCTCATGCTGCAATCCTTCGGTGTAGGTCTGGTCTTCTGTTACAGAAGCAGACTGAAACCGGGAGTTCGATAGATCTCAATTGTTTATTTTGGATTGAGCAAGGCAATATGGCTTGAAGGTGGTAAGTATGATATCCAGTTGTCCAGGTAACTGCTGATGATATGTTGATGGGAGATCTTTGTCTTGACAGGAACACCTTGAATACGGACCAGAGCACACACCTCACACAAGCAGAGGAACAGACTTCAGGAGCCGATCACTGGAGCAGACAGACTGGGGCACACTGTAGACACACAGCTTGAGAGAACACTGGAGGTAAGTACACAAGGAGGTAAGTACACAAGGAGGTAAGTACACAAGGAGGTAAGTACACAAGGAGGTAAGTACACAAGGAGGTAAGTACACAAGGAGGTAAGTACACAAGGAGGTAAGTACACAAGGAGGTAAGTACACAAGGAGGTAAGTAGCTGTGATAGCATAAGGAGTCTACTTCATATGAACAAGACCAGACAATGAGGTGTTGTGAGGTGTGTGCTTATATGCCGGTGTTGATTGGTGATTAGATGATGTGCAGGTGTGGCTGATTAGAACTCGGGTGAGAGAGTGCGTTGTGACTGGCTGGTGACAGAGCCTGGTAGATCCGTAACAATAGCAGTTTGAGCAATATCTTAAAGTAAAAAGGGTAAACCAAATACTAAGACATTCTGAAATTCATGTAAATTATTCAATTCAACTTCTTTTTCAAATTGAATTATGCAGATAATATTTTGTAATTTTGTATTAAAAGAAAAAAAAAAAGGTGGAAAAAGTGTGTGCTCAATATAATGTATTCATATACTGAATTTATTCAAGAAATGTTTATGCCTATCCTTCTGTCAAATGAATTGCAGATTTGATAAGCAACCTAATGAAATGATATTAAATCTGGATTAAAATAGATTAAGACCAATCTTCCCTGCATCATGGTGGATAATGACAGATATTGGAATGACAGCCTTAACCAAAGTTAGTCAACCTCAGTGGCCTTTAAATATCGCTTCAGAGCTTTAATCATGGATGTCTGGGCATTTTCTGATGGGGTGTCCAATCAAATTTCCTGATGAATTATTGTCTACAGTGTCCCCTATAGAGGTCATTTAACAGGTACAGATGAAAAATGAGTATCTGTATTGCACACCTGGCAGCAGGAACCTGCCAAGTTCTTCATGGTCCATTGTTGGAAAGGTTACCTCATCATTGGATAAAGACACTACATTACCAAGTCATAAAGATGAATTATCCATATTCTCACTAAGATTAATATAAACAAAATAATGTGCAAATCTCAAACAAGTAGATCTGCTGATACTGTATGCTAAAAGTATTTAGATTTTTAGTAAATGTAGTATCAACATTTTGCACATGCTTTATTTATTTATTTTTTTTTGCTGGGTTGAAGCCAGTCTAGAACACATCTTTGGTCAAAAGCATCTTAGAATATTGTTGAATAGTCTTCTTGAAAGCAAGGCTATTGTGTCACACTTCTGTGGCTACAATGACGCATCCACCTCATTGACGTCCCTCTCTTGGGGTTTCTCACTTCTAGAAGTTATTCCAAGGCCCAGTTTTCAAAAGTTACAATGAAATTCAATAAACAGAAGGCAGAAATGAAAGTAGTCAAGAATAAAAGTGTTTATTGAAAAAGCTGTCATAAAAACAACAACGATGTGTTATAGGCCTCCTGTTGTGTTGCAAGGGAGGCATACTGTTGCACCAAACAAAGAAACCTTGAAAGACAGACTATGAAAATATCAAGTTTGAGAACGAACATGCTGGCGGCAATCTTTTCAACGTGTAATTCAATCTCGTTGTCAGATGGTGTCTGCTGAAGCATTTCAGCAAATACAAATTTCACATACAGTAGCACAATAAATACAGTATCTACTGATATCTAACCACTCTCTAATTTGCACGTTCCCATGATAAATCCCAAAAACTTGCAATTAAATGTGATTAATTTAATTTAAATATGATTCAAGTCTTGACTATTTGTCTGTAATTCTGCAAAACTCCAATTCAAACACCCGGGTGAGCCTGTGACTGCAAATTTTCCGTGCCTGGACCTGCATTCATTTGTGACACAATTTCCTGTCGCGTAGTCCAGGCGTGCTGCCCACTTTTAAGAAGCTTGCCATCCATTACACACAAATGAGAAACAATTAACACATCTGGAAGCTGCTGTGGGATTGGAACAGACAGATCTAAATGAACAGGGCCTTTAACAGATAGGGAATCAATCATTGTGTCACAACACCACATTACACAGTTTGAATATCTATTAGTGTTGTTTTAATTGTTTTAAACCAGTGTTTTAAGTGAATAAGTTATTCTTGTTCACTTCCATGCACTGACTCGTGTGTAGTAAAGACTGTAGTGCGAACAAATCAGAGACTAAGCAAATAGACTTATAGTGTGGGCTGTGACAGAGCGTATCATTGAACAAATATACCCTTGCACAGAGCGAGATGGTGATGCGAGTCTGAATGAATAAATGAGCAAGTGGAGTGGCACTGAACAAGACATGTAATTTGTGAACAAACTGGACGAATGAAGCATTTTGATTGTAAATGAACTGAAGAAACTGGAGCACATCGTTTGTGAGCAAACTGAGATTTGTTTCAGCGATGGATGACTCTGATCTCTTGAGTCAAGAGAAAGCTATCTGTTGGCATTTCCATTCATCTCAAAGACAGTTGCTTGGCTGACACATGACCCTCCGAAAGAATGCAGTTTGAAATATATCATCTTTGCTCTCGGGCATTCGGTTGTTCTTGATCTAGTTTTACTACTAACTTTCCTGAGTGACATGAAGTATTGATAAATACTTACTAGGTACACATTTTATCAAAATTGTTGTTGAAAGATTTCCAACAATATTTTTAATAAAATATGTTCTATTAAACAAAATGACACTCTTTTTTTTTTTTTTCGTCAGAATTCACAGCTACTTTTGAATTACTGTCGTGGAGGGGGGAAAATGCTGTAATGGTATATTTATTGTACATGATCTTCCAGGTTTGCAGTGGTAAACTGCACCATACCATATTGTACAATAAGACCCCAGTGGGATTATACGTAAAAACCAAGATGGACTCTACAAATCAATGTATAATGTAGCCAAAACTTTAGTCATATTGATAGCATTTGTGTCTGGAGTGTATATAGCAGCTTTTCCATTTGTGATAAATGTGAGTACTGGTTACCAAATAAAATAATAAGAAAACAACATATATCTAACTTAGTTTGAGCAATGTTTTGACTGTATGAGGAGGATCATGATGATTTTGGGCATTTCTCTTTGGCCTTTTGCCCAGCTGGTCTTGTTTTGGCGTGTTGCCCATCCGCTCAGTATATATTTGTATTTGGAAGAGACCCCTACTCATACAAAAGAAAACCTCAGGTGTCAACAAATAAAGATCATGCTTCTGAGTCCATTATTCCCTGCAGGATGTTGGTTTCTTATCAGACTCAAACAGAAGGTTTTCATGTTGAAATACTTCATATTGGTTATTCATACAAAACCTTTCATAAATCATCATAAATCAGACACCTTTGGGAATATCATGTGTTTGATTTTAAGATCAAGTAATGAAATCCAGAGATGCTCATGTTAATTCAATGAAGCTATCTTCAGGGAATGAAAAGCAAACATGCATCTTTAATGATGAATTTGATGTGGCAAAGTAGTCACTAAAAATTTTCTTTTCATTCATGAACATGCATGCAATTTCATACCAAAGCAAATTGCAATACAGATACCCATCACATTACTAGCAACTATCAAAACTAATAGCTGATAATACACACACACACACACACACACATATATATATATATATATATATATTTTTTTTGTTGTTGTTGTTGAAATTTGAAGTTGGCATGAAACACAAAGTTATTCCCTTCCTTTATTATTATTATCATTATTATTATTATTATATAAGAGTGTTTAGTTTGTCACAACAGATGGATTCTGTAATACCTGGTGACGTGCAGATTTTATTACGTCATATTCCTCAAACACAATAAAATCTGTATTCCACATAAAAGTTGCATAATTTGACAAAGCCAATGAACTATGAACCAATTTAACACTGTGAAGTTAAATAATATTGGAAAAAAAGGAACCATGTGGGGATAAAGGTGGCTCGGAAACAGTCAAAAGAAAAGTTTTCAAATTTATTCTCTTCAACAATTCTTTTTTTCTTTGCTATTTGTCCCAATAATAGTAATAATAAAAAGGATTGCCATTCCAGGTGGAATTCGGGGCCAGAATTCATCACACCAATATACACACACACATACTCTCCAGTATTGGTGTGTAACTCCTGGGATAAGTGTTGAAATGCAGTGGGTGGAAGCTCATTTGAACAGAGACGGCTGTGGTACCTCGGGAGGGAACTCAAAGTGACATAAATTCCCAGGTGGCTCTTTATGGAGTCTTCCTGAAAACAAAGACAATATGAACTGGGTTTCTGAGCCATAGTATTGACTAGCTGTCTAAGACCGCGAGTTCCAGAATGCGAAGACGGAGGTGCAGATAGAAGGAATTTCCCACCAGGCAAGTAGGGATAGGACTTTGCAAAAGAGACCTCTACTGCCCATGATGCTTCTGCTCCTAGACACAGCTGGTATGGCAGAGATTTGTCTTTGAATCTGGGAAAGGAAGTCCCTTCGAGCTTACACTTCATTATACAGCAGTCTGTGGATTTTATTTTTATATGTTGTGTTCCAAAGACAACTGTGTGTATCATTGCGATCACTTCACTTCCCAGAGCAGTGGAGTTCGTTTGCCTGAAAGTGTCAGACTTCATGAAAACTAACATACAGAAAAGATTCTAGGTTACCATGATTTTACCTTGATGATATGTTCTTGGATCATCATCTGTTTTTGCTTTTGGGGCAATATTACTGTCAAAAAGATATTCTGTAGTCTTAAGCCCAAAGTATACTTAGTTTTTGTATGTGTACACTAGCGTATGCGAACAGTCAAATGCGTAGATTTTCAAAGTATAATCCATTTGATGTACGCAAACGCGGGTGGTCGACACATGCTCTCTAGAAAGCTTCATCCATGTCCAGTGTCTTCTCTATTTTTCCCTGTTAAGTTATGGCCAATAACAAATATTTTTGAACTCTTTTAAACCAAAGCTGAGCTGTCTCATACGATCTCGCTCACAAGCGTTTGTCTATGCGAGTATTGCAGTCTCCGCTATTTTGTTGTTGTTCTGTCGCTTTAGTTTCGTTTTCTGCTCTGAAACAACGGATCGCGGCGGTGTTGCCACCATGTAAAAAAACTGATTACTGCAAAATAACTTCAATGCGCATGTGCGACCTGCGTGTACAAAGTATTTTCTGTAATTTCTGATGCCGAAAATTGCATCACGTGATTATGCTTTCCCTCGCATACATTTAAAAAGTGAAGTATACTTTGGGCTTTATACCTAATCCTTAACTACCTCTAAATTTTAGGAAATAGCAGGGGTGTGGACTCGAGTCACATGACTCGAGACTTGACTCGGACTCGAGTCCCAAATTTGATGACTTGCGACTCGACTCGACATAATTAAAGAAGACTTGAGACTCGACTTAGACTTTGACAGCAATGACTCGAGACTTGACTTGGACTTGAGCCCTGTGACTCGGAAAGACTTGATCAGATCAGCGTCGTTATCACTCTAGGCGGGTGCAGCGTGCTTGGGCTTGACTGGCAATAAGCCAGAGACTGCGTTCAGGGAGGCTTGATATACAGTATAAATTAATGGAGTAATAGCATAACTTTCGACAAAAGAACCGAGATAAGAAAAAAAATAAAATTACATGATTCGTCTAGTGGCTATCTCCGCTCGTGAAAAGCGCTGCCCTGCCCGTTTGATCGCCGCCCAGCAGACACACGGAGCGGGCATGAGAAACAAGGCGCTGCCGCGATCACTGGTGCTCGCCTTACCATCACCGACCGCTGCTGTTAAATGGTAAACATATTCCTCATTTCTTTTGTTTGTCCGACACCGAGGTGCACCATCCGCCACGATACTCGCACTCTGTCAACTCGATGTACTTTAATTTGTAAACACCTCTCCGAGACCTTTTTTTTTGATCAGATCCCCACTTTTGTTCAATCAGTTGCATATTTTAATTGCATGTGCATTTCATTTTATTTAAACCTCCATTAAGTTTAAAGTTAATCCATAATCAAGATTTAAATCAGTTTAAAGTTATGGTGCAACAGGATTAAAGTTAATCTTAAATATTACTTAAATCCAGGATCAAAATGATGGGTTAAAATGTAAACCTGCTTATTTTTAAAGGTTTAAAGTGCAAAATAATTATTAGATAAACCTTGATTTAAGCTAGATTTAAAATTAATAATTGCAAACAATTTAGCTATAATTTGATAGAAAAAAAGCGGCACTTGGCCTAATGATCATTTAAAATATAATTTGAAGAAGTGTTTCTTTCACAAAATGATTTGTGAATTTTAGCCTATATATAACTATAAAATATACTAAATTTTTCTCCCTCTTCACCAGGCACTCATTTCACTTCTATTTCTTTCGGGGTAAATAATTGAATTCACGTGTTGTAAATCAGTCTGTATAGTGCTCATAGACCCTAAATTTAGCGATCAACTATGCATATTATAAACGTAACATTTAAAGTACAACATTTTGTCTTTGTTACTATTAGTTATAAAGGATGGTAGCACATTATTTTTGAATGACTGTCTTCGGGAGTTTTTCTGCATCCATATTGCATGTTTCCTCTCACTTGTAAAGTATGGTAGCAGTTTTTCTTATAGTTCTTTCGAAACAGTTCTTTCTGCGTTTCTGCTCACATGCTTTTAAATCTGTTTCATTGAGGTTCCAAATAATGGCTCATTGGTTTAGATATAACACCTAGAAGCATATATTCTTCTTATGCACACATGCAAAGTACTGCAGCTGTTATGAAATTCTGTTGTCTTTGCTATTCTGTTACTAATAAAATAGTTTTTTTTTGTCCTTGTCCCTTGGCACAATCCCTAAATTGAACTTGAGTAGTTTTACTAAGGGCACCCATCTCACATGAAATTAAACTATGTAAAAACATATTCTACCTGACTTCCTGATATAAATTACAATAAATTTGATGTGGTAATTAATATTGAGACACTAATTTGGGCAAAGAGCACTAATGACTTGTTTAAGACTTGAAGCTAAAAGTTGAGGACTTGCAACTCGACTTGGACTTGCCTATTTTGACTCGGGACTTGACTTGGGACTTGTCTGTCTTGACTCGAGACTTGACTCGAGACTTGAATGCAAAGACTCGAGACTTACTTGTGACTTGCTAAACAATGACTTGGTCCCATCTCTGGGAAATAGCATCCCATTCTTTTTCTAAGTAAATATTCAAGTTATAATGGCTAGTCTCTAGTCCCTTTATAGCTCTCATCCAGTTCAGGATATGATTTATATTAGGAGGCCAGGGTACACTTTTACACATGTACACAAGTTTTTTTTTTTGTTTTTTTTACTGTAATAAAAATGTGCTGTGCCTTTTTGGTAATATTTTAAACAACTTACTGCATTTAACCCATCCTAAGTGCACACACACAGCAGTGAACAAACAAACACACACCCGGAGCAGTGGGCAGCCAATCATGCGGTGCCCGCAGAGCGGTTGGGGGTTCAGTGCCTAGCTCAAGGGCATCTCAGTTGTGGTATTGAGGGTGGAGAGAGCGCTGTACATTCACTCCCCCCACCTACAATTCCTGCTGGACTTGAGACTCAAACTCGCAACCTTTGGGTTACGAGTCCGACTCTCTAACTATTAGGCCACAACTGCCCACTGTAGAATTACAATTGTAGGATTGATGTAAAAACATCTCTGTTTATACCGTGAGCTTATAGTTTTGGAAAACAGACATTCCTATAAACAAACAATATCATCCTGTAAGTCTACAGTGCATTTGCACTATGAAGGCACTCATCATGACTTTGTTGGTACTTGTTCGTTTAATCTTTCTTAACATCATTGTTGCATTTTGTATGTATTTAGATGAGAAAAAAAAACAAATCTTGTGTTGCAAGATGTCACTACTTTCATGTTCATCAAGCATGTACTGTTGATCAGTAGCTTTTTCACTGTTGTGAAATCTGTAAATAGACATCAATTTAAAATAGGTTTTGATAACTGCTTATTTTTATTTAATAGATTGGAAGAGATTGACTAATTTGGATCAAGTCAATTAATTTATTTTACATTACATCTCACCATAGTGTTAACAAATGTCACACTTTTGACTTGGCTTGAGTTGAAGAACGTACTAGATCCAGACATCCTAAGCAAAAGCAACACAAATCACCATCGTGGTGACTTCAAATAAAACATTTGGCATTAAAGTAAAAACATTACATTTTAACCAAAGCTCCATCAACATGTCTTTATTTGGCAGCAACCTCCATGAAATTCAGCATATACAGTTTATTAATGTGTAGGCCTATGCTCCTTGAAAATGTAACCTCTGGCCTTTGCATTGTTAGTGTTATGCAGGGATGTCACAATGCAGAAAGTTTTTGCCCTTGTATAGCTCTTATCTAACTGAGAAAAAAAAAAAAAAAACCTTCCAAAAATGGACATGTGGATCTTTGAATTGCATTCAGATTGCATCTGAATTCAGCAGTGACTCAGTCATGTTTTAATGAACCCTTCATCTTACATCACCCTCAAATCTAAAACATTATCTCTTTCAGAGCACTAATACAGAGTCGGAGTAGACTTGAAGCTAATCCAGGATCAACAGCAGACACTTGCATCCCAGCCAGCAGAGTTAACCTGGACTACTGCAGCAGGATAGATCAAAAGACGGGGTGATGGAACGGGCAAGTTCAAATGTAGAGGTGTCAGAGGTTGGGAGTAAAGAGACACAATTACTCTTTCTTTCTTTTTTCTCTCTCATATAGACATATAGAGTGGCAGAGATGTGACTTTAGACGTGTGAAATGAGTTTTGGCAGAGAGATAAAAGTAGTAAAGCTGACAGTGATGAAGGCGGGAAAGCCAATGAGTTGACAAATCAATCTCTGGAAGACTTATCCCACTCACTCCACCATGACCCTCTCTCATCCTCTTACTTTAAACCTCTCTTTCTATCTTTTTTTTTTTTTTTTGTTCTCTTCTGGGGTTAAATAACACCCTAATTGAACTTCACAAGTGACAATTAGTTTACACTGTGTATAGTTTAATTTGCAATATTGCAAATTTAGGTCCTCGTGTAGGGTCATTTTTATGATATAATTGCATATAAACCATTGCCATGTCATTTCAAGTTATATTATTGGTTACCATCGATTCGTGAGCAAAAAATATGTGTGTATGCTACATAAATGTCTGTGTGAAAATGAAATGAACATATTGCAGGGACACCCTGTACAGGCTGACACAGAACTCGACCATCTGGGAAATGGGTCAACCTTATGACTCTGCAAATCACAATAGGTTAATAATCCAAA
The DNA here is from genome assembly GCF_012432095.1 of Onychostoma macrolepis. Lineage (NCBI taxonomy): Eukaryota > Metazoa > Chordata > Actinopteri > Cypriniformes > Cyprinidae > Onychostoma > Onychostoma macrolepis. The sequence goes on from NC_081171.1 coordinate 25,417,285, forward strand.
GATGTTATGCCATACACATAGTAATTTTGGTGGTTTAAATATCAAACCATGAAGATCATTGGCTCACTCCTGAAACAAACAGGGAATTCAGATTGTTTGCAGGAGATCTGGTGTAGTGGTCTATCTGTCCATTGTTTTATTTATTCATTTATTTTTTCACTTCGGTTCAAAATGCAATTCTATTGTTTCTGTTATCTTAAAGGGGTTATATGATGTTGCTAAAAATAACATTGTTTTGTGTATTTGGTGTAATGCAATGTGTTTATGCGGTTTAAGGTTCAAAAAACACATTTTCCACATACTATACATTATTGCTGCTCCTCTATGTTCCACCTTTCTGAAACACGTTGATTTTTACAAAGCTCATCATTCTGAGAAGCGAGACATGCTCTGATTGGCCAGCTATCCAATGTGTTGTGATTTGGCCGAATACCTCAAGCGTGAGACGAAAATGTTACGCCCCTTACCATATTGTGATACCGTGTCCCGGCGCGATGACACAAAAACAATAAAACCCATTATAAATTAGGCATTTGTTGCATCCAGTGGGGACATAATTACTGATTATAATGACTTATACTGTCTTTTTACGTATACATGGTAAACATTACCATGTCTGTATTTGTGATTGGAGAAATGACAAACAACAAGCACTACTCTACACTGCTCAAAACGCGTGTTTGAATCGTCAGTGGCAAATTCTTTAAATAAGAAAACGTACTTACAGGCTGTGAGTCAGAAGCGCCAGACTGTCCTTCCAAAGTTGGAATTGCCCCACTTTATAAAAACAGCCTTTGTACAACCCGGCATTGTAGGCTACTCTTCCAGGTTCAGGAAATAGTCCTCCGTAAAATGCGCTGCACACACTCTAATATTTGGGTTGAACTGTTCTGGAACAGTGTTGTCAATGCAACTTAACCACTGATTTCTAGTTGTGTCCTCTTTTGGAAGCCCAAACAAAGTACTTTCGCTTTCACATTGAAACACAGCATCTCCAGGACATGGAGCCGGCGGCAGCAACAATACTACAGCAAGAATAATAGCAGTTGTAGAAATAAATTTCACCACCATAGTTGTGTTGTGATAAAAAAATTTAAATAAAAAAATAAAAATAAAATTGTTGCGTTAGATGTTGTTATTCTACCTTGTCCTGTTTCTTCACACCTTTATGGTGCTTGAGTGGTTTACATTGAAGAGATCACTTTCAGGGCTTGTTGATTATCTGTGTTAAGCTAGAGTTTATGCTGCATTGGAGAACTGCAAATCTTGATTTCAATGTTATGGTGCATCACAACACAATGTTATAAGGTGATTTTGAACAAAACCAGGCCAAAAGTTCACTTGAAGTTTGTTTCAGGAGTTGGAAACAGCTTGCCAGAGTGAAATTTATGGAAAAAATTTCAAAATTTCAGTGCTATCCAAATTGCTATGATCAGATGCTTTATTAACTGCTGTTTTCTAACCACTGTCATTTTTGTGTGTTTATTTTGTTATGAACAGGAAAGTGCACAGTACATATTTACACATTCATCTAAATGTTGCTCCCAGCAGCATAGACTGTTTTGGGATGTTCGCTAACAGTATACCACTACTCAGGTATTTCAAACTTTGGTAACACTTTATTTCTATAGTCCAGTTTAGACATTCTACTAACAGTAAGTAACTTTGTAACTACATGTCAACTACATGTCAACTAATTCTCATTAATTTGCAACTAACTCTTAGTAGGGTAGGTTTAGGGTTAGTAGAATAAGTTGACATATACTTGCAAAGTTTCTCATACTCAGTATGTTGTATATTGTGGACCCATCAAAATAAAGTGTTAGAAGATATTAAGCAGACAGTCTACTAATACTCTAATGACTGCTAGTTGACATGTAGTTGCAAAATTACTTACTGTTAGTAGAATGTCAAAAGTGGACTATCAACATAAAGTGTTACCCAAACTTCTGTTTACCCCTAAGAGAAAAATGGAAAAGAACTAAAATGGAAAAGATGCATCCTGATGTACTGTAGACCTCTATTAATAAATACAAATTTAAGGTATGTCCAATTGCTTGCATACACCCATTTTTCTGCATCTTGTTTTAACTGTTTATTTTCTATATTCTCAAAACACATCTTACGCAGTCATATCCACCAAAAGCTCCATTATTGCTTTCTGTAGTATGCGAAGTCCATTTTCATCACTTTAAAGGTACTGCGTCCCCACTGCAGCATAATAGGAAACAAACAAATTTTCACCACACTGGGCAAGGTAAGTAGGGCTCAAGGTCAGATTCCATTTGCCCAGCATGGAGAAACAGCACATAAATATTGCACGACACATCAAAGTGGGTCCACACCAACAGTTCCTCAGCTCACTCTCATTCTGTCCAGTGAAGATCTATTCTGAGTGTAGATGAAACCTCTGTCCTTGGAGGGATGGAGAAGAGTGCATGTCACTGTTCCCTCTAAGGAGGCAAATGATATGGGTGACTATGGAGTCGGTAGCATGTTGGTAGAGCACTCTGTCCGTCATGGCACCCGAGCCAGCAGACCCCAGACCAAAAGCTCATGTTTTAGTTATTAGCGCATGCAGCACGAGGTCACAGAAATAGTCACGCAAGCAGGCAGCCAGTCAGAGGGGGATTTATATTCTACATTGAGCACCCGCTCTTCAGGCATGCATGCATGTATAATGCTACAGTCCGCCCAGAATCATTTCAGTAATGCAATGCAGAATTCATGTGGTTTTGAGCAATGTATATATGATGTGTTATGGATAGGGTATAGCGGTATGGGGGAGGGTTCTAGAGAATGCTAGAATTGGTATCAATTGGTGTCAGGCACTGGTAGTGTAAATTGGTGCATTTCATAAATGAGCCCAAAATATTTTTGTACAGTCATATTAAATGCATGAGGCAAATCTGATCTGTGAAACTAGTGTACTGTGTACTGCAGAGTTATATATATATATATATAAAAAAATATATATATATATATATATATATATATATATATATATATATATTTTTTTTTTTTTTTTACTAAAGATTATTTGTATCTGTTGCGTACATTTAATGATATTTAACTTTGCAAAAGAACTGCATAAAATTGTCCATTTAGTCGACTTCCTGTGGACACAGTGAACTTTTGTGAAGTGCAAATTTGAAAATAGCTGTTGTAAGCACTATAAAATTCACATTGTGCTTAGACTATATACAGTGTTGTGGCTGGGGAAATACTCATAAGCTCTTACAACTGAATAATTTAACTGGTTTTGTTGTTGTTGCTGTTGTTTTTTAAGCATGGTGACATATTGGGGGACTAATTGCTCTTTGGATTTATTAGATGTTTTAGCTCTTTTCAGGTTTTTTCATATTGCCTTGTGCAAAGTCACTGTAATTAGTATTACCTGTTTAGCAAAGTTGGACCCTGCTTAATTTAATTTCAATAACACACCATACACAGGTGTGGTCAAATTATTTTTTGTTTAAGTGATCTCACACGCAAAGCCTTTGTTGACTCTTGTTGACATTTGTGTAGTTCAATACAAGTTCACTAGAATGCCAAGGACCAAAATAACCTCTACAAACAACTATTTTTCTTGCTTTGAAGGCATGGTTTATACAAAGTCCTTCTGCTTGTATTTATGTAAGCCTTGCCAGTCCAACTTTATAGCCAAACTCCTTTTATTAGGATAAAGACTAGACAGAGACAGCCTTCACATTTGTTATGAATCCATGTACCTGAGCTCAAGAGGTGAGGAGTGTGTGAATCTCAGGTCTTCTTTTTCCTCTTCCAGCTCTAGCATATTACCAGCATTTGATACTGTTTGTTCCCCACCGGCATGGCAAAATCAATTGGCAAGATGCTGCTGCATGTTAATTGGACATCTTTTTTTTTTTTTTTTTTTTTTTCCTAGGACCCTGAAATAGAAACAAATGCATCCTGAAATAATATGAGTGTACTTCAGACTTGACAGGTCTCGCACTTTACTAGGAATCCAGCATGGAAGCAATCACTCTTTCAGTCTGATTGCTCTGGTTGACAGAAGTGAATAGTATTGCTCTTCAAAAGACCCTCCAAAGCTGCAGACTATTCCCATTCATCAAACCAACTGACATATGGAAATAAAGCTAAATTAATATTTAATATTTTCAATCTTACAATGGAACACCTGTATATGTTTTGCTCTAGAAATGTTTTCTTGTGTAACACCAAATCATCTTGATGAGTTGATGTAAATTAATATTCCTCATGCATTTCTAACAATGGAAATGTTTCCATACAAGACCCCCAAAAAAAACATCTAAATAAATAACAAAAAAATAAAATAAAAATAATATTAATAATTTGCTTTATTATTGCAATGACACAACATGACATTGTGTGCCAGTTTTATACATAATCAAAATTAATTATTTTAATTATATTCAAATTTATTTAGTAAGTTATTTATTTATTTATTTTTTTCAAGTGTAAGATTTCACAGTTTATTTGTAGGATTAGAGTTGCTCAAAATAAGATAATCTTCATAGTACTACAGAGGCAAACCTGTGTCCAAATATGCTTACTACTTACAATAATACTCAAAAAATAAACGTGAAATAAGCAGTATGATTAAATTCTCAGTATTCATAAAACTGTAGACAAAAAGTTTCCAAGTACTGTTCACTAATTCTTAAAAATTTCTATAAGTTTTATTTTTTTTATTTTTTATTCCTATTGTGAAATGTTACCAAACTTAGCACTGAGACCACTGCATTTGAAAGTCCTGCTTTTATGGTTCCAATATTTAACATTTTCCTCTTGAAAATGTTTTCATGGACCTCTCATCAGATTTAGCTTGTGAAGAGTGGTGGTTGCATTGTTAATTCATAATTTATAGAGCAGAACACTAAAGAAGGTAAAGGCGGCACCATATATTTGTACAGTTTTCAGAAAAAATTAAAAACAAAAAAACGCTTCTTCTTTCCCTTCTTTGTGTTCCTGTGCTCACTTGATTCTTCTTTTGCTTTCCACATCACATGGGATCTGTCTGCAACGGCAGAGCAAATAACATTGATCAACATATCATCAGTCTCCAGAATGAATAATGTAATAAACTTTCTCATGTTCAACTCCCCACCCCAATTAATCCTGGATATCACTTCTAAAGATTATAACAGCAGGGAATTTTATTACAATATCTGTTATTATATGACAATGGTTTGCACCTCAGATTGTTGATGTTCTAACATTATATATTGATTTATTTTCTTTGAATCCACATGTTTGATGTCTAACCCCTAAACCACCATCTGTTAGCTGGAAACCAGTGTTACTTTGTGTATAACACATGCTCAAAATGCCATCTGTTTCCTGTTTTCTGTTTTTTGCTTCTCTACATCCTCTTCACTATTCTTATTGCTTTAAGCATGGACCCTTAAATGGCATGAACAATGAATTAATATTTAATGTATTTTGCCATTCAATCAATTGCTGGTGGATATGATCCCTCTCTACAGAGAATGTCCTGTTTCATTCAGAAATGTCATTGTAGAAATAAAATCGGTTGGAAATAATATTTAATGTTGACTTAAATTTAAACAGTGAAGTACAGTGTATTACTGCATTGTTATATTTTTAAATATAAAATAATGCATTAACACAATCAATTATATATAAAATCACCACAAAATTCCAATATAATTATATAAATTAAAAATAAATTAAGAAAAAAAAATATATACTGTATATGTTCACGAATGTCACCCACATATTTTATGGCTAGGATTCTCCCAATCAAGGGTACAATTATCCTACATTTCCTCTGCAGATGTACTGCTGTGACTTTCCAGCTCCTGATCCAATCCAATCAAAGCCAATCAGAACTGCTATTTATTACTGTATACTGTAGGGGACAACTACTTGAATTTCATTTCCCACAAGCACACTCTTTGAAAAAATAATAAAAAAATAAACAAACGACTGTACGTATAGGGGAGACTGGGATACATTTTTTTCACAAAATTGAGTTATATCTGAGATCTACTTTTGCGAACTAGTCCTAGGTTTTTAACCTGATCGGAATCAAACCACTTCAGAAATATTCCCTGGACACTGAATATCAATAATTATCAAAAAAAAAAAAAGTTGAAATTTTGATTTTCGCGCGAAACAGTACGTCAATTAACGACTATGCTAACGTTAGCCAAATGTTATTTGAAGCATAACTCTGGAACGCAATGAGATATCTTCACCAAACTCGGTAAAAATGTGTATGAGCTCATTCTTTGGTCAAATAAAAAAAATTGCGCAGCTTTGTCACTTGGGGGCGCTATAAGACTGAAAAAACATAAAAACAGTGATAACTAAGCAACCGTTGGTCGATCAACTTGAAAATTGGTATGCAGCGTCTTGGTCCAAAGGGGCACGAGTGTATATGAGGTAATTTGCGTATCTCGAAAAAGATGGCCGCCATCGGCCAATGAATTTTAAACACCTATTAAACAAGGTTAATGGAGGTTGATCGGAACGAAACTCGGTGGGCATGTTCGACTCATGGCCCTGTAAGAATTTTGAAGGAAATCGGCCACTAGTTGGTGCTAACGAGATTTTTTGGCTCTGTAATCACGTGGCGTTTCACAAATCCACACAAAATGTATATAATTTGATAGATCTCCTCATAATGAACAAATTTGCCTCAAGAACCATTGCTGTCAGTCAAGTCGTTCATTAATTATTCACAAGTATGTTAAAAACCTACTTTTGTGAACTAGTCTCTGGTTTTTTGCTCAATCTCGATCAAACCACTGCAGTAATAATCTCTGGACTCTCTAGATCAATAATTATCGAAACAATTTTGAATTTTATCCTTTGATTAGCTTTAAGTAGCTCATTTAAAAAGGGGGTGTGGTCACATACAACCATAAACCTATAAAACCTAAACAAAAACTTGAAACTTTACTAAAGTTGGTGAAAACATGTGTCTTATGACTCTTAACAGCCATGTAAAGTTTCATGGAGATCGGGCCATAGGTGGCGCTATAACAACTAAAAAGGCCTCAAAAACACAACATTTCTATAGAAAATGACCTCAAATTGTAGAAAATGTTCATATATTCACACAAACACTAGGCCTTCATATCATTTGATAGATCTCCTCATTCTCAGCAACTTTGCCTCTGGGACTAATGCTGTCAATCCAATCGCGCATTAAATATTCTCAATTATGTTAAAAACCTACTTTTGTGAACTAGTCCTAGGTTTTGTGCTCAATCTCGATCAAACCACTGAAGTAATACTCTCTGGACTCTCTAGATCAATAATTATCAAAAAAATATTGAATTTTGTCCTTTGGTTAGCTGTAATGGGGCCATTAAAAAAGGGGTGTGGCCAAATACACCCAGAAGCCTATAAAACCTATTAAACGAAAACTAGAAACTTTACGAAACTTGTTGAAAACATGTGTCAGATGACTTTTAACAAGCATGCAATAACAGTGGTGGCGCTACAACAGTGAAAAAGGCCTCTAAAACACAGTATTTCTATAGTAAATGACCTCAAATTGCAATAAAATGTTAAAAATATACACTTATACACTATATCTTCAATATCATATGGTAGACCTTCTAATTCTGAACAACTTTGCCTCTGGGACCAATGCTGTCAATCAAACTGTTCATTTAAATATTTGAGATTATTTAAAACAAACAAACAAACAAAACAAAACAAAACAAAAAAAAAAACTACTTGAACTAAACATGGTTTTTAAAATCAAAATCAATAAAATCAGTGCAGTACTATTCTGTAGACTCTCTAGGTCAATAATTATCAAAAAATGTTGAACATATGCATTTGGACAACTATAAACGGTCATTTCATAATATCTTCTTTACATAGTGTACCCTCAAATTCTCAAAACTGTGTAAAATTATGCCTAATTTCATTCTAAATGAGCATGCAAAATTTTAAGAGAGATTGGGCAAAAAATAATACTATAATAGTTATAAAGGTTAAAACACAGTGTTGTATGAGAAATTGCAATTTATAACCACTAGATGGCAGCGGAAGACCACTAATGGGCTTATTAAACTCTAAAACAGTAGTGTTCATAGGTTTTCTTATAGATATATTATAAAATCACTGTTATGACATTTAAAATCACATTTAATTCAAGTTTACCATTTTGTTCATACAGATATATCAGTTTTTGCAATTTCTACGGAGCCCTTTACAGGACACTGTGGTGGGAAAAATTCGGGGTGAATAGAAAAAATTCAGGGTGGGAGGAAAAAACATTTTTCAAATGTTTTGCTTCTCTAGCAAAACTTTTGCATTCCCTCGAGAAACTTTGCATTCCCTCGCAAAACTTTTGCGTTCTCTCGCAAAGACATTTGCGTTCTCTCGCAAAACTTTTGCGTTCTCTCGCAAAGCCATTTGAGTTCGGACAAACGCTTCCTGATTACTTTGCAGCTTGCAGTGGTTACAGGTTCATAAAGTTTTTATTTTGAACTTTGACTCAAGTATAAAGAAATACAGTCAGACTGTGGTTAGTTCAAGGCACGGTTTTGGGATATTCTAAAACGCTTTAATGTGGCTTAATGTATTAAAACAGTGACATTAGGACCAAATTCGATAATAATAAATACTAATAAAATTGTTAGGTTTATATTAATAAACTTATTAATAATATTACTATTAATAAAGGAGAATAGCCCAGAATATGAATGCAACGGATTTAGTATTTTTAAATCACCGTTTTCATTATAGCCTACCTTAAGCATTTTATGGGGGAGAAAAAGCTTAGGCTACATGCAGGGCGTTGCGTTCATATTCTGGGCTATTCTGCTTAGTAATATTATTAATAAGGTTATTAATATTAGCCTAATAATTGTATCAGCTTTATCGAATTTGGTCCTCCAAGTCACTGTTTTAAAACATTAAGCCACATTAAGCGTTTTAGAATGTCCCAAAACCGTGCCTTGAACTAAGCACTGACTTATTAATTTATTTGAGTCCAAGTTCAAAATAAAACTCCTTGAACCGCTCCATTGTGAACATACAAGCTATAACCACTGCAAGCTGTAAAGTAAACAGGAAGCGTTTGTCCGAACTCAGATGGTTTTGCGAGAGAACACAAAAGTTTTGCGAGAGAACGCAAATATCTTTGCGAGGGAATGCAAAAGTTTCTCGAGGGAACGCAAAAGTTTTGCGAGAGAACGCAAAACATTTGCCTTTTTTTTTTCCCTCCCACCCTGAATTTTTCCCACCACAATGTCCTGTAAAGGGCTCCGTATATTTAAAATATCTATATCTGCAACAAAATATGTGTGCATGTATGTCCGTGTATGAGCGTGTCTGTGTGTGTGTAAGCAAGCTTAATGATTATTAATATGATAGTTTATTTTATTTCTATTTGTGTGTGTGTGTTTCTGTGAGCCTACTGTCCATTTTTGATGTGTTTCACTGTCAGCTATACATCCAGGTTGGCCCCGGTGATCGCTGCTTGCAGCTATATTTAAAATTTAAATTAAAATTACAATTATAATATAATATAATATAATATAATATAATATAATATAATATAATGTAATACAATATTTTACAGACCTGCAAAAGTATTCAGATTGCGACCCAATTCTCTCACTCTAAATGAATGCCAAATCAAATAATATTAAAATGAATGATTAAAAAAATATATATATATTTATTTATTTTGCTTGCTTAAAAAAAACTTGTCCGCTTTCATATCAGTGACAACTTTGAGAGGAGTCATTTATTCCTTATAGACATACAATGAAAGCCACACACAGACACAGCTGTGTTTCGTTAATTCATTTGGCTCACTCACGCTGCTCATCCGCAACTGATATAGATGCATTTGCTGGCAGTCTTTTTCTCCGCCTAGGGTTTTCTCTCCCTCGTGAAGGCACTGGAAATTGATGATTCCCAAAGACAACCTCTCACCTGGCAGACAGAGCCAGGAAAATGTGATTCACCTTAACACAACTGTAGGACGAAACCAATTTCCTCACCCATTTGCGCATGGAAAATGTGCCATAAAATATTCTTGATTGCTATCAGTGGGGCAACATCGCTCACCTTAGTTACAGAAGCAGCCTTTATTGCATTGGATTTCACACTAAGTTTGCCAGAGAATGTCACGACGGCTGATAGAATAATCCGCTCTACGTCTGAGCCAATTCATCAGATGTAACAACAAAGGTGAAAGAAAATGCTGCCAAGTGAGCCAAGAGAGAGCTACAATTATTCAAAACCAAGCAAAAAAGATAGAGGCTTTTACTAATGCATGTTTGGCGCCTCACCAACAGCTCACTCTTCCTGTCTACTAAAGGATAGCTGCAGTGACATGTACTTTCCTACCAAGCATTTGTCTTTGTGAGTGAGATTCACTTTTGGGAATAATTCTGTGTAATTCAAGGGAAATGGCAGGTTTATTAGAAGGGGATAAATTACAGTTGCCAGAGTCAAGGCACTGAACACCATTATATGGAGAGATGAGGTAAATCAATAAAAATGGATATGATTGCACCATTATGAATAAACATCCATCTAGTAGTGATTCCTCAGCACAATCATGAGCGAGTAAGAAATTATTTCAGCAGCATCTTTATGATAAAATCTCTCCCTCACATTTGAACAAAGATTTATTGATATAAATTACATGTTTAAGTTAGGATTACGATGTGTGATTATGAAATCAAAGACTGTGTTTTCTAATTAAATATATGCACAGTGTGGTTCGCTCTAAATGCTTCTCTTTCTCTAAAAGTGCTACGAGTTTGTGTCATTTGAGTCTTTTGGAAAAAGCAACTTGTAATGGGAAACATTTATAAACCTGTTCTCCAACAAAAGAGAACATACAGTACATGTTTTTACTTCACTCAGTTGATAACGTCAGTCAAAAAAAAAAAAAAAAAAAAGGTCAATTAGCATCGCATTAGAAATATACCTTATTATTGGGTTGTGGACACCCACTGTCCTGCAGAGTTTAGCTCCAAGGTTTTCAGGATCACAAAAATATAAATAAATTAATTAATAAATGGATAGATGAATGAATGAATATCACAGATGTGTTGAAGCAGGCTGGACATAAACATTGCTGAACAGTGGGTCTCTAGAATGCAAAACAATATCAAACAGTAATGTCACACAGATGCAAACTCATAAAGGTTAAAAAAGGTAACAAGCATGTAAACCTCTTTGGAGGGTCCAGGGGCATGGCGCTTGGGAAGAAGTTTCTTAAATAGCAACTTTAAAATTTGGATTAACAGTTGATTTCAACAATGATATAGGGAAATATTTATTCTAAAATGAATGTAATCTTTTACTGCCACAAATGTAATGTATGGGGGATTTTAGGTTTGCTGTGCGTATGAGCTGCAAGATTTCACTCAGTGGGGAACTCTGGCTTCAACCCTGATCAAATGCACCTGAATAACCTACCCGAGGTCTGCAGGATTACTTTAAAATTAAATGTAGGTGTGTGTCTAATTAGAGTCAAAGCTAAGCTCTGCACTTTACCCTGAGGGCCAGATTTGCCTACTGCTGGTTTATCATGTATTATATTTCGGTATATGGTTGCTAAGTAACAATTTATTAATGACCCTACACATTTTTCCCCACATTATACCCCCCTCCTCCACCACTACATACATAGCCTACATACAGACATACTGTACATACATACATTGCACTGTTTGTCATATGTACAGTTTATCTTTCCCTGTCGGCGACGAGGGATTCACATGTGATAAATGCAGGGAAATAGTTAGGCTGACAAGAGAAGATTTTAGAACTAGAGGATAGTTAGTTGAGGATAGTAAGAATGTGAGGGCTGTAGATACTGCTTTGGATGCTAGCTTTGGGAGTCCTGTACATTGTTTGGTTCTGGTAGAGCCCGTGCAACAGAGCAACTGGGTGAAAACACCGCTCTTCCGTTCCGATCAAAACATCAAACAGGTTCTCCCCACTCGGTGACGCACCCACTGTGAAACCTGATGAAAGTGCTCTACTTATTGGTGATTCTATTGTACGGAACGTGAAAAGAGAGACACCAGCCAACATTGTTTACAACCATTTATTTACAGCCAGAGCGCCTGACATCTTGGCAAATTTAAAAGTGCTGGCTAATGCTAAACGTAAATTCAGTAAGATTGTTATTCACGTCAGCGCTAATGATGTTCGACTTCGCCAGTCGGAGATCACTAAAAATAATGTTAAAGAGGTGTGTGAACTTGCAAATACGATGTCTGACACTGTAATATGCTCTGGTCCCCTCCCTGCTTACCGGTGTGATGAGATTCATAGCAAACTGTCGTCACTCAATGGCTGGATGTCTAAGTGGTGTCCGCAGAGTAACATAGGTTTTATAGACAATTGGACGAGTTTTTTGGGCAGACCTGACCTGTTGAAAAGAGATGGTGTTCATCCCTCCTGGGGTGGTGCCACTCTTCTCTCTAGAAATACAGCACATAGTCTTAGAGTTCTTACTTGACTAACTGGGGCCTAGGTCAGGAAGCAGACAGACTGGCTAAACCGACCGTCTGCTAGACGCCTCAGGTCACAGAAGTCAGTTAAGTTCTCAGCACATAGAGACTCTTTCACCTAGATATAACACTATAGAGACTGTGTCTGTTCCCCGAACTGGGAAATACAAAAAACGTCCAAACCAATTTAAGAGTAACAATTTGATTGACGTTCAACAAATAAAAAAATTATATAACACAGATAAACAAATGATAAAGCTTGGCTTACTGAATATCAGGTCCCTTTCTACGAAAGCGCTTTTTGTAAATGATATGATCACTGATCATAACCTAGATGTGCTCTGTTTGACAGAAACCTGGCTAAAACCAGATGCATACATTATTTTAAACGAGTCCACCCTCCAAGATTACTGTTACAAAAATGAACCGCGTCCAAAAGGCAAAGGGGGAGGTGTTGCTACAATTTATAGCAAAATTCTCAGTATTTCTCAGAGGGCAGGCTTTAAGTATAACTCCTTTGAAGTAATGGTGCTTCATATAACATTATCTAGAGAAGCAAGTGTTAATGATAAATCCCCTGTGATGTTTGTACTGGCCACCAGGGCACCATGCAGACTTTATTAAAGAATTTGCTGATTTTCTATCAGAGTTAGTGCTGGCTGCAGATAAAGTCTTAATCGTTGGTGATTTTAATATCCACGTTGATAATGAAAAAGATGCATTAGGATCAGCATTCATAGACATTCTGAACTCTATTGGGGTTAAACAATACGTGTCAGGACCTACTCATTGTCGAAATCATACTCTAGATTTAATATTGTCACATGGAACCAATGTTAATGATATTGAAATTCTGCAGCAAAGTGATGATATCTCAGATCATTATCTAGTCTTGTGTAAACTCCATATAGCTAAAACTGTAAATTCTACTCCTTGCTACAAGTATGGTAGAACATCACTTCTACCACAAAAGACTGCTTTGTAAATAATCTTCCTGATTTATCTCAGTTCCTCAGCAAAGTACCCTATCCTACAGAAAAGTATTAAAAACTGATCTAATTACTTTTCGTCTCTTTTAAAAGAAAACAAACATAACCCCAGGTATTTATTCAATACAGTGGCTAAATTAACACACACACAAAAAAAAATTATCAGCAGGTGTTGACATTTCCCAACAACACAGCAGTAATGACTTTATGAACTATTTTACTTCCAAGATCGATCCTATCAGAGATAAAATTGTAACCCTACAGCCGTCAGCTACAGTATCGCATCAGACAGTGCACTATAGATCCCCTGAGGAACAATTCCACTCATTCTCTACTATAGGAGAGGACGAATTGTATAAACTTGTTAAATCATCTAAACCAACAACATGCAATGTTAGACCCTATTCCATCTAAACTACTAAAATAGGTGCTTCCAGAAGTCAAAGATCCTCTTTTGGCTATTATTAATTCGTCATTATCATTAGGATATGTTCCCAAAACCTTCAAATTGGTTATTAAGCCTCTCATTAAAAAAAAAAAAAAAAAACACAACTTGACCCTAAAGATCTAGTTAATTACAGATCGATCTCCAATCTCCCTTTTCTGTCAAAGATCCTAGAAAAGGTATTATCCTCACAATTATATTCCTTCTTAGAGAAAAATGGTATCTGTGAGGATTTCCAGTCAGGATTTAGAAAGTTTCATAGCACTGAGACTGCTCTCATTATAGTTACAAATGATCTGCTCTTGTCATCTGATAATGGTTGTATCTCTATTAATACAAAGGACGCGCTTCGCGAGCTGTACAGCGCCATCAGCGAACAACAAACAAATAACCCCGACGGCTTTTTCATCATAGCCGTTGACTTCAACCACGCAAACTTAAAGACAGTTTTGCCAAAGTTCTACCAACATGTGAACTTTGCAACAAGGGGAAATAACACACTGGACTTTGTTTAGACAACAGTTAAGAGCGCATACAAAGCTGAACCCCGCCCCCACCTCGGGTACTCGGACCACATCTCTGTTATGCTAATCCCAGCATACAGACCACTTCTGAAACTGGCCAAACCGGTTCACAAACAGATCAAGGTATGGCCAAACAATGCCACCTCAACACTGCAGGACTGCTTCCAGGACACAGACTGGAACATGTTCAAAGAGGCGGCCACCTACAACAACCACACAGACCTGCAGGAGTACACTGAAACTGTGACTGCTTACATCCAAAAGTGCACTGATGATGTGACAGTCACCAAGACCATCACCACACGCGCCAACCAGAAGCCATGGATGACAGCAGAGGTTCGTGGGCTGCTAAAGTCCAGAGATGAAGCATTCAGATCAGGAGATAAAGCAGCCCTCAAAACAGCAAGAGACAATCTGTCCCGCAGCATCAAAAATGCAAAACGGTCATATGCTCAAAAATCAACAATCACTTCACAGACAGCAGTGACACACGGAGCCTGTGGCAAGCTATTCAGACCATCACAGACTACAAGCCCCGCCACAGGCCTGTGATGATGACACATCCTCCCAGATACACTCAACCACTTTTACTCACGGTTTGAAATGCAGAATGACACACCTGCACAAAACTGCCCACACCTCCCAACGACCAGGCGCTCTGTCTGTCTCCAGCCGGCGTAAGGAAGACCCTATCTAGGATCAACCCACGCAAGGCTGCGGGTCCCGACAACATACCTGGCCGTGTACTGAAAGACTGTGCTGCACAGCTGACAGATGTCCTAACAGATATCTTCAACACCTCGCTGAGCCAGGCAGTCGTCCCCACATGTCTCAAATCCACAACAATCATACCGGTACCAAAGAAATCACCTGTGTCCTGTCTAAATGACTACCGTCCCATAGCACTGACTCAATCATAATGAAGTGCTTTGAGAGGTTAGTCATGCACAACATCAAAACCAGCCTCCCCAACACACTCGATCCGCTCCAGTTTGCATACCGTCCGAACCGCTCTACGGACGATGCAATTTCCTCCACCCTCCACCTAGCTCTTACCCACCTAGAAAACAAAGACACTTATGTTAGAATGCTGTTCATTGACTTCAGCTCAGCATTCAACACAATAATCCCACAACAGCTCATAAATAAACTCAACCTGCTGGGCCTTAACAATTCCCTCTGCAATTGGATCCTGGACTTTCTAACCGGAAGACCTCAGTCAGTCCGTGTCGGCCACAACACCTCGAGCACTACCACACTGAACACAGGTGCCCCACAAGGCTGTGTGCTCAGCCCGCTGCTCTTCACGCTGCTGACCCACGACTGCACTGCCAAGTCCAGCTCCAACCACATCATCAAGTTTGCTGATGACACAACAGTGGTAGGTCTCATCAGCAACAACGATGAAACGCACTACAGAGAGGAAGTGGCACAGCTGGCTGAATGGTGTGGCACTAACAACCTGTCCCTCAATGTGAGTAAGACAAAGGAGGTTGTGATGGACTTCAGGAGAAACTCCGTTGATCACCCCCCACTGACCATCGACAGCTCGACTGTGGAAAGAGTCAGCAGCACTAAATTCCTGGGGGTGCACATCACAGAGGATCTCACCTGGTCCACCAACACCATGTCACTCTCCAAGAAGGCACAACAGCGCCTACACTTCCTCCGCCCGGCTGAAAAGAGCAAGTCTCCCTCCACCCATCCTCACCACTTTCTACAGGGGCACCATTGAGAGTGTGCTGACCAGCTGCATCACTGTCTGGTACGGGAACTGTACTGCAGCAGACCGCAAGACCCTCCAGCGGACAGTGAACACCGCTGCAAGGATCATCGGTGCCCCTCCCTCCATCCTGGATATTTTCCTCACACGATGCTCCAGCAAAGCCAATAGTATCGTGAAGGACTCCACACACCCTCCCACAGTCTCTTCCAGCTCCTACCATCAGGAAGACGGTACTGGAGCATCAGAGCCCGCTCTGCCAGACTGCTCAACAGCTTTTTCCCCAGGCTGTGAGAGCCCTGAACTCAAATCACCCCGCCTCTCTGAACCCCCATACAAACCCCTACCTCCTGTAACATGTAACGTGCAATTTGAAGTGTGCACACAGGTGAGTGGGCCTGTACAAACCACCTGTAGTAGCACACTCTCCTCCTCTATGCACTAGTCACTTTTCACACACACTGCTGTGTGTACACAAATCCCACAAAAGAACTCAGTAATATATGTATGTTTACATGCTCATGCACTACAAATCCTCCTGCACTGTTCCCCAGCCAGCTGCTTGAACTCAATGTTTCTCCTTGCACATGTACAGTATTTATCTGAAGCATTCGTATAGTTTGTATAGTTTGTATTTTTTAGTTTGTATAGGTACTTTTTATAGATAGTATATTTATAGTCAAAATCTATCAGTAGGATAGTTGTGTATAGGTTTATATTGTCTTACTCCATTGTTGTATGCCTGTATTTATGTAGCACCGTGGTCCTGTGAGGCACGACATTTCGTTCCACTGTATGCCCCCGCATGTAGCGGAATGACAATAAAGCTCAACTTGACTTGACTTGACTTGATCTTAGCGCTGTGTTCGACACTATCGACCACAACATTCTTTGAATAGACTAGAAAACTTTGTTGGCATTAGTGGAAGTGCATTAGCATGGTTCAAATCGTACTTATCTGACCACCATCAATTTGTAGCAGTGAATGAAGAGGTATCATATGGATCACAAGTGCAGTATGGAGTACCTCAAGGCTCAATACTAGGGCCATTACTTTTCACGCTTTACATGTTACCCTTAGGAAATATCATCAGGAAAAACAGTGTTAGCTTTCACTGTTATGCTGATGATACTCAGCTCTATATTTCTTCGTGCCCCGGTGAAACACACCAAATTGAGAAACTAACGGAATTCATAGTCGATATAAAAAAACTGGATGACGAGTAATTTCTTACTGCTAAATTCTGAAAAAAGAGAGGTGTTAATTATCGGACCTAAAACCCCCACATGTAATAACTTTCAAACTCTTTAACACTGTCTAACACCTGATGGCTTCTCTGTAAATTCTTCGTCATCAGTTAGGAACCTAGGTGTGCTATTTGACAGCAATCTTTCCTTTGACAGCCACGTTTCTAGCATTTGTAAAATTGCATTTTCTCATCTTAAAAATATATCTAAATTGTTCCCTATGCTCTCAAAGTCAAATGCAGAAATGTTAATTCATGCATTTATGACCTCAAGGTTAGATTATTGTAATGCGTTATTGAGTGGTAGTTCTGCTCGCTTAACAAACTACAGATGGTACAAAATGCAGCAGCTAGAGTTCTTACTAGAACCAGGAAGTATGACAATATTAGCCCAGTTCTGTCAACACTGCACTGGCTTCTTATTAAACATTGTATATATTTTAAAATATTGCTAATTACTTATAAAGCCCTGAATGGGCTCCAGCCCAGATAGTGGATCAGGACATAGAGATGACCTCTACAGCCCTGAATGTCAGCGGAGACCAGGACAACTAGATGAGCCCCAGAGACAGATCCCCAGTGAAGACCTTGTCACCTAGACAGCCATCGACGATGAGAACACAGGAACCAGATAAGTACTCTGCACAATCTCACTTTGCCGCAGCATGGAACAACCTTCTGGTTGGTCTGGCCAGAGGAGAAATTGCCCCCTGACTGAGCCTGGTTTCTCCCAAGGTTTTTTTCTCCATTTTGTCACCGATGGAGTTTTGGTTCCTTGCTGCGGTTGCCTCTGGCTTGCTTAGTTGGGGACACTTAATTTCCAGCGATATTGTCGACTTGATTGCACAGATACTATTTAAACTGAACTGAACTGGACAATGACATCACTGAATTCAATGATGAATTGCCTTTAATTGAAAATTGAGTGTTTACTATTGTCCTTTTGCATTATTGACACACTATTTTCCTATTTGATACTGTAAAGCTGCTTTGACACAATCTGTATTGTTAAAAGTGCTATATAAATAAAGGTGACTTGACTTGACTTTCACAGACAGATTGTTTCGCTCCATAAGACATTCATATATCTTCAGGAGCCACAGTTCTAACTTTGTGTTCCCTGATGTGCTTTTCTTTTTTTGACTCTCATAGCAAATGCAGCTGCTGAATTAAAATTTATGAATCACCAAGGACCACAGTTTCAGCTAAAAATTTTACTTTACTGTTCTACTGAAGAAAAAGAACATCATGGATGCTAGTCTGCAAATTTTCATTTTTATTTTTTTTTGTCTTTTTTTTTCTCTTTTTCATGACATTAATCAGTTAATTAATACAATTTGTTATAAATACTGTATTTATATTTATAGTATATTATTATTATTATTATTTATTTTTATTTTTTTCAGTGCATACACACACACTTGGATAATGACATAAATACACACGAGTGCCTTCACACGCAGCACACACACTGTTAGTGTAAGCTGAGGTAATGTTGACATTTCTCTTGACTTAGGACACATGGCAGCCTTTTTAAATAACTGCTGACCTCCTAAGATCTGACATAGTGCTTAACCTGTTGTAGCAGTATACTTAGTGTGTAAAGGACACAGTTTGAAATTAGCTAAAACATAGATATGCAGTCGATGACTAGCTTCTTAGCTTATAAATACAAGAAGAATATGTTTTTCATGGGTCATTTAGATTCTTTCCCCCTCTATCATGACACACTTGTGCTCAGAGCTTAATCCAGTCAGTAGTACAAGCCTCTTCTTGGCTTGCTCCTAAATTACCTCATTCTTACCTCTGAAACAATCTCTTGTTTACTGGTTTGACCTTACTCAACCTGTTAACTGTGCTTGGGAACAACATAACTTTTGAAGGACTCTGAAAGCATTCTATCTACTGAGACCCAACAGTCTGGGGTAAATGCCGCAATTCTGTGAAATGTGGCACAGCGTTGCAAAGGTCAGCACAACAAACCCTTCAAGAACGACAGATACCAACCCATGGAGAATACTTTAAGTAAACTGAAATTTCTGTGTACCATGTTGCCCAGTACAATAAACAAACATGAAATACTGAGAAACATGCTGTAAATTGGACTTGATGTTCTGCACAACCCAGATAATCTACCTACTAGATTGTTCCATCTACCTACCTCTAAACACTGTTTGCGAAGATTATAACTGTGTGAAGTATTGCTAATCTTATTATCCTACAGATTACATGTGTTAAAGTCTTATTCTGTGGCCTGGCCTGCAAGAGTCTCCTTCCTGGTAAGAAGGGCAGTGCTGACGTGAGTGGACACTCAGGACCCTGATTAAGCTTTGAGAAGAGACCTTGTTCTAATCAGAGGAGAATTATTTCCCATTTTAATCTCTCCATCTGAAAGAGTATTTCCTGTTGGATTTCATATCATATCATCACTTTTTCATAAACGTCAATGATTTGCAGACAAGTTTTTTTTTTTTTTTTTTTTTTTTTTTTAATTTCTGTCCTTCTTTTGTGCTGTTACAATTACCCTACAATTAACCCCCCAAAAAACAGTTTGCATCATGTTTGAAATGCAAATTTCTAAGTACTCTAAATTATCAAAAGGCCTTTGAGTATAACTCTAAAAATGTTCCACTTAGGTTGTGGTACACGTGTCATTTTGATGTAAAACCTTTAATGTTTTTTTTTTTTTTAACATAAGAATAACTTTTATTATTATACTTG
The DNA here is from genome assembly GCF_012432095.1 of Onychostoma macrolepis. NCBI lineage: Eukaryota > Metazoa > Chordata > Actinopteri > Cypriniformes > Cyprinidae > Onychostoma > Onychostoma macrolepis. The sequence continues at coordinate 25,437,413 of NC_081171.1, forward strand.
ATTATCCATCAGGTGTCAGAAAAAAAATAAAAATAAAAAATCATGTTAAGATATGATAAATCATACTTTTGAGGAACAAAATCATGATATTTGTACAGGTCTCAACGTTGTATTGAATTGCATTATACCCCCCCCCGCTTATTTATATGCATTTATATATATATTTATTTGTTTATTTATTTATTTATTTATTTATTGTAGTCTTCCCAGATATGTCTCAACACAATCCTGTCTCTCAGCTCTGCGGGCCATTTCTTTAACCTCATGGCTTAGTTTTTGCTCTGACATCCATTTCAGCTCTTAAGCTTTATATTGACAGGTGTGTGTGCCTTTCCAAATCATGTCCAATCAACTGAATTTGCCACAGGTTAACTCCAGTCGGAGTATAGAGACTTCTCAACGACGATCCAGTGAATATGGAATGCTCCTGATCTAAATTTCAAGTGTCAAAGCAAAGGGTTTGAAGACTTGTGCAATGTCATTTTTTCAGTGTTTCCTTTTTAATAAATTTGCAAAGCTGTGATAAATCTGGTTTTTGCTTTGCCATTATGGTGAGTGGAGTGTAGATTTCTGTGGGAATAAAGGAAATTTAAAGCAGTTTAACATAATAACGCAACATAACAAAATGTGAAAACAATGAAGGGGTATGAAGACTTTCTATAGGCACTATATATATATATATATATATATATATATATATATATATACAGGTGCTGGTCATATAATTAGAATATCATCAAAAAGTTGATTTATTTCACTAATTCCATTCAAAAAGTGAAACTTGTATATTATATTCATTCCTTACACACAGACTGAAATATTTCAAATGTTTATTTCTTTTAATTTTGATGATTATAACTGACAACTAAGGAAAATCCCAAATTCAATATCTCAGAAAATTAGAATATTGTGAAAAGGTTCAATATTGAAGACACCTGGTGCCACACTCTAATCAGCTAATTAACTCAAAACACCTGCAAAGGCCTTTAAATGGTCTCTCAGTCTAGTTCTGTAGGCTACACAATCATAGGGAAGACTGCTGACTTGACAGTTGTCCAAAAGACGACCATTGACATGTTGCACAAGGAGGGCAAGACACAAAAGGTCATTGCAAAAAAGCCTGGCTGTTCACAGAGCTCTGTGTCCAAGCACATTAATAGAGAGGTGAAGGGAAGGAAAAGATGTGGTAGAAAAAAAGTGTACAAGCAATAGGGATAACCGCACCCTGGAGAGGATTGTGAAACAAAACCCTTTCAAAAATGTGGGGGAGATTTACAAAGAGTGGACTGCAGCTGGAGTCAGTGCTTCAAGAACCACTACGCACAGACGTATGCAAGACATGGGTTTCAGCTGTCGCATTACTTGTGTCAAGCCACTCTTGAACAACAGACAGCATCAGAAGCGTCTCGCCTGGGCTAAAGACAAAAAGGACTGGACTGCTGCTGAGTGGTCCAAAATTATGTTCTCTGATTAAAGTAAATTTTGCATTTCCTTTGGAAATCAGGGTCCCCGAGTCTGGAGGAATAGAGGAGAGGCACACAATCCACGTTGCTTGAGGTCCAGTGTAAAGTTTCCACAGTCAGTGATGGTTTGGGGTGCCATGTCATCGGCTGGTGTTGGTCCACTGTGTTTTCTGAGGTCCAAGGTCAACGCAGCCATATACCAAGAAGTTTTAGAGCACTTCATGCTTCCTGCTGCTGACCAACTTTATGGAGATGCAGATTTCATTTTCCAACAGGACTTGGCACCTGCACACAGTGCCAAAGCAACCAGTATCTGGTTTAAGGACCATGGTATCCCTGTTCTTATTTGGACCGCAAACTCGCCTGACCTGAACCCCATAGAAAATCAATGGGGTATTGTGAAAAGGAAGATGCGATATGCCAGACCCAACAATGCAGAAGAGCTGAAAGCCACTATCAGAGCAACCTGGGCTCTCATAACACCTGAGCAGTGCCACAGACTGATCGACTCCATGCCACGCCGCATTGCTGCAGTAATTCAGGCAAAAGGAGCCCCAACTAAGTATTGAGTGCTGTACATGCTCATACTTTTCATATTCATACTTTTCAGTTGGCCAAGATTTCTAAAAATCCTTTCTTTGTATTGGTCTTAAGTAATATTATAATTTTCTGAGATACTGAATTTGGGATTTTCCTTAGTTGTCAGTTATAATCATCAAAATTAAAAGAAATAAACATTTGAAATATATCAGTCTGTGTGTAAGGAATGAATATAATATACAAGTTTCACTTTTTAAATGGAATTAGTGAAATCAACTTTTTGATGATATTCTAATTATATGACCAGCACCTGTGTGTGTATATATATATATTCAATAACAGCCTCAGCCTCTTTCAAGCCTTTATTGAAATGTGCCTCACAAACCATTAAAATCAAACTCAAATCATCTAGGACCTTGTTAAATGTAAACTTCACCTACTCCTACTCTTTCATCAAGCGGCACAGCATCAAGTTTAGCAGACTTATTTTTGGCAGAATAAAAGGACTTTTAAAAGGACGTTTTGGAATGGTTCCAGTATGAAAGTTCCAGTATGTTTTCATAATGTAATAAGCTCCTTTATTTAAAATAAGATGAAAGGAAAACATGATTGTTCCTAGCTAGATCCCTTTAAATAATTATGGACCATGGTAAATTAAATGTGCACATTAATTAAACTCTATGGGAGGTATCTGAGGCAGCAGACATAATGGATGACAAGTATGTTTGATATGAGTTTACACGTCATAGAAAGTGTGCACATCTCCGTGGGCTGCGTGTCATATTTTAATGTGTTATGACTACTACAGACTACACTCAGTTAAGTTTATTGTACACCCTATGAGTTCCTTCATCTGATCTTTGAGGATATCCCCTCAGAATAAATTTGTTTAAATGTACATCTTGCTAAAACTATGTGCTCTTTTTGGTGAGAATGAAATCCCCAACTGCAATGACTCAAGCCAGACATGAGTAAGACAAATTTTTCTGTTTGAGAACACCTTAAGGCAGAAAAGCAGCGACAATAAACACACACTAAACTAAATAAATAATTAAAAAAATAAATAATTAAAATAAAAAAATAAAAAATAAACATTCTGGGAGGCTGAGAAGCAAGTAGACAAAAAACAGACAGTTTTAAATATTATGAATTCTGTGTGTTTATCTTGTTGTAGCAAAATCTTTTGAGCACAGAAATGGTTTAGAATGATTTAGTCTCTTTTCTTTTTTCTACAACTCCAAGTGAAAAACGCGACTATGCTGCTTCACATTTATGCGTATGTCAGAACAATACGTTAAAGCACCTTCTCTTTTTTTTTCTGACCAGGAAAATAAGAGGATCACTGTACAGAATACCATCATACATTCTTATATAATTTTTATACAAAAAAGTCATAGAAAGAATCGTATTACCAAGAGCAGTAACAAATTATAAACAATGGATGTTGCAAATCTAGAATGTGGCTTAAATGTTTAGTTAAAAATAAAAATACTGCTAATAATAATGAAAAAAATAAAATTAAATGAAATAAAAATAAATAAATAACTGTATGTTATGTTTGTTTATCCACATCTTTCTGTATATAATATAACAGTAACAGTAAAACATAATCAAAACCATATACAGTGACATTGTATCAGACAAACAAAAAGGCAATGAAACTGTTAGCTTTTCACAAAATAGAAAAATAAAGATTTTTTTTTTTGTTTCAAAATAAGAAAAATAAACATTGCATGTAATGATCCTTGGGGTAAAACATCCTACGAACACAAGATCTATAGTACACACGTAACAAAATGAAATAGCCATTTTGATGTCTGAAATTCAATTTAACACGGGATTGGATGGAAATTTTGAGAAGTCTAGATAATTTATTTTAAATATCAGTAAAACAAAATAATGTCTTATATTTAGGAACAAGATAAAGGAAAAGTCATAGAAACCTGACCTTACAAAATTCAATCTGATTTAATACTGCATCCTCACCCAAACTCGTGCCCACCTGCCTCTGGACCCCCCTATGCAAGACAACAATAACAATATTTTGTTGTAAAGCCTTACACTCGTAATAATGTTTATGACTGCTTTAAAAATTCCACTAAAATGTACCAAAAATGCACTATAGATGTGTTCATAGGAAGTATCACCACGTTTTGAAATGGTAAAATCAGAGATAATGACTATACATGATTTTTTTCCCAGGTCTTTACCATTTTCTTTTGTCATTTAATAATCATGTAACTAACACTTTTCATCTGAATCAACTTGCACTGCACTAATAGCAAGAGAGTCCCTTTGGAGCAACCTGAGGTTAAGTGCCATCGCTCAAGGGTACAATGATGATAGAGGAGCTCAGTTTTCCCCAGTACATGATTCACCTCTGTGTGAAATCAAGCTTGCCACAACCATTTGGCACCAATAAAGGTTTCTACACAAAACTGTGATCCAGATCCTGTCCTAAACGTCTTTCACAACATACTGTGTAGCGTAACACTCTGACCTATATTTCAGGCTTAAGTCTTGAGGGGCTTGTTGTGGAAAGTACAAACGTAAATCACCAACACTAACAAAGTAATCTTAACACAGTGTTAGAAAATGATCATTGAGGGGGCAATTACCATCATTACAGATCAGAAAATCATAATAATAATAATAAAAAAATATTTTGAAAGCATATTCCAAGGGTATGATTATGCCCTTGGAATATGCTTGCAAAATGTAATCTAGTCAATTATTCACATAGTCATATAGCATGGTACTTTAAAGAATACTGTGGTTTTACAGTGGTGCCATGTCTAAATCATGTTGGTATAAACCATTTTTTCAATTTTTTGTACTAGGGGATGTCGAACAGAGTCTCTTTTTGGTTGGGTATGCAATATATTGGTTGGGTATGTAATATGTAGTAAATATCTCTTTGCATAAATAATATGTACCTCAGACAGGCCAGTACTGTGCTGTATCAGTAATAAAGGTACTAAAGTACTAAAATTTGCAGCGATCTGATCAGACGACAGTCAGCTTTCAAACTCTGAAACTAATAACAAATGTGACAGATGTACTAATAAACTTAAAAAGAGGCACATAATGTCAAGAAACATCATAGACAATTAGCAGATTATAGTTTGCAGATTTGATTATGACAAATAAATCTTCCTGAATTTTAGATTTGTATTTCTCCTCAGTGTAAAATATGTTTACAGGCTGTACTGTATTCTTCAGTTGTTCAGGAAAAAATGTGTGTGTGTGTGTGTTGGGGGGGATGGGGGTGGTCAATACTAGAAATAACTTAAAAAAAGTAAAAATGACAACAGAATAAAAAGAACCTACAAAAATTCATTACATTTGCATTTCTTTCTTTTTTTTTCATTTCACTTGCTAAATGATGTAGTCCTGTCTCACGGGAACGTTTGGTCCATTGTGATGCACATCCACTTAGCTGAAGAAAATCCTCTTGGCAAACTGCAGTGCACAGTCAGATAAATTCTCTATTTTATTCCCCCTGCTTTTCTGAGATACCCCCATATCCCTTGTTCTTGGGTATTTATTCATATCTGCTTTAATGTTTGAAGGCAACTGGAGATATCCTTCGTCCAGCTCTCAATAAACAGGACCAGCCCTGGCCTCGGCTGCTTGCCAAGCTCAGACACAAACCTTTGAACCTCTTTGTGATCAAATGAACAGAAGGACAATATTGACATGGAAAATCATGCATTACACAGTCATGGCCTCTGCTGAGGTGTCTTTTCATTACAGCCATTTAAATCCTTCTTGACGTCATATGATGCAGCAAGTTCTTATCCTTTTCACCTGACGAGTTCGGAGAATAGGTTGTTTTTTTGTTCGTTTTTGGCAGAGCTAATCCGATATCCCTGTCAGACTGTACTCTCCATGACCCACTCAGAGCTATCAAACATTGCCTTATCCCCTTCTCCCTCACTCTCGTCGCACTGCAGGAGCATGCCGTTGACCGAGAGACTCCTCTTAGTCCAAATGTTGCTGATGCGCCGTGGGTAACTAAGGCACTGCGAAGCACCAAAGTCGCCCATGTCGAATGAGTGGCTGCGCTTGGGCTTGTTCTCTGATGGCAGCATTACAAGCTTCCCAAGATTGGAATCTCCCCGGCCTAGCAGAGGCTCCTTGTCAGTGGGTGGTCTCATACCCATCGCCATGGTCCCTGAAGAAGATGGTCCTCCTGGATCTCTTGCGGGAACTCTCAGGTCCAGAGAAGCAAATGCCCCAAGCAGGTTATCCAGGTTTGGTCGTGCCTTAGTTGATGACTGCTTCCACCTGTTGGGCAAGGTGTTAGAATCCACATGTCGGTTGTAAGACTCAACTTTCTCACTTCCAAGGGAGTCAGCCGAGGAGGATGAAGAGGACGAGATGCTACTCTGCAAGGAGCCACACTTAAACTCCACCACTTCATCTCGCATCACTACTACAGTCTTTGGAGCCTGAGGTGTAGGAGCACCGTTGTTTAGTCGCTGTGCCGCCTGTGGTCTCCCATTGGTCTGGGAGTAGGTATTACTTACCGTCACCAACTTTGCAACCTGCAAGCCACTGTTCACTTTATAGCGTACCATAAGGATGACGATAAAGACCAACAAAGTAGCTACGATTACTCCACCAATCACCAAGATCATGGTTCCTCCTAAAAACTGACTGTGCAGCGACTGGCAGCGGGGGTACTCGTCACGTGTCTCGAACTGCATGCAACCCACTATGTTTGTCGCAGTGAGTGTGGTGGCGGTGTCTTCCCAGATGGCCAACACGCATAGGTCATACTGCATCCCTGGCATCAGGTTGTTGACCAAGAAGGATTTGCTGATTGCCGGAATCATTCTGTGAACAAGAAGACACAGACATTGACACTGACTCTCAAGGTTCAACAGAAGACTAATCATTAAGTAGATGCAGTAGATTGAAACCAGAGGTATGTCATGCTGAAGGTGGTTATTAAAGTGCACATACTGATTGCTCATTGCTCATGATGCTCTGTGCGTTGGCAGAAAACAATCAGTAATCCTTTTATTATAGTGAAAACTTAATTACTTGGAAAGTGCTGATCATATCAACCTTGGAAGTTCATTTAGATGAAATGATTTTTAAATGAGGTCTATTGTGCAGTCAATGGAGCCAGAGATAAAAAGCAGTTGTTTTTGACTGTCAGGAAGCAATGTGGGGATTACGTAAATATCACTATTTAAAAATGTACTTGACGCACACGCAACATTCTTGTCAACACTGAACCATTAAAACATGCAAAGCATTTATTTATTTTTTAATGGTAATTTACTAAATATTGTTTTGGAAAGGGGGAAAAATAAATGAATACAATTTTTCTTTTAGGTTTCTGAATTGGTTAAGAGGATAGATCTGACTTAATAAAAATCTATTTCCTTAAGTTCATTTTATGTAGTACTTCAGCACTCGACCTCCTAAAAAGCACCTTGAGTACAGAGGGCATGTAATCACAAATTATCTTTTTTCTAACTGCATTAGCTCATCATTATCTGGTACATTCTTTGCAGATACCTTGCTGTGGATGTAGACTGAGAATACTAATTAGAGTGCAATCATTTACCTAACTACCCTGCTCTGAGAAGGTTAAGTAGTTGAAAAGGAGCGATAGAAGTGTCTGAGGCTATTTTCAGAATCTGGGCAAATAGACGACAAACTGTACAATTATGTGCATATGGAGATATTTCCAATTTATTTATTTTTAAGCCACAAGCAATGATAAGAATAATAATAATAAAAAAATAATATAATATATGTATGTGCATTTGTCACTGGGGTTCAATGCAAAATAAGACATTAAAATAGGAATCAAAATTAAAATAGGAATAGAAAATTGGAACCCAAAAATGAAAATTCTGTCATCATTTACCTACTTAAATAACCCCTATGATTTTTTGCCATGGAACACAAAAGTAAACGACTGTTTTCCATTTTATTTTTCATGCAGATTAGAGAACAAATCATTATTTTGTGTCGGATCTTTTCAGTGAATTAGCTTTCAGTGATCTAGTTTTCAATTTCTGTAATCCAGTTGCAGCACTGGAATGGGAATTTTCAGTTCTTGAAAACACAAAAATTAAATTTTGGGGGTGAACAACAACAACAACAAAAGTACCAGGCAGTTGATATGGTTCTTAATCTTATGCCTTTCCTAAAACTAGCACATAATGGGATCCCGTGTTTTGTGTTAGAGACATCCTTTACCACACTAAAACCACATCTAGCAGTGCAGCCTGAAACATTGTCTACGGTAAGCCAGCTAGTCCATTACTCATTCATAATTGCTTTCCCATCACAGGAGAAGACGCTACATTCAGTGGTGACAGCTTTACGAGAGAGCCCAACCTTTTTCCACTCGAACCTTAGTGATTGATTTTTTTTCTTTGTTGTTGGCAGCATCCAGGTTAACACTGCTCTTCCAAGACAGGAGGAAGAAAACAGATCTATGGATAATGCCACATGCAGTTCACTAGCATGAAGTCATTAAAGTGGTCATGAACTGAAAAATCTAAATTCCCTTGATCTTTATATATATAAGAGGTCATTGTGCTATGAAAACATTCTGTAAATTTCAGAGCTCAAAACTTTCCTGTTAGTCCAACAACAACTTATATTGAACTCAATCTGCCAAAACGACAGGTTGTGGAATGTGCCACTTTATGACTAATAGAGTGTCAAACATACACAACCACTACCCAATCATAGCAGTGGGCATTTACTTCCAAGTCTACAATCCGCCATGCCTATTCAAACGAAGCGTTCCAGTGGGGGATTAAAACAGGAAAGAGAATACCCTATTGCTTCTAAATTATGATGTATTTTATTTGTTTATTTATTTGATGTAAACATCTTGATAACATTATAAATAGACTTCAGAGAACAGTAAAAAAAGAGAGGCACCAGAAAATGAACAGTCATACTCATTCTTTGTAGATTATATGTTTTTCACAAGTCAGAAAAACCAGATAGCTTAATGTTTATGCATAGCCTTTCATATTTAGGCAGTTTGATAGGGCAGTTTGATCACTTTGATTATAAACAGCTGTAGATCATGTAGATATAAAGAAAGTAGTAAGAGAAGTGAGCTGAAATTAAAATCAAAAGAATAAAGCATATTCTAAAAGCTCCTGTTGCCTCAGGCTTGTAATGGTGATGACCATGATGGTTGTATTATGCAAAGAAAAAAAAAGCCTAGAGGTAATAGAGATTTATACACATTTTTTTTTTTCACACAGAGAAAATGTTGTATTCGCTTAAAAGATGGAGAAATACATTTTTTGACAGCTAATAGAGGTTCATTTAAATGAAAAAAAAAAAAAGTCTGTGCCTTTTGACTGTAATAAAAACTTTATTTATTTATTCATTCATTCATTTATTGTTTAAAAAAGAACAGTTTACATACATATTTCTTATAGTTTTAAGCATAAAACCGTAAAAAGGCTTGCTTCTATTGCAAAGATATTTTGATTACACTTTATGTTACAGTATGTGTACTTACAGTGTAATTACTGGGTAAGTACTGTTATAAGGTAGCTACAGTATATGGGTTAAGTTAGGGGTTAGGTTTAGAGGTTGGTTCAGGGTTAGTATAGCAGTTATAGTAAATGCTATAATAAGTACACAGTGCTACCGATATATTTCCTAGAAGAAGAAAAAAAAAACTAAAAGGTTTTTATTTATTTACTTATGTATTCGTTTGTTTGCCTAAATACTCCACAGACAAGGAGGAATATGGATTATCAAGTGCCGCTGGTGGGTTTTAGACATACAGTGGTGGCCAAAATTATTAGAACACTAGTATTTTCACCAGCTAAAAAATGTTTTTTGTCAGTTATTTCTATATTTTGCTGTAGTGTGTCAGCAGGAAATATCAGTTTACATTTCCAAACATTCATTTTGCCATTGTAATAATCCAGTGAGATTTTTGTTTGCACAGTGAGTCTGCCAGCAGCCAGTGCTTCACAAAGTGATCAGATCTCATCATCATCCAGTCTGTCATGAATGACATGAAGAAAAAGAACAAACTGAGACAGACTAAATCCTCTTAAATAGACTCTTAAAGCATCTTGGAGACATTGCCACAGTTCTTCTGGATGTAGTCTGTCTCAGTTTGTTCTGTTTCTGAATGTCATTCCAGACAGACTGGATGATGATGAGATCAGATCTTTGTGTGGAGCACTGGCTGTTGTCAGATTCCCTGTGCAAACAAAAATGCAATAAAAAAGAAAATAATGAAAATAAGATGATATTTCCTACTGACACACTACAGCAAAAGTTAGTGACTTAAAACCATTTTTAGCTGGTGACAATCCCAGTGTTCTACTAATTTTGGCCACCACTGTACATAATTTGTAGGTAACTGATTCAGTAAAGGGTAAGTGTGCCACTATTGTCTTAGCTATAACACTCACAGAACACCATTAAACACATTTGAGATAGGCCTATATATGCATGTGACTGGTTGATTAAAAATATACAAAAACAATGTCTAACATAACTCTTAGCATAAGTGAGTCACCTTTTAAATGTCACTATATTTACTATATTCAGTGTTAACCTATTAAACATTATCTGCTTAAATGAACTGAATTCAATTAACTTACAAGACTGAATTGAGTTATAGAATACATAATTTATCTTTTAATCCAATCTAATGATAATTTCCACAGATATTTAGAGAGAAACTAAAGGGCAGGTGGAAGCACAAGCCTAATTAGTGTGTAGTTGGGAGGTTTAAAGGAAAATAAACATAGAATACTTACCTATAAATCAGGACATCATCCTCTGAACAGTTGTATTGGAGCTGGTACATTTTGACTTTAGGTGCCACTTTGCTTACTGTCCACTTGATCAGAGCAGAGACTGCAGTGACCTCTGACACTGACACTACCTGTTCTGGTTGGGCTTTGGTCTCCCCTTTACTGGTTTTAGTGGAGCTGGTGATATCAGATAGCCTGGACTTTGGCTGAGATGTGCGGTTAGTTCCATTGCTTAGGTGGGGGAGTTGGATGATGGAGAGCTCAATCGAGGCTGTTGATTCTCCTGCTGCGTTTGCAGCAATGCAAGTAAATGTCCCATAATCCTTAGAGGTGGTGACCATAATGTCTAAAGTACCATTTTCATACACTGCAGCCCTGGATGAGTTACTAATTAGTCTGTCATCTGGAGCAACCCAGTGTATGAGTGGCATAGGGTCACCCACTGCCTTGCAGCGTAAACTGGCCGTCTGTCCTTCCAGAACCAAAAGCTTATGGGTATGTTGGGTAATTAACGGTGGTTCACACACAAACTCTTCCTCTCGCACATACCAGAAGTAGCGACCTTTCAGACTAGGTGGGGAGGCGCATGTTTCCATATCGTCCTCCCGTTCTAAACGGCGCAACCAAAGAATCTCACAGTTACAGTGAAGAGGATTCCCACCAAAGCTGAGAGACAAGACCGGGGCAAACGGTGTACTAAGAACGCTGCTGCTCTGTGACCGAGCAAAGATGGGATCTGGCGGAAGCTTCTGGAGACGGTTTGATGTAAGGTCCAGCCTTGCCAGCTTTTCAAGATCAGTAAAAGTGCCTTCAGCTATGTGATTAATGAGGTTGTGGTCCAGACTCAGCTGGTGTAGGTTGAGCATTTTACGAATGGCATCCCAGGGTATGCCTCGCAAGTTGTTGTAAGAGAGGTCTAGGTCCTCCAAGGTGAGCAGCAGGTCATCGAAAGCTTCTTTGGAGATACGAGTCAGTTGGTTGTTGTTTAAGATGAGGTGTTGCAAGTTCACTAAGCCCCGCAGGACATCTGAGCCCAGCTCTGTCAACCGGTTACTGTCCAGGTGCAGCGAACGCAGGGTTTCAAGATCCACAAAGGAGAAGGGCTGGATGAAGCTGATGGTGTTTCGAGACAGTGTGAGGTCCACAAGGCCCGTCATGTTGATGAAGTCCTGCTGGGTAATTTTGATAATGTAGTTTCCTCCCAGGCGTAACTCCACGGTTCTTCTGTCAATGTCAGGGGGCACGAACAACAGACCTTTGGATGGGCACAGTGTGCCCAAAGACTCTGATAGGTTCTGACAGACACAATATTTAGGGCAGGCGGTGGTCATCATCACTGCGCTTCCCAGGAGAAGGAGGCTGCAGAGCACTTTGGCCATGGTAAATCACAAGCAGGGACCTGGATAGACAACAAGAAAAAAACAATGGTCAGTCCTTTCCGGCCATACAAACAACAAATTATTTATTGCCTCTGCAAGGGCTATCTGATAAAAAAAAAAAAAACAACAACAAAAAACAGTCCTCCTTTTGAGCACATTTTCTAATTATGAACCAGCTTAGGCTATTAGGGGCTATTTTTGAAACTCTCATACCCCTGTCAGAGCACTGAGAAGTGCATAGTTTGATGCTATGTCCGTATATGAATTCCGCAGTAGGCTCCATATCTCTGACACAGTGAAAACAGATGACTGCGCTTGCCCTCAGACGACAGCCCATAATTCCTGTAGACATTTGTATCATCAATTCCAAATATACTCAAAACTTAAATCAATTTTAATCAGTGCTCTGCCAGACTGATTCTCCAATGGTAGGGCAGGGTTGGTGGAACTGTTTTAGGTGCCTGCAAGAAGGAGAAGGGGTAATTTTCATTTCCAGGCAATAATTAAAGGATAATAATTCTCTCAGCTGGCAGCACTCATACAATAAATCATTATTGCCTCATCGATACCTTAAATTTATATCTTCTAAGATTCATATAAACCCCAGTACACAGAGTTCTGGATTCCAAAATTATGAGCAACAGCTTATAGGTTTTCAAGCACATATTGCTTGCTAGCCTCAAGTTTATTTTGTATTTCAATATAGCTCACAGGAGAAAGCATGCAGATCTGAGTGTTTGTAGAAAACAGGGAGTTGGGTGACTGACATTGGAAACTAGACTGCAACTCATCTTAGAAAATCAGCAAGATTTGTACGAAGCGTAATATTGTGATTACCCTAACCATGTAATCAAAACTGTCTGCAACAAAATAAATACATTTTTGCATACAGGGGATGGATATTTCATTGGCAATTTGACAGACATGCAATCAGCTTTTGGTAATGCCAGATATTTATGCCAGGGCTGCATTTTGCTAGAAAGCAAATAGCAGAATTACCATAACTTGTCAAGCTATTTTCTTTCTCAGCTACTACAAAAACCCTGAAGACTACTAGCACATTAACAAACAATGACTTCTATTTTCTAAGTCTAGAGAAATGCAGTATTTAAAACTGTCCAAAAGTTTTGATATGTGGAAAGAACCTAGTAAGAAATTTCCCAGTAAACTGAAAATGTTCTAGTCTATAGTAATTTTACGCTGAAACAGAAATCTCTTGCAGAGAATGAAAATTATCATGATTTCTGAGCAGGAACATATTTTCTTTACTTCCCTTCTGAGCATGTTCCCCAAATATCAAATACTCATTCTCATCATTTAATTCCTAGGAAATCAGATTTGTACAATGAAAGAGCAACAATGACAACACATACAATGTCTCGAACCCATTTCCCCTTTTGCTCTCTCCAATTTCCTCTCTATCTCTATTTTCTTGTACAATAAATTCAAAAAGGCCATTAATAAACAACAGAAGAAATATGCATAAAAATGCAAAGTACAAAAAAAAACAAACAAACAAAAAAAAAACATATTGGTCTAGCATATGTAAACAGTGCAGAAGAACACAAATTCCATCTTAATAAAGAGAGGAGGAAGAATGTTTAACCATAGGCATCTGCAACATTTCATTAGTGTTATGTTGGTTGGAACTTATGGCCACCCCATATTCGATTCGATGAAATATACCATATGTAGAATAAAACTTAATTTCAATGTTCATTCAGGACTCGCACTGCATAGCAGTGTAAAGTTATAAGAAGTGCTCTTGGGGCAAGGGGATATTTGTCATTTTTGACAGCTAAAACCTGATTAGGCTGAATACAGCTGAAGCTTGCCCTTTAGCAGGCCTGTATTTCTGAGGTAAGTTTCCTGCATTACCAATTCTCTCATAACTGCTTGTCAAGAGTCATCTTTATTCATTCCCTTTGCAGCCTGCTAATGGCGCAGCCATCAAACACATATATAACAATTGCCGAGGAACACAGCCCTCAAGAACATTGCACATATCTGCTTTTCATCCAAATCAGAGAGAAAATGACGGAATGGCGGAGTGGAAAGGAATTTGCTTCACTTTATCAAATGAGCCAAGCATCTCAGCTCGTTTGTTGGAGGGAGTGTTTAAATGAGCTTAGCCTGGTCACTGCTAACTTCAAGCAAATCAACAAAAAGAGATCTAAGGATTGAGAAAAATCATAGAACTCTCTTTTTTTGTCAGTTCAGCAGACATTAAGGCCAAATAATCATAGCTATAGTAAATGAAAGCGTGTAAGAGCACATCAAAAAGTCTTTTATCAAGCGAAGGAGAAGGTGCCCATGAAACAGCAGGATGTAAAAAACTACAGAGACGGCTAAACATCCAAAGGCGAGGTAAAAGCTTAGGCTTCGCAATCATACGGTGCTGAAGTGCAAGATGACGGTAGAGCAACCATGATGTGGAGGGCCATTTTCTGGAGATCCAGGGGAGAACTCCCCAGTGCACATGCCTGATTGGACATGGGCTAACCATTATGACAGCTGGATGTCAGTTTGACAGTGTTACTCTGAAATCCTCTGAAATCCTCATGACGTCTGACTGCATGATGGATTCTGCACCTGGCATAATATTTGTGCAATAGTCTTCAGATTTTTTTGTGGTCCAGATTATGTATGTATGTATATTGGCGACATTGATCCAGTTCACAGACTAAAATAACTTTATTGAGATCAGGACATATCAACCAATAATATATTTTCCAGTAAAAGACGGTAGAAAGTTCAGAAATGAATGGAATGTGATTTATGACAGAATAGTCCCACAATTGATTGTGTCTCACCACGATTCAAAACAGACACATTTCAAGTGAAATGGGAAAAAGACACGGAAAAATTAAATGAACATCAGAAAAGCAGCACGCACATTTCTGGTTAAAAATGAAAGGCCATCAACTGACACTTAAAACAGGAAGCATCGGCATTGAAATCAGCAGCAAGAAAATCTCCACAGTTTAGTAAACACAGGCAACCTCTTTAAGCTATTCTTCACTGCGCTGTACACAATGCATTGGAATATGGTAGAGCGTTGCACCTGAAAAAAGATTTATTTATTTTTATTTTTTTAATTCTTGACCCCCTGACTCGAGAGTCAAGTTTTGCCCGTGTGTATGTATGTATTTATTTATTATTATTGTTGTTTTTTAAAAATGATGTGACATGTAGCCAAGTATGGTGTCCTATACTCAGAATTTGTGCTCTGCTTTTAACCTATCCAAGTGCACACACACAGCAGTGAGTAGTGATCACACACACTCCCCCCACCAATCCCTGCTGGTACTGAACTCGAACCCGTGACCTTTGGGTTACAAGGCCGACTCTCTAACCATTAAGCCACAACTGTCCAACATAGTCATAAGGTTCTACTATCTGACTTGCCCCTTAAACGTTTGTTTGCTCTTATGTGTATTTTATTTGTTTCTTTGACACTTTGAGCTTGCAAATTACCCAAATGCTCTCCGACAACACTCTAAGATTGTGCAGAATGAAATCCCAAGTGAAGAAACACATACATTTCTTGTGAAATCAACATGTACAAGCACGCCAAGTTTACAACGTAATCATTCTTTTCACACAATGTCTTGGTCTACTTAAAGTTCAGGCTTCTTCTTGTACATCACTGCAGCTTTATGGAAATCATTTCATTATACAATAAATGTCATGCTGCCTTTACACTCTGCCAATCATGTTATTAGCTCAATACTTCTGTGCTCTTTTAAAAGTCAC
Source organism: Onychostoma macrolepis (assembly GCF_012432095.1). Taxonomy (NCBI): domain Eukaryota; kingdom Metazoa; phylum Chordata; class Actinopteri; order Cypriniformes; family Cyprinidae; genus Onychostoma; species Onychostoma macrolepis. Next base: position 25,453,331 of record NC_081171.1, read on the forward strand.
TACTCTTTTTCTCAAAACACATTTGTTGGCAAATGGAACAACAAAAGTAGAGGAGAGTATGGTATTGGAGAGAAGGTTGTTAGAGAATGGTCTCCTTCAGTAGAGTAAAGAAGAAAACTGTCATTTGAGTCACATAAGGATTGTGAATTGACCTGTATTTGATAACTGTTTATTTAATGGCATCATTCTTCATACAATTAAGAGTAAAATAGAGTAGTGTAGCAGACATACACATTTTGGTGTCTAAATGTAAGAAAAAAAAAAAAAAAGTAAAGGTATCTACACTATAACTATGTTTCATTAAGTTTTTGACTTCAATCACACAAATATTAAGGATTTGGGATGTGTTATGACTAGAAAAGCTCTAGGGTTGACAGAGGGGCTAATGGACTGCTTTTGGTCTACATGTACTAGCCTCCATTCCACCGGAGATTATTGTCAGAACAATTCAGTGCACTGTTTCCACCAGAGACATGAAAGCTGGAGGAAGCTCGGTGTTACCTGAGGTAATCTATGCTCAGAAGCTCTGGAGATAATGGGTAATCTTTGTGAAGTATGAGCAAACTACTGTAAGTAGCTTTTGGGGTGAACGTCTTAGTGCAGTGAATACCTTTTCATTCTCCACAGCTCAAAAGTCTTTGGCAGAATTTCACAGTTAGAAATAAGTTTCACATAATTGCACGAATCCATGAGCTCTATGAAGGCAGCTTTGAACTTCTAGTTGGATTTACTTGGAAGCTTTTTTTGCAGTACTTCTATGTCTCATTTATTAAAAAGCTACAGAAAATCTACGGGTTATTACTTAGAATTGTACAGCAATACTTCACACAAAACTGAAAATTGTGTAAAATTGAAGAATGTTTACATTTGTAAGCTACATTTTTCTTATATATATATATATATATATATATACTCTTTACTGACTGCAGATTTATTGTTATTTGTGTGGATTTTATTGTAACAGAACATGCTTAGAGAACGCCACACCACGGAAATCCAATAGTCTTTAATACATATAACTTGGAGAAATACAAATGAATTGGCAAGCAATGCTTCCAAAACAACATTACATTAAGACAGGACATTGAACTAACAAAGCAAGGGACTATAATTACTAAACCAAATGAAGACTAATGAGATAATCAAATGATAACAGGTGAACACAAAGATGATTAACTAATGAGAACAGGAAACAAACCAAATAAGGGCAAACAGGAACTAACACGTAACATTTATTAATTTTATTACTTGTTTTTTTTTTCTTTATTATTATTATTATTATTATAGTTTGTATTTAACATAATTAACATTAAGTCTTTCAAAGTTGTTGTTTTATGTATAGCATTATTGAGAGAATTAAATCTGGTTACACTTTATTTTGATAGTCCACTTTAGACATTCTACTAACTATACATAACTTTGTAACTACATGGCAACTACATGCCAACTAATTCTCATTAATTTGCAACTGCATGTCTACTAACTCTCAGTAGGGTAGGTTTAGGGTTAGTAGAATAAGTTGACATATACTTGCAAAGATTCTGATAGTCAGTATGTTGTATGTTGTGGACTCATCAAAATAAAGTGTTAGAAGATATTAAGCAGACAGTCTACTAATACTCTAATGACTGCTAGTTGACATGTAGTTGCAAAGTAACTTACTGTTAGTAGAATGTCTAAAGTGGACTATCGAAATAAAGTATTACCTTAAATCTTTAAGTTTTATCTTAGGTGAAAATTTTTACTTTCATATTATAGCAACCAATGCAACTTTTATTATTCTAATGAAGATTGCTTGCTCGTGAGAGAGAGGCAAAACAGAATAGTCTCTATCCTCAGCGCTTCCATTTGGTTCCCTCAGGTCATTTAGTCAATAATTCACACACATCGCCTTATATAAATCCATATCCAGAAACTTGACCCATGATATTTTACTCTCAACCACCATTCACTAAAACAGCAAATATTCAACCCCTCAGACATCTCATCTTCAGCATACTGGTGTTCTATCTCAGCGTTGCCATGCAAATGGTCTTCTTGCCCCTTGCTTTCATTTATTCCCTGTGCCAGCATCTTTCATAACAAGTGCACAACAGAAAAGGTCAGATTTATTAAAAGCTCTCTCTCTATATATTTTCACCCTCCCTCTCTTCTTCTATCAGTGTAGTCACATCCACGGCTGCTAATCATTTTCGCCTTTACACACAAACATCCTGTATCTCCCGTTCCTTTGATTAATGTGCAGACGACATAGCGCCATTTTAGTGGGAAGTGATGAAAGCCCTCAAAAGGAAAGCAGAGTGCAGCCAAAGGGGAGGGTGACAATGGGTTTATTTCTGCGGCCAAATTAATTTTCACAGCAGGATGCGGAGGTTAAAAAATCAGATTGCTTCTCTGCTCGACGACAGGCTAATTAACCTTAGCAGCTTATGTTGTGTCTACGCTACGCTAATCTACAATTTTGTGTTTATTGTTGCTAAAGTGTGCAGCTCATTCACATACAATAAAAAACACTCCATTTGAGTGTGCCTTCGCTCTATAATTTGTTTGTTGATAATGAGATAATGTAACATGGTAGACATTCAGAGCTGATAAAGATTGTTTATTATTAGCCTTACCATTGTGTGAAATAATGTACATTTTACACTGCTGACAACAAAATGTCATTGAGTAATAATCATTAACTGTGGCATGTGCATGATTTGGATTCACATTCAAATCCCACTCTTTCTCTCTGACTAAGTAAGTATACATCTATTATTGGGTGAATTGTGCCCTAACACTTTAGACAAAACCGTTTTACCTACGATAGACATTCATCTAAATTATTAAATATGCACATGTTTAATCAGATGGCTTGCAGAGCATATACTGCAGAAAAAAAAAAAAAAAATCAGTATAACATTTAAAATATTAAACACTTGACCTTTAAATGTGCTATTGTGTTTACTTAGTTATTTGAACTGCTTGTTATTGCACACCTACATGTACAAGTCTCATAAAAGTATGTATATTTGGATAACAGGACAAACAGTAATCCATTTGCTCCCTTTAGTCATTTATCTAAAAGAGCTGTTCACAGGAGACAAACTTATTAAATATTATGTCCTCTAAAAGTAAAACACAATCACAAAAGGGAAGAGCTAGCTGTCAAATGTTGTACTCTAGTGAATATTTCCCAGGGTAGGTTGTATTTGAAAGTCAATTTCTCTATGCACATACCTTAAAGTCATGACTACAAAAAGCTTTTCAACAAGTCCACTGTTATCGTGAAGCAAAAAGTATGACGATGAACACAAGCTGACAAGCTGGCATGTCATTACACCATATGGGGCAAGTTGTCACAGTGGAAGCTGACATTAACTGCCAATTACAGGCTTTAAAGCCAAATTTAAGTAAGTAAGTAAATAAATAAACTATAGATTTTGATATAAAATAATAATAATAATAAAAAAAGTTAATCCATTAAAATTTATACATATATCAATGCTTGCCCATACCTAAAATTCCTGAAAAAAAAAAATACCCTTGTCCGTACAACGTAGTCTTTAACCTTTTGCTAAAAATAAGCCTGATAATATCATTCCAATATCCTAAATTTGGTACTCTTATTATTATTATTATTTCAGTCTCATTTACCACAAACATTTAGATGGTAATGTATCACGGTTTCTAGAAAAATATGAAGCAGCAAATCTGTTTTCAGCATTGATTATAATGTTTCTTGTGCACCAAATCAGTATATTAGATTGGAGTAATGGCTGCTGACATTTCAGGTTTGCTATCACAAGACTAAATTACTTTAAAATATTTCCAAACTGAACAAACCATTGCTATAGACAACATACATTTGTGTATTTGGACTTTTGGGTCAAAAATAGTTCCTGACTTATAGCACATGCAACAACTTCCCTGTGAAACATCTTGCCCCGAGTCTGCCCTATTAACATTCATATTTACGACTCTTACGAAATCTCCATGCAGTACACAGCACCATATCCACCACATCATTGAGTTTTCCTCCAGGAATCTCAGAACCCCTGAAGCATAACAGTGTGAAGATCAGAGGCCAACAAACCTCTTAAGCACAGCAGACATATGCGCATGCATCTGTGAATACTTTTGACAGCGTTCCAACTGTGCATATATGGTACAGAATGAAAAATGGAAACAAACACTGCATGCCCAATTTTACTGCACGGCACTCTTTCCATTGCCTTTCAAGCAGACAGTCAAGCAGAGAGGGCTGTTTGTGGCATTATCAATGTATCCATGCTCCCGTGTGTTGACAGCTGAATAATGGATCCCAAATTTCAATTTGAGGAGCTAACAACTGTCTTCATTTTCTCCTGTCCTCTCACCATCCAATCCGTAGGCTGATCTCGAAGTAAGCTATCTGCCATGACGGATACGGCTCTTTGGGGACAAATAATCCATCTCCTTATTGCATTTTGGACAATGACTCCATTTGGTTGCTAATGTGAAGTATAATAAGGCCACTAAACATGAATGAAGGAGTTCCACTGTGGGAGGTGAACGACAGGTCGCATATAATCACAAAGCCACCCAACTCACTGCAGGTAGTATCGCACAGAACAATCAGTGCCCTTTTCCTACGTCTGTTCCTAAAACCAATACTCATATAAAAATGTGTCAGCTATGTTTGGAAAGGAATAGTGCTTACTGCATAATATGAATATTTAAAAACATGCATATATGATGGAAACACATTTACCAAAAAATATTCTTGATGCAAATAAAAAAAGTCAATTGATTTTGCACAATGGGACGTCATAACTGGCCTAACCAGTGGACTGATCTCATTGCATAGTTTCTGAAATATCGTTTTGGTCATTCTGAAATGCCTATGCCAAAGTCTGTCATTAAAGTGGTTCGGTATATGACTGCGTTCCCAAGCAAGATAACGTGACCGCGCTTATTGCATTTTGTCTGGGTGCTCTGAGGTGCAAGTAATTTTTTTATATATGAAAAAAAGATCAACTATGGCTTCTCCTACTGTAGCAAATTACCTTTATCTTAGTGATATTTGGCACCAGTTTATCAGGACGTTACAATTTAGTTTTCTTCATTTCGCTAGATGGGAATGGTGCTTTATTTGCAAATGTTTTATGTGATATTCCAATTTTGCAGATAAGTTACATTTGCTGCTTTAGATGGAAACCTAGTATGTGCAGGGTTAGATTTATGTGTGTAATTTAAAGTGTAATTTATTCCTAAAACTGGATTTCAGCACCCATTACTTCAGTCTTCAGTGCCACACGATCCTTTAGAAATCATTCTAGTATGCTGATTTGGTGCTCAATATAACATTGCTCATTAATAATTTTGAAAACGTTTGTGCTTTTTAACATTTTTGTGGAAACAAAACAGTTTAAGTAGCCAACATTTTGAACAGTAGTGTACCTGTTAAAGATAAATCATCCCAAGATAATTAATTAATTTTAGCTGGTTAAGTTTGACCAAGTGGGTGTTCCACTGGCAGGAAGCTGGTTCTTACCAGACAAAAAAATAAAAAAATAAATAATAATAATAATAAAGACTCTTCTAAAACCAGTCAAAAGTCCAGCCTGGAAGATCAACAATATCAGACCATTTTTACAGCAGGAAATAGACACATGCCTATAAGGGTTAAGTTTTAAGTTTTGATCTATTGCTAATCTAACACTGTAAGGCAATTATAGAGCATTTTAATATACAGTTAAGACATAGGTTACTTACTTTTATCTATCACTCTATATTTTGTTCAGACTAGACGTATAGGTCACCAGCTAATATGTAACTTAAAAAAAGGAGAACACATATCTACCATCTGCTCAGCCTGTCTTGGCCAGTCTGCAGTGTCAAAGACTAATGTTATCATCCAACAAAGAAAGATTAACATCAACATGAACTGATAGCTCGGTAAGTTATCTATCTTGACCCTGCAGAGCTATCTATTTGACCCTGATGTAGCTAACCTGTATCAAATATCGAAATATCAGAGACTTCCTCGCATCATAAATATGGAACTGTCAGCAAGAGTTTAACGAGGGACCACTTCAACAGAGAGAAGAGAAATGGACAGGTTCATATGAGGGAATGATAAGTGTTCACTCAGTCAAATGGAAGCTACTGCCATAAGCTATTTTTGAAACAACCCTTTATTTCAGGACACAACTGGAAGCAAAGTCGGTCATCAGAATATGAAGGGTTGGCAGAACACAGCAGTGCAGATAAAGTTTGGAAATTATGTGATAGCTTGGATGCTTAAATAGTTTAAAAAAAAGTTGTGGATTTTCATTACATGGAACCTGCAATTTCAACTGTTGTTTGGGGGAAATACAGTACTTAAGAGAATCAATGAAACAGCAGTTTGCAAACTACCTTCACCGATTTCATCAGTAGGATCAGGCAAAATTTCGATACTTGTATGAAATAGCTGGTTGTAACAAAACACTACAATTTGGATTTTCAAAGAAAGAATAAAAAAAAAGGATGTGTACAACCCAGGTTCATGGAAAACGTCTTATAAAATACATTTGCTGAAACAACCATGTCATTTTACCTGGCTTCATGAAAAAGCTTGTACAACTAGGCCTGAAAGACATCTTTCTCAAATGTGTAAATGTCTAATCTGTCTACAAACCCTTTCCATTTAAAATTTCTCCAAAAAATGATCTTTCTCTATTTATTTATTTATTTTTGAGTGAATAATTATCTTCGATTATCAATGACTGGGAACTTAGCATATATATATATATTAGGGGTGTCAACGTTAACGTGTTTTTTACACGTTAATATTTTTTTAACGCAAATTAATCGCTTGATAAGGTTTGACCCCAACTTCTTCCCTCATCGCAGCGTGGAAGGTTATCTATCATTGTGTGATGAGGGTACAGCGAACCAGTATTGCCAGGGTAACGGCACAAGTGGCCTATTTTGAAAATGCAGTCGCGGGAAAAATAATTTTTTTTTTTTTGCAGTTCAAATAGATCCTTTTACTAATGTGTATAATACTTGGAATGTACCTGGCAACTTAATAACTGAGAGGCTGTTGTAACATCTCAAACAATGTGAGTTTCAGCCGGAGCACATGTTAAGGCATTTACACAGTAGAAATAAACATGACAACAGCCACTGTAGATTATATAAGATAATAAACACACGATTACGATAGGATATTTGTATGTGATTTTCTTGAGTTGAATGTGTACATCTGAAATGCTAATTTGTACAGCGATATAAAAGGCTTTAAATAGCATATTTTAACAACAGTAAACGACCAAATTCCACATGTGATCGCAAAAGGAAGTTATTACACTCAATGGTTGTTTGAAGTGAGTTCTGAGTAAAAGTGTATTATTAATCTCATAAACTGTCTTATGAAGCATGATGCTAATATTAGCTCTAATGCAGCTGCAGAACAGGTTCAATTATTCTTCATAATGCATTTTGACTTAATACTTCACGTAAGGTCGCAAGAAAATGTTTTGTTGTATTTATGTAGAAATACTTTTGATAATAGTTGGGTAAATGTATATTGGGATTGAAGCGATGTGGCTTGGTAAACGTGTTATTGCCAGTATAAAGGCTGATAATGGCTGAATAAAAACAAAAGAATAATGATAAAAGAATAATAAGGATTATTTCTCATACCTGGCGGAAGTGTGAAAGGTTCTGTGTCCTTAATCTAGTTTGTCATGCATTTCTTTATTTCAACACATTTACAGGTAAATCCTAGTATTTTAAATTTGTGATTAATCATGATTAATCACAGTCCACGACTGTGATTAACGCGATTAAATTTTTAATCGATTGACAACACTAATATACACACACACACACACACACACACATATATATATATATATATATATATAATGTAGGGTTATTTTTCTACCCAATCGCTGGGCTGAGCCTGTTGGGTCATATGTTGGGTTGTTTTTTTTCCAAAGTTTAGTATTTTTTTGTGTTAGCCAGCCATTAGGTTAGTGGCTGGCTCAATCTCACCGACAGCTGAAACTATACACATATACAGTCACAGCACAGGATTTTTGCATCCTCTTCAGGAGAGAGTTGTTCTCAGCGCCACCTAATTGGTGCACTTCTTTAGTGAAATAAAGGTTTGTATACATTTTATTTAATTTATTTCTAAAGAAGTCAGTTAATTCTCAGCACATATAAACTCTTTCACCTAGACATCACACTATAGAGACTGTTCCCTGAGCTAGAAAATACAAAAAAACATCCCAACCAATTTAAGAGTAACAATTTGATTGACGTTCAACAAATAAAAAAAAAATATATAATACAGAGAAACAAATGATAAAGCTTGGTTTACTGAATATTGTCACGAATCTGGTCTGCACTTCCGTTCACTCACCACTAGAGGTGTTGCTACAATTTAAAGCAATATTCTCAGTATTTCTCAGAGGGCAGGCTTTAAGTATAACTCGTTTGAAGTAATGGTGCTTCATATAACATCCAGAGAAACAAATGTTAATGATGAATCCCCTGTGATGTTTGTACTGACTACTGTATACAGGCCGCCAGGGCACCATACAGACTTTTTGCTGATTTTCTATCAGAGTTAGTGCTAGCTGCAGATAAAGTCTTAATCGTTGGTGATTTTAATATCCACGTTGATAATGAAAAAATATGCATTAGGATCAGCATTCATAGACATTCTGAACTCTATTGGGGTTAGACAACATGTGTCAGGACCTACTCAGTGTCAACAACATACTCTAGATTTAATATTTTCACATGGAACTGATGTTAATGATATTGAAATTCTGCAGCAAAGTGATGATATCTCAGATCATTATCTAGTCTTGTGTAAAAACTCCATATAGCTAAAACTGTAAATTCTACTCCTTGCTACAAGTATGGTAGAACCATCACTTCTACCACAAAAGACTGCTTTGTATATAATCTTCCTGATTTATCTCAGTTCCTCAGCATATCCAACAGCACAGAAAAACTTGATGACGTAACAGAAACTATGGACTCTCTCTTTTCTAGCACTTTAGATACGGTTGCTCCTTTATGCTTAAGGAAGATTAAGGAAAAGACTCCATGGTATAATGAGCACACTCACACCCTAAAGAGAGCAGCCCGTAAAATGGAGCGCAGCTGGAAGAAAACTAAACTAGAGGTATTTCGTATTGCTTGGTGGGAAAGTACACTACCCTACAGAAAAAAACATTAAAAACTGCTAGATCTGATTACTTTTCATCTTTTTTTAGAAAACAAACAAACATAACTCCAGGTATTTATTCAATGCAGTTCACAGCAGTAATGACTTTATGAACTATTTTAGTCCCAAGATCGATACTATCAGAGATAAAATTGTAACCATACAGCCGTCAGCTACAGTATCACATCAGATAGTACACTATAGATCCCCTGAGGAACAATTCCATTCATTCTCTACTATAGGAGAGGACGAATTGTATAAACTTGTTAAATCATCTAAACCAGCAACATGTATGTTAGACCCTATTCCATCTAAACTACTAAAAGAGGTGCTTCCAGAAGTCAAAGATCCTCTTTTGGCTATTATTAATTCGTCATTGTCATTAGGATATGTTCCCAAAACCTTCAAATTGGCTGTTATTAAGCCTATCATTAAAAAAAAGACAACTTGACCCCAAAGATCTAGTTAATTACAGACCGATCTCCAATCTCCCTTTTCTGTCAAAGATACTAGAAAAGGTAGTATCCTCACGATTATATTCCTTCTTAGAGAAAAATGGTATCTGTGAGGATTTCCAGTCAGCATTTAGACCGTTTCATAGCACTGAGACTGCTCTCATTAGAGTTACAAATGACCTGCTCTTGTCATCTGATCGTGGCTGTATCTCTTTTTAGTACTACTGGATATTAGTGCTGCGTTCTATTGACCACAACATTCTTTTGAATAGATTAGAAAACTTTGTTGGCATTAGTGGAAGTGCATTAGCATGGTTCAAATCGTACTTATCTGACCGCCATCAATTTGTAGCAGTGAATGAAGAGGTATCATATCTATCACAAGTGCAGTATGGAGTACCTCAAGGCTCAGTACTAGGGCCGTTACTATTCACGCTTTACATGTTACACTTAGGAAATATCACCAGGAAACACAGTGTTAGCTTGCTGATGATACTCTATATTTCTTCGCGCCACGGTGAAACACACCAAATTGAGAAACTAACGGAATGCATAGTCGATATAAAAAACTGGATGACGAGTAATTTCTTACTGCTAAATTCTGAAAAAAAAACAGAGGTGTTAATTATCGGACTTAAAACCCCCACATGTAATAACATAGAACACTGTCTAACACCTGATGGCTGCTCTGTAAATTCTTCGTCATCAGTTAGGAACCTAGGTGTGCTATTTGATAGCAATCTTTCCTTTGACAGCCACATTTCTAGCATTTGTGAAACTGCATTTTTTCATCTTAAAAATATATCTAAATTGAGACCTATGCTCTCAAAGTCAAATGAAAAAATGTTAATTCATGCATTTATGACCTCAAGATTAGATTATTATAATGCTTTATTCGGTGGTAGTTCTGCTCACTTAATATACTATAGATGGTACAAAATGCAGCAGCTAGAGTTCTTACTAGAACCAGGAAGTATGACCACATTTGCCCGGTTCTGTCAGCACTGCACTGGCTCCCTACTAAACATTGTATAGATGTTAAAATCTTGTTAATTACTTATAAAGCCCTGAATGGTTTAGCTCCTCAGTACTTGAGCGAGCTCTTATTGCATTATAGTCCTCCAAGTCCACTACGTTCTCAAAACTCTATTGATATTTGCCATTTGGCCATTTGATAATACCTAGAATATCAAAATCAACTGCGGGCGGCAGAACATTTTCCTGTTTAGCACCAAAACTCTGGAACAATCTACCTAACACTGTTCGAAAGGCAGACACACTCTGTCAGTTTAAATCTAGATTAAAGACCCATCTCTTTAACCTGGCTTACACAATACAGTAATATGCTTCTAATATTCAAATCCGTTAAATGATTGTTAGGCTGCATTAATTAGGTCAACCAGAACCAGGAACACTTCCCATAACACCCAATGTACTTGTTACATCGTAGGAAGAATGGCACCGTTGCCACCCGATCCAGTCCGTATCCAGATCAGATGGTCACTGCAATCACCCGGATCCAGTCCAATCCAGATCATATGGAAGATCAGCACCTAGAGACGACCTCTACAGCCCTGAACGTCAGCGGAGATCAGGACACCTAGATGAACCCCAGCGACAGATCCCCAGCGAGGACCTCGTCACCTATACAGCCATCGGGACGAGACCACGGGAACCAAATTAGTCCTTTACAAAATCTGACTTTGCTGCAGTTGGAATTGAACTGCTGTTTCGTCTGGCCAGAGGAGAACTGGCCCCCGACTGAGCCTGGTTTCTCCCAAGTTTTTTTCTCCATTCTGTCAACGATGGAGTTTTGGTTCCTTGCCGCTGTTGCCTCTGGCTTGCTTAGTTGGGGACACATATTTTCCAGCGATATCGTCTACATGATTGCACAGATACTGTTTAACATGTTACACAGATACTGAACTGAGCTGGACAATGACATCACTGAATTCAATAATGAAATGCCTTTAACTGAAATGCCTTTTACTTTTAAATGTAAAATGTTTTATTACTAAAATGCTGGTTAAACCAGTTTAAATGTACACTGTAAAAACTGCTGAGCTATTTTTTCAGCCTGTTCAGTCATTTTATTGCGTTGCTTTTAATATTTTTACCCAGGTGCTGGGTTATACATATATATATATATATATGTGTGTGTGTGTGTCATTGCACTGATTGCACACAGCTGTAGCCAATCACACACACACTATATTACACCCACTCGGATCCTTCTCAAACTGCCAAGTATTGTTTAGCGTTTATCGCTCTCCTAGTGATAGCTACATTACGGAACCATTCTGAGTTTTCTTAGTCTTAAATCTAGTTTAATCCTGTTTATTGCCTGAGTCATTTGTGTCTTGATCCTAGCCTTTGTATCTCTTTTCTTGTCTGACCTATGCCTTCCCTAAAGTTTATAGCCTGCCTTGGATCTCTCTCTCTCGTCTTGTCGTTTGGACTCTGTTTGTCCCTGCCTGAACTATTATCATGTACCTTGATTATCTCTCTTTGTTTTGCTCCCTGGATCACGTTCGCCGCCAATCGACCCTGTCTGTTCACTGGACTGCTCTTGTGTTTTGCCCGTGCCATACCTATTTGCTGGTGTTTCGACCCTGCCTGTGGTTTTGACCATGACAGATTCTAATAAAGCTTGCAAATGGATCCGCACGTCTCTCGTCTCATTTGCCCCGTAATATATATATATATTATATATATATATATATATATATATGAAGAGTTCAGATGCAAAAGCCTCTAAGTGCCATCTGAAATTTTCATCTAAAATTAGCATTTTTATCAGGCTGCTATGTTTAGGTTCAGTAATTTTACTCTAATGGCAATGTATAGGTCCTTTTCTATATATATAAATACGTTTTGTTTTGTTTAAACCAAATGCTGGGTTCAGCTTGCTCAGTCATTTTGCTGGGTTATTTATAATATTTATAAAAAAAATTACATAAATGGATATTGTATACTATGCTGTATTCACTCAAATAAATTCAATATCTTGTATTTTGTGCATGGGTGTTCTTGCTTAATAATAATGTTCATCATTTGATTATTGCTGTTGCCTCTAGTAATTGTGTGTGTGATTTTTAATTTAGAAATTGAATTTAAAAATAGTAACAATAGTAAAAATAGAAACAATAGTAACAGCAACCCAGCATGTTGGGTAAAAACATTTAACCCAATATGCTGGTTCAAAATAACCCAGCATGTGTTCTGTTCAATATTTACCCAGCGCTGGCTTACCAAATAACCCAGAAATAATTGTTTTTAACCCAGCATTTTTTAGAGTGATGGATTACAAGGGCATCATGGACAAGTCTGTGTCCAAGGAGGTGAGAAAAAGGCAATGTTATGTGAGTCTAAACTTTTAAAATTGGTGTTTTGCATCAGGTCAATCAAACAGTTTAGTTATAGTGAGTTAAAATAACACAATTCTTGAATATTTTGGTTAATTTTCAATTGCAAGTAGTTTAAATCCACATAAATGTGTGAAATGAAAGTTGCCTTTATCTTTTTTGTGTTGGGACTACATGAACACTTTATGTTGCATTAAACTGGTCAGTCAATTTCTAGTTCCGAGTATGTTTTGCATAGAGCTGCTACTCTTCAGAACAGTGATAACCACAAAAAACTTCAACATAACTCCAGAAATTATTTTAAATGTGAAACATTACTAAACATTAAGTGCTAACTGCTCCGTCCCTTTACTTAAGAAACAAAGGCCACCAGGGTACCAGGGTATGACAGGATCAACGAGAGCTACATTCAAGGAAAATTCACAGGAAACGTCAAATGACACAGGTCTGATTAAATCCACATTTCACAGTAACTGCAGCAAACTCAATCTCTGCATGTACTGTGAGTATAATATGCATTCACTGGGTTTGTTTTATTTACACATTCGTACAATTTCCTACATTTTTGTGGACAGAAGTTTATAGCATTTCACCAGTATTCAAAGTTTAAAAAAAATAAATGTTAAGCTTAGATTTTTTAACTTTTAAACATGAAGAAATTAAGACATAATTACAAATATTATACAAATATAAATAACAAATATTACTATTATAATTTAAATAAGTGTAAAATAAAATGATTATAGCTATTATTAAATATTAATTATAAATATTTATTTTACAGTGAATTTGTTATTTACAACAGTATTATATTAGTTATTATTATTATTATTATTATTCACTTTGATTGGGTTCCTAAAACATCAATGTGAACGTAATGTGGACTGAGAATCTATTGCAGTTAAAAAGAGATTTGAGTCCACATTAAAGTCCAGCTACAAAGTCGAAATAAAACATATTTTATCCTTGTTGTATATCATGTGACCATTAAACAACATCAGATATCCTTGAACATGCAAATGTGATGTTATTGAAATAAACATATAATCTTGGGGATACTTCAAATAAATATTTTATGTATAAGGGGTTCAGCTGGGGGGGAAAAAAATGTAACCCCTGGTCTACGGTATGATGATCATCAGTATGCGCAATGGTAGAATATCTGTTTTCATGTTCCTTTTTATTTCTAATGCTTTACCATGGGCTCTAGTATGTAACTGCCTATTGGCGGCCCTCCCTCCCCGAGTACACAGCGCATGTACATTGTACACTGTTAAAGACCATATCCCAGGGGATTTCCTGTCACAGCCGTGCCGCACAAGCACCAGTCTCTACCGCCCACATCCTCAATAGATTTTAGCACAGCACCATTGATGCAGTCCATAACTCTTTCCCCCCTCCAGGTCCTGCGGGTGGGAAAACCAGGTCCTGCTCTTATCTGAGGCTGCCAGACATCAACCCACCACGAGCATCCCACGCACAGCCTCCAGACATGCTTCGGCATGAAGGGATGGCACCCATATCACAACCGCTGAGAGAGAGTGAAAGCTTGTTGCCTGGGAGGGTTTGAAAATGACAAAAAACCCTACTTTTCCACTCAGTAGAAGAACCTGGTTCTGTAGAGGGAGGAGAGGTTGGTCCACCCCCTACATTTTGGCTAATCCAATGTGGAGAAATGGCATAAAGCCCCCTCATGCTTTGAGAGAGCATGGCACAGTACGTTCTTAAGTGCTGTGATTTATGGCTGTCACTCCAACTCTACAGTTCCTGTGTATCAACGGTAAACATGCAGATTTAGGTAGACAAAAGAGCTCAATTCATCATTCACAATACCTTACTAACATATAACACCTCTGGCAACACACAGCTCACAAGAGGGTTTGACTCAAAAATGAAGGTAAAAAAAGCCTTTGGGAAGACGTAGGCCGACACATACTGTATATATTCTCTATGTCACTGATATGATGTGTTGTTCCAACATGTGTCAAAATGCAATATATAATCCAAAATAAATAGGCATGGCTTTTTCACCATATATGTAAGAAAACATGTTTTAAGTGTTGGAAATACTAATTAACACACACACACACACACACACACACACACACATATGTATATATATATATATATATATATATATATATATATATATATATATACTTTTATTTATTTATTGTAAATGAAGATACATTTAAAAACTGTTACTATTCACAATTTATGAAAAATAATTGAAAGAAAAAGAGTATTATATTGTTTATGCTGTTCTCATTTTTACCTTTTTGTAATGTGTGAGAAATATTAGTGTCAAAGGTTTACAGTTTTAACCTTATTATTTATGTATTTATTTAGTTAGTGAATTTTAACATAATCAATTAGCTTGTCATAACGTTCTATTATTATTACTACTACTACTACTACTACTACTATTAAAATAATAACAAAGTCATGTGTTGCAAACAACATGCAGAAAAAATGCAGAAAACAAAAACAATAGATTACATAAGAAATTATGTGTCAAGATCAACAAGTTTCTTAAAATATCACATAGCAAGTTACTATGAGTATGTACAACCACATTTACAGTAGATGACCTCCTCTTTGCAAGTGTTGAAGCTCACAGAACTGAATTTTCCAAACGGTCTCTTTTCCAATCTGCCAAGCCATCCCAAAATCATTTTTTCCACAGCCAGCCCGCTGTGCATTTCTCCTAGTTCCACTATCATACTTCTAGAAAAGATAATTAACAACTGCCAGAGCACCCTTTCAAGCATATGAAGCTGAGCTTGTGAGAAATAGATGAATACAATTCAGAGAAAAATAAAATTATTTGGAGGAATACAGATGGAAGAAGAGAGAACAGGAGAACAGAGTGGGAGAGGCAAGAGAGAGGGAAAATTGTAAGGTTGCAGAGATGTTTATTGGTTAAAGATATAGCAGCATGCTAAAAGCTTTGCCTTTTGTGACTTCAGACAGAAACTACCAGGAGAGGAAAACAATTGCAGTCCCCTCTATATGGAAGGTTCCACAGCACCTCATTGAGACAATCAGAAATGAGATGCTTTCATCCAAGGGTCTTAGCCTCCTGCTCCTTAATTGAAGCTGTGTAGCACAAACAAAACACGTTTGGCATCTACAGCAGCTGCACTTGTTGTTCATTTGCGAGCCCCATGTATTTATGTCGCAGAATTTGTTTGTTTATGCAAAGATAGACAGACCCAAGGGAAGTATGTTATATAATTAACACTGCAGATGCTTGAAGACACAGAATCCAGTAATAAGGGACAAACAATCCATAGATTTGCATGTTGTGCTGTGCGTGGTTTTAATAATCAAGCTTGTGAAAAAGACACTGTACAGTAGGTAAACAACACTGGTTCATTCTACAACCCGAATTCCATAAATTCGGGGATGTTTTTTTTTTTTTTTTTTTTTAATTTGAATAAAATGAAAACTAAAAGACTTTCAAATCACATGAGCCAATATTTTATTCACAATAGAACATAGAGAACATATCAAATGTTTAAACAGAGAAATTTTACACTCTTATCCACAAAATGAGCTCATTTCAAATTTGATCTCAGGTCTAAAAAATTTAGCATGGGGGCAACAAAGGGCTGAAAAATCAAGAAACTTTAAAAAGATTCAGCTGGGAGAACATCTAGCAACTAATTAAGTTATTTGGCATAAGGTCTGTAACATGATTAGCTATAAAAGGGATGTCTTAGAGAGGCAGAGTCTCTCAGAAGTAAAGATGGGCAGAGGCTCTCCAATCTGTGAAAGAGTGCATAAAAGATTGTGAAATACTTTAAAAACAATGTTCTTCAACGTCAAATTGAAAAGGCTTTGCAAATCTCATCATCTACAGTGCATTACATCATCAAAAGGTTCAGAGAAACTGAATAAATCTCTGTGCGTAAGGGACAAGGCCGAAGACCTTTGTTGGATGCCCGTGGTCTTCGGGCCCTCAGACGACACTGCATCACTCATTGGCATGATTCTGTAATTGACATTACTAAATGTGCCCAGGAATACTTCTAGAAACCACTGTCGGTAAACACAATCCGCCGTGCCATCTGCAGATGCCAACTAAAGCTCTATCATGCAAAAAGGAAGCTATATGTGAACATGGTCCAGAAGCGGCGTTATGTCCTGTGGGCCATGGCTCTTTAAAATGGACTGTTTCAAAGTGGAAAAGTGTTCTATGGTCAGACGAGTCCAAATTTGACATTCTTGTTGGAAATCACGGACGTCGTGTCCTCCGGGCTAAAGAGGAGGGAGACCTTCCAGCCTGTTATCAGCATTCAGTTCAAAAGCCAGCATCTCTGATCGTATGGGGTTGCATAAGTGAATACGGTTTGGGCAGCTTGCATGTTTTGGAAGGCACTATGAATGCTGAAAGATATATATATATATATAAAGGTTTTAGAGCAACATATGCTCCCCTCCATACAACGTCTATTACAACAGCATGGCTTCGTAGTAGAAGAGTCCAGGTGCTGAATTGGCCTGCCTGCAGTTCAGATCTTTAACCTATAGAGAACATTTGGTTCATCCTTAAACGAAAAATGTCGACAGAAGCAACAATAATATTGTTGTAATAATGATTTGTAAAAAAAAAAAAAATGTTAATATTCTTTCATTATTAATAATAATTAATATTATTAATAACATCAGCACATTTACATTTTATTCCATGACAACTGCAATGCAGTACAAACTGCAGAGAGACTGAAATAAAACAAGCTTATGACAAAAACAAAAATGCGATATAACCACAGTATATATGTAATATTATGAACACCCCTATGTAATGTCATTTGTACAAAGCCCCCGTACTCTGTAACAAAAATAGCAGGCTTAAGCAGGCCTATGTTCTGAAAAGATGTTACATGAATATATTCATAGAGAGCATTGTGCTTAGAAGAAGCCTATAAAAGGCGGACACACCAAGTGCACACTCAGAAAGCCGGCGTGCCCTGTTTTCAGCAAAAAGGAAAACTTTAGTCTCTAAGTCTTGCATGTAGCCAAGAGTAACCCCTGTTTTACTGGAGTTCAGTGTCAGCAAACAAAGGTTCCCGCAAAGACACTGGGCGGCAACCATGGCATTTCTGCTGCATTAGTTTCACACTGACGCTTTTGTCACACTGATTCCCCGGGATAGAAAACTTATGCAGCTTTCAGTAGATCAATGCTGCTCCTCCTGGGGAATTTTTGCATTGTGTGCACTGCTGTAAAAAAAAAAAAAACACATCAGTGGTGGCCTACTTTTGTGATTGTTCTTTCCCGAGTTGTTTAACTGATGAGTGTTCTATTGGAGAGGAATTAAAATGGGGGGAATTGTTTTCTCTGTGAGTGATTAATTACCACGGAAATAATTATCCCACAAAAACAGAGCAATCTCAAAGTAATAAGAGACAATACCCTGTTGAGGTATGACTAAGGACTTTTGGATAATTCATTCTGCAGAGTCCAAGTCTTGTTCTAGGAGGAAGCTAAACGATAGATATGATAAAGTCTGATAAAACACAATGTAAAAAATAAATAAATAAATACATCATGTCAATCAATATCATATTGTTTGATCATAAGTCTTTTTATTATGTGTCTCAAAATCAGAGAAGCATCACAAAAACAGAGAAGCAGAAACAGACAAGCATTAAAATATGATTATATTTAAATTGAAACATTGCACCACTGCCATTGAAAATTATTACATTGAAAATATATCCTGGCCTTTGTAAATTTACAAAAACATATCTGATGAATTATTTCACTGCTGATTAAATCTACTGCTTACTTCTCAAAATATTGCTTGTAAACTGACATGATAACTACATAATTACTGTACTTCATAACAGTACAGAACATAAGATGAACTATAAAAATGAACTTTGAATGCACCTAATTACAACAATTTCTTCTATGTAATGGTAGATGGAGTCTACTGTTCTTCGAATCTTTGAATCCCCTCGGTTGCTATAAGACTAAAGCATATTTCTATAAATTTAAACACAGTGTTCACTTGATGAAATTGTATATAATAAGTAACAAGCAGAGAAAACTTATTAACAAGTGGGTATGCTGGTACTGTACACTATGTCCCAGTCTTGAGTACAGGCATAGTGAGTTGTAGTTCTGCCCTCTGCTTGTTTTATTTACGAGGATGAATTCTCTGCATCCTTTCCTATTCCTCTAGTGTACTAGGATGAGCCTTCTATATAAAATATGAATGAAAATGTTGAAATGGTCACCATGGGTGCCATAACACAATAACATTAGTAAAGCAAACTCCTCAACATCACAACAGTGTTAACTGAATGTTTATGCACTGTTAAATAATAATATAAAAGGAATCTTTATTTATTGCTGTGCAGCTGATGGGATTTATGGCTACAACTTTAATGTGACGTCGCCATGGAAAAGAACCATTAACTCTCTGAAGGGACAGTCCCGCCTTGAACAACCTGGGGTTAAGTGCCTTGCTCAAGGCCACAATTGTGATGCTCTTGACCCACTTCCACAGAGATTTGCAATGGCTCAGTTTGTTAAGAAAAAAAAAAAAAAAAGTAAAAACAGCAGTTGCTGGATTCATGTAAGTGATTTGGTGTAACATGACTGAAGACGGAAGTTCAGATCGCAAGCCAAGGAAAGTATTCTGTGGCTAATGAGGGTGAGTAAAAAAAAAAAAAAAAATAAATAAATAATAATAAAATAAATAAATAAAAAACATTAAAAAACAAAAAGAACTGAACTGGATGGATGGATGGAGGGAGTATTTCCTGGTGTTCCTGAGAAGTGAAGCACACTGCACAATAACTACTAAGTGATGTGTATTGGTATTCATATAGATTTTTCTTTGTGTTTACTCACAGACACCTTTCAAGCCATTCAGGTTGATTGGTTCTGGAGACTTGCATCAGTCTACTACCAGCTGGTGCTTTGAGCCATTGGAGTTTTTTTCACCTTCTACTCAGAGCTTTTCAGATGTACAGTATTTGCATATGCATTCATTATTCATCATGTTTGACAGGAGTTTCCATGTTAGTGAATGGTTATGTTCTTTTCTCTGGATTAACATTGTCCAACTGTTAATACATCTGTGGTGCATTTTGCAAAAGCATTGTGAGTCAACTGTGGTCACACAAGATCTGCAGTTGCCAACATAGTAGTTCAGCAATTTTGTTGATTTGGTTAGACTTTTGTAAATGAACTATAATACCCTAGTAAAAAAGTAATATATTCAAAATACATTTATTTCATACTGTTTTCACTTGAAACTTACTGATATAAAAATGATGGTTACACTTTATTTTAAGGTGTCCTTGTTGCAGTGAAATTATATATTTAAATACTGAGTAATATTAATTAACTGCATGTACTTACTATATGGTTAGGGTTAGGATTAGGGGTTTGTTTAGTGTTACTGGCATATAATTATACATAATTAATTGTTATTATAATAGTAAGTACATGTAGCATGTGTAACAAGGACACCTTAAAATAAAGTGGTACCGAAATGATAATTAAACATTATTTGCAGTACTACTTGTGCACAATTCACATTTCTTAATATTAAGCCTAAAATGTGTTTTAATGTCACTATTGATGAGGACATTATGATTTTGAATAATATCAGTCATTAAATGCAAGAGAATATGCTAGTGTATATGCTAGAGAATTACACTTAGTGCAAATAGCCGCTGCCATATAGGCTATAATATAAACTTGTTATAGTTTAACTTTAGCACAGTCGAATGTACTTCAGTTTATCTTTAGTTGGACTGCAGCACTATATCTGCACAATGAAAGTTTATTAAGTACAAAATTAGTTGTTCCAATTTAGCAGACTTTAAGTATACCAGTTTGATATACTAAAATAACAATTACAGGGTATTTTTATAAAGTACATAAATATGTAAATGGTTTTGTAGCATTTCAAATACATTTTAGTATGTTTATTTTTATGGTTATCTCTCATTAATTGCAATATTAAATCAATTAATTAGTAAAATAATAATAATAATAAATTAATAAAAAATATAAAAATAAATAAATAAAAGTTATTACTCCACCACCTGTGTGATATCACATTTTATGGCAATTTCAGGATAACATTCATGATTATTTCATTTCTCCAACGATGCATTGCACTATGAATAGAATAGAATAGAATAGAATAGAATAGAATAGAATAGAATAGAATAGAATAGAATACATTTTTATTGTCGTTGTACAGCTGTACAACAACATTTTTTTTTTTGCTCTCACATTGAAAGTACACACATACATACAAAAATGTACATTTAACAAAATGTAAACAATGATACAAAAAAGCAGACAGTGCAAATGTAAACAGTTATATATACCGAATGTGCAAAATAGGTATAGTGCAAATGTAACAAATATGTATAGTAGTGAATGAAATATTAATAAATAAATAAATACAAGATAATTAAGGATTAAATACATAAATATGAGAACAGTGTATTGCACAGCTACACCAGTAGCTGTATGAGTAGTAAGTGTATAGTCCTTATATTCTACAACCTTGAAGCTTGTGATTGAGTGATATGCCTTCTATTAATTGGAGTTCAGTTCTAAGATGGCACGTGGATAAAAACTGTTCCGGAGTCTGGAGGTGCATGTCTTGAGGGATCTGTAGCGTCTTCCAGAGGGCAACAGAGTGAAGAGGTGGTTGCCGGGGTGGGAAGAGTCCTTTATCATACTTCTGGCCTGTCGTATGCATCTGGTGCTGTAGATGTCAGCAAGTGAAGGCAGCTGTGCATATGTGGCGGATAAGCAGCAAATTATATTGTTTCACAGCAATTTTACCCATGGTTGGGAGCCTGCAACAAATTGACTAAATTACTTAGTTTCTTTAACCAGCAAATACGGCTCATGCAGGCCTAGGATACTTTATGCTGGTTTGGTGTTAGTTTGGCTGGTAGACCAGAACAGCCATTGTGTTCACTGGCAAAAGCAAAAACAATTCTGATGAAGCTGGTTGATGAAATTGCTTTTACTATTCAAGACTTGGTGGTTGACTAATTTGGTATTAATTTAAGGAGGCCAGTTTATGTGACTGAACATGGAACACACCATCTTCAAAAACACCTGTTGGTGACCACTTGAAGTAATAGGGACTAGTTTTCTTTTTTTTTTTTTTTCTGAGAAATTATAGTGAAGTGCTCCTAGTCCTTGGGGACTGTACCAAAGGCTGATGCTATAACTGTGTGAGAGGTTGTATGTACATGCACATGTATTTGTCAGGTATTCTTTATTTTAAGAAGTTGTTGCTGATGGAACTACAGCCTTAAATCTGAAACATTCTTTGGAGAAAAATGCATTTATTCTTTTAGCCTGTGATTCTTTAGCACATTTTTAAATCCCCAGTGCAGTTTTAGGTTAGGGGGTGTCAGCTATAAATATGCCATTGAGTTTTTCAGTAGCCAGGTGCTATCCGTAAGCAATAACCTTATGTTTCTCGGTAGCTCCCACATGTATCTTAGGCTTTTTTAGTGGATTTGCTGAACTGATAAAAATGTATACAGTAAGTTGCTTTGGATAAAAGTGTCTGTTAAGAGTGAAATTGTATTCACAGTCAGAGGCAGTTGTTTTTAGTGCATTGAGAATGAGAGGTTAGATAAGTGCAAAATGCATCTATATTAAAACTGAGGACTTACAATTTGTTGACTCTTTGCTTAAATACTACCATTCATTCCAGGTTTCCAATGAACGTTTAACTAGTCAAGGACATAGCTGACCAAATGCAGGTGCAGGTGAAGAACCAAGTGACATGTGAATCCCTTTAGGGAATATGAGTGGTGGCCTATGTTGAATGACAGCTGTCAGACAACAGCGACTTCTCAGCCTCCCAAAATCTTCTTCAGCCTGCTTAGAACAATGCTGACCAACAAAAGGACAGGTTTTAGTGACAGGACAGTGTATTAAACTAACAAGTATATTATGCTGTTTCAAACTACAAAATAGCTACAGAGATGTGCAACAGACTTGTTGGTTAAGGCACAAAAATCAAACACGTCAGCAAAACACATCCAGCAACACATCAAAGTATGCCAGAGAGGGCATAAAGAAGTTGCCTAAATTCTAATTTAACATCCACAGATCTTTTCACCTTCAGAGGAATAAGAATTGGGTGAATTGTTGCCATCTGTTTTACACTTCTAATTGGTTGACTTTTATACAGTAATACAATTGACTGGCTTTATCAAACTCCTGGATGAAGAGTAATGTGGCACAGACATCAAGTCACTGTCATCGTAGAGGGGCTCGGTTCAAATTTAGAGAAAATTAGGGTTTGAGGTTTGCAGTTCAAGCCTGCTAGCTCTGAAGCTAATGCTACACTAGAATAATCCAAAAAGTTGATCAAATTCAGTTTTAGAATGCTTATGAAGTTCTAACATATATATTGGTCTTGCTATTATATACAGTACATGTCCAGCCATTTCGAGTTAACACAACTCTAAAGAACTTCTTGTTTCTTCTCTGCTCATAAACTCAATGTAATGCATCTGTTTGTGACACTGTTTGTGCCTGCACACATGCTAATTTGCAACAGGGAAGTTGAAGAATGTAGTCTTGGGAAAAATAAACATGAAAAGTTTAGCTGTTAAGGGCTGCTGATGAAAGTATTTTTCGTCTAGATCTAAAGGCCTCTTTGTAGGTATGTTCATACTTTTGAGAAAGTCTGTGTTATTTTCCCTGAGGGTGCGCATGTTGTCGTCAGGACAGATCTGTCATAGCATAAAGCTTTGTTGCTTCTGGTAGTTTAGAGTGGCGACACAAACCGAGAACAACAAACAATTCCCAATTTAATTTTGATACAAAGTAGACTCCACGCTCTAGGGGTAAAAAATATATGTTGTGGCATTTTATATCCCAAAGTGAAATGCTAGAATCTTGTCATTAAAACAGATCGTAAAAGAACAGAACATACAAGAACACTGACAACATCCCTGATTATGCAATAAACATCCCCTGAACTGAAAGAACAGAGTGAAATATCCAACACAGTTATTTCAGTCTCAATGAATATTCAACAGACCTTTTTCTGACGGATGACAGGAGGAAAAAAAAGTGAAGAAGCCACAGTGTCACACTTTCTCACGCTTTGTGCACTTCAATAATGTGTCGTGTTACATTATTACCAAAAAAAAACTACCATGACAGAATACCCGAACTGACTGAGAATACAAAAGTGTCCTTCTGTGCTGTTGGCTTCTGTTCCTATTATACAGTAAAAAGGCCAGCGACAATTGTAGCATTTTCTTTTATAAATCTCAGAGCACAAATATCATCTTTTGGTATAAGAACCATTTATATGTGCCAAAAGTAAGTGCAGTTATAAGAAGATTAGATTATAATTTTTTATTTAATAGAAGACTAGTGTGATAATCACCTCTGCAATGTGGGTGATTATAACTGTAGCTAGGAGCAATTGTAACACTTGAAAAAAAAAAACATTAACCCATAATAAGAGCACATCTCAACGTAATAATATTACTGCTTTAATGCATTTAAATATTACAAATTAATATTATTGGATAATTTTCACCTTACTCATTATTTTAGCTGTCAGCAATGTATTTAAAGTACAGTACTTTGTAATAATTACTAGAAATTGGTTAAATGTAATGTCTTCAATTCACTGTTAGGCCGGTTAGGAATGTTGGAAAATTCTTACAAAGGTAAATGTTCACAATTCTTTTTTCACAAGCACATAAAAGATTGTACTAAGTGGAGATGTTCAAGTGTAAATTCACTTTAACTTATTTGTAATTGAATGCATGGAGTGAGATAAAGCTACATACAGACAGATAGCACTTTCTGAAAATTATTCTTGAAGGTAAATTCATCTGCCATGACTCCCAATGATTTTTGTCTTTTATTAGTTAAATTCCATCATTGGATGAATATGACAAATAAATTAGATTTACTGTCACAAATATTTCAATGTGGAAAATTGAGAGGATCAAAATACTATTCTATATACAATATATAGTTGGAATCAAGATTTGTAATTTGTTTTAAAGTCATTTCTTATGCTCATCTGCATTTATTTACTCAAAAACACAGAATAAATAATATAATATAATATAATAATCTCACATTAATTGCAATCTCAAAGTCATTAGCAACTAGGGATGTACTATATTATCAGACTTATATCGGAATCAGCCGATAATGGCTTTAAATGTAAACATTGGCATCGGCCTGATATGATTATTATTATTTTTTTTCTAGTTTGACATACTTTAAAACATAATTTATTCCAGTGATCCAGTGATGAATTTCCAGCATCATGACTCAAGTCTTTAGTGTCACATGATGCTTTATTAATAATTCTAATATACTGATTTATAATGAAAGTTGGTAAAAGTACCACAGGTTATAAAAAAAAATATATCAAGCAACACAATTGTTTCTAACACTGGTATAAATCAGCATGTTATAGTGATTTCTGAAGAATCATGTGACACTGAAGACTGGATTATTGACTGATGAAAATTCAGCTTTGCATCGCAGAAATAAATTGTATTTTTAAGTATATTAAAATAGAAAACAACATATTTCCTGCTTACCACAAGGGGAAAGTGGTTTTTCAACCTTGATCCTAAAGCAATCAGACATGGACCATTACATATTCCATTTAATATTTCATTACATAGGCCTATACATTTGCATTCCACATCTAGAAGGTGTGTAAAAATAAATTCCCAGTCCCCCTGCCCCCGCCGAAAAAAAAAAGATCAACAAAAAGCCAAGCACCCTGCTCAAGGTTACCATACCTGTAGAGCAATAACATGAGCTTTAAAATGATCCAACTTATCTTCAAGTTCTCTCTCTCCTTAATAAATCTACTGAATTATGTATATGCTTAACTAGCTCTCTACACCTTTTTTCATCAGTAAAACAAACAAACAAAAAGGAATAGGTGAAGGAGGTGTTAATTGGCAGAATCAAAGGGTGTGAATACATGAACACTTCCACATCAACAAGTAGCACATTCTTACCTATATTGTGTTTTGTGCCATATGGTTCCTTCTCGCAGCCTTGATTTCAAACGCTCTCACACAGCAGGCTTATACCTTAGTATTAAAAAAAAAAAGAAAAAAAGTCACAATTAGTGTCTTCCAGCAAAACCTATATATATAAAAAAAGCATTGCGTAAATGTTTTTTTTTTGCTTTCTGCACTTATATGCCAAGATATTTGGATTGAACTATCGTGCTGTCTTTAAAATGGTGATTTATTTTGCTTTGACATCCATTTTATTTTCTACCAGAATATTTTACAGCAGGGGTGTTACAGCAAAACTGCAGCTCGGTGGTCACAACGGGATTTATTCCAGTTCCATAAAGAGTATATAGCATATTCCACACTGTCAAATGGCCTATCTATCCACACACAATGTGCTTCTACTATAATAGTACATGCCATGTTGGCAGTGGGTATGTGTTTGAAAGCGCAAGGCTTGTTTTTATTACAATTCTTATTTTTTTCTGTTCTTTTGTATGGTTGTGTGGACGCAGTATAATGTGCCATAACCTTTGTTCCTCACTGTAGAGAGTCTCTTCACTTGTCATGGATGGACAAACACAAAACACCCTCATTTCCCAGAAATGTTTGTTTGAAACAGGGAGGATGTCATTCCAGATGATGAGACTAATAATATGAGAGAGCACTAGTAATATCCTGTTTCTGTGTATGAATTCTTATCTTTCTGCCTCTCTCTCTGTTCTTTCATGTAATCATGCTCAGTCACGTATCTTGCTTTCTTTCTTTCTTTCTTTCTTTCTTTCTATTTCCACAACCTTTGTTGGTCATATTTACCAAGGGTATGCATAGTTTTGATCAGAACTGAATATATATCACAATAGACATCAAGGTCTTTTGAAGTTGTGTTGTGTCATTAAAGTAACATTTGGTTGATTCATGTACAAATCATTTTGAGTCAGGTCTTTTAATTTACTTCATAAAACTATCAATAAACAATTAAATGGAGTGTAATATCAGATTATCAGTCAGTAAATTACTCCTCACATAATCATTACTGTATATGATATGGAATATACTATATACAGTATACATAGGCCTATATATATATACATGATATGGAAAAGTGTGGCCATTGCTTTGCGTACTCATGTAGTATATGCCAAAGAAGAAAGAAAATCATGGAAAACAATATGAGGGTGAGTAAACAATGAGAAAAAATATATATATATATATATATATATATTAATAATAATTCTATCCAAACATCAGGGTTAGAATGTTTGTTTGTGATCCTAGTTTATCAAATAATTCCAGTGAGGATGCCGATAAGAGCAAAACACGACAATTTGGAAAGCAATTTCCACACTAATCCATATGCATTTCTTTCTGCTCTGAGGCCCCAACAATTTCCATATGTTCAGCTCCGGATTAGCAGCACGCTTGCTTAAGTTTAGCTAGTGTTATTTTTATTTCCTTTTCACCATACCGCATCACATGTGAAGCGTATTCCCTATTCAGCTTCAAGTCAGTGCAGTCATGCAGGCGACATCAGATGGGTTGGGTATTGACAGCTCTTGAAATAGAACTGATGTGTGTGTATTTGCGCAGTGTAATATGATGCAATTCCCTTTTTGAGGGAATAAAGAAAAATAATAAAATAAAAAAAATCTGACTTCAGGCATTGTCAGAAACACATGTCTAAATCTGACTATGATCCTAACGCAAGCTCAATGATGTGTGAAGTGACATAAAAGGGTTTACCTGCACTGAAATGCTTCATGAAGCATCAATATAAATACTTAAAAAAATGACTACAAAACAAACTTTAAGGTAGGAGAATACCCACCATTAAATAAAACAGTACAAATTGCTGGCGAGATCTAAAAGCACCAGCATCTAATGGAGGGGTTTGACCTTTTTAAAGAGACTTTAGAGATAAATGAGGAAAGACGTTGTAAACTGCTCAGTGACAGACTCTGACATTTGCATTCAGAATAAACAAATACCTCTGTTTGGCTAAAAAGGCTCTTGAGATAAGTACTCTGCTGCTGAGCCTCAAGAGAACAACTGTTGAAATATCATCAATTAACATTAGATAAAATAAATAAATAAATAAATAAAATAAAATAAAAAAGTAAAACATCCCAGGCCGTTCACACTTTAAGAAGACAGATTTTCCATAACAGCGTGTTCCATATCATTACACACCATCTGTATTGCATGCGTCTTTGTGTTTTAAAGTCACAGTGAATAAATTCTAAGATGCATCCTCCTTTGATGGATGACTGGTCCCATTTCAACAATACCTAGGTTTGTTTGTTTGTTTGTTTGTTTGTAAATAAATAAATACATAAATAAATAGTGCATTTAGTGGGTTACCTTATGCCTGCCCACCCAGCCAATGCAATTGTAATTAAATAATAATAATAATAATAATTATTATTATTATTACAACATTTACTTTATGGACACTGTAAAAAATAATGTGTTATTTGTAATTCAATGTGTAATGTGTTACTTGCTGTTTATTTTTTATTAATTTTAATAAAATGCTTTTTTTTTCTCAGCTCATTCTGCTGTACAAAGAAGAAGTGCATCTAAACAGAACAAACAAACCAAGTTATGTAACAACATATATAATATAGCCTACTATACTAGTGAAACAACCTAGTTTAAGCTTCAGATGTCACACATTTGGACCTCTGGCTGAATGTCTGATGCATATGGCGCACAAAAAAGGATAACACTAAAGGATTTTCTAAGTCATCAATGGGTTTCTGGGAGACAGGTCCACCTAGAAACAAAGCCGTCATGACACCGAACTCCTTATTGGAATAAGAAATCCATTGTGTTTACAGCTGTGACAGTAAGTGCTTATCAGGATCAACTAAGCACTGGGTTTTCAAAAGTATGTGAAGTTCACAGGACCATTAATGTTGCAAACTTGCACAATGTTCTTGAATGAATTGCACGCTGGTCTCTTATTATAGGGACATTGACTTTACATTTTGATGCCCCCAAACTTGAAGCTGAACAAAACAAACTATGAGTGGTCACTTTACATGTCGGTCAGACGTTCTCTTGGGCAGCCCTTGGACAATGATAGCCGCTATGTAGTCCAGACCTTTTGCTTTCAGTCTGAAGGTCTGGCTACAGTACAGAAGACTAGAAACAACTTAACAATGGAGCCAACATCATAGTGCAGAGTACTGGAGTAAATCAACATGTAATCCCAAAGAGACTCCAAACAGAATGAGTGTGCAGAAATAAAACAAAACAAAAGAAAAACAGCATTGTGAAAACAATGTTGAAAAAGATTTAAAGCGAGTAGTTTCTTAAAATAAATGACCAAAAAGCACACATGAGCAAGAAAATTGAGAATGATGCAGCTGAAAGAACAGTCTGTTCCACACGGTCTGTAGACAGCCTCAATTTGCCTGCGTCAATACAGAGGCTTTATGAGGGTCAGTGCTTTCAGAGCAGGCCGCGCAGACAAATCCTAACACAAAATGGGAGTTGCTCAGCCACCTGACAAAAAAACAAGCCCACTCTTATTATAGAAGTAACCTGGGCTAACCTCCAAGCCTCTGTTCAATAAGTTATACCGACTGAGCTAAGAAACATAGATGTTACTTTCCTCAACTCTGAAGACATAAAAAGTTTCATATAGCATGAATCTTATATGAAGTTATTGTGTGGTGCAGTGTGATCAGCGTTGCACAAATTAACCATATTTTACCTCACACCAAATTTACATAAACAGAATCAAATGCAAAATAAATTCACTGTGAATAAATTCTTGTAGATGAAAACAAGGGTGTGAGGGATAGTTTTACAGTCTTTAGAATGACACACACAAACAGAATGTTTGTTTCCGATAAGACTTACTTCGTTTCAAAGTAGACACTTCAAGCTTTCTATAGATATAACTCTCATGTCTCTGTGTGAAGTATTTGCTGAGTTACAGTTCATTTTAATGACGTGTTTCTAGAAACAGTTCGCGGAGACGGAGAAGACAGAGATCACACCCTGTTTGTTTTCTTTATTCTTCAAAAGCACAAAGTTTATTATGAGTGTATACAAATAAAAGTAGACCCCTTACAGATTCGAATGGTGTATTGCTCTTATCTGTACGATCAAAAATGGCAGAGTAATTCAAGCTCATTTCGGCCTTATCAGGAAAAACTGCCTCAAAACACGTATACGCGTTTGTCGACCCCAGAGGGTTAAAGAACATAGATCACAATCCAAAATTTCTAAAGCTGATTTTTTTGTCTAACTGATTTTTATTTATTTATTTATTTTTTATTTACACATTTTGGCAGCTGAACAATCAGTATGTTGTCAAACAACAGTACAGCCCATTGAATGCACTTTACTTCTATCCCTCACAGTTTTCACTCCTGTCAAAAATGTTGCTTTATAATTTAACCTGACTGTGGTAAGTCCTTAAGTTTGACAAGGTGCTGTTTAGCCTCATAATGTCCAATACTGATGTTTAAATTTATGTTTTACAGTGTAAGCTTAAGTTATAAATAATAATAGTTAAATGTATTCAGTTACAGTTTTGCTTAGTCCATTACAAAAATGCACATTATAAAAATGTTACACGTAACTTGTTATAAAACATAACATTTTGGTAGTTTTATTGTTTTGTTTTGTTTTGTTTTTTGTTGTTTGTTTGTTTGTTTTTTTAGTATTTTATCTGTCTGTAATATTTTTTATTTCAGGTTAACATTACTTCATTTAAACAACTATTTTATGGTTTTAGTTTCAGTTGGAAATAATAACCCTGGTGCACACTTCAAAATCACGTACACTAGACTATCATGACTAACAGGAGTGTCACTGGTTCCCCTTTAAGAAAAAAACAAAAACAAAACATAACTCATGTATACCTAGATTATAATTTATTGTTTTCAACTATTTCATATTTTGCTGTGTTGCTGGTAATGTAAGTAAACAAGCTGCACAAACATCAGATGTGAAAAGCACATGTACTGTTGTGACCTGGATTATGTGAATATGATATTAAAGACAGTAAATACAAATTGTACTTGTCATAACAAGATCCCTTTGAATAGAATCAATATCATGAAGTGTATTGGTCCAGACTATCATATTTTATGAAGTTTCATTCTGCTCATGACCTTGTGCTTGGTCTCAAGAATATTGATGTAAAGCTACTGTAGTTCCACAGCATGACATTTTATATAGGGGAAGCTCCTCAGGGAAATAGATACAGAACACAAGGCATGCTAGCTCCCATGCACATGCATTTACATCACATTTGTTTAACCACAGAGGTCGTTTTATAAGCTGTGTGATAACTATGTAATAACATATATATTACATAATTAATACTTAGCATTACAGCTAATGTTTGCCCATGTCCCTCAGAAATTGATCATACACCATTGTTCTTTACAAATTATTGTACAACTGCACAGCTGACTTCTCAGTGTAAGAACTCAATATAACACCTTATGCAAGGCATAGCCTTAGTGTGAAAGGTCTGTGTACAGGAGGCAAGTAAACTGTATTTTTTTTTTTCTCCACTACCTTACACTCTTGGTTCTCCTGTGGAGAGGTGTAATCACATTTTCCACTAGGTTTGGGACAAGTGCACCTCAGATAAGGGCTTATCATATTCGTCCATGTTGTCATTATGTACCTATTACTTGAGGCCCATGAGCATGTCCACTTATCTGAGTTCTGCAATTTGAGAGGGACCACTGGGTTCAATGCACTCTTTCCTTGCTATGAGCTGCATTTTTGAAAGAGATGTTACTTGGCATCAGCAATGTTCCCTAGATAATAAAATAACCTAGAAATATAATGTTCTTGCTGTTGAAAGAAGGCCAGCACTGAAGTAATAAAAACAGGTTCATCCATTGCATTTAAATATTACATTTTCGGTCACACTTTATATTAGGTGGCCTTAACTACTACGCACTTACATCAAAAAATAAGTACAGTGTACTTATTGTGTTCATATTGTATTGCAAAACACTTTTGCTGCTATTGAGGTGGGATACGATAAGGTTAGGGACAGGTTTGGTGGTCTGGGTAGGTTTAAGGGTGGGTTAAGGTGTAAGGGATGGGTCAACAGTGTAATTATAAATTGAATTACAGAAATTAATTACAGATGTAATTACATATAGGTATTTTTAAAAATACAAGTACAATATAAAAACATGTATGTACTCAATAAGTGAATTGTATCAAATTATTAATTTAAATGTAAGTACATAGTAGTTAAAGCCACCTAATATAAAATTGGACCACATTTTCTAATGCAGCAGTTTTTGCAGACTATCATGCTGGACTATAAACATTCACTTTATTATGTGAATACATATACAGGTATGTCAAACAATACATATTGGAAAGCTTCATGTAGTCAATACAGTTGATTTCACTAAGGATTTACTCTACAGAATCAGATTTATAGGGTCTGCCAGAAAATAATAAAGAGGCTTAATTTTTATGTGTTGCTCAATATCGGTGACCCCTACCTGAGAAGACAAATATAAATCTCAGGGGTAGGGTAGCATGACATGAAAGGTTCTAGATAAAACAATAAATCTTAAGCATGACAAAATGAAGCCAAACTGAATTCTCGTTTAACTTGGTACATGGCTTCTTTCTGGGTTATTTGTATTGATCCGATTGCAGTAATACTTAGGATATAATAATTATATTGTGTGTTTGTACTGCAAGAGATTCATTAACCAGATTTACATCTACAGAAGGAAATACTACTGCTTCCAAGACAACAATAGAATAGTCTGGCAAGCTTAGGACTGAGGTTCTTTATAAAGAAATGTTTCTTGTCATGACACTACATAACTTGTTCTCTGTTGGAAGCCTTGCAAGAATTGTAATGTAACCAGCAGCTTTTATGTGCATGACGAGGTAATGGATATAATCACAGGATAGTTGGCTGGTTAGCATCGACAGTCAGCCCCCACTGGTTTCCAACTTCCAACGAGGGAAACATCAGTTTATCTAGACCACAATGATGGAATCTGGGGCATCTCACAAAGACAGCAGCTGTTATGAAGTCAGCAATAACCCATATTAAATTAGACCAAATTTAGGGTGAACAGAGGGTGTATATCATAACCATACCCTGACCCAAGAGATGATCCTGAAAGTTGCCTTGTCCTTGATATCCTGTTTCAAAACATTACATATCTTGAGGCTCAGGTTAGTCGAGACCACAATCAAGGAAATTATTTCTTTATATATATTTATATATAAATTATATTAGTGCTGTCAATCGATTAAAAAATTTAATCGTGTTAATCACAGTCGTGGACTGTGATTAATCATGATTAATTGCAAATTTAAAATACTAGGATTTACCTGTAAATGTGTTGAAATAAAGAAATGCATGACAAACTAGTTTAAGGAAACAGAACCTTTCACACTTCCACCAGGTATGAGACATAATCCTTATTCTTTTATCTTTATTCTTTAGTTTTTATTCAGCCATTATCAGCCTTTAAACTGGCAATAAAACGTTTACCAAGCCACATCGCTTCAATCCCAGTATACATTTACCCAACTATTATCAAAAGTGTTTCTAAATAAATACAACAAAACATTTCTTGCGACCTTACGTGAAGTATTATGACAAAATGCATTATGAAGAAGAATTGGACCTGTTCTGCAGGTGCATTAGAGCTAATATTAGCATCATGCTTCATAAGACAATTTATGAGATTAATAGTACACCTTTACTCAGACCTCAATTCAAACCACCATCGAGTGTTTGTAATAACTTCCTTTTGCGATCACATGTGGAATTTGGTCATTTAATGTTGTTAAAATATGCTGTTTATAGCCTTTTATATCGCTGCACAAATTAGCATTTCAGATGTACACATTAATCTAAAAAAATCACATACAGACCATATCCTATCGTAATCATGTGTTTATTATCTTATATAATATATAGTGGCTGTTGTCATGTTTTTCTGCTGTGTAAAAGCCATGTATGCTCTGGCTGAAACTCACGTTGTTTCTAATGTTACCGCCTCTCCGTTCTTAAGTTGCCAGGTATACATTCCAAGTATAATACACATTAGTAAAAGGATCTTTTTAATTTTTATTTGTCTATATACACTTTGGGCGGCCGCGGTACATTAAAAAAGTAGCCCAAAACGTCTCTGTAATTTTTCCCGCGACTGTATTTTCAAAACAGCCCACTTGTGCCGTTACCCTGACAACACTGGTGCACTGTACCCTCATCACACAATGATAGATAACCTTCCGCGCTGTGATGACGGGAAGAAGTTGGGGTCAAACCTTATCAAGCGATTAATTTGCATTAAAAAAATATTAACGCGTTACAATTTTTTGATTAATCACATGTGTTAACGCGTTATCGTTGACACACCTAAATTATATAAATTGAATGGTTTTGTTTTAAATGATCAGATCTCAAAATGATGCTGGTGTTGCAGGATTAGGCCTATTTTGCATATCATCTAAATAGGGCATGAGTGGCCCATATTCAATTTAGTGCCCATGTTAACAGATTACAGCAGGGCTCCTCAAATCTTTCCCTGGAGGGCCAATCTGCTGCAGAGTTTAGCTCCAACCCTGATCAAACTCACCCATACCTGTGATTTTCTAATGATCTTGAAGACACTGATTAGCATGCTCAGGTGTGTTTGATTAGGGTTAGAGCTAAATTCTGCAGGAAAGTGGATCTCGTGGACCAGATTTGAGGATCCCTGGATTAACAGCCTTCACACTGAGAGCGTGACCTGCAAGGTGCTGCATCCAAGACACAGCAGTGAACGATTAGTTAAAGCATGAAAAAAGACATGAAAGCAAATCTAAAACATCTGCCCATTAAAGAAAATTCATACCATTAAACCACTCTATGGACAGTGGGTGCTGTATGTGCCCTTTAAAGTATGTAAGTATATCTATGTCTGAGGTCTTAGCAATGGGGTAATCTTTTGTTGAAGCACATGTAATTATATTTCATGTTTGTTTGCTGAAATAAATCAACTAGCATTGGGTTGTGAATTCAGTGTGTGCCCCCTGGCAATAAACACAAAAACAACCATTAAAGAAAAGCCAGTAAGATGGGCTTTTGCTTTCACAGCATGCAACATTAAGTTGACATTTAAGAAGAGAGCGTTTTTGCAGAATATCCTCACAATACCTTTCAATTTATTTCCACTCGCAACCCATCCCACTTTCCCTCCTCCAGTTCTGTGCAAACTATTTAAAGCCTGAAAAATGACATGCAGTGTGAATAAGCTCAACCCAGTGTGTTGACGGGAAGATGTTCAGTGTTTTTTATTATTATTTTTTTTTTCTAAGCTCCTGATATTCAGCACTTTAATGCTTTTTCCTCAGTCTTCTTCTGAACCTCAACTTACCCATCATTCAGACTGGGAAGCATAACACATGGAATTTAAAGCCCAACACTTCATCCCTTTTTCCTGTGGAGGTTTGAGAAAAGCTCCTCTCTGGGACTTATAAGTAGCTCATCTCATCACTCTAAGCATATTTGTAATACATCGTATAATCTCGCTTAACTTTCTGATAGCTTGTCTCGGTGGATTACAAGCAGCCAGCTGTCACTTCTTCTTGCCTGATGCTGTCTCCCCTTTACAGTGATATGTAACTTTGATTTTTTATTTATTTTATTTATTTTTATTTTTTTATTTTTTTATGGACTCCACCCTAAGCATACTGGAAAGCATACCTGTTGGAATAGAAATACTGGGATGTATCTTATTGTTGGCTTCTTGCTCCCTGAGGTTCCCTTGAGCAAGTCGCATGAATAATGGTTTTGGGAAGCGTATGCAGACTGGCTGTAAACATTAATGAAAGATGCTTTCATTCCAGACTTGTGATGATTGCACTTACTTCTCATGCACTTATACCATATCTGTGGCAATCTCAAAATTATTATTATTATTATTATTATTAATTATTATTATTTTTTTTTCTGTATTCAGATAAAATTCAGAAATGGGCTTATGCCGAAAGTTCATCAAATTACATGAAAAGTCCATTTTAAATGTGATTATGTTCCCTTGATAGTTTTCAATTAACTTTTTTTTTTTTTTTTCTTATAATTATAATTCTAAAATGTATTTAAATATATTTTAACTGATATTTAGGCCTGGTTTCACAGTTTTATTTTTGTTTTGTTTTAGGTTAAGCCAGGATTAGGCAATAGTTCAATTAGGACATTAAAGTACTTTTCACAAACATGCCTTTGAAAAAAAAAAAAAAACAATACAAAACAATAGACAAAACAAAGGCACTGACATATTTTAAGATCAGTTAGTGCAGGTTTCTTTAAATTGAAGCAGCTCTGATTTACATATTAGTCTGGGATTAAGCCTAAGCCTTGTTTGTGAAACAGGGGGTAAGTGTAATAAAGTGTAATAAATAAAACTAAGTGTAATAAATTAAGTGTTAAATAAAAGCTCTGATTTCTGAAACAGCAAGGCCGTCATTTGTGATCAAATGTACTGTGATACACTCATTAGTGTATCATAGGGCTGGGCGATGATGAACATTACAAATTCTTGCCACTCTTGCAACTGACAAAACCACATTTATTGCTTGTGTTTTGTGCTGTTAATTACCAGAATTTGAAATCTGTGACTTTGTTTCATATCGAAAGTAGCAAAGCTGACTGAGATTATTGGATGGCAGGTGCGCTACAAATATTTAGTGAAGTTCACATATCAACAGAAAACAGTGTATCTTCAGATTTAAGAATCCATTCCAGTATCAATTTATAATGATACAGCAAAATTGTTAATCCAGCAGTAATGTACACACACATAACAGATATGTTTACCATATCCACTTTGTGTGCACAACAGACACTGACACAGTCAAAAAATGCCATCGGAGAAATGTAAATCACATTAAAAATATAGCCTGTTTTTATTGTTTATCGCTCAGTCTTAGTACAAAGTTAAGAACATTTAAATAGACATATCAAACAATAGAAAATATGTATGTGTCAGTATTTTAGTTTATATTACTTTACTCTAATTTCTGAGAGACATACAGAAACAGATACACTTATTATTGCATT
The DNA here is from genome assembly GCF_012432095.1 of Onychostoma macrolepis. Taxonomy (NCBI): domain Eukaryota; kingdom Metazoa; phylum Chordata; class Actinopteri; order Cypriniformes; family Cyprinidae; genus Onychostoma; species Onychostoma macrolepis. The sequence continues at coordinate 25,490,461 of NC_081171.1, forward strand.
ATGATTTTAGAGGTTTATGTATAATATTGCACTATCCATGGCTCACCTGTTATCCAGCAAACACGGAAGTGACAGAATATTTTTTCCTGTTATTCAGAAGAATTTGTTATTCATTATTCATTCTAAAGCCATTATCTGTGTCTTTCTGAATAAGGTATTCGGCACATCCTTAGTAACATAGGTTAATATTAGTTTTAGGGGTAGGTTCAGGGTTATTACCTAGTTATTACCCAGTTATTGTAATTATTACAATAAGTACATGGTACTGTATATACACGTAGAACCTTTGTGATTATAGACTGCAGGGCCTATCGTACGTCTTGTGAGCAGAAATCGCTTGCAAAACTCTCATTTATGGTTGCTTGCACATGTGTGAGGTTTCCATACATCTGCATATTGCCATAGTCCTTTTGGGAGGATTTTACGTATGTGGCCTGAGCCATCAGATACATTCACATTGGCCAGATACAGTTACTCTTGGCCAGGCTGTATTTTGTACTCAAACCACATCCTCATTGATATCTGACTTAAATGTATCTCCACAGGCATTTACACTAGGTATTTTCATGCTCATGTAGCTGCCTAATCAGCAAAAAAGTGACCAAGTCTCAAATATGTCCAAGATTTGTTCAACCAATTGCTGCAAACAAAGCCTAAACAAAATCTGATATGATGCCTGTATAAATCATCTTGTTTTATACAAACACTTGATGTTGTCATCTATGCCCTACAAAAAAAATGGATCCTGCTCTTTAAGTGACACTTGAAAATGCAAATGTCCTGAAGATACAAGATGTTGCAGATTGAGTATGTTTGTGTGGGAGTTTGTATGCAAGTGCACTCGCCTGTTTACGTGTGTATATGAGAGCGAACGAGTCAAAGATCGAGGCGGAGAAAGAGCGAGAGAGACTTACTGTGCAGTCTTAACAGTGGCATGTTTGTTCTTCTTTCAGTATGTGTGATGCCTTGAGACATCAGTGAGCTCACAGCTGCAATGCTTTGGACACCGGCGAATGAAATGTCAGACACCCGGGGACAAGACACAGATCTCAGCCTTAGCATATCAGAATATCAACACAGCCCTCCAGCTAGATAAAGAAATGAACTGCTAAGAAATGCGTGTTTTCCCAAGATTCTAGTGAGATGGTCTCCCTTTTCATGCATAGCAATGTCCTCTGTGTTGAGAGAGATGGATGACTTTAGTTCATAGTAGCGCTCTCGGTTCCGGTCCCATTACGTGGCTCTCATCATCCTTGTCCAGCTCAATTTCATACTGATTGTTTGGGGTCACATATCAACCGGATCATTCACTGTTTGTGTCTCTCGCTCTCTCAGTTTGGTATACAATCTAAACAAAACACATCATTTCTAATTAGGGTTGACATTATCAACAAATTATTGTCAATTACAATTACTGTACATTCTCACAGTGTAAGAAAACAAAAGACAAAATGGCAATATCTTTTCAAGGTTATATAAAACAGCTCAGATTATTGCTAACCAGGCTCTTTAGAAATACATGCCTCTAACTATGTTTATGCAAAATTTGAATTATGATTATGACAATGTGTACAAAACAGTACCGAATTGCTCAAAACTTGGAAAATATCTATGGACCTGTCTGTGTTGTGTTTTGCTCCCCATGTGTTCCGTGTGACCCGGTTTCTGTCTCCCTTTGATTATTTATTTGATTCCAGTGTGTCCTTTCGTCCCTCGCTATCCTGTCTTTAAAAGCCCCAGTCCTTTCAATTAGGTTTTGTTGGTTCTTGAATGTCTTCCTTGTGCTCTATGTTTCCCCGTTGGATTATTAAAGACACTCGTTTTGTGAATTCCTCATCTCCTCATTCCTGGCTTCCTTGACTCCTTGAATCGTGACACACACGATACGAAACTGCATTTGAGAAGTAAAGCGCTCTGGTACAAATCTTGTAAAACTATGGTTTGATGAAACGGCTCAAACTCGCATATAAGGAAGTTAAGGGGTTAAAGTAGCATGACTGTATTTGTGAATTCATTTTTATATCACTTTTGCATTTGTTAACAATACTGAGTAGGTTTAGGATTGGGTTTGGTGAAGGGGGTATGTTATTTTCCAACACAATAGAGCACTAACCTTCTAGTGACGCTACTCAGACATTCAAATTTATTTTTATTTTTTTCTGAGATTTACTCTAATGTTCAACCGATTTGAAGCCCAACTTTCTCTATCTCTTTCAATGATATAGCAAACCAGTTCGGAAAAGCTGCAGCAGAGAACAGCTCTACTCAAAGGGACCTGTGACCAGAATACCAGATTTAACCGTTTAATTAATAAATTCAATGCACCAAGTCAAATTCTGCCACAGCTCTGCTGCCCGCCATTGAGTAACCTATTCACGCCTCAGTCTATGTGACCGTACTAACACTATTATCCCATGCCATGGAGGATATTTAATTATCAGTGTGAATTTTTATGAGAAGGACTATTTTCTTTGCTTGAAGTAGGCAAGAGACTCACACATGAGAGGCAGAATAAGAGCTTGTCAGGTCTCCAAACAACTCTGGCCTCGAATCAGAAAATGTCTGTTCCCAACAAGTTATAACAACCATTATTTACACCAGCTTTTGCCTCAGTAAATGGAGGGTGCCTTTTTCTTGTGTTGTCCAAATAAAAGCTGCAATTTAGAGGAAGGAGAATTTTAAAAGGAAAAACTATACAGTTCAATCACTGGTTTAACAAAACCTCCTTTTGAAACTGTACGCTGATGCCTTTTATAAGGTTGTGCTTTTTAGATGAAGCCTGGGGCTATATTTGAAATCAAGCAGCATAGCAAATAATCCTATGAGTCCTGCACATTACACATCACATCTTTATCTAAGATGATTAAGACGTCAGAGTTCTGACAGGAAATTAATGTGACAATATGCATTTGTATATTCATAAGTGCAACTCAATATGCAGGGTATGAAGCCGAATTAGACAAAGACAAATTTGTAAACCTGAGGCAGATCTTATGCCTAAAGTTGATAGAAAGTCAGGAAATTCACCACAGACATCTTATAGCTCACTGGAGGCCATGAAAAGAGGCACTAGCATAAAACTGATGGATGTCTCTGCCCACACCGGGGTGTTCAGAAAATTGATAGAACAGAGGAAAGACGCTCAAGATTTCTATCATGAAGTACTTTGTAGTAATAAACTATGGTGTGAATGAAATATTAGCATGTTATGGAGACAGCCTGCCAAATTTCACCACTTTGCATAATGTAATACTGAATAATTTTCTCTTCATTTGTATGATAGGCAAGCTATATTTGAACCTTTGCCCCCATATGAGAACCACTATCCAGCATATCTGGAGCTTACTGTAGGACCATGGCTCCAGCACTACATTAACTATAACCTATACATACGAACTGCTGCAGTTTCCAGTTGAAGAGATTTACAGGGCCAGTGTTTTGATTAATAAAGTCTAATTTTCACAATTTCTTGCACAATATTATGACATGGCTTCAAAATTATTTTAACAGGCTGCGAGATTTAAAAACTGATATTTTGAATGTTAGCATCACATATAAAGGTTCATATGCATGAGTTTTCCAACACGTGATACAATAAAGTTCTCCTGTATGAATCCCATGAAACTACAATTCGACAAATAAGCTCAAACCCACATAGAAGGATGCATGGTTGCATCATGTGAATGTGTTTCACTTTCTTTCATTAACACTATCGGGTAGGTTTAGGGTTGTATTCGGTGTTATTTTCCAACACAATAGAGCATTAACCTTGATATTTGAAATCTGAACCTGAAGCTACACAATAAAATGGTGTACCAGTTTGGCCACGGACATGCAATTTAGTGCCACTCTCTGGACATTTCACATTTCAATGCTGCAAAATGTGCAATAAGGTACATAATATATGTGTTGCTGAAACTTTGCAACAAGTAGGGCTGACACCGAATAGTCGACGATTTGATGCTTCGATAGGAGGAGCCTGATTTGACTACCAATCTCAGAGTCGAATATTCGCGGGGTGTTAGGATCATGCCATTTTAACTATGCGGGGGTGCTCAATGTCTGATTTCACATAGAACTACCGGTTTTCTACCAATAAGTTAATATACAGCCTATTAAGATAAAGCTGTAAATAAGAATCTGAAAATAAAGAAGCTTTAAATTAATATTTTAACGTGCGTGAATCAATCCAACCACCCTTATAGATTTAAGTTTCACGTTCTATAATCCCTGACCGACAGAGGAGCATCTTGGCGGCAGGGATTTAAATCTTTAACAATACTCAAATTGACACAGGCAGAGTGAAAGACTGGATTTTTTCGATCAGGTAGGGTTCAAGTGATTTCAAAAGATTTCAGCCAGTTTATATATCGTGTATATATTATTTATCTCCTATGCATCTGGTTGAGTTGCGCTGCAGTAAAGCGCTTCATCGTACTACTACAATGATTAAGCTTTCTCTTTCTCTTCAGCACTCAGCGCGAGCAGGACAACACAACAATGCAGAAATTTAACGACAGGGACTGTCATAATAACCAGACGTGCCCCCTCAGATTTTTGAGCCAAGTGGATTTTGAATGCATATTCCAAAAGATAAAAAATAGCCGATTAATATTTTCTATATTTAATACAATCATACCGGCGTGATTAGAACATTCACTGCGTCATATCATCAGCTGCTAAATTCAAATCGTTCGCTGGCGCTGAGCCAGAGACAGACGTGTTTGTACAGCACTGTGCATTATAACCAATCACACATGATTCTGTTGAGCTTATGAATGCAATAACCAGTCAGAGGTGTTCAGATGAGGCAAATTCTCTCATCAGAAACAACAAAGTGCAAATTTGTGTACGAATATGTAAGTAAGATATTCATTTCATAGTGTAAACAGCTTCAGTGATTTTAATGGGAGTTTTTGAGAGTGCTTGAACTCTAGACTGTCAGTGAAACTGTTCTTGATAATGTAAATGTTCTTTGCTCTCTTTCTGTACAATGAAAGTGTTATGATTAGTAGCCTAACTTGCAATGTTTTTATTCACATTAACTTTCAATGTTAAATTCACATTAAATATAAAGTCAGTCGTATTAAAATATGTTATGGCATGACATCCATATCTGTTAATTAAGTAAACAGACAGGTTTTTATGCAATAGATTACATTATTACTTTGACCATCGCCCACTAGATCAACTAACATAATCTATAAAGGTGAGAATCAAGATATTTCATGATATAGTTAATGCGTTTGGGAATGTTTCAAATGAGGAAAAAAAAAAAAAACATGATTGCTATTGTGGCTGTTGTGTGTCACATGACGAACCCCCACCTCCCCCAATCGTGCCCCTTCAAAAATAATGAGTGCATGACGCCCCTGTATATAACATTATAATGAGAACACTATAATAATAAAACGCTGTGAATTTTTTTTGAGTTTAGTTGCCATGTTTCTGCACATTGTTGCATGAAGAAGGCGTCTACAAAAGGAGTTCATTGACTTGGTCGGTGTCGTGTCATAGCTGTGTGGGCGGAGTCAGCGTGGGGGAAAACAAATGTTTCCCCCTCATTGGAAAAGCATGGTGTTGACCCAGAATGGTGTACATAAAATAATTTCTGCTGCTCGATAGAGCACGATACGTCGAAAAACTGAGCCGTATTGGGTCGGGTACAGTATCTGTGACTGGACAAACGACCCAACGGAATGGCCAGAGGTGTCGTTTCCCGACACTTTTTGTTACCTGATCTAAGCAAGAGACAGCTTACTACAAGCCTATACGTGACTGCTTGTGAAAGTAAACATTAGTCATTTTGTTTTGCTTAATCTTAATAAAGTGATAAAGACTAGAGTAAAAGCCTGTCATACTTTTTTATTTATATATTAAAAATAATTTTAACAAAACATAGGTAACATTAAAGGTCTACTGAAGCGCCTTGAAATGCACAGCATTATGTGGTGTGTGCTAAACGTATAGCCTAATCATTTTCACAAATACATGCCGTAAAAATAAAAAGATATAAAATAACATGAAAATATCCCTTACGAAAATTAACCGTGGTTACAACCAAAAAAAACAACAAAAAAAACATGGTTATTATAGGTAAACTATGGTTAAAAACAAATCGCAGACACGTTCATGTACGTTCGGGGCATTCTGTGCAGATAGCCCATAAGCCGTAATATTAACGTTATGTTATATAAATAACGAAGCGTATAATATATGAGATAAATTATGAGTTAAATCTAATTGATTAAAAACCAGCTGCTAACAGATGCTTCATTCTACTGGTTATCTTCAGCGTGCGCATCTCAAAACAGAAATGCAGAACATGAATAACTACTGTCATATAAAGTTACATAACGTTATAATGAGAGCACTATTGTAAAAAAAAAAAAAAAGAAGTGAATTCTTAGGGTTTCGCTGAAGTTTAATGTTAACTATCTTTTAATCAAAACATATAACATTATTTACCCCGTTTGTATCTGTGAGGCGTCCGTTACACATGTTCCCTGTGTGTTAACGTAATTATGACTGTCCAATGTCTGACTTGACTCTTGGTAATGTATTTTGCCCCGCCCCCAAAACATATGATTCGACTATCAGTCGACTATCGGCAAGATTTGAAAATTCAATTTAACTATGAAAATCCTTAATCGGGGACACCCTTAGCAACCAGCACAAATTTTCCTGGGTTGCCAAAAAACACACACACACACAAGTTTGTTTGTACAAACTGTATGTGCTATTGACCTACACCTAACCCTACCCCTTACAGGAAACGCGCACACACACACACACATTGTCACTTAAACTTGAATTACAAACTCAAAATAACCATTTTTATTTCCATGATAAAACCTCGGTGCCACTCATAAGCAAAGGAATTATGTAGTGCATGCTGCACAGCATTCAGCCGGCAATAACCAAGTCTTCCATTTTTAAACACGATCCATATCTTTATCCTATACATGAGTGAAAACCCTTCAGCTCTACCTTAAAATGTCCTCCAATACCTGTTAGCAGCATCAGTCAACATGACTTTGACTTATATCAACGAAAATATTCAGCCATTAAGAGTTCAAGGCCTGTTCATCCATGCCAACAAACTCTGAGCATAAGCCTATCAGTTCCTCTGCCAGCACTATTTAGTCTGACATCTCAATCTAGTCGATATGCCATGCCTCAAATTCTGCTGTTATCTTTGCTCAGAACATCCCGCAATCACAGCATCCCACAATCAATTTCCTCAGGGGTGCTATGGTCTTCTCTATCCATCACCTGCAATACCTTATCAGTAATGCAAGCAAAATAAAGCTAACATTGACTAACTCAATGCCATGCTGGTTTTGTTTCCTCCACCTTGGGGAAACAATATGTCTCGTGGGTAAGTTATTTAAAAGGTAATTCATCCTGGTTTTCAAACAAGAGGAGCTTGTGGGACAAGGCCTATGCCAACTACCAAATTTAGTAAGAAAAAACCTGGTCAGATCTGCTGACATGAGCCATAATACTGATTTCAAATAATTCATATTATCCATTGACAGCACAGCCAGTGGTGTAACTTCTAGCAACAATCCAATCAGTGAAGGGCTCTTTTAAAGGGAATGAAAAACGGCTAAACTGCCTTAGTTGGCATGTTCTTATGTTTAACTGAAAAATGACTTTGGCAGAAATTTTTCCTTGCCCTGGAATTTTGCTGTGCAAAGCTTTTTCGTAGTCCAGACACTGTATTATGTTGGGCAGGCTTTTGATGGAACAGATCTCTGATACTTTATCATCTGCCCAATAATTGCATTCATAATTACATTTAGGACAGTTATTATCCTGAAAGAGCTGATCCTGGGATGATGGCCTAAAGCAGCAGTTTTGAAAGTGTGAGGTGTCAGAGTATAAAGTATCTGTGAAAAACAATTGACCAAGTAAAATCATACATACATACACACACATACAGTACATACATAAATAAAGTGACTTGCACATTACAAAAAGGCTGATGTGATCAGCTTATTAGGTCATAATTCTGCCTTTGTGAATGTGTTTTATTTATAGAGAAAACTGGTAGGTTTTACAAGAACGGTGCAAACCACATTCTTTTGCAAATACAGTAGCTATAAGTTTAATTTCATCTTGTCATGAACAACCCCCAAGAACACCTCAATGCCCACCTTTAAAATATTTCTTCCAATGTTCTCTTAACGCCCTCATTAAGAAGCTCTGTATTAGATTAAATTTCTGCCATTCTGGATAGAACATTTTATATCTATGTTTTTAAGTTTTGTCAGAGAAGAAGCCCGCTGTCTCAGCCTTTAAAAAAACCCATGGGGGAAAATATAGTAATGAATGCTAAGACAAACTAAAGGGCTTTTATACCCTCTATGTTTTCAGAGGAATCAATAATACTAGCAATATTCGGTGTTCAAAACAGTCTTAGAACTGCTGTTCTGTGTTATTCCTTTGAAGTGTAGATGTGGGTTGTTAACGCAAGATCAGGTGTGCTGACCTGCTACTGAGTCCAGGGTCTCTGCTTTCACACTTTGCCAAACATTATTACCATATTCCTTTTTTCAAGTGGTGACCACTAAGTAGGCGAGAAGGCAGCCAGCACTGAAAGGAAGAAGGAAGACTATTCACTAACACCTACTTTGAAAGAAGCTGTCTTCACTTATAGCGCAGTGGAAAAATAGAAGCATTGTATCATGCTGTAAAGCTACTTACTTTTACCCAATTTGTGCTGCAAATCTACGTGCCTTAAGCCCTCTCTGTGTCTAAAAGCCTCATATAAAGAGGCTCTAAGTAAGGATAAGCTAATGAACATCTGTTACCTTAATTCAGAACGGTAAGACAAGAACCACAGTGAATCTGTAAAGTCAAGCCTGTTGTACATGAAACTATCCTATGCTACCATCCATGCTCATGGTCTCTCATTTCTATTTTTTTTGAGCCAGTCACCACAGGAATGACATCTTAACTGGCTAAAGTTTGATTGGTTGATGGCTCCACGTGAATGTGCACAGCCCTTACTGACTATTCTGAAATATTATGTCAAAGACAGCAGACATGGAAGTCATTTCACGGTTTTAAGAGCCCTCCAGGAAAATCTGTCACAGGCAAAACATAATATAAGGAAATAGAGGTGATTTTTACAGTGCTTACAAAAATGTTGATAACTACTCGTAAATGGCTGTGCATGGATAAATATCAGAACATCAGAAATCTGCCTGCTGCCATATAAATCCATTTAGATTAGCTTCATTACAATTTAATATACAATTAAACCTAGTTACCGAACACAAACATATTTAAATATAACAGTTCTGTTCCAAGTAAACTGCTTATAGAAGGTGCATGTTAAGGCATAATGGTAAGCTTAATTATGCTGCCTCCAAAGATACCTCAACTTTATTTGGCCAACTTCTAAGACACAGTTGCTATTCTGCCAAGATCAAATTCATTAACATTGTCATGTGCATTACCATGCAAATCACTCTGAGAGTTGTCATGACAGAAATGCATTTATATAGCGTGTTTCACATTAAATGTTTTTTCAAAGCAGCTTTATGTGAAAACATGATACTGTTAATGTTTAATGACTTAAGTGTTATTACACACTTCTGAAGAAATTACTAATTATTTGGATCAGTATTCTAAAGTGAAGATCACAATAACCCACTAGTAATGATTTAAGTGTTACCAAATCTAGCAAAATGAATTACCAACCAGAACCTTACAAAAACCTCAAAAGTTTACAATTATTTCAGTTATTACTAGGGAGTTATCATGATCTTCACTTTAGAATACTGATCCAAATAATTAGCAGTTCCTTCTGAAAAATTTGGTAATACTTGAGTCATTACTAGTGGGTTACCATGGCCTTCAATTAGACTTAATTACACCTTATGCATTATTAATATTAATTATGAACCTGTATACAGTACTTCTTAGTAGTTCTTGGGGAGGTATGAAAAAAATAGTAGTTACTTATTAGCTAATAGTGAACTACCACATTTGACTAAGCACTATTACATACTAATTAATTAATCAGAGTTTCTTGTTAGATAGTAGTTACTAGAGAACTTGTGTTGCTTATATTACCAAAGTCATATAAGCAATAAAAGTTATATAGCAGGCTATGACTGTTTACAAAGCATTATATATATATATATATATATATAAGGATATCTGTGTAAAGTAGCTAGCCAATTTTTATTTTTATTTTTTTTTTGCTTTGCTTTCTTTAATAATCAGACTTTGGCACAAACATATGCCATACTATAACAAACCTGAATCTAAACTCAGTGTTAGGGTAACTTCAATGTATTTTATACTTTTGATTCCTTAAAACTTGTGTCCATGTTCTGATAAAAAGACACAGCCGAGTTCTCTAACGAAGGTTAGACTGACAGATCTCTGCTCTGCCAAAGCCTTTTATATTTTTTTATTCTAAACAAATCTTGACACATCCATCTGTCTATGCAGCTTACTAACAATGGCAGTGTAGAACGTCTCAACGCCTGTCATGAGTGAGTGACCGCATTGCGAATCAAAGTGACGTTGTTATACAACATAATAAGGCTAGCAGTGGTTACCAGAGATGCCAAGCATAAAACAAGTCTGAGGCGCTTCTCGATATCACAATGATTACATTTGACTTTGAGATTTCAGGATTTCTGATTTACCAATCCACTGAGAATGGCAAATTTATTTTCATGCTTGCATTGTAGCGCTCTCTTGTCAATCCAAACTACGATATGGAATGAATCATAGATTTGTTTCTGCCATGTGCATCTTCTCACTGGTGTTAAGTGAAATAGAGTCCACTTGCATATGTAAAACAATTTACAAACAGCACATTGCCATCATAAACATGGAGGAACACTTGTTGTCTATAAAAAAGTTATTTTGGCTTCCAATACAATTTTACATATTGTTAGCCATGCAAGAAATAAGAAAGGGAATATGTACAGTAGGTCTTGTATATAAATATATTTTTGCAATAAAGACAGAAATGATTTCATCCAGTGCAGCAAGTTGACTTATTTTATTTGATATACCACATCCGCACACAAGCTTTTAATCTACAAGCTAAAACCTAGCAATACCATAGCTGAGCAGGCAGGGAGGGTTGTAACAAAGATTTCGGTAACACTTTAGAATAGGGAACACTTATTCACTTTTCCCTCAATAAATTCCTAATTTGCTGCTTATTAATAGTTAGTAAGGTAGTTGTTACGTTTAGGTATTGGGTAGGATTAGGGATGTAAAATAAGGTCATGTAGGATAAGGCATTAAAATGTGCTTAATTGGTACTAATAAATGGCTAATATTCTAGTAATATGCATGCTAATAAGCAACTAGTTAAGAGACCTTAAAATAAAGTGTTACCAAGATTTCATAAGATGTATGGACAATGTATAAGCTTATATTTTCCACAAAAAATAAAAATAATAAATAAATAATAAAAAGCACACACACACACACACACACACACACACGGGTATTCCTGTTATTATGAGGACATTACATATAGGCATAATGGTTTTTATACCCCTAAACCCTCACAGAAAACACTCTGCTATTTTAGATTTTTAAAACACTTCATTCTGTATTATTTATAATCTTGTTTCTCGACGGGGACCAATAATGTTCCCACAAGGTCACAATTTATTGGTATTACTATACTTGTGGGGACATTTGGTCCTCATAATGAAGGGAATACCAGGTACACACACACACACACACACTGACTGTCCATTATGTTTTGATTAAGAATATGCTAATGTCAGCACAGCTGTGATTACCAGCAGTACTTGGTCTGCATCCTGCTGATGATATTCAGTGTCACAGCACAATTGCGAGTGTAGTTTTGTTTCTATACAACAGTTCTATGAATAAGCTGAATAACCTAAATCTGAAACAAGCGTAGCGATACATACAAATAGTGACATTCCCATGGCTGGTATAATTTATACCAGCACTTTTAGAAAGCCACTCAAACAATCAAATTAGATAAAATGTATATATATTATCTATATATCGGATATATTTATTTATTTGTTTAGAATTACATTATTTCTGCATTATTTTGTGGAGGAAAAAAAAAGAGAAACATTGGACCGGGGTGGTGATAGGGCATAAACAATATAGGTTTATTGTAAAGACAAGCCTCAACCTACATTTTATACATGGTTCTTTGCACATACTATGTTATGACTTTAAAACATTTTGAACATGGGTGAGGCTCATGAAACATGACTCTTGATACAAGAACTCAAAGATTTGTAGAATCAAGCTACAACTTCAAAAAAACTATTGTTAGGTTTAGGGTAGGGTTTAGTGAAGGTTGTATGTTATTTTCAAATGAGAATGAACTTTTAGCATCATTCACTGGACATTTAATTTCCAAACTGCAATGGTATGCACAACAACACAGTTAATAAAACGTGGTCAGATTCATGTTCATCTGTTTTGAATAAAATGGAACATGCTTTTAACCACACTCACTGAAAATTTCGCTTTGAAAATGTGGCAAAGTGTGCAAGAAGCAATTTTATATCATTTTGCTGAAATGTTGCCACAGGCACATTTTTTCCAGTGAGCATAACATTTATTTCCATTACCACAATAATTTTAAACACAAAAAATTAAAACAACCATGTTTTTATAAGTGTTAAATTCCTCTGGAGTCAAATAGTTGGAAAAATGCTGTTTTCACTTGATACGTAAATGTACAAGCAGATTTATATACAATTATAATTTGTAACAGATTATTAAGACACAATCTTATGATTTAACATGTTTTATGCAATTTTGCAATTGTCACTAAATCTTTCGAGCGTCCACTCTGTGTGGACAAAAACCAGAGTAAAGATACAGAATTACAAATTTAATCTGATAATGCAAACACACCCCTCCAAACTCACAAAGGAGCATACAGGTAATCCTACTATATGGACTTAAATCAAATGGACAGTATGTATGACATTGTTAGTGCAAATGAACTGACAGAGGACATGAGGATGCAGCATACAACAAGCCAGTATGCGACCAGGAGAGATTTGATGGAGAGCTTTCAGGGTGAGGCACAATGAACCCCTTTGAATTGAAATAGCTGAAGTCTTCAAAGAAACTACTTTCCAGCAGTCACCTTATGGTGCAGCGTCTGATCTCAAAGACAAAGCTTGGTTGCTGTATGTCTTTAGGACACATCAAAGTACAGGCCTTATAGAAGGTGTATGTCTATTTTCAAACTTAAATTAACATGCTGACAAAGAGGGGAACATTGTGAAAAGGAATTACTGAGATTCAGGTTAATTGAGAGGCACTGTCCAGCTGGTAATTTGCTTTTAAGCATGGAAATCAAGGAAAATGTGCTGAACAGTAACTATGTGGGGTTTTGCCCTGGATGTGCATAACATGCTTTTATCTTTCACTAGCAACTAAACTGATGGGGGTGTAAGGAAAAGAACTGTTGTAAAAACAAAACAAAACAAAAAAAAACCTTAATATAATAAAATATAACTATGAGTACAGTATATGCTGCTAACAAAACATTGTGTTAACATCACAGTACACAACTACTTTTGACTTTTGAAGGCTTGTCAATGGAGAAGTACACTTTTTGCCTGTGTAATGGGGCACTGAAAAAAGGTGAAATGTGTTATTCATGTAAAATGCATTTTTATATTGGTCTATGGCTAATTTGTGTGTGTGTGTGTGTGTGCGCACATTTTTGTGACAAATGAGAACATAAATTTGCATAATGACAAGGTTATGACATAGGTATTACAAGGAGAAGATGACTTTTCAGGACATTACCCCATGTCCCCACTTTTCAAAATGCTTATAAATCACACAGAATTGAGTGTATTGAAAATCTGAAATAGAACAAAGTTTCCAGTAAGGGATAGGTTTAGGTGTAGGTTTGGTGTAGGACAATAGCACATACAGTTTGTACAGTATAAAAACCATTATGCCTATGGGATGTCCCCACTTTTCACAAAAACACATTTGTGTGTGTGTGTGTGTGTTTATCAAAATTAAATGGAATTAAAGGTTGAACCAAGCCATTAAGATCATTTGAGAAAAAAAATACAAAATTAATTTAATAAATAAAATGTGGCCTTAAAGTGGAAATGAAGCAGAAAATAACTTCCATTTTAATAAAAAAAAAATAATAAAAAAAAAAAAATATATATATATATATATATATAAATATATATAACATGATTAATGTTTTGTTATAGCTTTTGGAGCAAGGGCACCGCCATCTTGCAGTACCACAGCATGTGACGTCACGGGGTTGGTTCGCTCCGATGGCCAGTATAGTAATATAAGTATAGTATAGTAACATTTATAGTAACAGTATAGTAACATTTCTTTACATTTTGAACACGCTTGTTTTGAAATGGAGGAAGATGACCTTGAAAGCACTGTTGAGTCCATAATAAGTGCAATTGCCTAAGCATTTGAGTCGATATGGCGATGGGGCCGAGCAGTATTAGGGGTTGGAAAAGTCGTGAACCTGCTGGTTTGGGGTAAAGTGCGGATCGGAAACAATACTCGTTTACGTGGATAACGTTACTCCTCATGACTGTCATTTTGGCGTGCTTTTGTGTGCATTTGCTGATGAAGGCACGAAAGAAAGCTCAATTTGGTACTCTCGTGCTGTCCGAGCCGAGCTGTGGCTTTTTGTGTGTGCCTTGCATTATGAAAGGAGGGAGCTCTGGGTTGGAGGGTGGTCTCAACAACCTCGGTCTCATGTACAGCAGGCCAAAAGTAACCACGTTGGACGCAGCTGCCATCAGACCCAGCAGTCTCTGAAACTGCTTGGCAGTGAGTGACTGGCCTTCTTTCACCCTCTTGACTGTCGTGAGGATCGACTCAAACCAAGAAGGGGACACACGTGCCTGCATCGTGGACGAATCCCACACCACGCCGAGATAAGTGGTCCTATGTAATGGAGAAAGCACACCTTTCTTGGCGTTTAGTCTTAACCCCCAGCTCTTTCATATGAGCGAGAATGACATCTCGATGTCGAACCACCATACGATGTGGTTGAGTATGCGGGTGCCCTTGGATCACGGAGGAGCCAGAGCAGCATCCACACACTTCGTGAAAGTGTGGGGTGAGAGTGCAAGGCCAAAAGGAAGAACTCGGTGTTGGTAAGCTTTTTCCCCCAAAAGCAAACCTCAGGAATTTCCTGTGATGAGGAAGGATGAAGACATGTGCACCTTTTAGATTGAACGTGACAAACCAGTCCTCGGACCTTGTTTGAGTGCGAGCGTGCTGAAGTTCAGTCGCCTGACTGAACGGTTCAAATGACGCAGATCTAAAATAGGACACAACCCTCCATCCTTCCTCGGAACGGTGAAGTACCGGCTGTAGAACCCGGACTCTACTACGTGAGGAGGGACCACCTTGATGGCCTCCTTCCTCAAAGGAGTAATACTGTTCCATGATCAGAGCTTGCTCGGGATCCAGCAGAGTGGGGATGACCCTGTTAAACTGAGGTGGAGGAGAACCGAACTGGATTCTATAGCCTCACTCTACAGTGTGCAGGACCCACCGGGTTACGTTTGGTAGTAGTTTCCTAAGCAATAAGCATCCAGACTCTCTTACTGAAGTCTTCTATTGAAATGACAGTCCTCAGACCCGTGTCATCTCCCAGGAAGACTAAACTGGTAGAACCAGAGCCTGCAATGCAGGACCCAACGAGACACACTTGGCAGGGGCTCCCACACCACCAGGTGACCTACTAAGGGAACCAGTCTCTCGAGACTAGCCTCTGGTATACTTAAAGCTGCTAACTCGGTGCCCTGAAGAAGAGGACTGGCAGGGGATGGCCAATCTAGCTGTTCTAGAGACCTCCGAAGAGGTAGCGAGCCTCCCAGTACCGCTACTTTTCCGGGCGGAGACTGAGAGAGGCGCTCACAGGAAACCGCTGCGCCCTGAAACACCATAGGTGGCAGGGTTGGCAGAACCATCTCCTGAGGGCACTGAGGAGAGACGGGCACCATATAATGAGGTGTAACCGCTCTTCCCCAGAGGGGGCCGGCCCTCAGAAGTCATGGGCCTTAGGCTGAAGATTATCCAGCAAAAATGACAGTCCGCAGATCTGCCTCCTGCTAGAAGCCTTCGGTCCGGGAGCGCCATTCTGACTCCAAAATTCTGGGGAGTACGAGAGGTGATGCTCCCTGAATGAGGAGCTGGAACACGTTTGGGGCTGCTCCTGCTGCCACCTCAACCTCCTCCATGGAAGCGAGAGCACCGAGCTCCCTACTCGAGAATTCATAGTGATAATAGTGATAATGGACAGACAACAACAAATAAGATTGACACACACAGAGCGCTTGCTGAATGACAGAAAGCTGACGCCGGTTCCACCACACGTGCTATTATGCTTCCTGGTCTCTACGTCACCCTGCCCGTGACGTCTCGCCCATCGAGTGGTCTGATTACATACATGATTCAGAGCGTGTTCACGCTGAAGGAGTTCCCAAAGCGTTTCGACGCAGCTCAAGTTCCTGAAGGGGAACAAATTATTTGTGTGTTAAAATAACATTTGTGTGTTCAAAATGTAAAGAAATGCTTATATTACTATACTGGCCATCGGTGCGAACCAACCTCGAGACGTTACATTCTGTGGTACTGCAAGATGGTGGCGTCCTTGCTCTAAAAGCTATAACAAAACAACCTTTTTTCTTTAAAAAAAAAAATTTGTTTTGTTATTCTGGTTGAAAGTCTCTTCACATCCTGATAGCAATCATTAAGTTAAGTGGTCTAAATGTATTTATCTGTATTTACATATTTTGTGGAAGGTGTAGGACCAAGAAATGTTCGTACAATCAAAACGTTCGGTCCAAGTGTTTTAATTGGCTTTCCTACCTGCCTGTCAACGTATGTATTTGCAAACCTTTGTGCAGACAGGATATGTCATCCATGCATTCACGCAAACAGACCACGCTGTGCAAACAGAGCGAGAATGGCAGACAAACATCAACAACCCGATCTTCCTTCCTGGTATTGTAGTACTTTTACTAACTGTGCTATAACGTTTTCTCACCGGCGAATGACACATTATGTAGCTCAGCGGTTCCCAATTCCAGTCCTTGCGCCCCCCCCTCTGCATATGTTGCATGACTCTCTTAGTTAACACACCTGATTTAGAAAACCAGCTCGTTAGAAGAGAGCTATGTGCATGAACTGTGTTTTGATTGACATGCTCCCTACATAGTGTTCATTGCTCCCAACTCCCTGAGCAGGGGAAATCCGTTTAAGTTTATTTCACTTCAGAACATTCACTCACGGATTTGCGCTGCACAGCATCTTCACACACAGACGAAACTTACTAGAGAAGTGTAAAGTGTGACATAATATACCTCTATAAATAAATACAATTTAAATTCATGTCTCGCACACTTTAATGCACTTTGTATGGAGCATATGCGCTCGCTTTGAACTGGAATCATGGTGGAATATCTGGTGATGTCCACTTCGCAGGGCACTTATGACTTACGGTCGAATAGAACAACCGTCGGACGTAATAAGATATACATATGAAATGTGCAGAGCGGGGAGGGTGTGAGCACTATAATTGTAAACCGTTGATGTAGCCGATTGTAGTATGTTGTCTCTGGTATTCTGCTCTTTGAGAGTATGTGCGTTCAGGTGGGCGTGGCTTTGGACGGCGATTGCAGGGAGGGTGGGACGTTCGCTTTCAGCGCTATCAGGCTAAAGTTAGCATTTTCCGAGATCTCCTATTGCACCTTTAAGTATCATTTTATCAGTGTGTAGTTATGGGATCTACCAGCAGTGGCTATATGATGCAAAAATTGGATAATAATGTAATGTAAACTTTTGGAAAAAGCCTACTCTGGAAATCTCGGAGGCTATGTGGAGCATCTCGATCAACATTCACCATAGGAATCTGCAACATACATATAAAGAGTGAGACTCTGCTCTGTATACTTGTACACGTAGTGATGAATGTTATATTCAGTCTGTAAACAGCAGAAAGCTCAGCCTGTTCCTCACTGCTGTAGCAGTCTGATTTAATGAGTGTAGGGTGGGTTGGGGCGTACTTGCCTCCCACTATGTTTAGAATTACTCTCAACACTGTTGCATTAGTTGAGTGATGCCTAATGCATTATTCATTTGCCAATGATGGAAACATGTAGCCCAGAATTACAGAGTCTCAAACCTTCTAACACTTTCCATCTAATGATGATAATGGTGCTTTTGAGATTGGTACTATTACTGTAAACAGCAATGACTGTTTCCTAGTATTAAAACACTTTTCAGTGCAGAAAGGTAGAGATGAAGTGCAAGAGAGATTGGTACAGATATAAATGTGCTATTACTGTTGTTTTTATTTTGCTCAAGTTTGCTATGTCATTGCATACTTAGGTGAATATTCTATTGTTTAGAATGCGATTAATATTTTCTGTCAGGAACATCAGAGAGCAAGCTGTATAAAGGCTGACATTTTTAAAGGCCAGCTCATTCGTTTTTTGCCATGGCCTATATCACCTTTAGTTTAATTTGGTTGGAAAAATAAAAAATAAAAATAAACCTGCTTAGTCTAAAATGTAATGAACTTCTGTGTAACTAAAAGTATGAAACTAGGGTAAGGGGTAAGAGGTTATGAAGACAAGGTTATATACACACACACACACACACACACACATATATATATATATATGTATGTATGTATATATATATACTACAGGACTACAGGGCCATTGAATCAAAGGTGTGCAATTGTTTTCAGGGAAACGGACGGCGAACGTAGGTCTTGACTGCATTACATGACCATATCACTTTGCCAAATTATTTGAGTTATTTCAAAGGTCCTTAAAGCAAAAGAACCAAAAACCACAACTACACTGGCCAAACAAATAAATATAGTAAACAAAAGGATAAAAATGACAGATCATGTCCATGTTTTTGCCACAAAATTATGTTTTATTATGTACGGAATGCACATACTCTATCTCTCCACCGCTCTCTCTCCCTCACAGACGCATACACAGTTTGCACACGTTAACATACGCGCTAATGTTGTTAGCGTTACTCTGACGATTTTATCAGTAACATAGTTTAACAACTTCAAAACTACATGACTTCTCACAAGCGAGGTAACAACAATGGCCCTGTTCGTGAAGAAAATTAAATTAAAGTTTCACTATAACGAGATGTTGCTTCTGAACACTATTGAGAGACGCACAGACTCAGAGGTAATGTTAATCTCTCTCTCTCTCTCTCTCTCATAACTTAGTTATTAACTGTATTAACTGCATTATTAGTCTACTATCAATGGCTCAAGCCTCCGTTACTAGGTTTAAAATTATGTTTTGGAATTAGCAATGGAGGCTTTGGATAAGATGCGGAAGAAATAATCCTACTCACAATTTACAAGCGATTTAAGTAGAAAAAACGGACGAATGCCTTGAAATATATCATCTGATCGATGTCTTGAGGTGTGGCAACTGTAGTATAAGCGGTATAATTGACTTTGGCTCATTGAATTATTAGAAAAATGCACACTGTATTATATATGAGTATATATACTCAGAACATTTGAACATTTTGTTCAACTTTACTTGGCAATATTTTAATTTAATTTGTTATTGGAGTAGTGTCACCCAGTTGGGCTACATCCATATCGCACTGCTAAGAGTGTGATATTGCATTTATACAACAGTTTGATGTCATAAGTGTGTAAATACATAGGAAATGATATCAGAGTGTCTTTAAAACCCCTCTTTTGTGCAGAACTACTTCCTTCCACCATGGATTCAAGTCTCAGCTTGACAGTTTAGCAACTGAACTCAAGCCTCCATTACTAATTCGAAAATGTCACTTTAGAAGTAGCAGCGAAGGAATGTTGAGTTGATAAATTGAAATCGTATTGTATTACTGCATTAAAAACTGTGTATTGTGTGGAATATTATGAATATTCTGATGAGAGATGGACTGAGCGAGTATGATTACCTGGATCTGATACAGCATTCATTATTCAGCTCAATCTCATATTCACAATAAAACATTAGTTTGAATGTTCGCTGAGCAAAAGTACGGAGCCCTTTACAGGACATTGTGGTGGGAAAAATTCGGGGTGAATGGAAAAAATTCAGGGTGGGAGGAAAACATTTTTTTCAAATGTTTTGCATTCTCTAGCAAAACTTTTGCATTCCCTCGAGAAACTTTGCGTTCTCTCGCAAAACTTTTGCGTTCTCTCGCAAAGATATTTGCGTTCTCTCACAAAACTTTTGCATTCTCTCGCAAAACCATTTGAGTTCGGACAAATGCTTCCTGTTTACTTTGCAGCTTGCAGTGGTTACAGCTCGTATGTTCACAATGGAGCGGTTCATAGAGTTTTAATTTTGAACTTTGAACTTTATCTCAAGTATAAAGAAATACAGTCAGACTGTGGTTAGTTCAAGGCACGGTTTTGGGACATTCTAAAACGCTTTAATGTGGCTTAATGTATTAAAACAGTGACATTTGGACCAAATTCGATAATAATAAATACTAATAAAATTGTTAGGTTTATATTAATAACCTTATTAATAATATTACTATTAATGAAGGAGAATAGCCCAGAATATGAATGCAACGGATTTGATATTTTTAAATCACCGTTTTCATTATAGCCTACCTTAAGCGTTTTATGGGGGAGAAAAAGCTTAGGCTACGTGCAGGGCGTTGCGTTCATATTCTGGGCTATTCTGCTTAGTAATATTATTAATAAGGTTATTAATATTAGCCTAATAATTGTATCAGCTTTATCGAATTTGGTCCTCTAAGTCACTGTTTTAAAACATTAAGCCACATTAAGCGTTTTATTATGTCCCAAAACCGTGCCTTGAACTAACCACTGACTTATTAATTTATTTGAGTCCAAGTTCAAAATAAAACTCTATGAACCGCTCCATTGTGAACATACCAGCTGCATGAACCATTCATTATAGCCTACCTTAAGTGTTTTCTATGGGGAAGAAAAGGCTTAACGTGCAGGGCGTTGCGTTCATATTCTGCTTTATTAATAGTAATATTATTAATAAGGTTATTATTAGCCTAATAATTTTTATCAGGATTTATTATTATCGAATTTAGTCCTCCAATGTCACTGTTTTAAAACATTAAGCCACATTAAGCGTTTTAGAATGTCCCAAAACCGTGCTTCGACATAAGCACTGACTGTATTACTTTGAGTGCAAGTTCAAAATAAAACTCTATGAACCGCTCCATTGTGAACATACGAGCTGTTACCACTGCAAGCTGCAAAGTAAACAGGAAGTGTTTGTCCGAAATCAAATGGTTTTGCGAGAGAACGCAAAAGTTTTGCGAGAGAACGCAAATATCTTTGCGAGAGAACGCAAAAGTTTCTCGAGGGTAACGCAAAACATTTGAAAAAAAATGTTTCCTCCCACCCTGAATTTTTTCCATTCACCCCGAATTTTTCCCACCAGAATGTCCTGTAAAGGGCTCTGTAGGAAAGCAATATCTTTGTTGTACTATCCTTTTATCTGGTGATTTCCGATGACAGCGCTGCGCAGTGCATTTGTTGGCTGTGTCTTACAAGCTGTTGTTGAAACTAAAAAATAACTTCTTTGTTTACAACCCTCTTTCAGTCTCTGCCAACATAAAAGTCTTTACTGCCAACTCATTTCTATATATATATATATATATATATATATATATATATAAACAGTATTTTGTCTCCATCTAATTGTAGAATAATATAACTAAAATCACCATCACAAATACATACACGCACACGCCATTTTTCAATATAAAATACAGTTATTAAATGCTACTATTATTTATTTAAAATATTATTTATTGAATGATAATATTTAATAAACAACAATAACAGCCATCATGAATGTTGCTAGGCAATTCAGTCAAAAGTACAAAGGCAGTGTTCTGATATACAACATTAATGTTACATAAAATATAATGTGGTGAGATTTTGCCCTCAGCCTAATCTTTTTGCTCTAAAATACATAATAGATTAATGAGACCAAAGACTGCCCATTAGATTTACCCCAAGCAAATTATATCTCATGTTTAACCACTATAGAGACATCGGAACCAGGGACAAATTACAGAAGATCTGGCCAATTTAAGGCTGCTCTCGGTGGGTTCATGAGCGTTGAATGGGCGTTGATGCCCTGGAGCTCACATCTCTGAAAACATTGAAGCAAATTTTCAAATACATTTTCTATGTATCAAAGGTATCAAAAAAAAAAAAAAAAAGCATGCTCTAAATTGTTAGATAAGCAAGCACCAAACCAAGTGACACAAATAATCACTTATCTAAACTATATATTTTTTTCTGCCAATTTCATACGGTAAGCTTAAAAATGACATATATTTTGGAATAAGTATCCTAATAATGCTATATTGCCCTTGTCTACATTTAAACCAAAGTAAGTCAAAGACCACCAACTCAAAAAATCTAAATCAGTCAATGTAAGCATTCCAAATTTGCAGTAACATGCATGGGCAGTTGGAGTAGTGCTGGTATTTGCCTTGTTTGTGTAATGTTTAGCAAACAGAGGATACATCCTTCAGGGACACCTGGCCTCCAACCAAATAATTGTAACCACAGTACTTCTGAGGGTTATAACATAAGTGGAAAACCTGTTTCCATCTCCACTGGTCTGGCTAGAGCTAAAAAAGTGCCAAGTAGTTGGCAGATGTCCAAGTGGTTGCTAACAAGGTGGGCCAATTTTAGTGGGGAAAACATAGTTCTTTGTATCGCCTACCCTAAGGACAACAGGTATCCTGTAATGTCATCAGGGAAGCACTTCCCATCACCTACTCCTTTCCAGATGCAGATGGATTCTAATGCTGAGCTCAGTGTAGCCTCAATACAGCAGCTATGATAGTTGATGTAACAAACTTGGATGAATATTATATCCAAGTGTTTTCCTTTTTCTTAATTATTTCTGTAGTATACATTTATTGCCTTAGGCCAGGATGTCCGATTAATTTTATGTTGAGGGACGAATATAACAAAACATCACCCAAGGGATGCAGAACCTCTAAATTGTTAAACCTGGAAGAACATGGAATTTATTTGTTTTATTTACCAAAAGCAAATTAGCAAGTCTCAAGAAAGAATGGCTAAATGTCTTCCAAGCATGAGACAATCAAGTATGAATATCCAACATCTCATTTTGAATTGAACACAGAAAAGGACCTGGTCCAAATTCTGCCACCCAACATTAATCCTGGTTTATTTTCACCTTATAGTTAAGAAATGTATATAGTTAAAAAAATTCCTGAATTATGAGTCATATTTTGTTTTACAAAATCACTCGATGGATGGTGTGCTGCACTGATAGGTGATGAGATGGGGAAGATCCCACAGTGAGCCATTTCTTGTTATGACTGTGACCTCCTACTACACCATAGCTGGCAAGAAACTAAAGAACATCTTGAATTTACAGATGCAATGACTTCTGTGGGCTGAGAGAAAGACCACCAGTGTGCAAATGTCTTTTCAGACATTTAGACAATAGATAGGCATGCGAATGTTCCTCTGAAATTCTTTTGTAGATGTCGGAGCCAGCAGTTTGACACCAGGGAACCTAATTGAAATGAAAGGAGCAGTGCTCTGAGGCAGTAGACTCAACTGCCTGCCACCCTTGTTTCTAATTATACCACCTTTTTAGACTATCAGGCAAAGGCCTTGACATAAATATGAGAACATTCTGCCACATAATGTTTAACGCAGCCAGTCTTCTTCCTCCACCTTTAGCTCACTTTTTTGTTTTTTTTCTACCGAATGATTCATCAACCCACTTTTTCTCTTTTGTTTGTGTGACAAGGAGATTTGATTTTGTTTTAATTTATTTGCTCCTATCATCTTTTTTGAGCAGCTGTTCTGCTTGAATTCCGTGACTTAATTTGCTGCCAAGTTGAGTGTGATTCGCTCTCTACCTCGCTTTCTCATCTGCACTTTCTCTGCTTATTCAGACAAGCACGCTTTCAGTTTTTATCCTGACTGCTCTCCACTGTAGGAAGAGCGCTACTATCCAAGATAAACATGTTTGAAGTGGCAAAACTAACAGCCTGGGGTTAGATAACCCTCGACCTACACTGACGGACAGGAACAACAACATGCAAGGCCTCAGCGGAGCATTTTATAAGAGATTCTCCAGTGGGGAAGTGCTGATCCATTGCAATAAGCATCAGAAATAATTCTCAGTGGTCATCTAACATGGCAAGGAATAAACAATTATAGTACTACAAGTTAGATCACTGTGGCTTAGTGGGTAGCACTTTCGCCAGAAGGATCATGGTTCTACAGTCAGGTCCATATATTTGGACATTGACACAATTTTTATTATTTTAGCTGTTGATTAAAACATATTCAACCCGTAGGAAAAATGTACTGCTCAGTGGTAGCTTTTCCTAAGCTCAGGAGACTGTTTAGCTCTCAGTTTACTATCAACAGCAGTTCAGATGTTTCTCCTAAAATTCCTTAGGAGAAATAGAAGTAGATACAAATGAGACATTATAAATAGTTGAGGAAAAAAAAACTGATTAGGTGGTGAAAGAAACATAGAATATCTCTTTATTGTCTTGCTGCAATCTCTACCAATACTCCAGTATAGGAATATTTTATTGCTCAGTGGTTGCTCTTTCTAACCTCAGGAGACTTAGTTGTGATTCTCATGTGTTTCTCATTTTAGTCTCAACAGTGTCTCAGATGGTCCTCCTAAAAATCCTTATGAGAAATAAAAGTAATCACAACTGAGGCATGAGAAAGTTCTGAAGGGAAGGAATCCAAAATGACAATTGGAGAGAAAACGGGAGATCTCTTTTTTTTTTTTTTGTCTTGTTGTAATCTCTAGCAAGACTCCATTATAAAAATGTTTTACTGCTCAGAGATTGATTTTTTTTGGGGGATGGTTTCACCTTTAATGGTCAGGACGGTAGGAGTAGAGGAAAACTTTTGCTTGAGTCTCCTGCTTCTCAAACTTGTCACACACTGTGCTCAGATTTTTCTCCTACACTAAAGACTCGGGAGCTCTCACATCTGCCTCCTCTAAATTTCAGAAGTGATCTCAATAACTTTACAAAAGTATGCAGCAAGTCAAATGCCTCAATATGAGCTCAAACATTTGTACCCTAATATGCACTTATAATCAAATTAGTCAATTAATAATCAAAACCGAGTCATACGCCATTTATGTGCCTTTCAGCAAAGAAAGCTCCAGGGTTACATTTTATGCAAATCAGTTTTGATTAAGGCATCCGGTACATTACTATTTCCAACAACAAATTATGTGCCTAAGTACATAAAAATTGTCCTATAAAAAGCAACATTATCCTAATTTCTGCACAATTTCTCTCTCAATATAGCCTTTAACTCTGAATTTATACCCCCCCCCCCTTAATTTAGTGCCTTTAAAGTACTTGACTTGGTACTTTAAAGGAGACAAATATGAGACCACTAGAGTCTTTAGACTAGGAGAAATATCTGAGCACATTGTGTGATGTTGTTGAGATCTCTTTTAAAGCTCTAAAGGAGACCATTGTGAGAGTGTTAGAGTTTTTGTCTCAGGAGACAAGTTTGAAAAGCAGGAGACTCAAGCAAACATCTCCATTCGATCTTAAAGTAACCTCATTTCTGTCAAGGATAAATATTTGAGATATTAAAGAGATCTCACTTTTGATTTTTTTTTCCTATGGGAAGATACAGTTATATAATACATTTGGGCTTAAACTGTTTTTGAGATTATTCTCTTTTGAGAGTGTTCTCATCACAATTGGAGGAGAGGTTAAGGAAGTACAGCTCTTTAATATGTACCTCCGCCTTTTTCAAGGGACCATGCTCAGTTGACTCAAAAGCCATTTCATGGACAGATGTGGGATATTCCTTCTTATTTCTACATAAATTAAGCAGATATAAGGTCTGGAGTTCATTCTAAGTGTGCATTTGGATTTGGAAGCTGTTGCTGTGAACCCATATCATGCAGTCAAAGGAGCTCTTCATGCAGGTGAAACAGGCAATTGTTAGGCTTCAAAAACAAAACAAATCCATCAGATAGATAGCAGGAACATTAGGAGTGCCCAAATCAACAGTTTGGTACATTCTGAGAAAAAAAGATTGCACTGGTGAGCTCAGGAACATAAAAAGGCATA
Organism: Onychostoma macrolepis; assembly: GCF_012432095.1. NCBI lineage: Eukaryota > Metazoa > Chordata > Actinopteri > Cypriniformes > Cyprinidae > Onychostoma > Onychostoma macrolepis. The sequence continues at coordinate 25,516,624 of NC_081171.1, forward strand.
GACGTCCACAGAGGAAAACAGTAGTGGATGATCGGAGGAGCCTCTCCATGGTAAAGAAAAAACCCTTTCACAACAACCAGCCAAGTGAAAAACACTCTCCATGAGGTAAGTGTGTCTCTGTCAAAGTTTACAATCAAGAGAATACTTCACCACAAGGTTCATCACAAGGTGCAAACAAGGCCTGATTAGACTTTACCAAAAGACATCTAAACAAGCCAGACCACTTCTGCAGAAGTATTCTATGGATGGCTGAAATTAAAGATCAACATGTATCAGAATGACGGGAAGAAGAAAAAAAAGTATGGAGAAGGCTTGAAACAGCTCATGATCCAAAGCATACAGCATTATCTGTGAAACATGGTGGAGCAGTGTGATGGCATGAGCATGCATGGCTTCCAGTGGCACAGTGTCACTGTTGTTTATTGATGATGTAACAGATGACAGAAGCAGCCGGATTAATTCTGAAGTGTATAGGGATATGCTGTCTGCCCAGATTCAGCCAAATGGAGCAAAGTTCATTGGACAGACAAATGGACGATGACCCAAAACATACTGCAAAAGCAACCCAGGAGTTTTTGAAGGTAAAAAAAAGTGGAATATTCTGCAATGGCCAAGACAGTCTCCTGATCTCAACCCGATTGAGCATGCATTTCACTTGTTAAAGACAAAACTAAAGGCAGAAAGACCCACAAACAAACAACAACTGAAGTCAGCTGCAGCAGAGGCCTGCAAAGCATCACAAAGAAGGAAACCCAGTCTCTGGTGATGTCCATGAGTTCCAGACTTGAGGATTCTCAACAAAATATAAAAAAAAAACCTCAGCATGTCATTTATGATGATATTTATTTGTCCAATTACATTTGAGCCCCTGAAAATGGGGGTATAAAATGGCTGTAATTCCTAAGCTTTTTTATGTAATATTTTTGTTGAACCCCTTGAATTAAAGCTGCACTTCGTTTTCATCTTGATTGTTTCATTTTAATTCTGTTCTGGTGGCATACAGAGTCAAAATTATGAAAACTGTGTCAGTTATATATAAACTGTATATATATATGGAACTGACTGTAGTTCCGATTGAGCCAGGGCCCTTTGTTTGTGGAGTTTGTTCTGTCAGTGTTGCTGTAGGTTTCTTGGTGGATTATTTTCCCCCTACAAACATATGAGTCTTTTTTTAGCCATATGATAGACTGACAATCCATCCAGAGTGTTTCCCTGTCTGAGGTGCTGGAATAGACTCTATCCAAATTGGATGGATGGGTGAAAATTAGAACATTGATACATAATTAATCAGGGTCATCTGCAACATGAGGATCTGGATTTAATGTGAATGTAACAGACCAATTTTGTTGTGATTCAGATTCTACAAGCCACTGTCTGATGACATTGGTTATATTTAGAGTATGTGCACATGTGCAGTGTGATTATTGTCAATGATGCAAGTAAATAATATGGACTGTTACGTGGAGATGTTATATGGAGATGTTTACATGCAATGTTAGACATTTCTGTAATTTCCACAGTTATTTACTGTATATCACCCAGTGTAATACTGCAAATTACCTTTACAGTAAATAACTGCAATACCCTTTGCATCATGGGAATTTTCTGTGATGTCAGACCCCACATACAGAGACTTACTGTTTTTTTAAAATTGCTGTATACTACTGTAACGGTCTCTTTGGCGCCATTATACTGAGGTCGGTTTATTTTCCTCATTTCTTACATTTGGATTGACACAATTTGCCCAACACCGTGTCTACAACGCCGCAGCAGCTTGGGACTGACTACACTGGATGTGTTACATCGCTTGTATTGATTGGAAAATCCGTTTGTACTTCGTGTCAGAAACAGCGCGAGCGCTTGGAGTACATCTGTACATCAGAAATATACCGGGCATCACATTACTGTCCGCATCCACTGTAAATAGTATATATATTGGGTTCTATATTGCTTTTTTATCGAGTCGCGCCTCGCCGCGCCACTCGCGACCGAGGAAGACACGGATCCGGCACAGCGCCGCGGGTTTTTCCCGGGGATGAACCTGCGAGAGTGGGAGAGCTCCGGAGAACATCCGCGCTGTGTGTCGATGCACCTTACGAGAGAATAAGACCAGCAAGCAAGGTACAAATATATGTACGCTTGTCTGTGTGTTTGTGTCAGATTTTTGCACACCAGTTTAACCCATAGTAACATTTACTCGTCAACATGGCGGTTACAGAACTTTACCATGGTAAACTGCGCTGTCGTTTCAAACGAATTTTGTCATCTTATTGAATTAAGTTACCGAATTAAAATAGTTTTTAACGAGCAACGCTTATCTTATATTAACATTAGGTTAACTAATGTGAATTTTAGTTCAGGTGTTAGTAGTTGATGTTGGCCAGTAGCTACTGGGGAAATAAAATCGTATGTTAGCTAGGTTAAACTAGTTTTATGGCTAGCTGCCTTTCTAGTTTTAGAATTAGTTTGTTATAGTTTTTAATGGAATTTAAAATTTACTGCATTTTTTTTTGTATTTGTGTTTTAAAGGCAACTGCAGTGAAGCATCAAGAAAGACATGAGCAGGCCAGCCACCCTGAGACTGATAATTCATGGTAAGAGAACAGCTATGGTTTTGAGAGGTTTGTGTATTCTATATGAGGTTTGCCTTTTAAAAGTGTGCTATTTCTTCTACTTTTTTTTCAGAGAAGACATTTCTGTCAAAGTGGATGGTGAGCAAAGATGGTGGTCACGTTTTGGAGCAGCACCTGGGTTTTGCAGATGGCTATGTATTCTTTGGCTGCTTGTCTTTTTTCCCCATTATGTTTCTGTTGCCTAAAGATTCTTTGTGAGGATGAATCCAGAGGACACAACATAATGCACTACAAAACGTCCTAAGACAGGAGAAATGGTGAAGATGCACTGTTCCAGCATTGGAAGACTGTATTTTTAAGTGTTATACATGCAATGTTTTAAATAAAGAATTTGATATTTTGTAATTATTGTGTCTTTTTTTAATTGAATGCCAGTAGTACCTATGTAGAGTAAAAATAAAATGAATTCTATATAAAAATTATAAAATCTAATGAAATCTGTATTAAAATGAATGAATTACAGTAGTATACTGATAAATCAAATATAAATCAACAGTGTTGCCAGTAAGTTACTGTAAAAAGAAATGTCTAACAGTGTGATATAGCAAAATCCTGTTTGCATGCTGACTACTTTGATTTGAACTATGAATTATTCTTGTTTTTCCTACCATTTTGTTGCTAATCATTTCACCCAAAACAAAATGTTCTATTCAAACTCAGTTTTTATTTGCCTCAAATGCAAAATGCAGTCCTCAGACGAATATGATACATATTCAGTTGGGCCAGAAATGATCTACTAGTTGCAATGATGGCAATGATCTTGTTCATTTGCAGCATCTCTAGATGTGATCACACGATCAAGTGTGCAAGCGTGGAAAGATTACAGCTGCTGGTTGAGTAAGGTTTTGTTTTTGTTTTTTTGTGGCTTAAAATAGGCACCTATTACGCCTTTCCTTTACACAGACATGTTTGTCAGCTCTAGGGTACTCAGCCTCCCTGTTTTTGTCAGAAACACAACTAAAAATGTCTCCATTGTTGTGTTTCCGACCATTGGTAAAGCACTTGACATCTGAAAATTAAGTCTTTGAAAGCTTCATCAGTTCAGCCATGTTTTAAACCTTTGAGCATAACACGTCACTCATCTGCAGCAGCAAGACATGCAGACTTTTCAGAGAGGATGCAACGAAATTGAAGTGTAAATATATCTATAAGTGGATAAACCCAGTACTCCACATATTATATTGTGATCATGGACAATTTAATTATAGACATAATTACAGTACATTATGATAACCACAGTATTCACTTTACAACCAAATCTCTATGCTGCATTAATTGCATTATGGGGTGAATGTAACCACTTTTGACTACTACTAATTACATTATTTTTATATACAACCCCAAATCAGAAAAAAGTTGGGACAGTATGGAAAACGCAAATAAAAAAAAAAAAGTAGTGATTTCTAAATTTACTTTGACTTGTATTTCATTGCAGACAATATGAACACAACATATTTCATGTTTTGTTTGGTCAACTTCGTGTCATTTGTAAATATACATCCTTTCCTGTCATTCAGACCTGCAACACATTCAGTAAAGCAGTAAAGCAGTTACCACTTTGTAATGTTGCCATTCCTTTTCACAACACTTAAAAGACGTTTAGGGACTGAAGACACCAATTGATGAAGTGTTTCAGGTGTAATTTTGTCCCATTCTTCCTGCAAACAAGTCTTAAGGTGGGCAACAGTACGGGGTCTTCGTTGTCACATTTTGCGCTTCAAAATGCGCCACACATTCTCTATTGGAGACAGGTCGGGACTGCAGGCAGGCCAGTCAGGTACCCGTACCCTCTTCCTCCGCAGCCAGGACTTTGTGTGCAGAATGTGGTTTTGCATTGTCTTGTTGAAATATGCATGGACGTCCCTGGAAAAGAGGTCTTCTTGAAGGCAACATATTGTGCTCCAAAATCTCTATGTACTTTTCAGCATTAATGGTGCCATCACAGAAGTGCAAGTTACCTTTGCCAAGGGCACTGACACAACCCCATACCATGACAGACCCTGGCTTTTGGACTTGTTGCTGGTAACAGTCTGGATGATCATTTTCTTTGGTCCGGAGCACACGGCGTCCATTCCTCCCAAAAAATGCCTGAAATTCTGATTCATCTGACCACAGTACACGTTTCCACTTTGTGATGGTCCATCCCAGATGCCTCCGAGCCCAGAGAAGTCGACGGTGCTTCTGGACACTGTTAACAAGTCAAAGTAAATTTAGAAATCACTACTTTCTTTTTTTATTTGCGTTTTCCATACTGTCCCAACTTTTTCTGATTTGGGGTTGTATAATTATTCATGTTTATTGTTTTGTTTTGTTTATTTACTTCGTTTATGTGTTATGTTTATTGTTATTATTATTATTTAATTACATCTGGGGATCTCAAATTACTTAGAAAGGAGCATGTCTATGGGTGACAACCTCGAAATGCTAAACTCTGACTAGCAAAATTCTAAACTCCCATTCAGAGGCAAGACCTTCATCGAAACACAAAACACAACCTTCTTGATTTCAAATTGCAAAAAAGCAGTGTCAATTTGTGCGCACTGACAACAAAATTACATGATTCTGTCGCTATTAGCAATTTTACTTAGTTTACCACTGGATTTATAAAAAATAAAAATAAAAAAATAAATGAAAAGGTTTAAGGTCTGAAAAAAAAAAAAAAACAATAACAATAATGAAAGTTTTTTAGGTTTGAAAAGCAGTGTACATAATATCAGGAACTGAAATCAAGGCAAATGTATAACAAGCAATTCTAAAGCAATTAAAGCCTGAGCTCAAAGAGGGCCAGCAGTTCTGTATTATACTTTTGACAGTACCAGGAATTAATCTTCCGTACTGACAGTTCTCATACACTCCTGGCACTATCTCTGTTCCCTGGCCTGTCGCTATCACAAGACTAAAACTGTTAGTCTGCAAGTTGCAAGTCAAAGTTTATCAGCATTGGATATAGTATATATTAAATCTCATTCTGGCCAAAAATCTTCCATTGAGATAAGAAGGGGCTGTTTGATGTGTTAAAACTCAAATCACAACTCACTTTTATAATTCCGATTCAAATTCTGAGAAAGACTTTGCTATTATTTCATAATACATTTCATATTTAAGGATGTACTATGTCATAGTATTTTATATGCATCTTTAAACAGTGAAGCTAAGGTGGCTCTGTAAGAGCTCCAAATTTTGTGTAAATATGCCAGTTTTAGCTGTACTAAAATATTAAACTTATATGCAGACAACTGTAATAAGCTGTTAGTTCTGCATAAATTAAATATCACATCCGCTGTCGCCTTTTTATGACAACTAAGCTCTCATAAATGGCAATTTGGAACATTATACACTTCAACACTTCAGTTATTCACGTCAATACTCTAATAAGCTTTGTGTGCATCTTATTTTTTTGCTGGCTGTCATCATAATCCAATGTTATATGTTCTTTCCTGTGATTCTCAGGTGAACACATTTATGGCACCTCTGTATCAAGTTAAAACGTCATTTAACTAGCTTAACACACTTCAGATTCTGTGCAGCCTTTTTAAAGATGTCTTTAGACTCCATTAGTGAATACCAGGTAGTTTTTCCTAATATCTGTGAAGCTCTACAAATTCTGCAGGTTTGTCAGATCTGTGTGTATGTCTGTGTTAGTGTGATTTAAAAGGAAGGTCCTTTAAAAAGAACGTGTGGAAAATAATGGTATTAAACTGTATTAACATCGACATTCTCTTACATTAAGTAGCTTTTCCCAGATACCGTACAGGTAGGTGTTGTGGAGAGAATTATTATTATTTTTCTCCCTCCAACATTCATTGTCAATTGTAGGCCATCGTAGCCTATTAAATAAATGCACTTTATCAGTTCAGTTATTTTTACTGTAACTCTGGCAATGATGGAATTTATCATCTGTCGTAGTTTTTGCTTTATTTCAAGGAGAAAATAAATAAATACATTTTGGAATAAACATAAAAAAAAAAACTTTTTTTTTTTGGTTGGTATACTTTTCAAGCTCTAAGAGAAAATTGAAAGTTTTATTTATTTATTTTTATTTTTTAAGCACTATGCACACTTTCAAGGTAATCGTTTCAGGCTAAAAGAATCAAAGAAAGCATTCTAAGAAAAATATGAAGACTATTGACTGTAAGCACATTGTTCCACTTCATGCATTCTCAGATAAGAGACTTGCTATTTTGTCTTGCTATTTTGTTTCCCAAACTTGGCACAGCTGGTAGGACAAAATGGACACGATCTAGAGAATGTTTTCCTTGTTGTCATCAGACCATGATTTTACACAACAGTGAGGAAATGTCTTGTTATCCAAATGAGAGTTTGGATTTTATTACTATGTGATACATTTGATTAAATGTATTATTATTCTTATTATTATTATTATTATTATTATTATTATTATTATTATTATTATTATTATTCTTATTCTTATTCTTATTCTTTTAAGTTAAGTTTCAACTAATGAAGCAGATCTTGGAAGAGGCTTTCAAGTTAGTAGACCAATCCAAGCTTGGAATACTGGATAGGTAGAATGAAATCAGTTACATTACTTTCAACAACAACAACAGATGCAGTGGTAATGGAGAAGTTATGGATTACTTATTTATTAATGTGTGAGAGCAAATTTATGTTAAATGGTAATTTAAGGGTTATGAATTTGTGCACCATAACCTTTAAGCCACACCCTCCCCCAAATACAAATATTCTATCACAGAGAGAATAAAATGAAATGACAAAGCAATCTTAGTCATCTTCAGTGATCGTAATCATATTTGCATTTGAGTAGTGTTGACTTGTTTATTTTTACTCAGCATTTACTCGGTAACACTTTACAATAAGGTTCATTAGTTAACTACATTAGTTAACATGAACTAATAATGAACTGCACTTATACAGTGTTTATTAATCTTTGTTAATGTTAATTTCAACATTTAATAATACATTATTAAAATCTTGTTAACATTAGTTAATGCACTGTGAACTAACATGAACTAACAATGAACATCTGTATTTTTATTAACTAACGTTAGCGAAGATTAGTAAATACAGTAACAAATGTATTGCTCATGGTTAGTTCATGTTAGTTAATACATTAACTAATGTTTAACTAATGAACCTTATTGTACAGTGTTACCATTTACTCTTGATCGCTAATTTGTTATCCCCCACCCCCCCCAAGCCAAATTTTGAGCCAGAATTTTGAAAGGAAAAACAGAAAAAGGAAGATTAATTTTACACATATAAAAATGTGCATTTGCAATTAGTTTCAGGGAATTGCATCACTATAGCACATTAGTATATTTGCACAGTTGCAATAAGGTGTAATACAATTATTGTAACTAAAATATATGAATGCAAATATTTAACTTTTTAAAACATGCTGATACAAACACAATGTGCAAAACCCACACATGAGGCAAAGGATAGAAATGGCAAAACCAATGACACGCAAGGGAGTTTGGTACTTGTGTGAAAAGCTCAAGGACTCAGTACTGTAAGTGGGAAAGAACACACACACAACATCACTCTCTGCACTCTAACTAAGCAGTTTTTCACACTCATTTCTTGGAGTTTGCAGTGGAACTGTTGTCATTTGTGTGACAGGCGAATGCACTTAATCCCGTCTCAAGAGAGAGAGCAGTGCCAGATGGCCGAGTACAGCAGCAGAGACAGTGGTCAGGTGGTGGACAGACATCCACCCTCGGAGTACACTGACATACTGGCTGACTGTCAGCAGACAGCATGTTGCATGTAGGCAGTTTACTGGCAGGTCACCAGCTAATGGTTTACCTGAAGTGCTAAACATTTATACAGTCTGGAAACAGCCAGTCTCCTGAGGGGCTTTGGCTAAGCTGACGGCTGACAATCAGCCACCGTTTCAGTGTACTGTACAGTCATATTTTAGCACATCAGAGGCAATTGAAAAAGCACCTGGCAAGGTACTGTATGATACTGTTAATTTTATTACATTGTTAATAATATTGCATTATAAAAAACAGTTTGTAAGTGATAAAAAAACAGCCACCACAACACTAATTGTTGGTATTGTGTTATGAGTAGTTTTTAGTATTTTGCTAAGCAGTTATTATAGTGTTCTTGTTAGCTAAATATTAACACCAACAAAGCACAGATAAAACGGCACATTTTGGAAAAACAAAAAAACACAAGATTACATCTAAAACCTGTCTCCAGCAAGTCACAAAATTATGTTGTAAACTTGCTCGGCAGCTCACCTGGTACAGCGTTACATTTTTGATGCAGAGCGCAAGGTACAAGCCACGAGTCACATTTTCTTTTGCTATCAGTTAGGTTTAGGCTAGGGTTTAATGTATGTGATATGTTATTTTCAAAAGTGTGTTTTTTTGTTGTTGTTGTTTTTAGCATTTTTCTGCGTTACTCACTGGACAATTTATTTTAAAACTGCTGCAATATGTGCAACACTAAAGATGTTGCCAGATTCATATTTATCTGTTTTGGTTACAACTGAACATGCTTTAGCACCAATACATTCACTGGACACTTTACTTTGTAAGTGTTGTGAAACATGCAAGAAGCAACATAATATAATTTTGCAGAAATGCGCCACAAGCATTTTAAATGTCCTGTGTGACACTACAGTATGTGTACAAATTAATGTTGTCTTGAAGGATTGGCCTTTTTATTTTGGAAGCTAGCCAACTCATTTCATGCGCAATAGGAGACAAACCTGTAAACATTAAAGCTTCAGAAATGTTGTGTTTGGTAATGCTTGATAAAGGTCATGAAATGGCTTTCCCAGCCCACACAATTAACCCGCTTTCTCTGTGAGGCAGCAATCTGTTGGGAGGCAATTAAAGCCCACTGCTTCCTGTTGCGAGTCATTTTTATACAAGAACCTAGTTGCAATAACCACTGCAATTGTAAAGCGTTTTATTAACCCTTTGCTGGAGTTTCCAGGAAAGCAATACTTCCCCCACCACCACCACCAAAAAATAAATAAATAATAATAATAATTAATTAAAAATCTAAATAGATATCTGGAATTTGCAAGACATAGCTGTTAAACAACAAAGAATAAAATCTAAATTATACACCACTATGTCACTCTCTCTATGTGTTAAATGGGAAGTTATCTTTCATCTTTTATTTTAAATAATTTATTTGTGGCCACCCACTGAAATATGGATTATGGAAAGTGGATGTCACAAGATACATATTTTTAAATGATAAATGGTGAAATAAATGATGAAATGGTGACTTGTCTTTAGAAAATATGCAGTTAACACAGTATTATTAGCCAATTCACTTAAAAATCAGGCACAAAGGCAGACATTTAAGGTAGGTTATAATTGTGTATTGGTACATTACCAATGTCTGAGAAAATTGCACTTCAGTCTGACCTTTTCAATGGCTTAGACAGGGCTCAAATTGAGGGGGAATGCGGGGGGATAGTCCCTTGTTGAAAGAAAACAAAAAAAGCATCCAATCTGTAAAACCACCATACCCCGTACCGTCCACTTTAGATTAATAGTGGTGTGTATTATGTCAAATTTGACATGCAAATGAAATATTAAAATATTCTACTTATTTAATGGTGATTGGCCAATCAAAACTCAATATCATAACGAGCTGCAAGTTTTCCTCATTTTTCGCACAAAAAGTTCTAAGCACAACTTTTGACATTCTGTAAAAAGAATTATACAAAATATTTCCTTGATTAGTGTTGAAGACATTCCTCTGACATAACATTATTGTGCTGCACATGTAAGGGACATAAATATGATATTGAGAGCTGTCATCAGAGTGGTCACTGACTTAAAAAAAAAAAACACACATCTTGAGAGTCCAAAAGCATTCACTGCATGATGAAGCCTATTAGAATGCAGTTAGATTTTTTTTTTTTATTTTGCAAACAGAAAAGAATTCCAGTATTAGCAAACTATCTGCTTATTATTTGCTAACACTTTATTTTGATTTGCCCCAACAGATATTCTACTGACTTTAAGTCATTTTGCAAGTATATGTCAATTTATTCTGCTAACCAAAACCCTAACCTGGCAATCTACTAATCTCTACTAATACTCTGATAAAAGTTGACATGTAGTTGCAAAGTTACTTATAGACAACAAAATGCCCAAAGTTCACTATCGAAATAAAGTGTAACCAAATTAGTTAAGATTCAGCTGAAAAGAAGTTTGTCTGCTTGCCCTAAAGATGCTCAACATGACACAACCACACCCAATAACAACATATTTCATGCTTCATATTATTATTGTTTAAATTAAGTTCCAAACGTAGGTTCGGGGGGAGACTAATCATTAAGTCCTGTCAATCATCATTACGAGCCAATATAAGCAGCACTATATATAGCACATATATATATATATACCAGTCAGTGGTTAAAGCTGTATGTCGTAACTAAACATTTAGAATGAAGTACTATAAAAAGCCGTGTAATTGTATTTAATGGCCACAAATACATTATGTACACTTTCAGCGGTTGCTAATGCTAAAGTGTTTTCCTCTGGTTTGTGTGACCATTTTTATTTTTATTTTTTTTGATTCACATAATAATAGACTTGTTTTAATGGGATTTTATTATTTATTAATTATTCATTATTTGTTTGTTTGCTTGCTTTCTTAGGGTATTCAGGATCTTCCACATATTCATCAAATAAATTGGGTCTTACTAAACAATAACATTTGCCTTAAGACTATTATTGCTACTCGTGTTAAAAGCTCTAGCCAGTTTAATAATATGCCACTATAGTCAATATATTTTATCATTTATTTACTTATTATTTTTATTATCTTTTTGCCTGCAGTTGTAAATCAAGTTGCTTATGCAAGACACTTACATTTACTACACCAAGAATACCTTCTGGATGATAATGCTGAACTTCTGATTCCATTCCTCTTTTTTCCTCTCTCTCTCTCTCTCTCTCTCTCTCTCTCTAAATTACAGCAGCTCGTAATGTTATATACTGCAAATTATTATTATTTATTTATTTACTTATTTGTTTTAGCATTTTTGGACATTAACCATCTCATATTACTGTTGTTTAGATATCAAGGATAAAAGAACATACAATCACACTGAAACAGCAACTTCTGTGTTCGAAAGGGTGTGCAAAAACTACAAAATTGCAAGCAATGCGTTTTGTCTCCAAATTGCGTCATGTTTTGCTAAAAATAAGAAGTTACTCTTGAAGCGTAAAATAACAAAACCCAAACCTCTTTCAACCGACCCCAAGCTTAAATTGACTGAATATATATATATATATATATATATATATTAATCTTACAATGCATGACATAACTGCACCACATAAATCACACTAAACTCAAAGCAATGCCAGATGGAGTTTGTATCGAGCAAGCCTCTATAGATGCTTTGAGTCTGCTAAATGATGGCAGAACAGACAACTGCCTCTTCATTTGCAAGCAGTAAACAATATGCAGAAGAATAAATTGAATAAATTAATTAAATAGCCTTTTGTGGTTTAATAATCACACTATTGTTATTAATTGTGCAGCCTATTGCACAGTATTCAGAGAGGAAAAAAAATCCTTTTAAAGTAGATTTAGTCATTAGTCAAATTATCATTATTCAACAGTTATGTTCCGAACAGTAAAATGAGATTTCAGACCTGCTCAAAGAAGCTGAAATCCAAATCTTAATCTGTATTCAATGACATTTCATGCATGGCATTTTGAATGGCAGTGTTTACACTGACAGCAGTCACTTGCTGATACATCAAGCGGGGATCCAAACATCTCTTCCTGTGCTGACATGAGTTGAACATCAGGCAGAATGACACACTGCAGCAGAAGAAATGCAGTCTAGTTTGTTTACTGACCTTCCCGTCTCCCTACTGGCAGCAAACAATCAGAGATGTCTGTCTCTCTCCCTATGCTCTCGGAGAACTGGGGCAAGGTGACTTCTCTTCCAGCACTCCGCTAAAGTAGTATTCCACCTCATTGGGTCACTCGTTCACCTGCGAGACAGAGAAAATGCATTTGTCTGAATATGTTCTTTGGTAGCTCAAAGTATGTCACATTTTAAAACCTAGATTTTTACATTTTCAGAACAAAATGTGAATTTGCACATGTAAAACCACTACGCCAAGGTATTCTGGGGTGGCTGCTGTAGCCAAAGTCACTTTATGCTATTCTGGTCATTTGCACCACTACCAGGAAATATTTGAACACACTGTTACTAATACTGGCTTTGTGGTAGCCATTATCAAGTAAGATCCATTTTATTTAATTGATGTGTTGAATATGGATCTGCTTCATTGTGCACCAATGGAATTTAGATTACTATGGTAACAAAATAAATACATACATAAACAAATAAACTGGATGGATAATGACATAATCCTTTGCAACATTGACACCATTATTGAACTAAATTGAATCAACAGTGAATTGACTTGAACTGACATTCATGACACTTTTGTCTTCTGTAGAGCTGCTTATACAGTAGCTAAATTTAATTAATTAAAAAAATATTTACATTTTGCAACATTGACACAGTCATTGAATTTAATTGAAACAAAAATGAACTAAACTGAACTGTATAATGACACTATTATCTACTGTTGAGCTGCTTTTCTGCTGAAATTAAATTTGTTTCATGACCGGTGATTTTTACAAGTGTGCATAAATGTGACTTGACTTGTCTTGACTTGAAAGTACCACGTTTTCCTTGAAGTCGTATGTAAATACATAGCTACATAAATATGATAATCGCTCAATGTCATGGCACATGAATATGCTAATCATTCAGTGACTTGGAATATATAATTTTGCCCTCTGACACCATTACTGTACCATGGTACCACCTCAGTCCTTTTTTTTTGTAAGTGCAAGATCGTGATTTAGAAGCTAGACAGATATGGATAGGTTTAATTGCTAATACGGAAAATAAGAACTGTGTGTCTTTCTATGGCATGGAACATTTATCACACTACTCTATTTTTCATATTAGTTCAAGAAAGTCAGCATTCTGCCACTGTCTTTCTCTTCAGGGATTCAACACTATTATCCATCTAGAGATTCACACGTTTGTGATAATGCTGCTGCTATCAGTGTCACTTTGACTGTCACATTCGCCTATCTGAAGCTGTAGTCTGTTCCATGTTGTCATGTGTTTCATTGACGCAGTTGTTCTTGCTCACTGTAGCTCATGACAAAATGTCATACACAACACATTCTATTTTGGTAATAGCCATGACATGTTGATGTTCTGATCATATGCTATGCTATGATAAGCCAAGAAAATGACAAGATTTATTCCTTGTATCTTTAAACACTGCTTTTAGTTGCACTTGGGTACATCTGAGTCATAAAAGGTTGCTGAGATTATAAAGCATAAAACAGAAGGGAATTTTCATATTGATGTGATGATTTTATCGTATGAAACATTATAAGGCAACACTAAAATGTGTCATCAAAATATGATACAGTATCAAGGACACACCTGCAGGCAAATATGATTTATGCTATAAGATGGTGTGCAATCTATCACTGGGATGAAAGTCAACCACAATTACAGTGTGCTGCTGTGAGGTGAAGATTCATCTCAGATATTGTAATCAATTTTATCGGTATACTTATCAAAACTACATTTTGATATTATCTGAAGAAAATGTGAGTGGTGCTTGCAAGTGTAAAACTTGCTACCACATTGCTAATGCCAGGGTTATGTTTGGTTTGTCTGTTTTAGTTTTGGTTTTTGCTTGCCTGTCTTTTCTTGTTTGTTGCATTGGTTACTGATTCAAGTCACTTGTTTGTAGTTAAGTTGCTTGTTATCTTGTCTCCCTCCTTGGTTCCCCAGCGTAAATACAGTATAGTCCTCTGTTTCCTTGGTTGTCTGTTTTTTGTCTATGTTTGGTTGTTATGTTTGTATGTTAACAGCTATGTTGATTCCTGGGTATACTGTTCATTTTGGGTTTGTTAATAAAAAGAAGCTGGCTGCATTTTAGATCCTGTACTCAGAACTCATCCTTTGCTGCAACCAAATGTGATAGCTGAGGTATTGTGGGTGGTAAGTTTAAAGTTGTTTTTAGCTTTTATGGGTGTTTGATAGATGTCCCAAGTCAAAACAGCCCACCCTTAATCTGTACGATACATATTCTGGTTTCTTGATATTGTAACATCTGCCCTGTTAGACCTGATAGGGTAGGGGGGAAAAAGACTGAAACAGCCTAAGCTAAGTGGTTTGTTTTAGTTGGTCTTTCAGCCTGGTCATAGATAGTTTAAGAGGGGGTTTGACAGCTTGTTTAGCTGGTCAGATTGGGAGAACCAGCTGAACACTAGCTTGGCCAGGCTGCTTTAGAAGTATTTTGCATTGCTAGTTCAAATTAACTAATATAGTTAATAAATGAAACCTTATTTTACCTTATAACAAATGTACCCCATAAAAGTGCAGATGGGAGAGGAAAGTTCTGCAGGTGACATACTGACAATGCACAAAATAAAGAACTGCAGCCAGCACATTTCAATGAGGTATGTGTAATCTACTAACAACACAGGCACAAATAAATAAATAATGGTGCAAATACCAGTACAATGACAAGTGCAAACCTTAGTAAATCACGTTACATAATTCAATTAAATATTTTCCTCCCATACATTTTGCATCTGAAAGGGAACCTCCTACAAATGCATGTCCAATAAGGTCAGCCACAAAAATAATAAAATAGCTTATTTTTCACTGTGTATCTTTAGTAAATCCTGACAGTAGTTTTGAATGCCAAAAGAGGGTTTGCGCTGGCACAAGCTGTAAATCTGGCCCTATATCTATAGAGAGCAAGTCAGCTAATACAGAGACTGTATAATTTATTGAAATGCAGTTTTTCATTAATCTGAATGTTTATATTTACAGTTGTTTTTATGTATGACTTTCCAATCCGATCCAAATATTAGTTTGTCTATGTATTACAAACAGAGTCTCAGTGTACCAGCTGCTGTGTTTAGAAACAAAGAAAGCCACAATGACAATGTCACCGGAACTAACTCCGAGCTTAATTGCCTTGTTTTGTGAGCATGTTTTTGCCTTGATGGCAAATCTGATTTTTAGCTTTACTTTTAGCAAATATTCAGTCACAAAATGTGTATCTGGCAAAACAAATTTAGTCCGTTTTATCAACAAAAAATAAAAATAAAAATGAGATGTGCATTACAAAACCAATTATTCATAGAGTGCAGCTTCAATATGACATTATTAATGGCCAGTTAAACATAGTGCACTGAACTTCAACTGAATTTAAAGTTGTTCTCTCACTCTCTTGTGCGGATCCAGCAATTATAGCGATACTTCATAAAAATTAGTCTCTTCCATTCATTGTTTCAGTCAAGATAAGTGGAGGAAAGAAACCATCATCACAGCATTAACAGGCCAAGATATCAATAAAAGTCAAGACAGAACATTTCATCAGTCACTCAAGAAAAGATGTTCACAAAATACATTCTGTCATCACCTTCAAAACTTTAAGATGAAAGTTGGATCAGTGAAAAGAAAAGAACCCATCTTTTATATGTTCTTTGAAAATCTAAAAATATGTTGTTGTCTTTCAAGGTTGAGAGGGTCAAAAGAGCCTTATTACAAAGCAAATGTAACCTTTTTTCACAGAGCAAACCATTGAAATATGAGTGAATAGAACCACATCTGCTAATTAGGTGACATACACAGATGCCAAACATAGAGAATTAATTATAGTAATTAGTAATGTTGCTGGCAAAGCTTTGCCCAGAGATGTGATACTACACAGCATCCACACCCGGGAATCATTTTAGATAACTGAGGCAGAGAAACGGCATAAATATTTATGATTTCTGAGGCATATCTTTACACAGTTGTAAAATAAAATTTTCAAACAGCCAACTTATGTCGGGGGTCTGAAATATTCATGAGTGATGATGGAGTAGTTTTTGGTCAGAGATCTAATTTTATGATATGATGCTTCACACAGTGATGACCTTCAAGACAGGCCAATCGCTGTACATATTTTATCGTAGTGACCCACTGACTCATGCATGTCAACCAAATGCATTATTTAGGCACACATTTGAAGAAAACCTCTCATAATATTTGAGATTATAAATGATTTTGTCATAATGATTCTCTTTCATCCTGCTTTTCTCTTTCATTGAAAACATCTTTACCGCAAACCATATTGCATACGCAGCAAGGCAAAGAGTAAGCTGATTAGTTATATTGTTGGATTAGTTCTAACAGATTTCATTTCTCAAATCTTGTCTGCATAATCTGTAATCTGATTGAAATTCTACTTCAACTGTGACATTTTATCTCAGAGCCAGATCAAACTACAAAAGCATAGGTACGACTTAGATATTAAGCTCTAGTGTGTTGTTTTGGAAAATGACTAATCACAATAATTAATTCAGAAACCTAATCACTCCAATAAAAAAAGGCAGTTGTGAAATGCACTGAGGGAAATTCTGCTTACATTACATGCTTCAGCAACACACCTTGTACATCTGCCACAACGTACACCCTTCAGGGAATGTTTAATAAGCACCATTAAAATCTCACAGGATAAGGCAGACTGGCTGCTTTTCTTTTTTTTTTGCACTCTGCAATCAAAAACCCTACAAAGCAAGTGTCAAGGCCCAATTTGTAAGTTGTCTCAGGAATGAGGAATTCCTTGAGAATCCATATTTCAAACAATTCCCCAATGAATCTGTCTTTCAACATGATTGGCAAAACATTGCTAGCCACCAGCTGAGATGTTTCTCGCTTGTCTTAAGTATTGTGCTGTGTGATATTCTTGCTTGAAGAAACGCAGATGCTCTGTTATATAGAAAGTGGTCTCATTTGTATTCACACTGTTAACATATTGACAGGCAGAAACTAAAATAACAAAAACTAAAATACTAAACTTAAATAACAAAAACATTTAAAGTATGATCTGTAAATATTTACATTTGTTCACATGTATTAAAATATTCCAATATGTCCATATAATATTGAATTCATAAATTTGATTATGTGTTATTAATGTTTAACATCAACTTTATGTTAACATATTATAATATTTCACAAACATTTTATTTCAGAGTGAACACATATTCCCCAAACAAAATAATTTATCTTTGCTCCCTACACTTCTCATAGTCACACTTTAGTTCGGGGACCAATTTTCATGATTAACTAACTATTAACTATGCCCTTTGCCTCAATAAACTCCCAAATTTCTGCTTATTAATAGTTAGTAAGGTAGTTGTTAAGTTTAGCTATGGGGTAGGATGAAGGGATCTAAATTAAGGAGATTAAGACGTTAATATGTGCTGTATAAGTACTAATAAACAGCCAATATGCTAGTAATATGTGACCCTGGACCACAAAATAAAGTCTTAAGAGTCAATTTTTTACATTTTACAATTTATACATCATCTGAAAGCTGAATAAATAAGCTTTCCTTATGGTTTGTTATGATCAGAAAATATTTGGCCGAGATACAACTATTTGAAAATCTGGACTCTGAGGGTGCAAAAAAAAAATCTTAATATTAAGAAAATCGCCTTTAAAGTTGTCCAAATGAAGTTCTTAGCAATGCATATTACTAGTCAAAAATGAAGTTTTGATATATTTACGGTAAGATATTTTCAAAATATCTTCATAGAACATGATTTTTATTTAATATCCTAATGAGTTTTGGCATAAAATAAAAATTGATAATTTTGACCCGTACAATGTATTTTTCATACTCTGATGTGTACAACTTTAAGTATAAAGACAGGGTCTGTCTTGACCTGACTACTTTACAGTGTGACCTCTTCACCTGATCATGTAAAATCAATAAGTATTATGTTGAGGAAGCTGTGACAGTTCGCCAAGGGCTCGGAAGAAACCACTAATGATCCTTCATTATTTCAGTAAATCATACTGAACAAATAAAGATTTCCTCCATTGTTTTGGTGTTGTGGTATGTTGTTGTTGTTTTTCTCTGCATACATGAGTAATTATATGGTTGTATTGTTTGACCATTTGACAGTTTTATTTGCACTCTTGTTTAATTTGTCACATCAGTATCTTGTTGTCTTGAGATGTTGCAGGATCCATTGTTACGCTTGAAATGTTTCATATAAGCAACGTCCAACACAATGGCAATTTGTAACTATCTTACATTTTGCCATGTAGACTTCATTTCTCAGAGAAACCATGAATACATAGCATTAAACAACTGAACCATTGGAAATGAAGACAACAATTTTCATGGATCTTGTTTTCTTAGTTAATTAATCAATAAATAATTGTCACCGTGTTGGGAGAGTTAAAGTCACTGAAAACCTGGACTGGATGATTTTTAGTCTAAATTATTCAATCTTAAAAACTTAATTGTTTAAGTTATATTATGTATCGGGACACCAATAGAAATTTTAATGACATCACATTCCAAATACATAGACATGCAGCTTCCAGTCCTCTTTTAAGGCTTTCCACATGATTTTGGAGTGCTTCTGTGAGAATTTTTGCCAATCATCCAGTAGAGCATTTGTGAGGTCAGGCACTGATATTGGATGAGAAGGTCTGGTTCACAATCTCCTTTCCAGTTCATCCCAAAGGTGTTCGATGGGGCTGAGGTCAGGGCTATGTGTGGGCCAGTCAGGTTCTTTCGCACCAAACTCATCCAACCATGTCTGTATGGGACTAGCTTTGTGCACTGAGGCACAATCATAATGAAATAGAAAAGGGCCTTTCTCAAACTCTTCCCACAAAGTAGGAAGCATAGCATTGTCTTGGTTCTGGTTACTAAAAAAAAATTAAGATTTCACTTCACTGAAAGTAAGGGGCCTAGCCCAACCCCTTGAAAACAGCCCTATGCCATTACTCTTCTTCCACCAAATTTTACAGCTGGCACAATGCAGTCAGGTAGGTAATGTTCTCCTGGCATCTTTCAAATCCAGACTCACCCATCAGACTGTAAACAGTGAAGCGTGCTTAGTCACTCCACAGAACACGTTTCCACTGCTCCAGTGGTAGCATGCTTTACACAACTTCATCCAGCACTTGGCATTGCACTTGGTGATGTGAGGCTTGCATACAGCTGCTTGGCAATTGAGTTTACAGTTTGCCTCTTTCCCTCAGGTAGGGGAAATACACCAAATCCATGATCAAGTTTGCCGTTTCATGAAAGAACATTATAGTACACTTCATTAACAAACCTAATATTTAACAACATTAGTTTAGTCTCCTGTTGATGCCACGTGCCATTGTTTATTTATTTTTTTATTTATTATTAGTGTTTTTTTATGTTAATTAAAAACCTTTTACGTGTTTTAATTTGTGCATACTTTGTATAAGAAAGACAACAAACTCTTGAAAAAGGCTATAGATTGGCTATTTGGGAATATGATACACATGAACCTAAAATAAAGAACTAGACAGATATGTGATTTTCTGTTGATGTGTTTCTAACACATATTTTCAGATGGGAGCATGAGTGTTTCTTTTGTTGTAGATCTGTGGGAAATGAAGCAAAAAACAGGAACCACTTGAAATAAAAATTCACACTCCTGTTGAGTCTGCAATTTATGGCTGTTTTCCAGCCTGTTCTCATTTCGTAGTTGTGATGATGTGTACGAAAAAAGAAGAGGGAAAAAAAGAGTTCCAAAATGAACATCAGCAGATAAAAAGAAATTGTTAACTTGTAGAGAATGTATAATTCCTCAAACCCAGCACATACAGGAACAGTCTGATACTATAATAGCAGCAATACCATATGCGTGTATGTAGCTACTTGTTTATTTTGTCTCACAACATTTTATTCAGTCTTCAGATGCACATTTATGTAAAAACCGGTGAATATGCTTGAATACGACATAGTTGTGAGAACATGTTGCTAGTTCTTATTATGCATTTTGGATAATGAAATGTGCACTATAAGAAACATGTATAATTGATGTGAGTTTAACAAGATGTAACAGGATGTTTGAATTAGCTAAACAGAACGGTGAATGCAGTGTCTGCAGTTTTATTTAAAACACTCTCAAGTGATCTTTCATCTAATTTGATTTGTAATTCACCGCGAGGTGTGGAAGTTACATGATCATTACTTTTGGGTTGTTCTTAGACAGAAACCCCTTTAACCATGGTAAAACCATTTTAATACAGACTATGAACAGCAATATGAAAAGACTGATTAATATGAATAAATATTTAAATGTATTAATAATATTTATGAGAAAAGGCAATTTTTGCAACATACAGTAGTTCGCTGATTGCAGGTTTTGTACAGTTGACTAGCAACTCAACTTATTACAATAATATAGAATTCTATATATAAAGTCATAAATGTGTCTATATCAGCTTTTTATACAATAAAAAAAAAAAAAAAAAGAGTCACTGTAGAGTCACTGAAGCTACAATTCTCTCCATACACTTTATGAAGAGATTGCATGTTGGAGTTGCTACCAGTGTTTTGTGGGGCCCTAGATGAGATTATGAAGTGGGGCCCAGCAGTATAAATATTATAAAAAGATACTTGTGTCGAAAGTAATGATCTGCTCATTTATTATGGACCATTTTGTGGTGCCCCCAGACATGTCAGGGCCCTAGGTGGCTGCCTGTATGATGGGCCGGCCTTGTCTCTGCATTTCATATTAGTCAAAGAACCCTGGAGCACTGGTAAGCATAGCGAGACAGATCTAAGCCCTGCTTGGACACAGTCTGGCTTAAGCTTTGATGTTCACTTCATCCCTCACTGGCAGCAAGTCAAGACGAGCTTTACTTATAATCAGACAGCTTCCAGTCATCCGGACAGCCGACGAGCAGATGGCAGACTTTGCACACAGGTGAGAACGCACTAACACATCACCTATTCGCACTCAAATTAGAGCCTCACATCAACACACTTTCAAAAGAAAATGACAACCTGTGTTTATCTACGCACCACAAAAATATTGCTCTGGAAATAAATAAATTAAAAATAAAATAAATACAATTCCGGATCGGTTTCAGAACGATGATAGGATAGATCGCTTTCATTAACACTTTTCATTTTCATTTTGATTTATGTGCTGTTTAATATTTGATGATCATTTTACATCTGCTTACATATGCTTCCACTTGTTTCTGCTTCTTCTTCACCTGTGTTTGGATCCTGAGATTATGTACTATTTCAGAAGATGTGAAAACACGGGAAGCTATAACATTCTGTCATTGGCATGGAAATAGTTAATCCCATCACTTTTTAATGAAATATTATAGCATCTCTGTCTTTGTCTCTCTCTCTCTCTCTCTTTCTCTCTCGCTCTCTCTAAATAAACAAACAAATAAATAAATAAATGAATAACAATTAAAATAACTAAATTAAAATAATATTTTATTTTATTTAAAAAAAATAATCCCCCTCAATATTACTATATTTTTCTCAAGTGTTTCTGTGTGGTAGCTCAGAGCAAAACAGTGTGACATTAGCAAGCGCTACGACCTTGTCTAAAAGAATTTATTTCAGAGTCACTAATCTAAATCTAAAGGATTTCAAATGCAAACCATTCATCACTGCATGATATTTGTTAATTGTGTAAAAGAGGGAAAGACAGGACTGTGTTTTCCTAATTCCTAATTCATGTGATGGAATGGGAAAAGCTGCAAAACAGTAATGCACTGTCTGGCCTAATATTGTGGAATGAAGGATTATGAGCTCGCTGATATCAAAAGGACTGATGTGTTTTGCCTGAAATCAATTTCTCCTTATTATTCCATATGCTTATATTTGACATGATAATTACCACAGCCATCTCCCATAACTACCATTGCAGATGCATCCTGATAAGTAATTATATCTGAAATTATTTTGATTTGAATGTTTAAAGAGAAATTATGTGAAAGTATCGCATATGTTAGCTTTTCATGCACATTTGTGTTGCATTAAGTCTGTTTGCATGCTATGATGTTCAGATCTATGGGCCACGAAGTGTGACTAATTCCATAGACTAATTGAATTAAGTGACATGGAATGCAATAGACCATGACATAATGTGCTTTAATGTGTCTTGTACACAAACAAAGCCCAACATCTTGTAAAAAGAATTACAAAGTCAGCACTTTACAAAACTGATCTCACAAAATGGAAGTTCCCCAGTGTGTTGTAATGTTTGAATACCACGATATTATTTGCCAGTGTCAGAAAGCAAAAAAATGAAACCTGTACAGTTACATATTGTCTAAAAATACATTGATTGTCAAATTGGAACTTTTTGAACTAATATAATTGACCACCTCTTTTTCTGCGTGGCCCATAGGTTGGAATTAACTTTTTTACAAGCTGTCTGCTCTTTTCAACCTTGCCATCAAAGTGACATTTTCATCAAATTAAAATAAATAAATAAAAATAACCCAGTGGCTGACGAGAAAGTGGGATGACAGAACATGTACAAAAAATTACTTACAAGAGGTGACACACTGTCAAAACAAAGGCAATATCAGAATTATCTGTCTCCTGGGCGACGCTTAGAGGTGAGAGCGAGCAAGACACTCATGACATAAGCCGTACAGAACAAAACAAGAATGATAACATTGTACACAAGTATTGCAGTTGTATGTCAGTGTAGTTATAATAGGTGTTACTTTTTCGAATAATCTGTCTCCGATTGATGTGCTCAAAATTGTTTGGCACAGATTTCACAGATTTGGCAGATCTTTACTGCTGTCAAACACTGATGTCAGAAGCAATGTTACGTTGGTGCCAGTTTGAAAAAGAAAATGAAAAATGCAATAAAACCAGTTGTACTATTGACAGTTCAGACAATTGGGAGTATCACTGACTATACTAACTAAATTACTAACAGATGGCTCTGTTTAAACATAACATTTCAACTTCTAGAATTAGTTAAAACACTTATAAATAACATGAATAAACAATGAACAAATGGCATCAAAAAAGATTAGTAAATACTGTAAAAAATGTTGCTCATTGTTAGTTCATAATATCTAAAGTATTATCTAAGAATAAAACTTCATGCTTAATACAGAGCCTGTTACTTATCTTGATTAGTTTCTTTGTCCCTGAAAAGCATCTGTTGTTATTAACTTGTTATTAACATGCTATAAACTTCAATTAAACTTGTAGATGTTATTACATGATTTCCCCCCCCCCCCCATAGGGTACTGTAATATATACATTGTTAAAATGTTATTAGAGTATAAAATTGCATTGCAAATTTCCTTCCAAAATGACAAGGTATAAAAAGTTATTGCAAATATTTTCAGAACTGTTATTCCCCCATGAAGACAAGCATTTGTTATGTGCGGTGTTTCTCGCATTATCACAGCGATCAGCAGTGCCTCACTGCACTTTCCAAACAAATGCAGGTAATGTAGAGGATCCTTCTATACAGAGTTAACAATATGGCCTCATTATGCGCAGTTTAGCATGCTTCCCTCACTAGTACAGGGCATAAAAATTCACACTGCACATCCATTTGCAATGCCTTTCATTAAGGAACAAACAGGAATCCATGTAGAATCGACGAATCGTGGAGAACAAGCTCTGGCATGGAGAGTGCTTTGAACATTAATCTTAATGCTTCATATTGTGCATACTAGTTGTGCAGACAGTATATTATAATGAGTTAAGATGAAGAATATATGGATCTCTGAAACAAACACAAGAAAGCAAGCAAGCAAGCAAAAATAAAATCTATCTATCTATCTATCTATCTATCTATCTATCTATCCTAGCAGCTTAAGACATGATGACAATGTTCTAAAACTAGTTCAAAACATGCTAGTTATGTGTTAAAACATGCTAGCAACATGATTATACAAGCTAGCAACAGGTGCTACCAATATGCTAAAATCATGACAATACATTATAGAAATGTGTTAACATGATGCTAGCACTGTGCTAAAGCATACATAAAATGGAGGCTAGCTGGTAAGAGTTGTGTGAGTAAACCTCACACCCCTGATCGTAAGAGGCGCACTAGTGACTGCTATGCTGGAAGTGTTGGTTCGAATCCTGTTCGGAGTGAGTGTGGTGAGTAGAACCGGAGGTGTAACATTGGTGCTGTGACCTGGATAGAACTGAGGTTTAGAGGGTTTGTGTAACGGATGCCAGCTGGTAAAAGCTGTGTGGGTAAACATTACTCCCCTGATCTCATGAGGAGCATTAGCGACTGATGCTAGAGGCTACAGTCTTTAGCGTCTATGTTAGAATCCCTGCCTCCCATGCAAGAATTGCCTATTCGAATCTTGCTCGGAGTGAGCGTGGTGAGTAGAACCAGAGGGTTTACAAATGCTAGTAATGTGCTAAAACATGCAAGCATAATCGTTGCTAAAATATACTCCAAACTAGGGATGTGCCTGAAGCCGAATACCTTATTCAGAAAGGCACGGATAATGGCTTCAAAACGAATAACGGAGAAAATATTTGGCAGACACAATCAGGTTTGCTGGAACAGCACTACATTAGTGAGGTCTGCGGTTGTTAAGATTTGTGCAATAATAATGGCTAGTACTGCTTTGATAGCGTTTGACACAGTTTCGTACAGATAATATCATGGTGATCATTGCGTTTGTCTAATGATTGTGGTCTCCTCAGCAATAAACTATCCGCGCGCTCCTTTTTTGATTGTTGCCTGTCAGTGTCGGCGAAGCAGTATTGCCAGATATTGCTACAAAAAAACAAACACAACCAATCTACTGAAAAATTAGTTTAAACCAAAATAAGTTTAAATCTTGTATTTTGCAAATAGGATACAGAATCTCTAACCTCAACCTTCATCTTCCCACTTTATTAATGCCTAATTACTTTGTTAACGCTGTTACATTAAGTATTAAAACAAGTCCAGCGACGCTTATAATAAGTAGATTTGGCAACATGGCGGAGCGGAGTGGAGGCTGCACTTGTGCCAAGCTCCTTCACTGTGTTTCGCAGCGAGTCAGCCACATGAATTTATTCAGCCACATCATTTTAAATAATTTTTCATGTTTTCAAATTTTATTTTTGAACATGAAACATTTACGGAGGTCTGGACCTCATAGTTGCTATGGCCTGGATGTGTAAAGTGAATGAGTGTAAACTATAGCCTATATGAATGAAATGAGCGCAAATCAATATCTGCGCTGGGGTCTATGCGCGTCTCTCAGAAATCAGAGCTTTGTCTAGAGTTATATCAACTCGACAAAAATATCATAAAAACGGTCCTAACTTCAAACCTTTTTGAAATCCAACTGTAAAAACGCATTACATTTAATTATACAAGACTAAGAAAAGCGATGTTTGATCAAGGCTTTTGGAGGGTCCAAATGATTTGTTGCGCTCTGTTGATAAAAAACTTGTAAATGATCACAGACTCCCGCAACACATGATCTGTTACTTAAAGTTCAAGCCAGCTTTATTGTCATTCTGCTGTGAGTACTGAACACTTTCTTTCCATTTCTTTTTCTTTTTCTTTTTTTTCAGCTTTTTTTTCTACTAGTGCTCTTATTTAAGATTGTGGATGCTTGTCTCTTGTCAAATTTGTACACAAAGTTTCACTGGAAAATAAAAAGAATAAAGTTATTTTTATTTTTTGATAAAGTTTTAAATAGAAGATAGGCTATTTACAAAGTTATAATTTTAATAAAAAATAATAATACTTTCTTTAGTTAAGGCATATTTGTTAAATGAAAACTATGAATCGAACAGATTTGCATTTAAAATGGTATTTTCATGTAATTTGACGAACTTCCAGTTTAAGCCACGCCCACTTCAGGGTCTATCCGAATACAGATACAGATACAAATCATTTTGAGATTGTCACAGATACAGATACAGATACAAATAATGGCTCCGCTGCACACCCCTACTCCAAACATTCTAGCAACATGCTAAAACGTGTTAGTAACATTCAAGCTTTTGGAAGTTATTTCAAACTTTTAAAGAACATCAAAGTCTACCTTACTTATTGTTACCGCTCATCTTAAATTTAAGGAATTGAACAAACCTCTAACCCTAATCCTACTTTGGCACACAATTTATCCTGCACCATTTGTTTTACTGATATGAATGAATTGTGAGGCTTACTGGGGAGAGGATTGACTAGACTTAAGATTGATGATAAAAATAAACAAACAAAAAATCACAGCACACAGAGGAACCCGAACCATATGTGGAGATCAGAACAACATTTAAGATTAAGATGAACTTGTTTGACTTGGACCAGTATCCTAACATCCTACCATCACAGAATGACTTAGCATTAAAAACGAACACACCAACAACCATTCAGAACACATTTGCAGCATCATCACACAGAAATGGCAAGTTTTCCATGAGCAAGCACTACTTCTTCTCATGGTTCCTTAAAAAATTATCATAGCAAATAACCACAAATTTAAGCCAATTAATTCAATGTACAGCATTCCTGTAATTGTGAGAAAGCAAAAGTGAGTTTTGCAATGCCACAACAGCTTCCTGGCATACCAACATGTGAGCCGCTAGTCATGTGTCTCAGTCTAATTAATCTGATTCTGAGCTTTGCCCCAGTTTTCCCATCACAGCCTGGGTCATTATAAAATGACTCTAACAATCTACATCATGTCACAGAAATCTCCAATTTAACCTGTCCTTCTATTTCAAACAAAAGTATATCTGTAGTGGTCTTGTGCAGCAAGACCGCAGCGCTGAGGGAGTCATCGGCATACCACTGACATAGCTGCAAAAGCCTGTGTGGCAGGAAATCTTTAATCCAGTCCTTCAGCCCCACAGGTCGGCCGGCCCCTACTTGCACACAAGATAAAGTCTTCTCTCTAAATGCTCAAACATTCTATTCCCTATGTGGAATTCTCTCTCTCTTTTTTTTTTTTTTTCTGATAGAAAGCTTTCCAGTTTTTCCAAATTGAGAGCTGCATTGTCACTGCAGGGGAGGAGGCAATCTTTTTATGGAGTATGGAGTGGGCTCATAATGTTTCATTGAATTATCCCCTTTTGCCAATAGAAGTCAGTTAGCAAAGCCTCTTACACTGACTGCGGGACTCGCAATGAAGCCTGATGCAATCTGATATCTCCTCATGCCAATTCAAAAGCATAAAGCAGTATGAGAAGAGGATTTCCAGCCTGTGCAATTTTTGCCACACAGTCATCCTGTAAAATTGTAAATTGTGCATTCTCTGCATGGTTTGTGATCTCGCATGGGCTCACGCACACATTTGCTACAAGCATTTACAAGCCTTTAAGACAGGTTTTTTTTTTTTTTTTTTTCAGATTTACTTTTGTTTACAAAAACCTACATTTTATGAACCATAGTGAAAACAATATACATTATATATTCAACAGATTAAAATGTTGCTGTCAGTTTTCATTAATGCATTGTCAAAGGTTTGAGTGCTTGCAGCAAATTTGCAGCAAACAGTTTGGCACAAAGCTCATTTGCATGTGAAATTTTGCTGCAGCGTTCACCTCAAGTTTGCCACAGGGGCTTGTTGGTACATTATATTTGAAAGGTTTGTGCATTCTACCCACGGCTTGTGTTAGTCTTGCATGGGCTCACAATAATGATAAGTTTGCAAGGAACTGAAGCTTTTAAGAGCCTTCAAGAGAAGCCTTAGTATTAGTCTGTAAAATTGGAATGGAATACACATGATCTCACTGCCATAGCCCTAAATGTCAACGACAAAATGTTGTTTGTTTTTAACCACCAGGGCATATTTTGAGACATTAATCCAGCCTTTTTCACATTAGTCCTAGTGAAGTTTTATCCACAGTTTATAACAGGGCACGGGCTGAATATTACAGTGTGCTGCAGTGCCTCAAGGAAAACCTCAAAACTTTGCAGTTAAATTTCCAGTTTACACAACAACAACGGCTGCATTTATCATCCAGTGAAAGAAAACACATCCTTCCCCTTTAAAGAGCGATGCCATTGCCATTTGAGTAGTACATTTATCTCCACCAAATACTCCAGTTCCCTTTTCACTGCATGCTTTGTAAATGTCATGGAAGTCATTGAGTGAGAAAATAAGGCTTTTGGTCTCTATTGTATTTATTTATGATTTTCTTGTGAATTGGCCCTTTAGAAGCCGAGTGTGTGAAGTTTATTTGATATTACAAAGCGGATAATAAATCTAATGAAAATTCCAACTCCATTATGTTTAAAGTTTTTGTCTCCCTGAATGTTTGTGATATGTTTTTTTTTTTTTTTTTTTTTTGAATTGCACAATCTTACATAAGTATAAAACACATGGCTCAGTAAACAGAGTTTATTACAGTTTATATAATGATGACTGTTCTGTTTATTTCAGGCATTGCTTGATTGTTTCTAAGAAGTACAAAGAAAAAAAAAAAACTTTAATTTTTTTCATTTTATTTTTATTTTTTATGCCATTTATGAGTGTTTGTTCCAATACTTTCCTTTGTGGGCTCTTTTGAAATTCTTTGAAAACACAACATCACAATTTATTTAGTTTATATAGCATTTTAAATACTCTAAATGTACACAATTAAATCATATTTCCACAGCTTGATTGGAAATGATGCACAATCAAATTATTCTGGTCACGTCTTATATTTCTGTTTGCATAACATCTCAAGAATGCTGTTTGCTGACACGATTGTGTCTTTGGTAAACATTTGTTATGTAAATGATATAAATAATAATAAAAAAATAAAAAAAATGATATACCTGTAAATAAATGAAGAATTTCAGTAGTTTATGATTATGGAAGGGTGATGTAAATATGTTTATGCGATTGATGGTTAGCATTTAAACAGTGTTTTTTTGTAAGTGCAGAGAAAAGTTCAAAAATCTGGTTTTGCTTCAGCACCCTGCTACTGTGATTTCACTAGTTGACAAACAGTAGTATAAATAACTGTGTTTTTGTCAATCTGCCAAATGTTAAAAGGAGTCTGAAAATTACTCTTAAAATAAAGTTCTTATCAGCACGTTACAAAGAGACATCTTCTTATTGAGGGCTAAGGGGTCAATTTAGCCTATCTATACCGTTACAGCATAGTTACCACTGCCGACAAAATCATTCCTCCTGAATTAATAGGCTAAATGAAGCCAAGCTTTTAAAAATAATAATCACAGGTTCTGAGCTTCAGTCTCATTAATATATACTGATCTGATCCTGCCAAAGAGCAGTCTAGGCACTCTCATTGTTTCAGATACATGTATTCCCTGGGCCATGGGTTGCTTTATTATTTATAGCTGTGATATCAATGCTGGAGGCATCAGTGGGGCAGTTCACTGCGAGCCCAGCCAATGAAAGTGATACATGTCAAAATCCAGCTGGGTCTCTGCAATTTCCTGCAGTGCATTAACAAAGCTCTAATTCCACAACAAAATGACAAGTCACGCCAAACTTGCAAAATAACTATTAATAATTATAATCAATTACGTATAATCTGTGTAGCCATCTACCATCACGCATCCACATATGTGACCCTGAAGCACAAAACCAGTCTTAAGTGTCAATTTTTCAAAATTGAGATGTACACATCATCAGTTCTTAGCCATGCATATTACTAATCAAAAATTAAGTTTTGATATATTTATGGTAGGAAATTTATAAAATATCTTCATGGAACATGATCTTTACTTAATTTCTTAATCGATCATTTTAACCCATACAATGTATTTTTGGCTATTGCTACAAATATACCCCAGCGACTTAAGACTGGTTTTGTGCTCCAGGGTCACATATGATCTTACCTAATGATAAATAATCTAGTCACTAGATTGTTCCTTTCAGGAACTCTTTAACTCTTCCTTTATTCATAAATATAATTTGCAAATGCAATAAAAGCTGCATGAACATTTGGAGTCTTATTTTTCCTTCTAGTGATTGATCTGTCAAAAGCTCCACCAAGTCAGATAAAGCAGACATACAGTATAAGTTCCGGTAGGCACATTTACATTAACATAACCTATTCCCAGATCAAATGATAGAGGCCAGGTTCTGCAGTTGTGCTTATGAATAATTAACACATTGCATGAATAATCAGAACCATTCGCCTGGATAAATTTCACATCACTTTCACATCCAAGAGTCATCCCTTGTGTCTCTTTCCATATCACCCTTCCCCCACAACACTGATCTAAACACACATAAATAGCCATTAAAAGATAAATGGCTATACAATCTGGAAACCAGTAAATAGCTTGCTTCAAAAAAAAGAAAAAGAAAAAAAAAGTTACATCTAAAAAACATTGTTTGTTGAATGAATGCCACTCTAAATAATAATAATAATAATAAATCTTAATGACAGTTATTGATTATATTTTATCTTATTTTTCCATTATTATTTTTATTTCATTTTATTCTAATGTTCTGTTTACATGATTGTATTCCCTGCTTAATTACACATGTAACCCTGGACCACAAAACCAGTCTTAAGTGTAATTTTTTTTTTTTTAAATTGACAATTATACATCCCCCGAAAGCTGAATAAATAAGCTTTCCATTGATGTATGGTTTGTTAGGATCGGACAATATTTGGCCGATATACAACTATTTGGAAATCTGGAATCTGAGGGTGCAAAAAAATCAAAAGATTGAGAAAATCACCTTTAAAGTTGTCCAAATGAAGTTCTTATAAGCAATGCATACAGGTGCATCTCAATAAATTAGAATGCCATTTTTTCATGTAAGTTATTTCAAAAAGTGAAACTTTCATATATTTTAGATTCATTGGATGTAAAGTAAAACATTTCAAATTTTTATTTTTTTATTTTGATTAGAGCTTACAGCTCATGAAAGTCAAAAATCAGTATCTCAAAATATTAGAATATTTACATTTGAGTTTCAATAAATGACCATCCCTACAGTATAAATTCCGGGTATCTCTTGTTCTTTGAAACCACAATAATGGACAAGACTGCTGACTTGGCAATTGTCCAGAAGACGAACATTGACGCCCTCCACAAAGAGGGTAAGTCACAGAGGGTCATAACTGAAAAGTGTGGCTGTTTACAGAGTGCTTTATCAAAGCATAGTAAATGCAAAGTTGACTGGAAGGGAGAATTTGCGTAGGAAAAGGTGCACAAGCAACAGTGATGACTGCAAGCTTGAGAAGTCCAGTGTGAAGTTTCCACAGTCTGTGATGATTTGGGCTGCCATGTCATCTGCTGGTGTTGGTCCACTGTGTCAACGCAGCCATCTACCAGGAAATTTTAGAGCACTTCATGCTTCCTCCTGCTGACAAGCTTTATGGAGATGCTGATTTCATTTTCCAGCAGGACTTGGCACATGCCCACACTGCCAAAGGTACCAAAAGCTGGTTCAATGACCATGGTGTTGGTGTGCTTGACTGGCCAGCAAACTCGCCTGACCTGAACCCCATAGATAATCTATGGGGTATTGTCAAGAGGAAGATGAGAGACACCAGACCCAACAATGCAGATGACCTGAAGGCCGCTATCAAAGCAACCTGGGCTTCCATACCACCTCAGCAGTGCCACAAACTGATCACCTCCATGCCACGCCAAATTGAGGCAGTAATTAAAGCAAAAGGAGCCCCTACCAAGTATTGAGTACATATACAGTAAATGAACATACTTTCCAGAAGACCAACAATTCACTAAAAATGTTTTTTTTTATTGGTCTTATGAAGTATTCTAATTTGTTGAGATAGTGAATTGGTGGGTTTTTGTTAAATGTGAGCCAAAATCATCACAATTAAAAGAACCAAAGACTTAAACTACTGCAGTCTGTGTGCACTGAATTTATTTAATACATGAGTTTCACAATTTGAGTTAAATTACTGAAATAAATTAACTTTTCCATGACATTTTAATTTATTGAGATGCACCTGTATTTTTTTATATATTTACGGTAAGAAATGTACAAAATATCTTCATGGAACATGATCTCTACTCAATATCCTAATAATTTTTGGCATAAAAGAAAAAAAATTATCATTTTGACCCATACAATGTATTTTTGGCTATTGCTACAAATATACCCCAGCGACTTATGACTGGTTTTGTGGTCCAGGGTCACATATTATTCAAAAGTTAAAGTATATAAGAACAATGAAATGTAAGCAAGCATTAGCTTACTAAAACATTATTGTCACTAAAATAATATGAAGAAAATGCCACACAGGGACTAGCACTGATCATATGCAAGAAGCAGAAGAAGAAGAAGGAAAGACAGAAAACTACAGAAGAATTTACACAGCCAGCTAATCATTATAAAGCCTGGAATATATAGTATGAGTTGTATGGACTGTTTTTTTTTTATTTTTTTTATAAATTGTTCATGGTGTTTATACATCCTTCTTGAAGTGTGAGTCATACATTATGAGTTAGCAATACGTTATTCAGAATGTTTCTTTCTGTCTTCCAAATAAGAAATACAGATATAAATATATACAATATAATAATGTTTGTCAATGTAAAATTAAGTTTGATTTCACTGTCTATGTGGTTATCCACTGGAGAATTCAATTAAGCATCCATGTGTATTGGAGCTGTAACTATACAAATGAGTCATTCTAATGACTCTTTGCAGATAGTGTTACTGTGGTTATTTTGTCAATACACCAACAGATGCTTCCAGTGAGAGTCTCCTCCAAAGGATTTATTTGAATGCCAATAGACACACCAGTCAAGGATGGGACTCAAAAACAGCCCAGAACTTATGCTGGCCCATCACAACTCACTTTGACTTATCTCCACATAGACACACTTATTTGCACACAGACACACATACAGTACTCACACAGTGAAAAATGAGTTATGCTACCGCCAAGAAGTAATTTATGAATGAATATGTCATATCTACGCTATATATAATCCATCCCAACTTCTTACGTGATAACAGGTCATGCGAAATTCCAACTTTAACATAATTGTGAAACTTCATATTTTGGTACTACATAGAAGATTCAAAGTTCACAGTCAACTACTGAGGATAAACCACAGTTGATATCCGTCCACTCTGCATTTGGTCTCTGCACATTTTCATGAGATTAGAGACTGCAATTTTTAGTACTGTGATTTGTGAAAATGCTTTCTCCACATGTACATTAAATACGAGAGTCAATCTGAGTGCTAAAGGTTGGAAGCAACTTTTTTCATACAGTATATTTGTATATATATACAGTGGGTACGGAAAGTATTCGGAACCTCTTAAATTTTTCACTCTTTGTTATATTGCAGCCATTTGCTAAAATCATTTAAGTGTTTTTTTTTTCCTCATTAATGTACACACAGCACCCCATATTGACAGAAAAACACAGAATTGTTGACATTTTTGCAGATTTATTAAAAAAGAAAAACTGAAATATCACATGGTCCTAAGTATTCAGACCCTTTGCTGTGACACTCATATATTTAACTCAGGTGCTGTCCATTTCTTCTGATCATCCTTGAGATGGTTCTACACCTTCATTTGAGCCCAGCTGTGTTTGATTATACTGATTGGACTTGATTAGGAAAGCCACACACCTGTCTATATAAGACCTTACAGCTCACAGTGCATGTCAGAGCAAATGAGAATAATGAGGTCAAAGGAACTGCCTGAAGAGCTCAGAGACAGAATTGTGGCAAGGCACAGATCTGACCAAGGTTACAAAAAAAATTCTGCTGCACTTAAGGTTCCTAAGAGCACAGTGGCCTCCATAATCCTTAAATGGAAGACGTTTGGGACGACCAGAACCCTTCCTAGAGCTGGCCGTCCGGCCAAACTGAGCTATCGGGGGAGAAGAGCCTTGGTGAGAGAGGTAAAGAAGAACCCAAAGATCACTGTGGCTGAGCTTCAGAGATGCAGTCGGGAGATGGGAGAAAGTTGTAGAAAGTCAACCATCACTGCAGCCCTCCACCAGTCGGGGCTTTATGGCAGAGTGGCCCAACGGAAGCCTCTCCTCAGTGCAAGACACATGAAAGCCCGCATGGATTTTGCTAAAAAAAACACCTGAATAAGATTCTCTGGTCTGATGAGACCAAGATATAACTTTTTGGCCTTAATTCTAAGCGGTATGTGTGGAGAAAACCAGGCACTGCTCAACACCTGTCCAATACAGTCCCAACAGTGAAGCATGGTGGTGGCAGCATCATGCTGTGGGGGTGTTTTTCAGCTGCAGGGACAGGACGACTGGTTGCAATCGAGGGAAAGATGAATGTGGCCAAGTACAGGGATATCCTGGACGAAAACCTTCTCCAGAGTGCTCAGGACCTCAGACTGGGCCGAAGGTTTACCTTCCAACAAGACAATGACCCTAAGCACACAGCTAAAAAAACGAAGGAGTGGCTTCACAACAACTCCGTGACTGTTGTTGAATGGCCCAGCCAGAGCCCTGACTTAACCCTTTAAAACCTAAGCCATATATTGCCGAAAAGCGCATGTTGTCTACTATCAGGAGCAATTTGAATTATTTTGATAGTCCAAACGGTAGAAGAGTTATGGTAACATGAATACAGCTTGGTCTGATGTATCGGCGCCGACACAGCCGGTTTTAAAGGGTTAAACCCAATTGAGCATCTCTGGAGAGACCTAAAAATGTCTGTCCACCAACGTTTACCATCCAACCTGACAGAACTGGAGAGGATCTGCAAGGAGGAATGGCAGAGGATCCCCAAATCCAGGTGTGAAAAACTTGTTGCATCTTTCCCAAAAAGACTCATGGCTGTATTAGATCAAAAGGGTGCTTCTACCAAATACTGAGCAAAGGGTCTGAATACTTAGGACCATGTGATATTTCAGTTTTTCTTTTTTAATAAATTTGCAAAAATGTCAACAATTCTGTGTTTTTCTGTCAATATGGGGTGCTGTGTGTACATTAATGAGGAAAAAAAATGAACTTAAATGATTTTAGCAAATCGCTGCAATATAACAAAGAGTGAAAAATTTAAGGGTGTCTGAATACTTTCCGTACCCACTGTATAGAGAGAGAGAGAGAGAGAGAATAACAACGTGCTGTAAACGGTAAAACTGTTTGCACTACAAACCAGTGTGATCATAATTAAGATAATACAGTAAAATAATATGAAAGGACTCATCAATTTTCAATATCAAGAAGCAAAACAAACGGTTTTGTACAGGCTAAAAATAGCTGGACGCAGATGAGACTGGAAGCTAGACCCATAGAATTTACTAATGGCCACTCTCATTTTTACGGCAAGAAAAAGGTGGATATTGGCCACCCTAATAAATATGCATAAATGTCATGAAAGGCACTGTGAATATGATCAAATGTTTCAAAGAAAATTGCTAAAGCAGATACTGTAAACAAAATAAAATTATGTTCTTTGTGCTGTTTATATTAGCGCAGTATCACCTTGTGCCAATAGTGAGTTGTTTTTTTACTGCTTAAACAGTAAATAAAATCTATCTATGAACCTCTCAAAACAGCTGCTGCTTGAAAGGTGTCAAGGAGCTGTGGTGCAGGCACCATATGTTCCTGGAAGTCTTCTGGCAACCTCTCTGCTCCCTACCCATATCCCCCCTGTTGTGTCCCTGAGAAGCAGACCACACCCACACACCTCATATTTCTCATATACAATATGTGGCTCCCCAAGGAATTGCTTACAACTGCACATATTCTAGAGCAGCAAGAATTGCTACTGCATCATTAGCTGGATTTCTTTCGCTTTCAAATTGCTGTCAACTAGCATAACCTGAACTTCACCGTTGCCTCTTGCCAACACAAGGCTTAGCTGTTAGATAAAAAAGTACAGACAGTATGTTTTGAGCTACTTATTTTTAGTAGGAGAGAGACAGCAGGAAATATTGGGGAATGGGAAGAGAAAACATTGTGTTTGTCCAAATATGCATGCTTTCCAACAACAGAATTCAAAAAGCAGTTTGTCAAATGAGTGAGATGTCCAAATACACTGCATTCATGGAACAGTGAGCAAAAAATACCTACGGTAGCCAGAGATTCTGAAGTGTGCAGTCACAGGACACTCTTACATCCCATGAGACCACTTGGAGCTTAGAAGCCATCAGATCGAAAAGTTGAAAAACGGAGTAGAGCAGCCCTTTTCGAATGTAAGAGTTACAAGTAGTCAGGTTAAAACTGTACTTAAGAAAAATAGTAGAATAACTTTCTCCAATAATTTGTTTACAACTTAACATTTTTAATCTATTTATTTATATTTTTACAGTGCTGTAGTAGTCTTTACACAATGATTTTGCAAACAATATTCTGTTCAATCAATTTAAGAATTCAAAGAAACATGACATACTGTATATATATATATATATATATATATATATATATATATATATTACAAGTACACAATGGTGCCTGTGTATTTTAGAACTTGCAACTGTACATTTCACTATACTATATACCAGGGGCGGTGAACTCCAATGCAGTAAGAATAAACCGATTGGAACCAATCTAGATTTCCCCACCATTCCTTTACTTTACATCATAGCTTACAGACTAAATAGAATCATCTAAGTAGAATATATGGATACTTATGTTTTGACATCAGCACAAGGGGGGAAAAAAGTTTATTGTTTTGAATGTAAGCAGAAAAAAAAAGTGGTAACACTTTAATTTAAGGACCAATTCTCACTATTAACTAGCATGCATATTACTTGCATATTGGCTGTTTATTAGTACTTATAAAGCACATATTAATGCCTTATTCTACCTGACCATATTTTAGATCATACCCTTAATCATACCCCATACCTAAACTTAACAACTACCTTTATAACTATTACAAATTTATTAAGGCAAAAATCATAGTTAATAATTAGTTAATAGTGAGAATTGGACGTTCAAATAATGTTTGACTAAACAAGTTATCAATAAAGTGATTTTTGGTAGTTAGCAGTGTATTAGTGTGCAAACTGCTTAACCAAACAATGGAAGATTCAAGGGGTCAAGATCAACAGGTTTTCACTTTAGCATTTTACATTATTTGTGTGTGTACAAAATTAGATTTTTTTTTTTTTTTTTCAGTATTCATTCACATTTTATTTTGTGATATACAATATAAGTGTGATATGCTATGTGCTACCAAACTCTTTTACTCTTACAAAAGCTTCCGGTAACACTTTATTTTGATGGTCCCTTTTGAACATTCTGTTGACTCTAAGTAATGTTGCAACTACATGTCAACAAACTCTCATAAGAGTATTAGCAGACTGTCTGCTACAAATCTACTAACTCCTTATTGTGTTGGTCTCCCAACAGATATATAAGTGACTATAAGTAACTTTGAAAGAACCTGTCAACTTAATCTAACCCTAACCCTACCAGTCAACTAATACACTACTAACACTCTAATGAGAATTAGTAGAAATGTAGGAGCAACATTACTTATAGTCAATAGAATGTGTTAAAGGGACCATCAAAATAAAGTGAAACCAAGCTTTCAATATTGTACCTCATCACTATTCTTTTACGTAGAAATTAATAACAATTAGCTACCGTCATGGTATACTAACCTGACAAAGGCGTGTGATGAGAAAGTTGGATGTTTTCATTGTAGACTTTAGTGAAAGCTGCATGCTAGTCACGATGGTGTGATGATTATTAGTTAGCTTTGTAGCAGGAAGTTCTAGAGAGCTGTTTTTGCAACTAATTGGTTTTGCCGTAAGGGTGTGGCACCAAGCCAGAAGAATCACACTACTGAATACGGAGCATCCTTTTGAAAGAGACGCTAATGAGATATAAATCACTTGACATCACACGAGAAGGGAACTTGCTCAGAGGGGAGCGTGAAAATCAGCACTCTGTATTTTCATCTATTTGAAACTGATAACACGATTATTTCATAATTGATAATGCCAGTTGTGAAAGATGTTAAAAGATGCATTAGCTTGAATTAAAATCTCTTTGAATGTCAAAGATGATGACAACAACTGCACGACTTCATTTCATTTTATAGTTGACACCTCTGTTGTTGTGACAAAGTTAGACAACAAGCCACACTATTGGGACAAGTAATCCTTATAAACATTCCCATAAAAGCCTGCGAGGAGAAGGCTGTAAATTTGGGTGAAGGCAGCTTGAGTCCTTTACTGTTTCACAGAGACAGCAAACAGCAAACTGACACAAACTCGTATTTATGTGTCTGGAGAAGTTTTGGCAACTCAACAAACCTCAAAACTCAAGATCAAACTTCAGCGAGCATCATACAATAACAGAATTGAAAATCTCTCTCTCGGGTATTCTCCTGTATTTGTGGGAAAGCCGTGTAACAGCGTTGTCCAGCTGAATCGATCAGTCGCACAGGGTCTGCTGTGGCAGCAGTGATGGACTGTCAGCCATCGGTGATCACTGGAGTGGCACTCAAGTCCTTGAGCTTGTTTGCCATCACTGTCGCATGACTGACATCTCAACAGGGCACATGCCACGTTCAGATGGGCGGCTATGGAGCATGCAAGCGAAAAATTGCAATTTCGAGATGAGACACATGCTAGATGGCAGTAGAATACAGAGGAGCTGACTTCTCTGCCGTATGTGTGCGTTTATGTGAGAGACTGTTCAAGCCTTTGTTGTTGCATGCCTGCCATGTTTGTGACTGACAGTGTCAATAATCGTTGTGAGTGGTTGTCGAGCCACATGCATTTTGTGTGTGAGTTTATGTTTACAGATGCCAGCAGCACTTTGTCATCGTTATTTGCTCTAAATCATTGCTTTTTTAACAGTCCTTTTTGTAATCAGCATGGCCATGTGAACACAGCAAACCATCAGCATGAAAAAACTAATCACGAAATGGAGACTAACACACTTGTATTTTGTGCTTAAAAGAAAATTATTTGCTTGCCTGTTGCATACAACTCTAATAAATAAGATACTACTAATCATACTTTGACAAGTTATCCATGTTAATCTTTTATTTAAGTCAGTAACGCTGATTTATTAATCAGTGCTGTCTGCCTAAAGTGTACTATTTAACCATGATGCTAAAGCTGCTTTTGAAAAGCAATTATGCTCCAATGACACTATCTGTCAGGGGTGCGGCATGTAACATTTTTATTTTTCAAGATGTCTTGTCTACTCTATCTGTTAGGATTCCTATTCATCTCAATGGCAGGACTACCAAATTATGTCATTTGAAATCTGCCATTTATAAAAAAAATAAAATAATAATAATAATAAAAATAAATAAAAAATAAATAAAAATGACAGCGCTGATTGGCTTGTTGCATTGCTCCTAATATGAAAGGCAGTAGAAAGGAAATAATGTTGTACAAAAAATTCTGTTTTTCAAATGTATAAATAACCACAAGAAAACATCATATTATGATATTCATAATTAAAAAAAATAATATTAATACATTTGTAAAGCATTGATTGATTGATTTTGTTTTTACCACTTTTTAGAGATTTTAGTAAATATACAAAACCAATATGGAAAATCATGTTGAAAAAAAAAAAACTACCTGCATTATCATGACAGTACGCAAGAATGATTTTAGGTACGCAATGCCATTGCAACTGATATATATTGTTTAAATTCATTATCTTTGTTTTCACAATGCAAATCAAGAAACCAAGGCACTGAAATTGCTTAGTTGACAAGCGCACAGTTGTGACTACAGTGTCTGATGGAGACAAATGAGCATCATAAGCGTTGCTGAAAAGCTGCAGCAACATGCTCAGCAGGAAACACTGCTAAGAAATGCTACAGACAGAAGGGTATGACCTGGACATGCCAAGGTTTTCTTTAGTAAAGGCAGTGAATTAGTATTCAAAAATTAGATATTCAGAATAGATGTACAACAGAATGCTACACTCTCAGCACTCCTTCCATCCTGCCACTGTTTGCCTAGCACTCACCTCACTGACTAATTTAGAAGTTCAAATGCTGGACATCTTATTTTCTTTTTACTTTCATAATACATGTCTCCAGTCTTATAAAACAAGAAATATTTTGAAAGCACCATTTTTTCAGGAAATCAACCTACGAACTGTGTACTAATAAACACTTCTCCTTTAAAGCCATGAAGACAACATGAAACTGAAAATGTCCCAGTTTTATTTATCACTATACATTGTTCTAAAGAAAAAAAGAAAAAAAAACTGACAGCATTCTTTACCCCTGAAATTAATTTTGCAGACAGGGTTGCCATTTATCGGCTCCCATTTGTCAAAATAGTATTCCGGACTGGGTTGTGAGGGGATTACTTTAATTGAGAGACTAAAAAGCAATCCAAAGCAACAGTGTAAATGTAGCCCAATTCCACTGGAAAACTGCAAACTTTGAATTATACAGTACTATCCAATAATATAACAGCCTAACTTTTCACTTGTTCCAGATCCAGTGAAATCATATGCAATACAATCAACTAAACTAAATGTCAGTTAAATATGTTTTTGTTGTCCTTAATAGTCCTTCACAAGTAGCCTAGTAGACTCAACAGAAGCAATAACAACTGCAAATTACACTCTTATCAGATCAATATATTTGTATGACTGTAATTGGACTCGTTTCAACGTTGCTCTCCTTTTCTTTCTTGATTAACAGTGCTGCTCTCCAATGTAAACGGCACACCCTATTACTGAAATGTGGGTCACTATGACAGTAAACCAAAAACCTTAGCAAAGTTTCTTAGGGATATTGATCTTCTGCATTCAGCTTCAGACAGAGACGATCGATAATCCCTTTCAGCCTCACAATATAGAAATAGTATTAAATTACAGTAGAGCCTCAATCGTATTATACCACATTCTTAAAGTACAACAGAATTCTGAAGAAAAAACAATTTCTGGTGTTCATGCATTTGAAATATTTATATGTCACAGGGGGTTTTGGTGCTTTGCTGGAAAGAGTCAAGTTTCTGGTTCTGGTCCCAGGCAGGGTGCCTGGAGATTTCTGATGCTGAGAACGCCAGCATTGCTGCCCTCCTCCACCTGCCAGCAGTGCATCCTTGAATGGCGCACATAACCCAAATTGTTCTACCAAAATACATTCAGATCAGGTTGTTCTTAAGGAGCTCTGGGCCCACTCTGGAGACTTTCAGACAGCTGTTTTGCTAGCAGTGTTCTGGATTCCTCAAAAGCTACGCCTACCTGATCATACGGTATAAAGAGTTAATCAGTGCGCCCACTTGCTCAACTCAGCTCTCCTCAAACTTGGAGGACGATGACAGACCCTGCTCTCCAGAGAGCTGGTTTGCTTTGCAGAGGCTCAGCATGCAGAATACAGCATCTCTGTGTTTTTCAGAGCAGACAACACCCAGAGGCTCTTGACATGAAAATAAATGGAGATGTTTCTGTCTGTGTCCTTGAGCAGAGAATAATCTTACTGCTCCCTATACGCAACCCTCATGCCACTCCAGTGACCTTTTACCACA
The DNA here is from genome assembly GCF_012432095.1 of Onychostoma macrolepis. Lineage (NCBI taxonomy): Eukaryota > Metazoa > Chordata > Actinopteri > Cypriniformes > Cyprinidae > Onychostoma > Onychostoma macrolepis. The sequence continues at coordinate 25,558,465 of NC_081171.1, forward strand.
TCCACACCAGCATGATTTTAACCTTACAGCTAAAATGATATCTCTTTATTAAGGCTTGCTGAAAAAAAAAAAAAAGTGGTTTATTGAGGAGCATGTTTTACTTTGACAAGCAATTAGAATTTGTTTTAGCATGGTAGATAATAAAACAAGCAAAGTGATGAAAACAAAATCGATCTTAGTTGGCCTTCCAGCCTGGTCAGGTTGGTCTGGTTAGAATTCTCTACGCTAGTGAGTTTCTTTACACTTCTATGATACCTCATATATGAAGTTTAGTAGTGTGTGTCCTCTATGGATAAGGCAATTCCAGAATGCATTGCAAAAACTGGGGAACCAAAAAAAAAAAGCATCCAAGATGCAGTTAAACCTAAAGAAATGTTTATATAGTATCAGAGTCAGATCTACTACCACTGCCACCCTAAGAGAAATGATTTGCCAGTCCAAGCATTTGAAATCCCAGTATATAAAATATTAATGTAAGCAGTTTTTCCTGGACCGATTTTCAGCAGTGCCACTTCAATATGACGACATAAAAAGACTGCATACCCCGAAATAAAAGCAGAAAAGCAGGTTCCTTTATAAGTTGTCCTCACAAGACTTCAACACACCAGTGCAGTCCGCTTCACATACAAATGACTCTTATGAACTGGTCATTTTTTTGGGAGTCAAAAACACTCAGTGCAATCAATGTAACACAAATTGACCACATATGTGTGTTTTGTTGTTGTTGTTGTTGTCATTGTTTTGTTTTGTGGGAGGAACTATGAGTAAAGTACTTTGTTCAGCTAACTCTGAGGTCCTCACATTAGTCTAATCCTGTCTGGATTGGATTTCTGTGATTGCAGTAAATTATTATTTTCCATAACATTTTCATTTATTTTGACCTTTGTTGAGGATCAAAGTAGCATTTTCATGGCATGCAAATTCTCTGACTGCCCATTCTATTTTCATTCTAGACTGTTTTGCTGTCCGACGGGGAAATTAAATAAATGAATGAATGAATGAATAATAAATGAAAACTCATCAGTAAGACCTCTGAAAATATAATAGCAGTGTTAGGTATCTAATGTTTTATTATTTCCTTGAATTTTTGCATAATGTTAATTAATAGAATTAACATTATTACTTCAAAGTAAAAAAAAAAAAAAAAATGTGTTGCTCTTAAAACTCTTAAACTTGTACTAAAACATATAATTTATATTTAATCAAAGTATGTAAATATATTCATAAAACAACTTGTCTTATCTATGTAGTATCTATGTATCTCTACTACTATAGGCTCAGAAATATTTATAATTTGTTGATGTGTTTAATAGACAATGTCTTGGTGCCCTGAATATTGACATTTTGTTATTTATTTTACATTAAATGTAAACAATAAGATGATTAATTTGTGGTTTATTAGAACTGCAGTTACAGTGTATGAGCAGCCACTTCAAATACTCAGGCTTTTTAAAGTTGGGTGGATTCTGATTGACTGTCAATATGTTAATTGCTCATCAGCTGGAAAACAAAAAAGCATTATAGCTGTGGTGTGTACTTTACTCTTCGTTGAATTATATAATTATACAGTATTGCAATTATAGTGACTGTATAATAATTTATAGTTACACTAATAATCTTATCATTCTTTGTGTAAACATCCCTTTATTATATAACCACATGTTGCTAGCTTAGCAACATGCTAACATTAAACTTTACTGGAAGCAATAATAAGTCCAGTTTTCCATGCACTTCTTGTGAGTTAGTCTATACTGAGTTTTGCAAATCAGTCACCAAATGAGCTTCCATTCTAGTTACGATGCTGCCTTAGAATGACAGCAATGCAGCTCACTAGGTTTTGGAACAGAGCTTATGTGTGTATATGTTGTTAGCTATGTTTCCCTCTCAGAGTGACTCATCCCTGGAGTTTTTTTTTTTTTTCCTCGCCAACACCAGGATGCCGACTGATAAGCTTTGGATCCTTTCTAAATTACAGCCTCACAGAGCCAATGTCCCCAGCTGAGCCTGAATGTTATCGCCCTGCCGCTCTACAAGTAGCTCTCCATTTTCGGTCCGTAGAGCGAAACTGTTTCAACAATTTCCTAAGGGGCTACAGCCCCCCCTTCCTATAATCCTTCAGAATGTGAGACCAGAGAAAGGCAGTGTCCAAAAACATCTGATGTCTTTACTATGCATAAATATCTGGTGTATTATGCTCTGATACAAATCTACACATTAACGTTAAATGTAGCTGGATCCAACTGCCCAAGGCTGGATGATAAAACCACATATGATACTCTGGCCTCTTGTCTAAACATTCAGTTTATTTTTAGTGTGATCATTTATGTGCTGTAAAACCCTGGTGGCATTGTAGTACATTGGTTTCTATGGACATTATGAACTCAAGCATGAGTACACAAGGATCCCTGAGGGAATATAACAAAGGAATAGGGCTTCCCATTACCACATGCAGAGGTTGGCATCTATACAGACTGTAAGTATTTAAAAGCTTGTCTTTTCATAAATATTTACTGCAGAACACACATGCATATTGACAGGACCAGCCTGAAAAATTGTTTGAGCAAAAGAAGCTGATTTTATGATAACATTGTCAGATGATATTGCTTATTTTAAATTGTAAATGTTGTTGAAACATGAACTTAACAAACTGTTTTAGAGTTTGAGAGCTTTCGGTTTTACCTGTAGTGTTACCAAAATGGTTGTCTAATGAACTGAATTATTTTAAAGTCACCGTGAAATCGCGGCAATAGTGAACGACAACAGTCAAACGATTAAATATATTATATATATTTATTTTATTTTTTTCATTCAGATAAGTCAATTATGGAAGAAAAGGAGATCGCAACTTCAGTTTCATGCTGACTGGTTATTATTGTTAACTGAAACTAAAACTAAAACTACAACTAAATAAAAAATAAATAAAATAAAAATAAAAACTGAGATGTGCACATAGTTCTTAGTTATGCAAATAGCACATGCCTGAGGGCCCTTTTATATGTTGGGGAAATGGAGAAATGAAGTTATAAACCCGACTCCATTCCATGCCTGAACGTGAGCACAAAGGCCTCATCTCTTTAGGAACCTCTGATCGTGGGTGGGAGTAATGATGTTCTTATATTTCACGGTAAGATGAGAACTGCTCCCCCGAGTCCCTAGAGGGGTCTCTAATTCAGTGTGTGGCTGCAGGGCATGGCCTAGCTCCTTTCCATTCACTGTCCCTGAGGTGCCATTGCTCCAGTTACTTTCTGCCTATGTCAGAAATCAGCTCTTAAAAGCCGCTTCTTCATCATCGCCTTTATCATCACATCTGACCCAAGATCAGTTCATTTCCCCAAAAGTAAAGTGATCACAATCTTTTTAATGGACAGTGAAAAACAGTAAATGGCTTATGCTGAGGGCCACCTCACTGGATCCAATTTAGCATCAGGATCTAGATCAAAGGTTTAAGTTCATGTGATATCCTGAACACACTTCTTTCTGTGGCATAACCAAAAGAAAATGACCCTGTGCTTGTTTCCGGATGCATATGCCATATACTTACATATATCAAACCATAAGATATTAAAATTCTCATAGTCAGCCTGCACACTTAAACATGTTCAGCAAGACAATTGCGATGATTTAAATGTTTTGGTTAGGCATAAAAATAATAGATAATAGTTATGCTATCATTTATTATGCAGTGAAAGCAGTCTAAGCGGATGTTTTTGTTCTGTGTAATTAAGGAATGTCTGGGAGCATTTTCAAACACCAATCAATGAGTCCATTAAGTTATTTATTGCTGATCTTCAAGTTCAAGTACACTCGCTCTTGCACATGCTTGCAAAATGCACACACTGTCTAAATATGGTGTTATGTTTTTTATTTTATTTTTTTTTTAGATTTACCCACAATTGTTGGATATACTGAAAAGGTATGTCCAGCTTTGTCCAGATGCAGGCAATATAGCTCAATGCTTGATCGTTTTTATGGTTACTAAATATGTACTATATTATTGTCCAGCTCATATCTTCTAAATCTGACTACAAGGTAAAAAGGTATTTGAAAATATATTTGAAACATTACCATCATAATGTTCTCGAAAGCTGCTTTGAAACAATGTGTATTGCTGTGTAAATGCATTTGACAACTTGAAATGTTGACTTGACAATGCACACAGACAGTATACCTAGACTTGCACAAAACACTGCTACACACTTATAGTCACCTTTATTTATATAGCGCTTTTAACAATACAGATTGTGTCAAAGCAACTTGCCATTATCAAAATAGGAAAATAGTGCATCAACAATGTAAAATCACAAGATTAAACACTCAATTTTCAGTTAAAGGCATTTATACACACACTGTCTTTTCCTCTGTCACAATGGCTATAAAAAATGATTGTATCTTCCTCACTATCTGACCCTGTACACTGTAGAACCCAGAAAATATTATCAACTCTGATGGTCATGATATTTTTCAACAGAAGGCAGTATTATTGGTCATGACACATTCATTTTATAATAAGACGCTAGATGATGACAAAATACTTACAGAATGTGGCAAAGCTGTTTCAGATTGGCCCCTAAACAGCAGGTTTGTTCTCATTCAGATGTTGTGATGTTGATGTAATAAACAGAATAGAAAATTGTTTAATTAGAATTATAGGAATAAAAATTTTGAAATTCTCAAGAAATATGTGACCCTGGACCACAAAACCTTAAGCTGCACGGGTGTATTTGTAGCAGTAGCCAAAAATACATTGTCAAAATTATAGATTTTTCTTTTACAACTGGAATTCCGGAAATGTTGGGACATTTTTTTTTTTTTGTTGTTGTTGTTTTTTTTTTTTTTAATAAAATGAAAACTAAAAGACTTTCAAATCACATGAGCCAATATTTTATTCACAATAGAACATAGATAACATAACAAATGTTTAAACCGAGAAATTGTACAATTTTATGCACAAAATAAAGGCTTTTGAACTGAACGTTGATGACACACTGGAAGGTCTCCCTCCTCTTTAGCCCAGATGACACGGCATCCGTAATTTCCAACAAGAATGTCAAATTTGGACTTGACTGACCATAGAACACTTTTCCACTTTGAAACAATCCATTTTAAATGAGCCTTGGCCCACAAGACATGACGGCGCTTCTGGACCATGTTCACGTATGGCTTCCTTTTTGCATGATAGAGCTTTAGTTGGCATCTGCAGATTGTGTTTACTGACAGTGGTTTCTGGAAGTATTCCTGGGACCATTTAGTAATGTCAATGACAGAATCATGCTGATGAGTGATGCAGTGTGTCTGAGGGCCCGAAGACCACGGGCATCCAACAAAGGTCTTCAGCCTTGTCCCTTACGCACAGAGATTTATCCAGTTTCTCCGAAACTATTGATGATGTTATGTACTGTAGATGATGAGATTTGCAAAGCCTTTGCAATTTGACATTGAGGAATGTTGTTTTTAAAGTATTCCACTATCTTTTTACGCACTCTTTCACAGATTGGAGAGCCTCTGCCCATCTTCACTTCTATGAGACTCTGCCTCTCTAAGACATTCCTTGTATAGCTAATCATGTTACAGACCTGATGTCAATTAACTTAATTAGTTGTTAGATGTTCTCCCAGCTGAATCTTTTCAAAATATCTAGCTTTTTCAGCCCTTTGTTGCACCCGTGCCAACTTTTTTGAGACCTGTAGCAAACATCAAATTTGAAATGAGCTCATTTAGTGGATAAAAGTGTAAAATGTATCAGTTTAAAGATGTGTTATGTTCTATATGTTCTATTGTGAATAGAATATTGGCTCATGTGATTTGAAAGTCTTTTAGTTTTCATTTTTTTTAAATTAAAAAAATGTCCCAACATTTCCGGAATTTGGGTTCTATGCCAAAAATCATTAGGATATTAAGTAAAGATCATGCTCCATGAAGATATTTTGTAAATTTCCTATCAAAACTTCATTTTTGATTAGTAATATGCATTGACTTCATTTGAACAATTTTAAAGGCAATTTTCTCAATATTTAGATTTTTTTGCACCCTCAGATTCCAGATTTTCAAATAGTTGTATCTCGGCCAAATATTGTCCTCTCCTAACAAACCATACATCAATGGAAATCTTGATTGTTCCACTCTCAGATGAACACTTTATTTACTTTATTAATTGACGTAACCACATGTACAATAGTACATAGCTACAATACTATAGTTACTATAGTAATATATATATATATATATATATATATATATTAAAATAAATATATTATATATATTTCATTCTAAATAAATACGCATGCATATTTATTTATTTATTTATTCATTAATTAACTCTTTCTTTCAAGTATTTATAAAACTAACAAACAAATAATAAATAACAGTCCTGCAAAGATATCTTCGAGCACTGGCATAATGCTCACTCCAAACTGATGCATTTATATGCAGGATCCAGGGTGCTTCAAAGAGGGCTCTGTAAATTGGGTCCAGTGGGTGAGAGGCTTTAACTGTAAGTTCATTAGGGAAATTTCCCTAATCCCCTGTGGGCTAAGGCAATGTAAGTATTTTACTGCCAGTCACAGAGATTAGGTTGGCAGCACTTCTAGCCCGCCGTTCCTCTGATTGAGTGGACGTCAGTTAAGCACCCAGAGGTCTCTACAGCATTTTTATAGTAGATTTTAGATGAATCTTCGTCTGGAGGGCCCTTTCAGAGTTTGCATAATCTCTGTCTTCTGAGAATTCAAATTATAATTGCCCGACAGACAGAGATTACACAGTCTTAGTCTAGGTAATGTCAGCTCCTCAAGATGAGCAGTACAGCAAGGAGCAGATGAACTGAAATTTTCAATCAGACATAGTGACCTCATACGCACGTCCTCACATATTACTGAACTACGGAATTAACTTTTGAAATGGAAACCACCATTCGATACACCATTTGCATCGCCTTCTATAGAATAACTGCTTAACTGCATATATTAGATATAGGGAAGACAAATGAGGCTGAGCAGTTCAGAGCACATTGGCATACAAATGATGGTGGCACCTTGGGAAATTTGTGTCAACAGTCCTACACTGACACCAGCTGAAGGGATGGGGCGGGGGCGGGGGCGGGGGCGGCGGGAGGGGGGGGGGGGGCAAGTACATGAGTCCTGCTATGCTCGAGCAGCCCATGAAAAAATGGTAAACCATCTGTCCAGCCCTCTGGAATGGTATGAGAGCCTTTTAAGTGGCTAAGTCTAAGCTAAGAAGGTGGATGTAAGGTTAATCAGAGGCCAATTGGAAGCAATTGTCTGAGAGGTGGAGTGGCTTTAAAAGCTGACCATTGGTTTGAACTCTCCTAACTTTCCTGACCCTATGGTTTCCATTTGATGGTATAATCTTGAGGCATTTCTTCGGGTTTGTGTGCATTAACATGTTCACATCAGAGGCAAAGTAATATTTTTCAACATTTAGTTAAATATTATACATTGGAACTATAAATACAAGACACTAATCAATACTCTAAAGGCTTGATCTGCTGTTATATTTCACTACTGTTGACAATTGCAGCCTTTGTTCTCAGTTATATTTGGAAAGGTTGAGAGCAGGTACACAAAGGGAGGGGACTTATTAGAGCTGCAGTGCACGTGAGTCCTAATCAAATTGGCTTTGTGCTAGAAGCTTGTTCATCTAATGAATCTGTTCCTCAGACACTGACACGCTGCATGAGCTGGCCCTCAAGGTGAATGCTCTTTGTGCCTTCCCAATCATCATTGACATCTGCCAGAGAGTCTCATTAAGGTGCCATAAAACAATTTTCTCATTCAAGTGGCATCTTTGCAATCTATTGGTAGATATCTGTGCAATGCAAATGGCAAGCAAGTGAGACTAGACTCAGGTGCTGTCCGTGGTACTGAAATCTCCCAGTCTCTCCGTTCCTCTGCGCACTTGTGTGGTGTGTTTTGCAAAGACTATAATTATCTGAGCCAGTGTGAACTCGGGTGGTATTGTGCCACTTGATGGCCACCCAGTGCATGTGAATTATATGTTTTACAAGGTTATAATAGCATTGTGGCAAGTGCAATAGAAGAAGTATGCAGCCATGATTAGAAACTCAACTACCACTCCCATGAACACAGGTGAGTACAAACGGTATCAGTTTGCATAAGCTTACTATGTACACAACACGATGTGAATTATATATTGCTTGTTTGTGCACTGGAAATAACACAATGAAAAGCAGCAATTATTAATAAGCCTTCAGAATGAGGCAGATTTTACCTCTCAAACAACATAAGTCCCATCAAACATTTATACCACCAGAATTATAGGCGTGAAACCTACTAGGTGGTCAGAAAATCAAATAGCAGTAATAGAACAGTGAGTAATTTCAGCTGGCAATTATGCTGGGAAGCATACTGAAATTCCTGAATTGTCAAGGAACGTTTAAAAAGGACCAATAATGGACACCTCGTATATTTTTAGTAGACACAACTTTCCTTATCAAAAATATCTAAACATTTTTGGAAGTGCAAGAAACCCTTCTTCAGCATCGATGGTGATATGTAGTTAAAACGAGCACGTCAAATGCAGAGTTTCTGTACAACTGTAATCGACTGAACGACTCAACTGATGTAAAAACACTAAAAGCCGTGTCGATGTGTTAGCAACGGTTTTGACATTATTTTACAAATGACAGGTGCTCAATAATCAGCGTGACAAGCCCTTCACCTACCTTAAACATTGGAAACGTATCCATTCGCCTTGATTCCACTTAATTCTAAACAGAGGCGTTTTAAAGCCTTTGCGGTTTCAATACATCTTCTTTTCTTGTGTCATGTAAAGAAAGGAGAAACGGAGCAGGGTGCATTCTTTTGCACACCGAACTGCGCTGAAATCCGAGTCCTAACACACCATCCTTGTGTAGTTTCCACCAAGTTGAGCTGAAAACGACCACACGCACTTCTAGATCAGACAATTATCCCAGATCTCTCGTTAAATTGTGTATTCCTCTCCGAACGCCACCCGTTTATTCCCGTTTTTCAGTTGCTGTCTGTTTCTCCATTGTTTAATAGTGAATCCATTAACGTGCAGGCAATTCCGTTCGCAACTAAAGCGATATCCAGAAACACCTCGAGGAAAACGATTGAGCCTATAGTTTTAAAAAGAATGGTTTGCGATTAGCGCAGGTCAGTTGAAACATGTATCGGACGCGTATAGACGGTGATCAGGAGCTCTCCAGAGCTGTGCAAATCTGTAGATGGCACAAACGAGTCAGAACGGACATCGAGCGTTGCAGGGACAACTCCGAGAAGCTTATCGGGATCGCAGTAATGCAAAGACGGACGTATGGCGCATGCCAAGGCGTCCGGATTTACGCATTATATGTACGTTAGCCGAAGCTACATAATTACACTTTGCAGGGAATGGTCGATCTGGGTTGACTGCGTTTACACGCAGGATGTCCGATTGTGTCGGATCAACTTGAATTGAGACTATACGGATTATCTTTGCCCTTACTTAACCTACATGATTAGTCTTTCAGAGATTGAGCAGATGTGTGTCAATTAACTTACACTACATAGAAAGCATGTTAGGTCTTTACACCAAGAAAAAAAAAAAAGAATAATAAAATAAAATCTAAAATGAAATACATTAATGTTAGAAGCTATTCATTAAACTGCCATCCAACAGCATGACTACTGATTGTGAAAAAGTCTATTTATATTATGTTTCTAAGTGTTTCATAACTGTCATCATAACTGTAATCATACAACAGTCAATTCCAGCCCTTAAATTTGATGGGTCAGGCGCTATTCCAAGAATAATCAACTGATATTTAATATAACTTGGGACATTTACCTTTTTTTTTTTTTTTATCACTCTGCTATTGTCTGTAAAAGAAAAAAATAAAATAAATCCAGACTAGTGTATGTGAGTGATGCAAAAGTACAAACAGACAAGTTGTTAAATATGCTTTAAAGGGACAGTTCACCCTCAAATAAAAAATAAATAAATTATATATATATATATATATATATATATATATATATATATATCATCATCATCATCATTTACTCACCCTCCACATGTTCCAAACCTGTATTCCAAACTACTATGTACTTACATTTGAATAAATAATTTGGTATAATGCACTTATTGTGTACATACATGTTTTTACATTGTACTTATATATATTTTTTTGAAATACCTATATGTACATATGTAATTAATTTATGTAATTACATTTATAATTACTCTGTTGACCCATCCCTTACACCTTAACCCACCCTTAAACCTACCCATACCACCAAACCTGTCCCTAACCTTACCCGTATCCCACCTCAATAGCAGCAATAGTGTTTTGCAATACAGTATGAACACAGTAAGTACATTGTACATATTTTTTGATGTAAGTACATAGTAGTTAAGGCCACCTAATATAAAGTGTGACCGAGTTTCTTTCTTCTGTTGAACACAAATTAAGATATTTTAAAGAACCAAACAGTTGAAAGTATCCCTTTTTTGACATAAGTCAATGGCCACCATCAACTGTTTGTTTCCCAGCATTCTTCAAAATAGATTAATTTTGTTTTCAGCAGAAGAAGGAAGCTCATACTGGATTAGAACATCTTGAGAGTGAGTAAATGATGACAAAATTGTCATTTTTTGGAGTCAAGTGTCCCTTTAATATGTTTAATGTACAATTTTAGTATAGAGACTGTTGCCTAATGATTTTTTTTCTTAAATAGTTTTCAACATACATAAATAAATGAATAAATGAATTAATTAATGTTGTTATTAAATATGAATCCAATTTGGCATTATGAGACAAATTCAAGTACATAAAGCTGTCATCTCACACAGTAATTAGGACATGGCTTGAACACAGCATATGTTACAGTCACAAACCATGATTTGCTTTTTACAAATGCTATTTAGTGGCAGGTGGTATTGAGGGGAAATAGTCATTCTAGTGCATATTTGATTGGACAAGAATACATATCTGAGTGCAAGATGATTCAGAAATAACTCTGGACTCCTGCTAGTGAAAGTATGCTTTACATGTTTATGTATAATGAAAGTTTATTTTATCAGCTTTATTTTAAGCAAACAGAAATGCTGTTCCCTTTACTATGATAGTCTATAGGGGAAAGGGAGCCCAGTCTCATGAAAATGTGTATAAATAGTACTCCAAATAAAAATGAAAACTCGTGGTATTGATACGCAAGAATGGAATTTGGCGTATATATGATACGAACGTGTTTGGCGTGCATATAATACACAGTTTTCTTGTGCATATGATACGCAGTTTTCGCGTACATATGATACGCATCTACCTCAGAACTCTAATCCAACCCATCGCGTAGCATATACACGCCAAAGTCCATTTTTGCATATCAATACCACAAGTTTTTATTTTCATTTGGCGTACTATTTATACGCACTTTCATGAGATCGGGTTGAATTGCTACCTTTCTAAGTTTACTTCTGGTTATACATACTACCAGTATGTAATTATGTTGAGTGGAATGTTCTTATAAACCAGGGTTCCTCAAATCTTTCCCTGGAGGGCCAATCTTCTGCAGAGTTTAGCTCCAACCCTGATCAAACTCACCTTCCTGTGATTTTCTAATGATCTTGAAGACACTGATTAGCATGTTCAGGTGTGTTTGATTAGGGTTAGAGCTAAACTCTGCAGGAAAGTGGATCTCATGGGCCAGATTTGAGGATCCCTGTTATAAACTCTCTTTCTGTTATCCTTGAACCTATTATACAAAAGACAGCAAGTGAAAGACAGCATCTATCAGTGCACTGGCAGACTAAGCAAGTTATTTTATCACATTTGTCTTATGGTAAAACATGTAATGTTTAAGTGGTTTAATGTTTAAGTTTGTGGTATTTGTGTTGGTAAGTGTTATATATTATTGTGAACTCTATTGCGTAATAAATCTATTGTTTACAATTATTTAACAAAGTTATTTTTCACTTGCTATCAGGCTTTTTTTTTCACAGAAAGATGATGGGATGATTTATTCTCTTGACACGGAGTTACGATATACATTTGATATGTCCATCCTGAGTGACACAATTGCAGAATGAGATGTACCTTATCCCTTTTCTGCCACTGATATGGAAGAAATATCCCTGCCACTCATATGGCATAACATCTGTGAACGATTAGGTAGCAAAGATATGACTGACTGACAGCTAAACACAAAGAAACAGTTTTCCTATTCATTTTTTAACTCATCAATGGTTCCCAAGAGGTTCCTTTTTTCAGTGAATTCAAGAATGGCCATTTTCAAATAATGAAAAATGGAAAGTACAGAGAAAGAAAGTCACTGCTCACAAGTAAAAACATGACAGTTCATATTTGTTTTCTTGAAGATGTTGCTGATGAAAGGAGAATAGATTTGCAGTATGCAGAATCATTGGCTCAGACTGAAACAAATGTCATAAAACTCATTCAATGCCCATCTGCCATGCAGTCGGAGAGTGACCTAAAAAAACTGCTGAAGTGACCAAGGAGTTTTCAAGGCTAAAGAGCAGAATGATCACCACAGGGCAATATAATCATTCTACTTCAGTTCGTTTGAGATTGAAAGCAAAAGGTCCCGAAACAAATAGGAACTGTGAATGACTGCAGTACAGTCTTGACAGAGCATTACTCTTTAAGATAGGAGTCTTCAACAGTAGGTCTGCAGATGTACAACTACCGCAGTGTTTCATTTGTGTGTGTGTGTGTGTGTGTGTGTGTGTGTGTGTGTGCGTGTGTTCTCAATAATCTCAAACTTTCGCTATGACAGATTTTCATCAGTTGGATTGCAGAATGGCCATGTATGAAATCAGTGTAGATCAGAGTCAGAAATCGACAGGGGATTAGAGCAAAACTGCTAACAAAATCCAAATTTAAGACTGTTTGCTGTTAAAAAAAAAAAAAAAAAAAGGCATGTCATGTGCATGATTAACAATTGTGTCAAGCATTGCAAAAAGTATCGGTTTCATTTCATAGTTTGAAAACAGCTTTGAAATTATGCAAATTGGCAAAAAAAGAAAGAAAGGAAAAGGAAACATCCTCTTAAAAAATTGGTTATACTCTATTTTGATAGTCCACTTTAGACATTCTACTAACTATAAGTAACTTTGTAACTACATGTTAACTGATTCTCATTAATTTGCAACTACATGTCTACTAACTCTCAGAGTAGACTGTTAGGTAGGTTTAGAGTTAGTAGAATAAGTTGACATGTACTTGCAAAGTTTCTTATAGTCAGCATGTTGTGGACCCATCAAAATAAAGTATTAGAAGATATTAAGCAGGGAGTCTACTAATACTCTACTAACTGCTAGTTGACATGTAGTTGCAAAGTTACTTACTGTTAGGAGAATGTCTAAAGTGGACTATCGAAATAAAGTGTTACCAAAAATTTTTATTTTTGATATAATATTCTCATTAGTTATGCACTCGTTAGTTTTGCTCATTAGTTTTTAAACAACATCTTTGCTTAAAATATCAGTGCTGCTTAGATAACTTTGAGCTTGAAGAATGGTAAGTTACTGTTTGTGCTTGCTGGAGGTTAACCCAGGCATGAATGTGTTTTTTGGCAGACACTCTCGATGAACACCCCCTTTGATTGGGTTCACAGAGAGGGCTCCCACAGCCTCCCCTTGGAGAATGATCGATGTAGACCGCAAGAGACAGAATGAGGAGCCCCTCTCTCCCCTCCTCTCAGCTGCACTGACAGCTGTGTCCGAGCTCCATAACGTACCAGAGCAACAGCTCACAAAATCAGCTTTAGGAGAATCTCCATTCAAGATCTCATTACTGAAGTTAGAGTTGAAGTAGAAGATGGAAAGAATACTAGTGAGGAGACTGAGGGTAGTTTAAGGTATCTCTTGTAGCCCTAAACTCATCAATTATTCACCCTTGAGTTGTTCCAAACAACTTAATGAATTTCTTTCAGCTGTTGAACACAAAATAAAATATTCTGAAGAGTGCTGGTAACCAAACAGTTAACAGTAGCCATTCTGTCAAACTCATACCAGTGTGAAACAACTTGAAGGTGAGTAAATGATGACAGAATTTTCAGTTTTGGGTGAACTATCCCTTTAATGGTCGTTTCATATTTTGACTTAATTTATTTATGGTTTGCACGTCATTTTAATGTTATCTTTATTACAGTGTAATTATACAGTTGGATACTGAGTAATATTAACTAACAATGTGTACTTAATATAGGGTTAGGGTTGGGATTAGGTTTTGGTTTAGGGTTACTTTGCTTTTAATTATACATAATTTACTAGTAAAGTACGTGTAAAATAAAGTGTAAGCTGTTTATGAAATTAACAATGTATTAGTCTACCTGTTAGTCTGTATATCTATAAAAATGGCCCAAACCTTGTTACATTTTGATTTGCTATTCCGATAGTGCCATTGATGCAAAACTCAAACAGAGGAGAGTAAAAAGAACTGTCACTTTTTACTCAGGTTGTTCTCTAGGCAGGAGCAATGAGCTGAACAAAAAATTAATTAGGATTATGCCTATGTAACATACAGTGAGGAAAATAAGTATTTGAACACCCTGCTATTTTGCAAGTTCTCCCACTTAGAAATCATGGAGGGGTCTGAAATTGTCATCGTAGGTGCATGTCCACTGTGAGAGACATAATCTAAAAAAAAAAATCCAGAAATCACAATGTATGATTTTTTAACTATTTATTTGTATGATACAGCTGCAAATAAGTATTTGAACACAGAATTCTGACCCTCAAAGACCTGTTAGTCTGCCTTTAAAATGTCCACCTCCACTCCATTTATTATCCTAAATTAGATGCACCTGTTTGAGGTCGTTAGCTGCATAAAGACACCTGTCCACCCCATACAATCAGTAAGAATCCAACTACTAACATGGCCAAGACCAAAGAGCTGTCCAAAGACACTAGAGACAAAATTGTACACCTCCACAAGGCTGGAAAGGGCTACGGGGAAATTGCCAAGCAGCTTGGTGAAAAAAGGTCCACTGTTGGAGCAATCATTAGAAAATGGAAGAAGCTAAACATGACTGTCAATCTCCCTCGGACTGGGGCTCCATGCAAGATCTCACCTCGTGGGGTCTCAATGATCCTAAGAAAGGTGAGAAATCAGCCCAGAACTACACGGGAGGAGCTGGTCAATGACCTGAAAAGAGCTGGGACCACCGTTTCCAAGGTTACTGTTGGTAATACACTAAGGCGTCATGGTTTGAAATCATGCATGGCACGGAAGGTTCCCCTGCTTAAACCAGCACATGTCCAGGCCCGACTTAAGTTTGCCAATGACCATTTGGATGATCCAGAGGAGTCATGGGAGAAAGTCATGTGGTCAGATGAGACCAAAATAGAACTTTTGGTCATAATTCCACTAAACGTGTTTGGAGGAAGAAGAATGATGAGTACCATCCCAAGAACACCATCCCTACTGTGAAGCATGGGGTGGTAGCATCATCTTTGGGGGTGTTTTTCTGCACATGGGACAGGGCGACTGCACTGTATTAACGAGAGGATGACCGGGGCCATGTATTGCGAGATTTTGGGGAACAACCTCCTTCCCTCAGTTAGAGCATTGAAGATGGGTCGAGGCTGGGTCTTCCAACATGACAATGACCCGAAGCACACAGCCAGGATAACCAAGGAGTGGCTCTGTAAGAAGCATATCAAGGTTCTGGCGTGGCCTAGCCAGTCTCAGACCTAAACCCAATAGAGAATCTTTGGAGGAGCTCAAACTCCTTGTTTCTCAGCGACAGGCCAGAAACCTGACTGATCTAGAGAAGATCTGTGTGGAGGAGTGGGCCAAAATCCCTCCTGCAGTGTGTGCAAACCTGGTGAAAAACTACAGGAAACGTTTGACCTCTGTAATTGCAAACAAAGGCTACTGTACCAAATATTAACATTGATTTTCTCAGGTGTTCAAATACTTATTTGCAGCTGTATCATACAAATAAATAGTTAAAAAATCATACATTGTGATTTCTGGATTTTTTTTTAGATTATGTCTCTCACAGTGGACATGCACCTACGATGACAATTTCAAACCCCTCCATGATTTCTAAGTGGGAGAACTTGCAAAATAGCAGGGTGTTCAAATACTTATTTTCCTCACTGTATATGACCAGACACAGAGGTGAATGACAACATGATCTCACAGAATTCCGTGTAATGTTCACTGACTTAATTAACCTCCGAATCTGTGGTGGCATCACGGAATCGCCGAAAATTCCGTGATGGGCTCACAGAAGTGATACCAATGTAAGTCAGTGACAGGCATCAGCCGTGCTCCACGCACGGAAACCTTTAGCATCAATATGCCGACGCGATACTGGGAAATTTATCGTCATCATTATTGTTCAGAACTGGGTAGGTTTAGGGTAGGGGTGGGGTCAGGTACTCCAGTGAAAGTATAACTGCATCGGAGTCACTCTTTTTACGTGGTCCGATGCAGCGCTGGTGTTGAACCAGTGAATCCGTGCATGGACCACGGCTGATGCCTTCTGTGAGCCCATCACGGAATTTTCGGCGATTCCGTGATGCCACCACAGATTCGGGGTTAATTAAGTCCGTGAACATTACACGGAATTCTGTGAGATCAGGTTGGTATGAGAGCGTTTATTGAACAGGTTGAGGTAATGGAACAATGATCTTTCAATAGGAGGTGAGTAGGAGAGATTTGAAGTAAGCTCTGATGAGAGGTGAAGATGATATAAACAATCTTGATATTCACAGACTTGCGGGGAGGACGAGACGAAGGAATCCACGGGATGCACACGTAAGTTGGAGACTGACAATCTGGGAGGAGAGGAGGACACAATGAGCAGAGACAGGAGGTAAGGCATAAGGGTAAGTATCTTGAAAGGTATACACTCAACGAGTTTGACTTGGCTGTAGAGTCCATGTAGTGGTTACGAGATCGGACCTCGAGTGAATAGTGGCGTGTGCTTTTATGTTGGAGTTAATGATAGTGGTGATGAGATGCAGTTGCAGGTAATTAGGGTTCAGGTGAGGGTGCTCAGTGATGACGAGGGTAGGAGTGCTAGACGGATCCGTGACAGCCTATATATTAAAATGTTTATAAATATTCAAGGGACATGCTGTAATAGGGCTATGAAAAATGTGACATCAAAAAGTCTAGTAGTGACTTCAAGGGATAAGTTGCATCATCTGAGAAAACATGAGCAACTTATTATTATAATTTTTTTTTCGTTAAAAATAACATTCTGTTACAGTATCAGATCTGACACAGAGAGTCGGTGAAAACTGGGATGATTTATTGAACAGCAGAGTAATACTACGGAAAAGGTGACCACTTGAGATGGAAGAGTGGTTCAGGTTAGCAACAGGTAATCGTTGGATATGCTTTGGAAGGAATCCACTTAGTATGAACGAGATCGGACGTCTGACTGTGGCGAGGTGTGAGCTGGGGTGTGCTGATGAGGTGCTGATAGTGTCCAGGTGCCTTTCATTAATACTCGGGTGATGGTGTACGTTGTGATTGGCTGGCGTGGAAGTCTGACCGATCTGTGACACATAAACAAGAAAACAAATTAAATGCACAACCCCATACTCACAACTATAAGCTGAGCCACTGACACAAATGACTGTAAAGCATCTACCACTTTAGTAAAATTGTTGCATTTAGTGTAATTGATTTTTAACATGTATTTTACACATTAATATGACCAACAATTCACTATTTTTAGACTTGAATCTATTTTCTTTAAAATAAAATTCACTTTACCTACCATGCAGAAAATGCACTTTGTGTTGCTAACAACAGTTTGCAGAGTAAAAAAATAAATAAATAAAAATAAAAAACTTTCTCATGCAAAGCTCTCAATCACAGACAGCCGTATATGGAAACATTCTAAAAATATAGTAACATGAAAATGCAACACAGTAGATTAAGGAGGTGACACATTTTATCCACTGCTACTCTCACTATCTTATCTAAAAAGTTTTGATATCACATCTCTGTGTGACAACTCTTAAAAGTGTTTTCTTTTTTTTCTTTTTTTTGTGCTCAAACAAGCATCAAGAGGAAATGATTGCTTAACTTTTACCTGTAAACTACACCTGAAATGATGAAGGAAGCTGGGGGATCAGGGCAACATTACTCATGTGTATTCATTATTTCTAGGTAAACCTGCTGGTAGGGCATTGATCTGTAAGAAAAGATGCTCATGAAGAGCAGCACCTTATAAGATACTGTCACATATTGTGTGACTCTTGATATATTGTGACTTTTAACAGATTTAAAGTTAAAGGTGATTTAATTAATTAACATGCAAGCACCGTTGATCACTCAACATCTCTGACCGAATCGCACCTTGTAGAAGAAAAAAATTAAAAAATAGGTGCGCTTACAAAGTAATCAGATTTATTCATTTTATTTATTTTTTTTAAATAATGGCTAAGGATTCAGCTGCTCGTATAAATTTTATAAATAAATTGCTCTGGGTGAATGCAATTTCTCAGCTGTTTTATTTTTTATTTTATTTTTTTATTACAATAACAACTATCTCATAACAGCATGTACAGTCAAATATTAGTTTACAATATTTTGATATGCATGTTCAACATATGCATGTAAAATATAATTTAAAATAAAAAATAAATAAATACAATTTACAGGGCACATCCAAGTAAATAACAGGGACATTTTATAAACCAAAAATTAAAATTCAGAGATCTTCTTCTTAAGAGCGAATGAAGAGAAAAGCTGTTTTTCCACTTCAGTAAGATCAGATCGTATATTATTTTCTTTAAAGTGTGACTCTAAAAAGTGTCGTAACTGAAGAAATTTATAAAAATCATTACTGGGCAGGTTAAATTCCAGCTTTAATGACTGAAATTACCTTATTTGACCATTATCAAATAAATGACCAAAATTCAACACTCCTCTCAACCTCCAGGTCAGAAGATCAATATTCTTTATGGGTGAAGGAAGATCAGGATTTAGAGCAATATATAGGAGACTCAAGAGACAACTTGTTTGAAATTTCTAAATATGTCATAACATCCTTCCACACCAAAAGAGTATTTATCACAGTGAAAGTATTAATCAGAGGTTCCATTTTTTGTATATTATGAATAAATGGAAGAGAGCTTAACAGCCTAGGAAAGCATCTTGAAGATTCAATTCCAGTCCAACGTGAGTTGGACTTGTTAAAAAACCAACTCAGCATGTGTTTAATTTGTGCAGACCAAAAATATAACTGGAAATTAGGAAGCGAAACTCTACCCAATTCCCTTGGTTTCATCAAAACAGAGAGTTTCAGTCTGGGCTTTTTATGATTCCAAATGTACTTGAAACTGAAGAATTAATCCTTTTAAAAAAAAAATCAGTATTTAAATAACACAGCACATTTCGAAATAAAAAAAAATTAATCTCGGGAGAATATTCATTCATATAACATTAATCCTGCCAAAAAAAAAGAGTTTGGAAGCGTCAACCAATCTGATAGTTTCTTATTGATTTTCATGATTAACTGGGGATAATTGGCTTTAAACAGATCATCCAAATCAGGTGTGATATTGATTCCCAAATATTTAAATTGAAAAATGCTACATTAAAAGGGGATTTTGAAATGGCTTCAGAGGGAATATGCATATGTAAAGCTTGAGATTTGTCTAGATTAATATTATATCCTGAAAAATTGCTATATTTTTCTATTACAGCAAGAACTGCATCAATAGAGGTCTCAGGATATTTAAGATAGAGAAGAACATCATCTGCATAAAGGGATATACGATGTTCCTCTAGACCTATTTTAATGCCATATACGTTAAAGTTAGTTCTCACAGCAACGGCCAGTGGTTCGATAACGAGGGCGAATAGCAATGGCGAGAGTGGGCAGCCTTGACGACAGCCTCTGCTTATTGAAAATCTGTCAGATAACACTCTGTTAGTGTTAACTTGAGCCATATGATTAGAATATAAAAGTTTAATTAAGCTAATGAAATTAAATCCTAGTTCTACTTTCTCTAAAACTGCAAAAAGAAAGGGCCATTCCACCCCATCAAACACCTTTTCGGCATCGAGGGATACAATGAAGGCAGGTTCCTTGGTAACATTTAAATAATCTATAATATTCAGTACTCTATGAATATTATCAGTGCCATATCTGGACTTCACGAAACCTGTCTGATCTGGGTTAACAATATGAGGTAAAACAATTTCAAGTTGCCGAGCTAAAGACTTGGCTATAATTTTATAATCCACATTAAGTAAGCTAATTGTGCGATAAGAAGAACATTTCACCGGTTCTTTATCTTTTTTCAAAAGTAGACTGATAACCGCCAATGACCAAAATTTGGGCATAGAATTTGAATCTAAGAGACTTTTGAATCTATTTGAATCTATTTATTGCTTGTATTAAAATTGGACAAAACTCAGGCCTAAATTGTTTATAAAACTCCAACGGAAACCCATCTGGGCCGGGAGCCTTACCATTTGGCATTGATTGTATAGATTGCCAGATTTTTTCCTTAGTAAAAGGGGCATTTAAAAAAGCCCTGGCATCTTCTGAGATGCTCGGAAGAGAGATCTCAAGCAAGAAGTTCAGCAATTCCTCACTGGAGCTACTACACACAGATGTATAAAGAGTTCTGTAAAAATCAGAGAAAGTAGTGTTAATATCCAGGGGATCAAAGGTCATTCTGCCTTCAGAAGTCTTAATTGCTTTTATGGTTCTTTCATTATGCTCTTTTTTTAAATGGTACGCCAAAAGGCGACTTGGTTTGTTCCCAAACTCGTAATAACGCTGTTTACTGAAAAATAATAATTTTTTAACATGCTCTATATGATCTAGGTTAAGCTTAGCTATGGCATTATTAAACAAAATCCAGTTGTCATGACTTGGGAATCTTTTATGTTGTTTTTCCCAAAAAGTTACTTCGGCTTCTAATTCTTTCCTTTTCTGGTTTCTGAGTTTCTTCACCAGAGAGGCATAAGCAATAAGATGTCCACGGATTGTGGCTTTGGCAGCGTCCCATTTTATATCATGGGAAAATGGTGAATTCTGATTATCCTGCCAATATTTAATTATTTTCTGTTTAAAAAAAAAAGAACAAAAATTGATATTACTTAAAAATGAAGTGTTAAATTTCCAATAAGTTGACTTCTGGATTGATATACTAATATCAATATCCAAATAAACGGGACCATGATCAGATAACACAACAGGACCAATATGACAAGAACTCACATGGTGTATACATTCAGAGGGTATGAAAAAATAATCCAGTCTTGAATAGGAGTTATGAGAATGAGAGTAGAAAGTATAATCTCTGTCTTTAGGATGCAGCTCTCTCCAAATATCCACCAGGCCAAGATTCGTACAAGTATTACATAAAATATGTGAGGATTTGCAACGAGTTAAAGCCCTGGGTGAGGATTTATCTAAATTTCCGCCAAGAATGCAATTAAAGTCACCTCCTAAAAATCCAATGTTCTTGCAATGCTGATTAAACTTTAAAACCACATACAGTGGGGCAAAAAAGTATTTAGTCAGCCACCAATTGTGCAAGTTCTCCCACTTAAAAAGATGAGAGAGGCCTGTAATTTTCATCATAGGTATACCTCAACTATGAGAGACAAAATGAGAAAAAAAAAATCCAGAAAATCACATTGTAGGATTTTTAAAGAATTAATTGGTAAATTCCCTAGTAAAATAAGTATTTGGTCACCTACAAACAAGCAAGATTTCTGGCTCTCACAGACCTGTAACTTCTTCTTTAAGAGGCTCCTCTGTCCTCCACTCGTTACCTGTATTAATGGCATCTGTTTGAACTTGTTATCAGTATAAAAGACACCGGTCCACAACCTCAAACAGTCCAACTCCAAACTCCACCATGGCCAAGACCAAAGAGCTGTCAAAGTACACCAGAAACAAAATTGTAGACCTGCACCAGGCTGGGAAGACTGAATCTGCAATAGGTAAGCAGCTTGGTGTGAAGAAATCAACTGTGGGAGCAATTATTAGAAAATGGAAGACATACAAGACCACTGATAATCTCCCCCGATCTGGGGCTCCACGCAAGATCTCACCCCGTGGGGTCAAAATGATCACAAGAACTGTGAGCAAAAATCCCAGAACCACACGGGGGGACCTAGTGAATGACCTGCAGAGGAGCTGGGACCAAAGTAACAAAGGCTACCATCAGTAACACACTGCGCCGCCAGGGACTCAAATCCTGCAGTGCCAGGCGTGTCCCCTGCTTAAGCCAGTACATGTCCGGGCCCGTCTGAAGTTTGCTAGAGAGCATTTGGATGATCCAGAAGAGGATTGGGAGAATGTCATATGGTCAGATGAAACCAAAATAGAACTTTTTGGTAAAAACTCAACTTGTCGTGTTTGGAGGAGAAAGAATTCTGAGTTGCATCCAAAGAACACCATACCTACTGTGAAGCATGGGGGTGGAAACATCATGCTTTGGGGCTGTTTTTCTGCAAAGGGACCAGGACGACTGATCCGTGTAAACGAAAGAATGAATGGGGCCATGTATCGTGAGATTTTGAGTGAAAACCTCCTTCCATCAGCAAGGGCATTGAAGATGAAACGTGGCTGGGTCTTTCAGCATGACAATGATCCCAAACACACCGCCCGGGCAACGAAGGAGTGGCTTCGTAAGAAGCATTTCAAGGTCCTGGAGTGGCCTAGCCAGTCTCCAGATCTCAACCCCATTGAAAATCTTTGGAGTCCGTGTTGCCCAGCCACAGCCCCAAAACATTACTGCTCTAGAGGAGATCTGCATGGAGGAATGGGCCACAATACCAGCAACAGTGTGTGAAGACTTACAGAAAACGTTTGACCTCTGTTATTGCCAACAAAGGGTATATAACAAAGTATTGAGATGAAATTTTGTTATTGACCAAATACTTATTTTCCACCATAATTTGCAAATAAATTCTTTAAAAATCCTACAATGTGATTTTCTGGATTTTTTTTTTCTCATTTTGTCTCTCATAGTTGAGGTATACCTATGATGAAAATTACAGGCCTCTCTCATCTTTTTAAGTGGGAGAACTTGCATAATTGGTGGCTGACTAAATACTTTTTTGCCCCACTGTATGACATAAAATCAGGGCAATCTATATTTGGAGCATATACATTCCCTACAGTGATATTTCTTCCAAGAATGAAACCAGAAATAAACACAAATCTTTCCTCAGAATCATATTCTGCATGCTTGAGAATGAATGGAACATTTTTATGAATATGAATTGCAGTGCCCCTTCTATTTGAAGTGAATGAGGGATAATAAATCTGACCAACCCAATTTCTTTTCAACTTAATATGTTCCTGATCAGATAAATGAGTTTCATGTAATAACGCGATAGATATATGTTATTTTTTTAAGGAATGTTAGAATTTTTGGTTTCACTTTATTTTGATGGTCCCTTTAACACATTCTATTGACTATAAGTAATGTTGCACCTACATTTCTACTAACTCTCATTAGAGTGTTAGTAGTGTATTAGTTGAATGGTAGGGTTAGGGTTAGATTAAGTTGACACGTTCTTGCAAAGTTACTTATAGTCAGTAGAATATCTGTTGGGAGACCAACACAATAAGGAGTTAGTAGATATGAAGCAGACAGTCTACTAATACTCTTATGAGAGTTTGTTGACAAGTAGTTGCAACATTACTTAGTGTCAACAGAATGTTCATAAGGGACCATCAAAATAAAGTGTTACCGAATTTTCTTCCTCTTAATTACATGACCTATGCCCTTCACGTTCCAAGTTACCAATCGGAGAGCGTTCTGCATACAGAAAAACAAAATAGAGTCATGAAAATAACACACAAAAATGTACATGTGTCAGTGTGAGATACCAAATATGAACAGAAAAGTACCACAAGTAAAACACAATATGAACATAAAAAAAACCCTCCCCCCAAGGCCCCATCCCCAAACGATGAGGCACAGATAATGTCAACGAGTCACAAAATAACATAGGAAGCCTTGAAACAGCTGATAACATGAATACCACCAAGTTAAACAGCCCCGTCATGGCCCGCTCCACTAACAAGTATAATGCCAACAAATAAAAGAAGTGAGACCATTGGGATAATAATTATTGGTTCCACTTTATATTAAAAGATATAGATTTCCAACCAAACTAAATTAGTCGCCCAGAGAGTCCAAGAAAGCTTTGCATCACTGAACAGGTGCATCTTTCCATTATGCAGACACCCAAGTCTGGCCGGATATGCGAATCCTTGGTACAGGCCATGGGCTGCCAGAGCTTTATCCACAGTTGTGAATTTGCGGCGTTTCTGGAGTAGACCAGCTGACAAATCCGAGTAGAATCGAAGCTCTGAGCCATTATGAATGACGGTCTTCTTCAGGGCCACCTTCAGAATTGCTTCTTTATCAGTGAACCGTAAAAACCGAACTAAAATACTTCTCAGAGTCGGAGCTGAATTCGGATTATTAGGCGCGAAGGTGGGAGATCTGTGGGCCCTCTCGATGTCCAGTGCAGGGAAGTCAGCAGGCAAATCCAACTACTTAGGGATCATGTCTCGCAGGTACGCTGAAAGTGGGCCGGAGCCTTCAGCTTTCTCTTGCAGACCTACTATTTTCAGATTCTTGCGACGGCCTCTGTTTTTAAGATCATCTATCTTTGTCTGTAACTGATCCACCGGCACCTTCAAGCTAGCCAGCTGCCCTTCAGTAGTTGCTGCCGAATCTTCGGCAGACGAAATCCTCCGTTCGGCTTCGTCCAAGCGAGTTTCAGCAATGTTTTAATCTATTTAAATGACTAACACAAACAATGACCATAATTTAAAAACAGGGTTAGGTTTAGGAATCTTTTAAATTTACAGAGGTCGTGGTTGCCAGATCATAACGGTACTGTATAATGGCACTGTATACACAAATACGAAAAACCATCATCGTAACACACATGACACTAATAATATTCATTAATTTAACAACATATGCAACACAAAACCATAATGTGCACAACTTCTTTTTCACTTGCTTATGATTAACCAATTAACAGGATCTTTTTTTCTTTTTTTCCCCCTCCAGATTATTATTATTATTATTTTTAACATAACTAAGTAGTATATCTAAAGGTGTACAATGGCTCTTCTTTGTCTCAGTGGTTTTGGATTTATGTTATTTTTGTTTTATTTTATTTTATTTTCTGTGATGCAACCCAAGTCAGACTTAAACTGGAGTCCTCATTAGCCAACAGCTCTTAAATATCTTCAGCATGTCAACTCCAGCTCCAATGGTTTTGGATTTGACACCTATTGGTGTTGATATTCATTAACCACAGCAGTTTCACTGTGAATATTTACTGTGAGTATTAATTTATGTGTATGTATATATATATTGTATAGGCCTACTGTATGTATGCATGCAAATATGCTTGTATTTATATGTATTACTTTTGTTCTTTCCATCTCATTCAACACACATCAATAAAATTACCATTTTGGAAAATCCCAACAAATGTTCACTCTTCTTGCATTTGTTCATCACATTTATCCTTGATCTGTGGCATTGCAGCTGCAAATCATCACTTTATTCATCATTTTAATCACATTTGCAAAAGTAATATTTGTCTCTTTTGTGGAAGACTTTTCTAATTAGTGAAAGGGTTATAAATTAGTCAGTGCTCTGGGAAAAAGGCCATTGAAAGTGACAAAAAGTCTCCAAAATTTTCATATATATATATATTATATTATATTAATTATATTATATTAATATAATTATGTTATATTATATATATATATATATAATCTATATTAATATAAATATATATATATATATATATATATATATATATATATATATATATATATAAATATTTCAGGTCACATTTAATTATGTTTAATTTAGTTAAAATGTAACATCATTTTGCTGGGTCTTTTATATTTGCAGTACTCTGTTACCACACCCCATGGACTGCTTGTCGTGTTTTCTCCCTCTGTGCCCATATTTGGTTATGTTCCTGTTCTCGTTTTGTCATTATTAGTTCATCCTCTGCACCTGTGTGTCATCAGTTTCCTGCCTTATTTAAAATCACTCCTTTGTGCAAGTCCGGTATTATGTTTGGATTGTTGTGTGTCTACTCCTCGTCTGAATGAGCTATCTTTTTCGATGCCATTAAACGAATTGTTGGATCTATCTTCACCTTGGTGTGCCTTCCTCGACACCAGCGTTACACCTGGAAGACAAACATCAACACATTTAATTATATTTAAATTGGTTAAAATGTAAAATAATTTTGCTGGGTCTTTATAAACGCTGTATTCTGACTGTTAGCTTGTATGCTCTACAACCAGAGTTGTTGCTATTTTGCCTTTTCTCCTATCCTGGAAGACAAATGTCAACACGGGGTACATTGTGTCAGATGCACACTTGCTGATTATACGTGTGCAAGACACATACATGAAAGGCATGACAAGTTGTTTCATTCAGGGTCGTACATCAGCCCAACTGCAGTGTTATTCTTTTCAAGGCATTCAGAGCCCATAAGATTTTGTCTTATAGACAAAACAGAAAGATTTATGTAACGAAAACCATTAAATAAACTTGACACATTCAGGTATTGCATTGTTTACATTCAAAGACTGTGAAATGTTCTCCAAGGTCACCGGCAAGGAGCTTCAATGCTGTCTTAAAGAGCCTCTTTTACACCACAATTAACAGTGCAGTAAACAGCTTCTTCATGGACTCCATTTCGCTGTGCCACCAAGTGTTACTAGAGTAGCTATTTAGCCTCTGTTCAACACTGCTCACAGCATTTTTGACCTTTGCTAAGTGCTTCATAGCTCTGAATGATTTATTAAAAATAACTGCAACTGCCTGAAGACTCAGTGAGATATGCTGAAAGAGGATGACTGTAGTGCAAAATAATAATAATAATAATAATAATAATAATAATAATAAATAAACTCTACAGATAACTGAGAATCATGCACAAACAGAATTCAACAAAAGAAGATTCTAGCTTTTTCATAGTTTATTTTCTGGGATTTTTCTTCAAATACATTGGTAACACTTTACAATAAGGTTAACTTCACTAGTTTAACAATTAACAAGACTAACATCTACAGCATTTATTAATCTTAGTGTTCTTTTTAACATCTAATATGTTTTCAAAATCAAAAGTTGTATCTGCTAAAATTAAATAATGCACTATTAAGTGACATGAACAAACACTGAACAGCTGTGTTTTTGTTTAGTTGAATAGTTGGGGAAAAAGAGAGATTAATAGTGCTAAAAATTAGCTAAAGAATTAAATAATGCCAACAAATGATAAATCACTGCAAATAGTGTGTGTGTCAGTGCTCTGTCGTGTGTGTCATGTGTTCCTGCCTCTTGTGTCCATATTTTGTCTTGTCCTTGTTAAGTGTGATTATTAGTTAAGTCTTGTCCAGCTGTATTTTAGTTATTAACAGTGATTGTCATGTGTATTTAGTTCCTGCCTGTTTAGTTAGTTTTCGTCTGGTCTACTCGTTACTCCCCGGTGTTCCTGTCTGTGTTAACCTTGCCTTGTCTGTCCCTGTCCTGATGTCACCATTAAAGACTATTATTTTGAAGTTACTCCTCATCTGCGTGTTCCTCGTTCCTCCCTGTTGTGTGCACCTTGACAGTGTGTGTAATATATATATATATATATATATTTTTTTTTTTTTTTTTTTTTTTTTACATCATACCTTTAACAATGCAAGTGCAATTTAAAAATATGTATTTGATAAATTGAATCAAAATATTATTTCAAATTGTAGTACACAATAGATAAAGACACCTGAAGTGTGCAAAAAATAATGACATGGGCCTACACAACCAGTTTATTTCAAAAATTATGAAAATTATTAATATCGTACTATTACTACTAGTAATAATAATATCCAAAACTGCTAACACCTGAGAAAAAAAAAAAAAAAAAAAGATGCTGTTTTAAATTTATCAGTGTTTGAGCACTGAACATAGGGATGTTCCCGAAGCCGAATACCTTATTCGGAAAGGCACAGATAATGGCTTCAAAACGAATAACGAATTTATCCAAATAACAGAATAAATATTCAGCAGACAATCGTTAGCTGGAACAGCAGTACATTAGTGAGGTTTGCGGTTGTTAAGATTTAATAATAATGGCTAGTACTGCTTTGGTAGCGTTTGACACAGTTTCGTACAGATATTATGGTGATCTTTGAGTTTGTCTAACGAGTGTGGTCTCCTCAGCAATAAACTATCCGCGCGCTCCTTTTTTGATTGCTGCCTGTCAGTGTCTATTGCTACAAAAAAACAAAACAAAACAAAAAAAAAAAACACAACCAATCCCCTGAAAAATGCACCAAAATATGTTTAAATCTTGCATTTTGCAAATAGGATACAGAATATCTAACTTCAACCTTCATCTTCCCACTTTATTAATGCTCTAATTACTTTATTAACTCTGTTACAAGTATTAAAACAAGTCCATCGACGCTTACAATAACTAGATATGGCAAAATGCGCGCAGCAGCATTGCCCACTCCTCACAGCAAAATGTATATATTTGCATGACTTTCTAACATTTACAGAAGAAAAAATATACCTGCGACGTGTCAGTTATGCACTGAGGAAAACACAATGTCTCAAATGCATTAAACAGCACAAATATTCGCTGTTTGCCATGGCGGATCAATGTGATCCATGATCAGGGCTGCTTAAGAATAAGCGTGCACATCAAATTATCCTGACTCATTGAACCTGGATCGAATCAGTGAGATTGCGTGAACTTAAATTTTCGTTTATGAAACCGCTTTAGACCCGATTGATTTGTTTATGTTATTTCAAGTCAGGCTTTGGACTTTAATCTCTGCTTTTCTTAGCGCCGTTTATGAAACAGTCCCATGATCTCTAAATTACTTCAAGTTCAAGCAAGCTTTATTGTCATTCTGCTATGAGTAGCCTACTGAACACTTTCTTTCCATTTCTATTTTATTTATTTATTTATTTCAAGCTTCTTTTTTTTTTATTAGTCCTCTTATTTAAGATTGTGGATTGACAAATTGAACACAAAGTTTCACTGGAAAACAAGAATAAAGTTATTTTTCTTTTTGATCAACATTTTCTGTAGTTTTAAATAGAAGATATTTACAAAGTTATAATTATAATAAAAAATAATACTTTCTTTAGTTATACAAGGCATATTTGTTAAATAAAAACTACAAATCGAACAGATTTGCATTTTAAAATGGTATTTTCATGTAATTTGACGAATTTCCGGTTTAAGCCACGCCCACTTCTGGATCCACCCGAATACAGATAGGCCTACAGATACAAATAATTTTGAGATTGTCACAGATAAAGATACAGAATAATAATGGCTCCGCTGCACACCCCTACTAGAACAGTTCATGTCCGCTGGATTTCTGTTGTTCTGTGTATCACTCTTTCTGTGATTTGGCAGCAGGTAATCACAGTCATGCCGATATTCAGTGCAATAGCATTATTGCAAATATTATAGCAACTTTATATTATACTACATAATTGCAACTAACTTACGTTTTACACAAAATTTGGGTCTCCCTGTAACAATTACCCCCTGTTTCCTCAGCATTAAAACGTCACTTGCTGTATCTGGGTGAGCAGTTACACGTCTGTTTCAAGAGGATGTATTATTATTATTTTTTATTTTTTTATTTTTTGTACTTAAGAGGCAGGTAGTACATCAGAGATGAGGTCGATAAGCCAATTAGTATCCCAGAGGGAGTTGAAGATCATGTTGTCCCCGTTTGTGAGTAGGTGAGTGATTGTGCCTTTGCCAGAAGCTGACCATTCCTGTTCTCCTGGGACATGTAGTGTTGGCTGGTAGCCTAAGGCCACGTTCAATACTGTGGCCTGCTTATGCCAATAAACGAGAGCAGTAAAAGCTTCTTCCGTGTTTTACACATGGCATTAGCACAGAGTAAGGCGAGTTAATTCAATTCAATTCCTTTCTGATTTATTTGTATAGCACTTTTAGCAATTGGAACTGTCACAAAGCAGATTATTAAAATTGTGGCCTAGAGCCAGACAGAACAAGCTAAAGGTGACAATGCAAGGGAAAAGAGTTCAACCAAAAACTGGGAGGAACCAGGGTTAAACATGGGCTCAACAAAAACGAGAATAATGCCTTGATTATTTTGGTATAGTTTATTATGGTAAGACATAACAATACTTGTATTGTTTCTTCTTTAATTAATTGCTTCTGCTTGTATTTTTCTCTTTTGCACATTTGTGTAAATTAAACAAATGTAAATGTATGTAATTATTATACATCTTTCAGAAATAGTTGATTCTGTCTGGTCAGGTGCAAGCATTTATTTATTATAAATGTGTATTTTTATCAGGCTCCTATGAAAATAACATTGGACATTTTTGAAAATAACACATTCAATTATTGACTAATAAACTGTTCATTTCCTGTAACCCTTTGATACACAAGCTATGCAAACCCCTTCTATTGCACAACATGAGTCTAAAATGACCCATATTCATTTCCTATATTATTTCATGCTTGGCTGGGCATAGAACAAAAAGTTGTATCTTTTGAAATCAGTTTATTTCAGCATTTAATATTCCCTGATCTATGAATGCAGTGATCTATGAATATTCAAAATATATTTTTCAATGACCACAAATCAATATATATATATATCGTTTCGTTAGTATAAAAACTACAGAAGTCTATGGAAAGTCCCCACAGTTCACAGAAACAAACGTGTGTGTGTGTGTGTGCAGTGTACTGAGAGCTGAAGAAGCAAAATCCCCATGGCCCTGGACTTATGGTGATAAAAAAAGATTCTATTAGGCAGCATCCTCTTTTCAAAAGCCTTTTTTGTTCTACCAGTAGCAGATTAGAGTGCTGAAAGAAATCAGAGCGGACTGCTGAATGAATACGATTTACAATTGCATATCCACTAAGGAGCTAGTACCTCTTGCCAAGTGACCACACAAGGGAACTGGGAAAGTGGCGACTGACCACAAGGACAATTGACTCCATGGCTACTTGCCAAGCAGTAAATGCTATGATTCATTGAAAGCACTAGGGGGCAGCCACATGCGATACCTCCCCCTACTGAGTTGAACTGCTTTAAAGTCTTTAATCCACTAAGAGGCATCTGCTTCAGGCTAGTTGTCTGGCCTCTTGCCAAATGTGTGGTATCTACTGCTGGGCAAATGTCACCAGAGTGTTGGGTCATTGCTGGTGACAGCAGAGTGGCTTCAACCATTTGCTGGAGCTGACAGCCGACAAAATCTTCTGGTTATTTTTGTTTTATTTTTGGATGTTTGCCATTTTATTGGATAGAGACAATGAAGATGGTTTTCCTTTCATCACTGTTATTGGATAGAAACTCTGGCAATGCTTCACTGTTGGAAATAATTCCATGTTAATCTGTTTTAAGTAACTGCTAAAAACTCATCTTTTGCTTACAATGCTTGACTTGACTTGTGCTTTTTAATTGGGTGATGAGTTATTTAATGTATTGGTTTATTTATTTGTTTGTTTGTTTGTTTGTTTGTATTTTGTATTTGTATTTTATTTGTATACTTGTAGTGCTTTGGATATGAACCAAAAGCCTATTTGAAATATGTATTAATATTGAGTAGCTGCATCCCTAACCTGCTAGAATATGGCTCTGAAGGCACTTCCCAATTTAGCTTGCCATTCTTAGTTTTTGTCTAGTTATGGCAACATTTGTGCACACCAGAGATTCTGAATAAAATCTAGAATTCATTCCTACAACAGATCAAACTCCAAGCATGATATACATAGCTACAAAACCAAAGCAACATAATACATAATAGTTTTGTTTAAACCATTAGCTTTTCTCACAGACTACCATGGCCTAAAGCAAACTGACTGCTAAATTAATTTAATAATATAAACAGGAAGGACACATTAATTGTTGCCTGTGGTGTGTAAATAGCTTAATATTACACTTAGAAAGTGCTGTTGGAAGAGTCTGGATAATTCATTAAATATAGATTATTTCATAATGATCATAATAATATCACAGATTGGTACTAAAAAGTATGATTCGGTGAAAGATGGATTCAGATTAATTGTCAATATTTTGTGAATATTTGGTTTTAATTTGTATTCACTAAATCATCTAGGAACTGACCCACAAATGCATTTTTTATAAGAATGCATATTTGTTAAAACAAAAAAAAGACATTGAGAACGTCTCGGTTACGTATGTAACCCTCGTTCCCTGAAGAAGGGAACGGAGGCGTCACGTCGGATGACCGACGAATTGGGATCTCGCCAGAGACCAATCCCGCCAGTGTAACTAAACGAGCCAATGGACATTGGCATGCGATCGTGCATCCAGCTGCCGCTGATCACAGCGTGAGTATAAGAGGCAGCGGGTGCACCGTGACATTCATGCTGCTGAGGAACCGAGCCGTTGACCCGGCCGCTCAGCGGTGGTACAGCGACTGTGGCGATGGGACGTGACGTCTCCGTTCCCTTCTTCAGGGAACGAGGGTTACATACGTAACCGAGACGTTCCCTTTCAGTCGGTCACTCCGAGTCACGTCGGATGACTGACGAATTGGGATCCCTACCAAAACGCCACAGGAGCTGCCCCTTCCAGTGCCCTGTGTAGGCCTCCTGATCCTTCCTATAAGGCAGACGATAGGACCGGGCTCTACACAGAGAAGGTCAACTACTGTTGTTCCTTGGACAACCCAGACAATAGGACTTGGATAACACTGGGAAGCGTGCCCTTCCATTTGGAAGAGGTACCTCCTCCCCGAGGGGGTTAAGTGGCATTTAGACATGTGAAGTAACCCCGAAGGGCCCTATTGCACATGGAAGTCTCTGAGATGGCACAGGCTGCATCATTAGAGATGGCAGAACGTGGTCTGCCAGGGGAAACACGGCTCTAATAAGCATACCGTGGAATATACATATGGGATCCCGGAAGGGTCTTCAGATTTCAAGAATTCATTGGCTGAAAGGCCTGGCGCCGGAGTGCTGGAGGACTCGACAGGGTTTGCCTGGTTAAGGAACTCTCTGGAGAATTAGGCGAAAGAACGCCGCAAGCCGACTCTGAGCCGGGCCTCTCAGTGCCACTACCCGTTTGAGGTGAGAACACAGAGAAACCGGTTCGACACGTAGGCTATAAAACCTAGCGAACGTGTTAGGAGTTGCCCAACCCGCAGCTCTACAGATGTCTGCTAGCGAGGCACCACGAGCCAGCGCCCAGGACGATGCGACAACCTTAGTGGAGTGAGCACGCAACCTGAGCGGGCAGGGCACACCTTGTGCTCCATAGGCCAAGGTGATGGCATCCACTATCCAGTGGGCCATCCTCTGCTTGGAGACAGCCTTCCCCTTCTGCTGTCCTCCGTAACAGACAAAGAGCTGTTCTGAGGTCCTGAAGTTCTGAGTTCTATCCACATACTGTCGCAGTGCGCGTACAGGACAGAGCAAAGCTAGGGCTGGGTCTGCCTCCTCCAGGGGCAGCGCTTGCAGGTTCACTACCTGGTCCCTGAAGGGAGTGGTAGGAACCTTGGGCACATAGCCGGGCCGGGGCCTCAGTGTTGAACTAGAGTCAGCCGGCCCAAACTCAAGGCACGATTCGTCGACCGAAAATGCCTGCAGGTCCCCGACCCTCTTGATCGAGGCCAACGCAGTCAGGAGTAGGGTTTTCATAGAGAGAAACTTCAACTCGACTGACTGCAAAGGCTCAAAGGGGGCAGTTTGTAGGGCTCTTAGCACCAATGCCAAATCCCAAGAGGGTAGGGAGGGAGGCCTAGGAGGGTTTAACCTCCTGGCCCCCCTAAGAAACCTGACAACCAGATCGTGCTTCCCCTCCGACCTCCCCTCTACGGGGTCGTGGTGAGTGGAAATAGCAGCAACATAAACCTTAAGGGTGGAGAGGGACAGCGTACGCTCCAAGCCTTGTTGCAAAAAGGAAAGCACGGCTCTGATCGAACATCTCCGGGGGTCCTCACGGTGAGAGGAACACCATTCGACGAACAGGTTCCACTTCAGCGCATAGGCCCGTCTTGTGGACGGTGCTCGTGCTGAAGCGATAGTGAGAGCTACCTCCTGGGGCAGATCACCTAGAACCTCCGCGTCCCGTCCAGGGACCACACATGGAGTTTCCACAAGTCTGGGCCGGGTGCCAGAGGTGCCCGTCTCTGAGAAAGCAGATCCTTCCTCAGAGGAATCGGCCAGGGAGGGGCTGTCGCGAGGAGCATGAGTTCCGGGAACCAGGTCCTGTTGGGCCAATATGGAGCCACTAACAAGACCTGCTCCTCGTCCTCCCTGATCTTGCACAGTGTCTGTGCTAGCAGGCTCACTGGGGGGAACACATATTTGCGCAGGCCCTGGGGCCAGCTGTGTGCCAGTGCGTCCGTGCCGAGAGTTGCCTCGGACAGGGAGTAGAACCACTGGCAGTGGGTGGTTTCTGGAGATGCAAACAGGTCTACCTGAGCAACTCCGAACCCGGTGAGTACCGCGTTTCCACGCCCACCTCGGGACTCGGCCATGGAGCCAGTGCTGAAGCGGTCTCATATGGAGCAGACCGAGCGGAACTATCGCCGCAGCTGCAGCCATATGCCCCAGGAGCCTCTGAAAGAGTTTCAGTGGGACCGCCGCCCTGCCTGATAAAGTCTTGAGGCAGTTCAGCACTGACTGAGCACGTTCCTGGGTGAGGTGTGCTGTCTGGTTGACCGAATCCAACTCCATGCCGAGAAAAGAGATCCTCTGCGTTGGCACGAGTTTGCTCTTTTCCCAGTTGACCCGAAGACCCAACTGGCTGAGGTGCCTGAGCACCAGGTCCCTGTGTGCGCACAACTGCTCTCGAGTCTGTGGAAGTATGAGCCAGTCGTCGAGGTAGTTGAGGATGCGCACACCCCGTTCTCTCAGGGGAACAAGGGCCGCCTCTGTGACTTTGGTGAAGACGCGAGGCGAAGGGACAGCCGAAGGGCAGGACCTTGTACTGGTATGCCCGACCCTCGAACGCGAATTGCAGGAATGGCCTGTGTCGCGGGAGAATCGAGACATGAAAGTACGCGTCCTTCAGGTCGATTGCTGCAAACCAATCTAGGGGACGGACGCACCCAAAAATGCGTTTCTGCGTCAACATCTTGAATGGCATCTTGTGAAGTGCACGGTTCAAAACTCGTAGATCCAAGATCGGTCGTAACCCACCGCTTTTCTTGGGCACAATGAAGTAAGGGCTGTAAAAACCCAACCTCATATCGGCTGTAGGGACCGGCTCTATCGGGTCCTTAGCCAGCAGGACTGCAATTTCCGCACGCAAGACAGGGGCATCGACGGCCTTGACTGAAGTGACCTGGATGCCCCCGAACTTGGGGGGACGCCGGGCGAACTGAATCGCGTAGCTGAGTCTGATGGTCCGCAGGAGCCCCCGAGACGGACTAGCCAGGCTCCGAGAGAACGTACCAACGGGGCCACCGACATACTCGCGGTGGGGCAGCGAGGTGGAACACAGGGACCCGGCCCGGAGCCTGTGACGGCTTGGCCTGTGATGGCGGGGGGTGGGGTCTGGGTGTGCAGTGTAACACTCACCTGATTCCTCCTCGTGAGGGAGGAAACACAGGAACCCGGCTTGAGGCTTGTGACAGCCTGGCGTGTGACGACTTGAAGCGGGGACTCGAGTGTTACCGCCCTTACCTGGTTCCACAAATGGGCAGGAGGGGTGCTCTTGGGCAACCCACTGCTGCCTGCTGGCGAGAGAGGAGAAGGGAAGTGATCCCGTGATGCACGGTTCACCACTCTCCTCCTCTTGAGACCCAGAGATTGAGGAAACCGCTCTTTTATTGATGTTTTGGGTACCGCTGGCTGCTGGGCCAGTGGCGGAACAAAAACAAAACGAAACAAAAGATTCTCCACTCGGCCCTCCTCCGGGGGAGGGAGTGGTGCGGTCACCATCTCCCGACAAGCAGTCTCCACCATCTCTGGGTCGCCCGTCTCAGGGCCTCTTGCACTTGCGCTTGCCGCCAGGTTTGGCGGGGTTGCCTGGACGGGCTGGGCGTCCTGCCTGCGACCGGCTCCACGACGCTGCCTGGTGGAAGGCTGCTGCGCGAGCGGGGCAGCGAAGGCGCCACGGCGAGCAGGCTGAGGGGCTGCAGCCGGAGTGGAAGCAGAAGGTTTCTTCTGGCGCATGATGTGTCTGATCGCCTCAGTCTGCTTCTGGCCTGCCGAGAACTGCTGGGCAAAGCTCTCGACAGTGTCGCCGAAAAGGCCGGTCTGCGACACGGGAGCATTCAGGAACTGTACCTTCTCCTGCTCCTTCATGTCAGCAAGACACAGCCAGAGATGGCGCTCCTGGACCACTAACGTGGATATCGCACGACCCAGAGACTGTGCGGTCACCTTCGTCACTCGAAGCGCGAGGTCCGTCACAGCACGCAGCACATGTAGAACCGCCAGGTCATGACCACCCTCGTGCAGGTCTTTCAGGGCTTTGGCCTGGTGGACCTGCAGTAACGCCATGGCGTGAAGGGCAGAAGCCGCCTCCCCACAGGCTCTATAAGCACTGCCAGTTAGACCTGACGAATACTTACAGGCCCGCACACGGGTCACCCCGCAGAGTGGTAGCGGCTGTTGGACATAGTTGCATGGCCACTGACCGCTCCACAGGGGGGATGCCCGTGTACCCCAAAGCGGCTCCACCATCGAGGGTGGTGAGGGGGGAGGAGCCACAGGATTTGTTTTGGGCAGTGAAAGGTGCCTGCCACGATCTTGTGAGCGCCTCATGCACTTCGGGGAAGAATGGCACTGGAGAGGGGCGCTGAGAACCAGCGTGACCCCCGCCGAGAAACCACTCGTCCAGCCTCGAAGGATCGGGACGCGGTGTAGGATTCCACACGAGCCCGACATTCTCGGCGGCCTGGGAAAGCATAGCCGTCATCTCTGGGTCTGGCTCGGACAACGTTACCACACCTGAAGGGGGCAACGCAGCCAGGTCGTCATCCCCGGAGAGAGAGGACTCGCCCTCCGATGCAGCGATTGACATCTGGTCGTCAGAGGGGGCACCGAAGGAAACGCGTGGTGCACTCTGTCCAGCAGAGGGCCCAGCGCGCTCCTTCGGCAGCTCCACTGGCTGCGGAGTGCTTGAGGGGTGAGTAACTCCTCTTGGGGAAGCCCTCACTGTCACCCTCAGATCACCTCTGACTCCACAGCACCGCCCCGGGAACGAACGCTGGATCGCGGCAGAGGCAGAGGGACTCCGCCATGTTTGACATAGTGGAGTCTATTATGCAACTCCGAGATGGTCATGTCCCCACAAGAAGAACATGAACCATCCACGAAAGCTTCCTCAGCATGCTGAATGCCCAGACACGTGAGGCAGCGATCGTGACCGTCCTGAGGCGCCAGGAAACGACCACACCCAGAAACGCACGGGTGACAAGACATCTTCAAAAAGACGCGATCACCCGTGTTGCTCTTTTAGAGAAATTTGCTCTTTATTAAGTGCTGAAGCACGCAGGGGAGCTGGCCACCACACACTCCTAGTGTGACTGTCTTCACGGGAATCGACCTCTTCTCCCGTGAGACCGCGACCACCGCTGCTGCGCAGCAGTGATTCACCGCCGCTCGACTCCGAAGCGAAAGGATGAATTAATGCGGTGCACCCGCTGCCTCTTGTACTCACGCTGTGATCAGCGGCAGCTGGATGCAATGATCACATGCCAATGTCCATTGGCTCGTTTAGTTACACTCGAATTGGATTGGTCTCTCTGGCGAGATCCCAATTCGTCGGTCATCCGACGTGACTCGGAGTGACCGACTGAAAGGGAACTGAATGTAACAAGAATCAGCAGATCTGCCGAAAGATACATAAATACATTTTTGTGAGCATTTAGTTGACAGAGGCCTCGCTCTGTTTCCACTGCAGATTTATTGATCTCCAAAGCATTATCTCCTAAAAATAATACAGGTCTATTGGACATGAATCTCCATATCAGCTCCATATTTTTGTTTCTCAAATAGACGCACCGTCCCTTAAGAGCTCCCAGGAGCAGATCTGATTGTCATTGATGTCATGCGCTGGAAGAGATATGTCAATACAGATTTGAATTATGGGGTCTGATTCTCTCATTTTCACTGGCCATTTTGTGCCACATAAAGAAAATACTGTTGCAGACATTTAAACTCCACTGGCAGATTATACGTTGTTGTATAAATAAATAAATACATACATACATACATAATCTAACTGCTTCAGAAACAATTGTAAATTAAATGTATTTGCAGCTAAAGACGTGCACAATATGAAACAAGCACACTTGATAGGACAGATTTTCTTGGGGTAGGTGTTAATGCATGGGGAAAATATGCATAGAAGCTTCTCAGATTAAATAGAGAGAAAGAGGAAGAACAAGAAGAAAGAAAGAAAAATATGCAGAGGACATTTATATGCACCTATGCCAACACGGCCAGAAGCTAAATGACAAGTTTAATGCCATAATTGTTATCTTTGTGAAGCAACTAAACATAGCTAAAAGGTAGTTATTGTTCTGCCATTGGCATTCAAATTAAGCTAATCATTAAATCAATAATTTGATCTCTATAGGCTAAACAGGGGGGGAAAATGCTGCCTTCGATAAAATCCATGAAGCTCATATATCTAAGTTGGGCAATCATTGTTAGGAAACACAAATAAACTGTGATCAATGGAAAAATCTCTTCTTTGTGCTGTACCAGTGTATATGCATAACATTACTTTTATTCAACATATATGATTTATTTATGCATGATATATTTATGGAATCTAGGCAATATAACTGATATGAACCATCAAGTCATTAGCTTTATTCAGGTCAAGTAGTGTTGTATATAATAGCTTAATATTATATCAATACAGCACTGAATTATATTAAATCAACATCATCTGCTGTAGAGATGCCTTTCACCATTTTTATGCTTTATATTTAATATATATTTTTTTGCTTTAAAATTTATCATGTGTGTGTACACACTTAACTCATAATTACAGTATTTACAGCGCCACTTGGAGGCCACATTAAACATTATGCTACCTGGTACCTGGTCTCATGGCATAAACGTACTGTACATGGGTGCACTTTTTAGCGAGATGCGAAATACGTACCAATAAGTACATATCACTGCAGTTTCCAAAAGAAGTGAACACTAGAGACAGTAAAACTCTGACTCATTTTATTCCTTTTCACACAACTTTACAGCGTTTTGATTAATAAAGCGTAATTTTCGCATAATTACTTGAAGAATATCATGTTATGACTTCAAAACAATATTAATACTTTGGGATTTGAAAGCTGATGCTTTTGAACATTAGCATCACACATATTCAGCTTCATATCTATGGGTTTTCATAGACGGTAGGTTTGTTCGGTAGCTCACGGAGTACAGAGACATACTTGAGAGCTGAGGAGCTCTGGTTTGAATCCCGTGTAACTATGTTTCGACAAAACAGTTAAAATCTGCATTTTTATATTAGTTTTGCATTTGTCAACACTATCGGGTAGGCTTAGGGTTGGGTTTGGTGTAGGTCATATTTCCAACATTTTGGAATTTTTAGCGACGGTCTCCAGATATTTGAATTCTGAACCACCGCAATACGTAGGCCTACCTATATCAACATACTGTAATAAAAACACAGAAATACGTACCTATATCAATGTAATAAAAACGTGCCAGGGTTTACGTATTGAACCCGTGGTTTAGCGCCACTCAGTGGACATTTCTCTTTGAAACTGTGGCGAAATGTGCAGTAAGGTACGTAAAAACGGTCTCGCTAAAAAGTGCACCTAGGTACGTTTATGCCATGAGACCAGGTTGACATTATCTGTGCTCTTTTGATGCAAAAAAATAAAAAATAAAACTGAGAAAACCCAGCAGAATATGAAGATTGAACAATCAGCAAAACTCTGCAACTGCATTTCATTTATTTCAAGATGAACCTACAGAGACATTCACACCGCATTGCCCTGCAGCCTAGCCACACACAGACAAAATTAACAAGTCAAGTCAAATATTATTTGTATGGTGCTTTTCACAATACTCTTTGTTTCAAAACAACTTTACATAAATGCATGATATCAATGCTTATAATTAAGCCATATTATAGAAGCCAATGTCTCCTGTTTTTATGGTTCATGCAGTCCCTTCTGGCCAGTATCACACTGTAAAAAAATGATTTTCAAAGTTTTAAATAAACAAGGATTATTGCAGATGCAAAATATTATATTTTAAAATATTATTTCAGTCTTTCTACGTCAGAATTCCATATTTAATAGAATAGAATCAAATTATGTTAATATGAGAGACAAATTAAATCAAATTAAAACATTGCAGCATTTCAGGCATACAGTATGTGCATGCCATTGAGCCATTTGACATTTTAACAAATACATAAATCATCAAATGTTACATAACACACAAAAATAGTAAAAATAAAATAAAAATGATATCATATTTCCATTTGTAAGGTTGAGTGCATATAGGGCCACGTCCTCCTTCGTTGTTGGCAGGGTGGGAGGTGAGTAATGCAGTCTTATCGGCTGTCCCAGCAGAGGCTGAATCTGCAGTAGCCAATCCTATTAGTATCACTGTGAAACTTAAAAGGCCACATACTGGCAAACACATTTAACACTATGTGACTACTCCATTACCTTACAGCATTCACAGGAAGAAATATTTTTCTAAGCCTTATAAGGATTTTAAGCATCATTCTGATGTATATATGGAATTCTAAGATTTTTAGATGGCGAGAGAGCGGGAACATGGAATAAAAGTGGTGGAGACACCACTCGCTTTCTTGCATGATTGGTATTCGAATAATCCCCCATTGTATTAAAAAAAAACCTTTCATCTTGTTTTTTTTTTCTTGTTTTTTTCGGGTTTACATTGCTATTGCAAACCTGTTCCCTTCCTTTCTTTTTTGTCCACCTTCATGGAAGGAAAATCTTTGCTGCTAATTAACTGGCCAGTGAGGTTTGATCCCAACACACTCTGGTATCTGGCTGCAAGATGCTGATTAATCAATACCTCCACCCAAGAGGTACCATTACCAAGTCTGCACAAATTCTGCTTTCTTCAGGCCTGCTTCCTCACCATCTACGAGGTGGAGGAAAGAGATGCCTCCTTACTCTAATTATCCAAACCCTGTAATCAGACCATGGAGATTCTCAGAGGAGCTAGGTAATGAAAACAAAATCAGAAAGGTCATCACTAGGTTTCATCATGGCTTAGAGGAAATCCCAAAGCTGTAGGCGTAGGCTGTAGGGGAGCTGATGAGCTGAGACAACAACTTCCTGCTTGCCCCCTTGACCACCCTCCAAACCTTCCCCCACATCGGCGTGGATTACACACCCGGCCTTTGACAAATGCCGCAGCTTTCAATCAATATATAATTACCAGCCATTTAATTGCCCATTTTAAGTGCAGATCGGCTTCCTGTTAAGTAGTAATCGATAAGCTGCCTTTATGTGCATGTCGACTTGAAAGGGCAATTTCAAAGCAAATTATAAGTGCATTAAATGTCATCAAGGATCTTACTCGTGGTGGGGGGAAATGAGTCTTTTGAAGCTGAATCATATGTCTCTAATTGCCAGGGATTATGGCGTTACCCACAAATCAGCAAGGATAGCTTTGGTAACCACGTGTTCACTCTAGTAAAAAAAAAAAAAAAATGTAATAAAAACAATTGAAGAGGAGGCAGAAATAAGTCCTCAACTGGGTTTTTAGGAATAACATAACAGGAACTCACAGTGGATGAATGGTCACAGTGGTGCTGCTGGTCGGATTTGGAGAGAGAAAGAGCTGTCAAATGAAACAACTGTCACTACAAATGTTCAGCTGAGCCATCTTGCCTTTGTGACACCCGCCACTTGTTGCGAATGCAAGACGGTCTTTTCTCATTTTTCCTTCTCTATCTGCTACTCTCTGCCTATTTTGTGTGAGCAACTCGTGCTTTGTATTCTTTCATTCTGCATAAACTGGCAGAAGCGATTTGCCAGAAATCCTCCAAGAATTACATTCCTCAATATGTTTGACAAAGAGCCTGAGCAGCTCAGAGCAACAGTGTGCTGGCGAGATTATGATGACTTTTTTGTAGATCGAGACGTGAGTGACATTTATTTTCCGACCTACCTACCTCCTGTCTTTCTACATCCAAAGGCCAGGGACTGCCATTTGAATGATTTCGGGCTGCAGGTATATTGTTGGATGTTTTCCACAATGAGGCAAAATAAACTGACTAAAAACAATGAAAATGGTGTTGTTGCAATTTTTCTTTTTTTTTTTTTTGCTTTCAAAAGACAAAAAGGCAAATGTCAGCACAGGAAAATAACAATCTGCAAATAGGGAACAAAATAATCTAAATTCGGGAGTTACAGCAGTTGTGGCTATAATCCTGTGGATACATAAAATACATTGTGACAGGCTGTTCTGCTGGCTTTGATTTTAATCTCAGTTTTCGGGCCAGAGGAAATCTGGTCACCAGACTGAGCCTGGTTTCTCCTAAGGTTTTTATAGTCCATTTCTGTTACCTATTGCACCTTCGGCTTGCTTAGTTCAGGTTTAAAAGATAATTAACATTATCATCTGGACTGAAACTACTGGATGATAACACTGTTGTTTTATGCGCAGCTGCATGATAGCTGAATCCAATTTGTTTCATAATTGACAAATTTTGCAACATCAACCCTGTTATTGAACTGAACTGATTCAACACTGAGTCAACATCGTTATTGACTCGAGCTGAATCACAAAACTATTGGATTTTGTAGAGATGAAGTGAACTTGTTTCATAATAAATTGTACAATTACTGAATTTAACTATATTAACACTGAACTGACTTGAGCTCTTTTTTATTGCTGATTTACATCAGAATTTGTCTTGTATTTGAAGTTTGCATAATTTATTCTTTTTTTTTTTTTTTCTGTGAAGCTCTTTTGAAATAATCTCTATTGTATAAAGTGCTATATAAATAAAGGCTTTTTTTAACAACTTTCAACTTGGATCACATGTGCCTTGTAAGTTTAATCATTCAGTGGCCTTGACATCAATTAAATAGTTTCAGGGCTTTATAACTGTTACGGAGCCGACGAGACGTGCGGCATACAGATCCAAGTGCAAGCTTTATTTAGTGAACATGGTCAAAACACAGGCAGGGTCAAACATCAGTAAACAGACATG
The DNA here is from genome assembly GCF_012432095.1 of Onychostoma macrolepis. NCBI lineage: Eukaryota > Metazoa > Chordata > Actinopteri > Cypriniformes > Cyprinidae > Onychostoma > Onychostoma macrolepis. The sequence goes on from NC_081171.1 coordinate 25,601,631, forward strand.
GCACAGGCGAGACAAAAGAGTATTCTGAGAGCATGCGTGGGTCGACGATCGGCGAACAATATCCAAAGGGCTTGACAATAAGGGTAATCCGAGTACACGAGCAATAATCCAGGCAAGGCGCGAACAGAGTCCGAAAGGCAAGACGAAAGGGCAATCCAAAAACACAAGGCAATAATCAAAACATGGGTAAACAGGCTAGGCAAGACTAAGAAACTAGGAAAAGGTTCCGTAAGGTAGCTATCAGCAATGACTGTGATAAACGCTAAACAATACTCAGCAATCTGATTAAGGAAGTCCATGGTTTAAGTAAGCTGTGTGATCAGTGCAATCAGCTGTGTGATCAGTGCAATCAGCTGTGTGTGTGTGTCTCAGTGCAATGGATGATGGGTATTGTAGTCCGTGGGTGACGTGCAACAGTAGTGTAGTGCAAGAGTCAATTTGATGGAAGGGCGACCTCTGGTGGCTATCGGGGCGGAAGGCCACAGACCGGATTCGTGACAATAACAGACATTATGTGAGAAGGCCACAGAAAGTACTAGCCTACATCTTAATTTAAATGTATCTTAACTGTTTCAAAAACTGTAATGTACCTGCTGAATATATTTATCTAATACAAATCCACTCATTGGAATCCACACAATTGGAAATTTTGTGTGAGGGTGTAGAATTACCCAAGGCAGACTTTGCATCAAGTTCAAGATGATTAGTAAAATGTACCACTTAAACCACTGGAAAGCTTTTTGGTTTGAAAGTAACCTCTGTGAGAGATTTGTGCTTTGCTAAACTATTGACAACAGACCTTTTTTTTTGCATGCAGAATTTTGCTACTGTGACCAAACATCTAATTTAGCATAGTTATATATAAGCTACATATTCAGTCAACAATATGGTCACACTATAGCAATATTCTCCAAATTTCGATCATAAATATGCACTTTTCTCTCACTGAATCATGTACAGTACATTTTCAGTGCTGTAATATCATGAAAACATTTTTTTTTTTTTTGGTCACTTAAGCACTTCAGAGACCCAATGCAGTGGGAGCATCCTACAGTGTATGTATCTCACTCTTCAACATTTGCTACTCATCACTAATGTTGACCATTGGAACACTGACAAAGCTCCCACTGCTTTTCTAATAAAACATTAGCCCAGGAAAGAGAGAGTGTGTGCTGTATGGCCATCTGGGTTGAGCATCAGAGATTCCCCACAGACAACTGTGTCGTTTACTTACTTTCTGCCAAACTAGTGTACTGTGACAACACTTAACACGTTGTTACAGTACCCATTCAACTTCCTTTGTTGTAAATTAATCTCCCCAGTTTCTTTCTAGTGTTCTGACTACACAATGCCAGAGATGTCCTAATCCAAACTCACCTTGTTTGTGGAGGCATGTCTGTCGTCGAAATATTTGAGGGCTTCATGCTTAAAATGCAGTGGCCTAATGAGCTGCTGCCAGTAATAGAAGCAACATCTTGTGATTCTTCATCTGAATACCAAAGCTTCCAAAATAAGGGCCTTGCTCTCTTTCCCTGTGCATCCCGAACTGGCAACAGCATCATGGCTGCTTTTATCTATTTTTAACCTGTTGTGTTAATGTTAAAGACTGCACATTTTAAAAGAACTTCTGCCAGCAGGAGGACTTCAAAACACAATTCCTATGGGATTTTTTTACAAACCAATGTTTTTTTTTTGTTTGTTTGTTTGTTTTCCAGGGCCACCCTGTGCTTGACAAGATCATTAGTATAGTCCCATTAAAAAGTCTTGAATTCCTGTTTTACTTTGCTACAAAAGACTTTTAACCTTTTAATCTAGTGGTAAACAGTAGCAAAGATACAACTGCAAACAAGCTAGATAAATAGGCACACTAAAATAATGATACGACATACCACAGACAGTCTCATTGCAGCCAAATTATTATTATTATTTTTTTTTTTTTTGCTTTTTTGTCAAATTATGTTTATGATTTAGTTAAAACTAAACTATTTTCCCAAAAAAACAGGCTCAGATGTGAAAGATTTTTATTTATTTATTTATTTTTTATTATTATTTATTTACCCCCCCTCCCTGTTCCTGATCAAAATGGCAGAAGAAATAATAAGGGCTCATGGTTCATTATATCACAGATTCTGTGAACTTTTAAAGTGGATGAATTCATAGGTGACCTCAAGTGGAACAAGATGGGATGAACATGCCCATTAGGAAGGCTGCTGACTAGGGGTGTAACGGTACATGTATTCGTACCGAACAGTTCACGGGGCAAATTGCTACAGTGCCCGCAAGGGACCGTCTTCGGTTCACTTAGTTTTGTCGTGGGCAGGACATATTAACTTGTGGGAACGTGATACTATGTCGTGGCCACGAGATCGTTTTGTCGAGGTAACGACGTCCTTATGTCGTGGCCTCGAGATGCTATGTTGCAACCCAACCTGGTCTCACAGAATTCCGAGACCAGGGGCCTGTACCATGAAGTTGGATTAGTTGGCTAGCCAGGTAAGTTTCAGTTTAGCTTGCGCCAGCTCTGGGTTTTAGGTACCATGAAAGTAGCTTGGCTTTTAGCTGCGTTCATTGCCATAGTAACTTACACTCCACAGCTAACCTGCTCCGGGGCAGGTTATGTTCTGAGTTAGAGATCTCAAACTGAAATTGGACCAATCAGATGTGAGCTAACTGACACATGTCTGACACAAAAAAAGTCACTCTCCCAGTTTATCTTGCTCCAAATTAAAGGTCACTAGTACAAAAAAAAAAAAAAGAAAAAAAAAAGTTGGTCTGGACTTAATGATAATTACATTATTTTATATTATTTATATTATTATTAATCCATTACACACAAGCTATTTTAGTTTAACAGTTATTATAAATAATTTATATATGAATGTTAATAGATACAGATTGTATATAATATAAACAAGTTGTAGAATCAATAGATAATGCTTTAAAAATGACTGTGACCTTACATGTTCAAGTCTCTATCGCTGTATATTTCCAACAATATAAACTAACTTAAGTTTCACTTGTGACTGCACTGATAAAGCAAGATAATTTATTTTATTTGTCCTCTTTCATGAACAAGTACTTTTTCATTGTAAATGCATTTAAATGAATCATATTTTTCAATCTTTTAACCTTTAGCAAATATTTAACTTTTAACCAAGGCTTGTGATTGGCTGTTAGCCACTGATGTCACACATTCATGTGCACATGCTCCACAAACTCAGGATCAAAGCCTGAGTTAACAAAGAAAGTTGATGATCAGCATCATGGTACCAACAAAGCCGGATTGGAGCGGTTTGGTTTTGTCAACTCGAAACTAATCCTGTAACTCTGAATTTGTTCATCTACCATCATGGTACAGGCCCCAGGTTGGTTGACGGAGTTTAATGTGTAAACAAACCTACATGACCATATCAACCCGGGATTATCAGGGATTCATTAATATTTTATTTTGAGTTGAGAAATTAATTATTATAGAAAGTATTACATAATTAAAATATTATATTGACCATAGGCTGTACTGTAGTAATTGCACACGATGTAACCAGCAATCGAATTAAGTTTATCATATGCTAATGTTACATAAAGTACATCAAATAAAATAGACTACAAGAAAATATTTTTATCCATCTGCTAGCTGTGTGTGTCCATTAACTCATAGTCTTTTTCCGTAATATGCTATATTATTAATAGCTATCATTATCATCATCATTATTCTTATTATTGCCTATTATTATATTTTTATATTCGTTTTTTCCCCCCTTCATTTCGATTTCTTTACATAACGTTCTGACCAGTTTTGTAAATAAGCCTACTGTAAATGCTCGACATAAAGCGTTGATTATGCTGACTGGAATTTATAGCCTATATTGGAAATGCAGTTTAAAGGTTGAATTTAACATTCATTTATATTATTATATTACATTTATATATATATATTTCTTTCTTTCTTTTTTCTTTTTTCCCTGCGAATTAATAATTATTAATATTATAGCCTACTGTCTAGTGTTTCGTTGAGGAATGAATCATTCATGTAGTTTCATTTGTAAATGAAAACACAACATGCTCATTTATCATCACGCACTGGCATAGCCTACAATCATAAAGTAGCCTACTGGCATAATTGTCAGGTATTTACAGTAGCCTAGCAAATAGCATAATTATACAGAACGTTAATTAGGTACGATAGGTAGGTCTACGATACGATTAGGTACGATACATGAATTGAAAGGGGAAATAATAAAATATTATATTTATGTGAAATAAATATAAAAATATAGCCCTAACAAGTTAATATAACCTAATAATAATAATAATAATAATAATAATAAACACATATTAAATTAAATGTTTGTTTTAACGTAGGTTTGTTTATGCATTAAACTCGCGGCCATGAGAAAAATACGTTGTTCCCTCAACATAAGAAGTCGTGGCCACGAGAAACAGATGTCTTTCCCTCAACATAGCATCTCGAGGCCACGACATAAGGATGTCCTTGTCTCGACCAAACGATCTCGTGGCCACAATATCACGTTCCCATGACTTAATATGTTGTGGCCAGCCACGACAAAAATAAGTGAACCGAAGACGGCCCCTCCCGGGCACCATAAATTGCAAATGGAAGTGATCATCCCTGTCCCCTTGGTGTGGGGACTTTGGAGTGAGCAGGGCACGTGTGTGCCATTATGTAGTCGTTTGGAATGCACTTGGCAAAGGGAGCAACGTAATTTCCTCATTATCTTCAGCTGGCATGTTCCCGTGGTAAGGCAGCATGGTGTCCGTCAGCTGATTCGCTGACGGACACCGTTAAAAAAAAATAATAATAATAACATTTTACATTTTTTAAAAGTTATATATAACCGGGCACCCCTACTGCTGACCGTTTTTGTAATCATTCTTTGAGATATTTGATACACAAATATATATATATATATATATATATATATACACATATTTACAACGTTTTTGTAAAGCATTGTTGTTATTATTTCATCACCCTAAAAAAAAAATACCTCAGGAACATTACTCTGGGAAATAGACTCCCAAAATAACCTTACAGCATCCCAGCAGGCTTCATAACAAGATGGGTTTCGACATTGCCTGCCTTTGAATGTTCTGAGATGTTCTGCACCATCATCTCCTAATGTTGAGTTTAAAGCGAAAGGAAACATCTGTTTCTTTAATGTTTGTTTGTGAACAGCTTGCAAACTCTTCAAATGAGCGACGTAACATGCAGTGTCTTCTGTCAGATTAATCTAATGCACACTTGTTTGCTTTCTCTCTGGCCTTGACAGTAACATCAAACTAGTGCACATTTTTCTGACTGCAGTATAACCAGGATGAAATGACACCCCTGCATGTCACTTGTGACAAGTGCCACGGTTTGTTTCTAAACTGCCTTGTAACACTGTAGATTCCAATTGGCCTACACTACTAAGGTCTTTAATGTCATTACAGACACTCGGTCTTTAAAGTAGTCTCATTTATACTGATTTCTAACTATAACAAGTGACAAATCTAGACCATAAAAATGTGAATAATGCTGCCCGATCCTACAGCATTGCCTTGCAGTTGCTAAAGAGCTCTAAATGATTGTTAGCACATTGCTATGTGGTTCATAGAGTGTTTTGGTGGTCTCTAGTTGGTTGCTAAAGTGAAGACCCCATCTGCAGGCATTTTTCTAACCTTATTAAATTATGCATTATATTTTATGCCAAACTCTTACTTTTAAATAACAATTTCAGTTATAAAAATAAGGCACTATAGGCTGTTACCAATCAAATTAAATCAGTATTAAAAATAATAATAATAATAATAATAATGATAATTGCACTGCAGAAGAGGCACATAATCTGCATGTATAATTTACACTTTAATTACTATTGCATAACTAATTCCATGAGAATAATGTCTTAAAAACGATATCCTTAATATTGAAATATGAAATGATGATTTAAAAAAATGAAATTATACTTCAAATAAATTACTGGAAGAATGACTGGCCCAACTCAATTGGAGCAGCTGCATCCTTAGCCATCTTCAAGAAACAGCTAAAAACACATCTCTTCTATCTTTATTTGACCCCCTAACTCTAGCACTCTCTATTCTCATTCTATTTTATTTATTTATTTATTTTAATAAATAAATAAATAGATAAAACGCTTGGCCCTTTAACACTTGAACTCTCTATTTGTTTTCTTAAAAAAACAAAAAAAAATGCCTCTAACACTAGCTTTAATCTTTTTCTTTTCTATCTACTTGTTTTCTTTTTGCTTTGTGTATGAATATATAAACCTTGCTACATGTACTGTGTTAGGCTAACCGAGACTTGCCATGTCACTTGTATATTATTGCTCCTTTGTTGGTTTTGATTGCTTCTATTGTCCTCATTTGTAAGTCGCTTTTGATAAAAGTGTCTGCTAAATGACTAAATATAAATGTAAATATGAAACTAAATATTCCTGTAGGTGGCACAGGTCACTGTCTTAATAGTGACTTATTAATAATTAATAAATTCAACTGATTCACTGAAACAGCTAATTTGTTGAGGAACGAAAGGAACGAAACAAAGTGACTTTACGAATGGATCATTGAAACACTGACTCACCCAATTCGTTACAATCACATTCATTCAGTAAACACATCTGTGTGTTGCTCAGATGCTGCGTTCAAGTCCTCCTGGGACATTCGTACTTACGAGTTGACAAGTCATTATCACGACGTCAGGTGCGTTCAAGTCACTTTGGTCAGAAAAAGATGGCGATTTTAACTTTTCTACATAAAATTCAACTATTTTTTTAAACTCTACATCTACAAAATATTGAATGAAGAACGTGCATCAGTGTGTTTTTTTTTTTCTTTTTTCCGTTTTTATTTAATTTATGAAAGTAATGTAAACTGAATAATTATATATTCTATTATAATTACACAATAATATAATATTGTGTATGTGCAACTTACATAGTTTTATTGTACATTACAAAAAAATAATAATAATTTTATTAATTTAAACAACTTTATTAGCTACATATCTTTAGTTTTTGGCTGCGTCCATTGCATCTGACATGTTTTTTTCACTGACACGTCCCCAACTCGGAAACTCTGTGCTTAAAGGTGCTGTATGTAGGATTTTGACTCTACTAAAGCATAAAAATACCATAATATGTTTGCAGATATTTAAGAAACATGCTAAGTTAACATACTTGTTTATCTGAAAAACAATTCTACAGTCAGTTATTCTCCTTTGAAAATGTGCATTCTGGCCCGGAATGTCTGTGTTTGTTATGGTTTGTGAAACCCGCCCACTGCCAGTTTACCCAATTGTATTTCGGAACCCCGGGTCGCCAGTTGGCGGAAAACACAGTGTATTTAATTTCATTCATCGTCATGTGCGCTCGTTTCTGTTGGTGTCGTTAATCTGGCAACCTGCGTGTGCGTCAAGTCTGAGGAGGAGGGGCCGGGTGAAAAAAACTGTATCCAATATTTTGAATTTGGAATGCAATACTTAGTTAAACCGCTAGGTGCCAATCCTACATACAGCACCTTCATATCTATGGGTTTTCATACATGCGAAGTTTGTTCGGTAGCTCACGGAGTACGGAGACGGACTTAAGAGACAAGAAGCACTGGTTCGAACTACGAACTACGGTTCGACAAAGCAGTTCAAATATGCGTAAAAGGAAGTTCAAATGGCACAGTTGCATCAACTAATACGTTTTTATATCAGTTTTGCATTTGTTAACACTATCGGGTAGGTTTAGGGCTGGATTTGGTATAGGGCATATTTCCAACACGATAGAGCGTTAACCTTTAGCGACAGTCCCCGGATATTTGAATTCTGAACCGTCGCAATACGTATCTGAAGTAACATAATAATAAAACAGCAATACGTACCAATATTTACGTAATAAAAACGTGCCAGGGTTCACATATTGAACCTGTGTTTTAGTGCCACTCAGTGGACATTTCTATTTGAAACTGCGGCGAAACGTGCAGCAAGGTACGTAAAACGGTCTCGCACAAAAAGTGCGCAGAGGTACATATTTTTATGAGACCAGGTTGTTTATTTTTATGTCCGCCTGTTAAACCTTTGATCATTTATAAGAGTATAGCACACCTCTCTTCGACACACCACACAATCTGAGATATTATTAATCATAAAATTTCACTTATTATATGCTTGCTAATGAAACCTGGTAATCTCTGTACAGTACATAGTAAAGCTTAGAATTATGACATTTACTGCCCTTGCACTCCTCCATAGAAGTGGAGGAATGTGTCTTAACTCTGGCAGGAAGAATGAATCACCCCGGCTGAATGCACAAGGTGTGACATGAACCGGGGAAGCTGAATGCATTTGCATGCAGAATCACATCCATCAAGGGGGCCACATTGGTGCGCTCCCTTTCATTCAGTCCCGGTCGCCTGGGTAATGGACAATAATTGTGTTGTGCCTTTTGTCACAATGCCATAAAGCTCTGCAGCCAGTCAGGCAGAGCAGCCTAACTGAGGTCCTATCAGCACAGGAAACCTGACAGCTGGGGAAGCAATGTTGTAGTCAAACTCAGTGGTAGAAAATGCTAATGTTACCTGAGCCTTCTGTTTCTTTGTCTTTCTCATTTCATTTCTATTGTTTTAAATAAAAACTACTGCAAACCCTTGGGCAATTTGAACATCAGTCATGTTCATTTAATCTTCTCTGATGAGACAGTTCGCATTAATTTGAATGCACTGTATGTGGATCCACATGCTGTCAAAGCATTATTTCCCTAATTGCCCCTTCTCATGCTTAGCTCACCTGTGGGCATTCATTCGGAATGCCATCCTGACATTTTTTCTTAGATAGTCAATAGCGTCCGGCAGGGGTATTCCTTCTGAGTCTTCCCGAAGATAAAGTTGTGTGCTCTGCCGCTGAAGAGAGCTGTCATTGTACCCAGTCACTGTACCATGAAATAGAACTTGTAGAGCAAAGAGAGAGCAGTGAAATTCAAGTGCAGCCAGAATGGCCCTGCGGAGGTTCAAAATAGTTGGGTAGTAGATCAGTCTAACTTTACCAAACGAGTGGGATATTAACTCTGAAAGCTATCATTATTCCCCAAAGTATATCATGAGCCAGAAAACATGCTCAGAATGAGGAATAAAACAACTCGTGGGACACTGGGTTTCAAAATGTATTTCATACTACTTTTTTTTTTAGGCTGCCAACGAGCAATGGCTGACAGCTGCACTTTCTGAGTAAATATATATACTAAACATTGCTAAAACTGTCCGGTCCTGCAGATTTGCTTTATTCAACATCAAGAAGATCAGGCCCTTTCTTTCGGAACATGCTTCACAACTCCTTGTTCAAGCTCTTGTTCTGTCCAGGCTGGACTATTGCAATGCTCTCTTGGCAGGTCTTCCAGCCAGTTCTGTCAAACCTTTACAATTAATCCAGAAAATGTATTTTTAATGAGCCAAAAAGAATGCACGTCACACCTCTGTTTATCAATTTTACACCAGCTACCAAAAGCTGCTCGCATAAAATTCAAGGCATTGATGTTTGCCTACAAAACCACGACTGGCTTTGCACCCCTTTACCTAAATTCATTACTTCAGACTTATGTGCCCTCTAGAAGCTTATGTTCTGCAAATGAACGGTGCATTATTGTGTCATCCCAAAGAGGCACAAAATCACTTTCACAGACTTTTAAATTAAATGTTCCCTCCTGGTGGAATGACCTGCTCAACTCAATCGGAGCAGCAGAATCCTTAGCCATCTTCAAGAATCGCCTAAAAAACACATCTCTTATTTGACCCTCTAACACTAGCACTCTCTATTCTACTTATATTCTTAAAAAGAAAAAAAAAAGAAAACTTGTCCCTTGCACTCTATTCATTAATGCTTGTTCTCTTCAAAAAAAAAAAAAAAAAAAAAAAAAATATATATATATATATATATATATATATATATATATATATATATATATAAATAAAATAAATAAATAAAATCTAACACTAGCTTTTTTAATCATTTTGTATTCTATCTGTTTCTTTTTATTTATTATACAATTAACAAAAACAAAACAAACAAAAAATAAAAATCATCTAACACTAGCTTGCTCTATTCTTTTTCAATTGCATCCGTTTCCTTTTTATTTATCATATACATTCCGAATTCTGGAAATGTTGGGACATTTTATTTTTTTTTTTTTTGAATAAAATGAAAACTAAAAGACTTTCAAATCACATGAGCCTATATTTTATTCACAATAGAACATAGAGAACATAACAAATGTTTAAATGGAGCAGTTTTACACTTTTATCCACTACATGAGCTCATTTCAAATTTGATGCCTGCTACAGGTTTCAAAAAAGTTGGCATGGGGGCAACAAAGGGCTGAAAAAGCAAGACATTTTTAAAAGATTTGGCTGGGAGAACATCTAGCTGTTACACTTTATTTTGATAGTCCACTTTAGACATTCTACTATAAGTAACTTTGTAACTACATGTCAACTAATTCTCAATAATTTGCATCTACACGTCTACTAACTCTCAGAGTAGACTGTTAGGGTTTACACTGTTAGACATTTCTGTAATTTCCACAGTTATTTACTGTATATCACCCAGTATAATACTGCAAATTCCCTTTACAGTAAGTAACTGTAATACCCTTTGCATCATGGGAATTTTCTGTGACGTCAGACCCCACATACAGAGACTACTATATTTTTTTAAATTGCTGTATACAACTGTAACGGTCTCTTTGGCGCCATTATACTGAGGTCGTTTTATTTTCCTAATTTCTTACATTTGGATTGACACAATTTGCCCAACACCGTGTCTACAACGCCGCAGCAGCTTGGGACTGACTACACTGGATGTGTTACATCGCTTGTAATGATTGGAAAATCCGTTTGTACTTCGTGTCAGAAACAGCGCGAGCACTTGTAGTACATCTGTACATCAGAAATATACCGGGGCATCACATTACTGTCCGCATCCACTGTAGATAATATATATAATGGGTTCTATATTGTTTTTTATCGAGTCGCGCCTCGCCGCGCCACTCGCGTACGAGGAAGACACGGAAGCAGCGGGCAGCGTCGCGGGTTTTCCCGGGGATGAACCTGCAAGAGTGGGAGAGCTCCGGAGAACATCTGCGCTGTGTGTTGATGCACCTTACGAGAGAAAAAGACCAGCAAGCAAGGTACAAATATATGTACGTTTGTCTGTGTGTTTGTGTCAGATTTTTGCACAATAGTTTAACCCATAGTAACATTTACTAGTCAACATGGCGGTTACAGAACTTTACCATGGTAAACTGCGCTGTCGTTTCAAACGACTTTTGTCAGCTTATTGAATTAAGTTACCGAATTAAAATTGTTTTTAACGAGCAACACTTATCTTATATTAACATTAGGTTAACTAATGTGAAATTTAGTTCAGGTGTTAGTAGTTAATGTTGGCCAGTAGCCTGAGAAAATAAAATCATGTTAGCTAGGTTAAACTAGTTGTATGGCTAGCTGCCTTTCTAGTTTTAGAATTAGTTTGTTATAGTTTTTAATGGAATTTAAGATTTACTGCATTTTTTTGTATTTGTGTTTTAAAGGCAACTGCAATGAAGCATCAAGAAAGACATGGACATGCCAGCCACCCTGAGACTGATAATTCATGGTAAGAGAACAGCTATGGTTTTGAGAGGTTTGTGTATTCTATATGAGGTTTGCCTTTTAAAAGTGTGCCATTTCTTCTACTTGTTTTTCAGAGAAGACATTTCTGTCAAAGTGGATGGTGAGCAAAGATGGTGGCCACGTTTTGGAGCAGCACCTGGGTTTTGCAGATGGCTATGTATTCTTTGGCTGCTTTTCTTTATGTTTCTGTTGCCTAAATATTCTTTGTGAGGATAAATCACAACAAAATGCACTGCAAACCGTCCTAAGACCGGATAAATGGTGAAGATGCACTGTTCCAGAGTTGGAAGACTATATTTTTATGTGTTATACATGCAATGTTTTAAATAAAGAATTTGATATTTTGTAATTATTGTGTCTGTTTTAATTGAATGCCAGTAGTACCTATGTAGAGTAAAAATAAAATCCAATGAAATCTATATTAAAATGAATGAATTACAGTAGTATACTGAAAAATCAAATACAGTTTGCTACTGTAAATTGTAATTACAGTAACTTACTGGCAACAGTGTTGCCAGTAAGTTACTGTAAAAACCCTTTGAAATGTCTAACAGTGTAGGGTTAGTAGAATAAGTTGACATATACTTGCAAAGATTCTGATAGTCAGTATGGTGTGGACCCATCAAAATAAAGTGTTAGAAGATATTAAGCAGACAGTCTACTAATACTCTAATGACTGCTAGTTGGCATGTAGTTGCAAAGTTACTTACTGTTAGTAGAATGTCTAAAGTGGACTATCAAAATAAAGTGTTACCAGTTTATGTATATACAGTACTTTTATTTTTTAAGATTAAGTGTTTGTTTTTTTTTTGTTTTGTTTTTTTTCAAGCAATTGTTAGATGCCAGTGTTTCCTGTCATAGCTATGCAAATATGTGATTTCAAAAACAGTATCATAGCTAAATTATTTCTTGTTTTGGTTTTAAATCTGTATTTAAAGCTGCAGTCTGTAAGTTTTGCCTCTTTGTCACCATCCCTGTTTGAAAACCTGGAATTGCAGCTCTACGGAATTATCTTCCTTGCATGGGGTTGTACTCCGGCACAGCTCCAGCGTGGATGAATCTAATGTTTTGAGGAGTATGTGTGTCAGTCTGTCAGTCACCGCACCGGTGTGGATCCTGTACTTAGGAATCACAGATTCTAGCCTACGTCTTGGAATATATGACCCAAATAAGAATTTTCACCATATATTGCCATCTGAACAAGTAAGTAACAAGTCTGCCACGTTTGTTCTGACCAACTGAGGAAAAAAAAACATTACAATAAATCGTGCTATCAATGGTAATTAAATCTAACGATCGGTTAGCTCATATCACATCAAACAGTGCAAATTATTATTATTGTTATACTTTATTCTCAAATTATTCATGTTGACAACATCAGCATTGCTTGACAATAAGTATAGTGTGTATTAGCGTGTAGATTTCAATTTCTGTACAGTCTATTAATTGTCATACCATTCGAATTTCATATTAAGAAATTATTTTAACCCAAAAAGCAAACTATGCTCCCTTCGAACTGGTTTTCTTTAAAATACAAATATTGTGTAATCCCAGGCTATTTGTAATCAGAAGCACATTTAAAACTGGAATATAATTTAATTTCATTTACTTGTGTTTCATAAACACATAATCCTTTCTGGATTACAATCCACGATCAAAATGATATATTTAATTATTCCAGCTGCTGTGAGAAAAGGCTATAAATGATCTGCCACCTGCAGGATCCTGACATTCAATAGCCTAGTAGCCGGGACAACTTCTTTATGTTTACAGACATGACGTAAAGACGCAGCGCCATGCTCGAATTTCCCGCTAAAACCTCCCGGTACCACTCAAATTAAAAAAACATTATTATAAACTAACCGTTGTGAATTGGGCTAAAGTAAGGTGATAATTTTGAACACTGGCTGGTTATGTACTTGCTCAAATATTAATTTTGGATATTTTTTAACCAAAAAAAATTACGGACTGCAGCTTTAACCTCAGAATGATCTCAAAGTAAGTCAGATTCTGTGGTGGCTGGGCTTTAAAATTAGATTATTATATTCTTAATTCAAGTGATGAAGAATTTCAACAGTCTGACTATCAGTGTTGAATGCTACTGTAACGTTAACCCTGCCTGCTTTACATGTTTGAAAATGATTAATAGTTGAAAACATTAGAAATATAGAGAAGTTATCAGAAAGTAATCCAATGTAATCAGTTAAATTACTTTAATAAAGCAACTAAAACAGTTACACTACTTATTACATTTTAAATAGGGTAACTTGTAATCTGTAACCTATTACATTTCCAAAGTAACCTTCCCAACACTATAGTTATCGTTTATCTTGTTCTGAAGGTTTAAAATATTAACACATTTCAAAAAGAAGGAAAGAAGAAGAAAAAAACAAAAAAAAAACATGCATCATAATGTATCTTAGTTTAATGTTAGCCTGCTATTGACACATTCTGATTTTTGAGATGAGCACGCTAAAAAAGACAACATGCAACAAAGCCATCGCATTTGGCCCTGGCCACCAAGTTTAGATCACACTTTCATCATAATTTAGTCATATTGGCTTTACAGACTCACCACTGCCTAAAAATGTTGATCAAAATATTGCTTCATGTCCGTGTGCTTGTCTGTCAGTCTGACTATTTAATCTAACAAATATTTTCTTGTTATTCAGTAGAATTCATTATTATTATTTATTAATTTTTTTGTCCCTTAACTTAGGGCATATCCCTACACACATTTGCAATAACTCATAGCTGTTCAACTACAAGTACTTACAGTTCCCAAGTTATTTAATTGTTTAAAGTATGCAGTACCACTGCTCACTATACGCAGATTATGCAGTCTTTGTAGGGCACCAAGGAGGCACCATTTCATGTCCTCGGGGGCACAAAACAGAAGCTATTTTAACTGAGAGGACCCATGCCAACCAGTGCACCCTTGCCTATTGGCAACCTTGAAAGCATGCTGTCTGGTACTCAGAATCTGCTGATTACAGTCACAAGTCTCTGTATGTAATAGGAACATATTACCATGACCCAATTCTTCCATGTTTTTATTTGCTTTTAATCAAAGTTCTACTATATGCTAAACTCTTTAATTCAGAGGAGAATTAATTACAACAAATGTTGTCCATAATTTTGTGAAATATAAATTGATATATGACTGTTAAGCACTGGGGCATGAAAACAATAGCTTGTCTATGAGTATACCATTACACCAAAGCATATGAGCTTTTACAAGATTATAATTGGAACCCAAAGTCTGACACAGACTTGCCACTAATCTTGAAATGAACCTACTTAAATGCACGTAGTAAAGAAAAATAAAAAATAAGAAAATAAAAAAAAACCTTTATTTAGGCTGTCATAGGTGAAACTTGATTATCACTGAGACAGCAAACTCTCTGCAGCTGTTGAGAAGTGGTAACTGCCTTGGCAACAGATTGTGACAACATACAGAAGTTGACAAGATCTTGGTACATTAATGAGCTAGAAGAAAGTGTGCCATG
Organism: Onychostoma macrolepis; assembly: GCF_012432095.1. Lineage (NCBI taxonomy): Eukaryota > Metazoa > Chordata > Actinopteri > Cypriniformes > Cyprinidae > Onychostoma > Onychostoma macrolepis. Next base: position 25,616,810 of record NC_081171.1, read on the forward strand.
GATAACACACTCAGCATTAGCCTGATAATGATGCATATTTTATTCATATGCAGCAAAAGTGCATACCAGGATGCCATTTCAAGGTGTTTACAAACATAGGAACTTTATTTTTAGTCAATGTCATTGCCTTTGTGCACTCTTTATTATTGTAGCCAACGTGACTGCACCTTTGTTGGACTTCTGTGGCATCTTTGTCAGACACTGCAGTTAAGTCTAGGCTAAGTGAGTGGTTTATTTTCTAAAGAAACATTAATTTACTCTCTGGCTATTGATGCAGAGGGTGTTGTAAACATGGAAGAATCTTCTGGCAAATATTGCGTTCTGCTACTGTTCTTAAAGGAAAACGCCACCGTTTTTCCATATTCCAATATGTTCTTCCCTCAACTTAGACGAGTTGATACGTACCTCTCCTCTTTAAGGGACACAGGCCATGCACCTTTCTGTTAGCTTGTCTTAAATGAAAGAGCATATAGACATTTATACACCCACAGCTTCAAACTTAATATTTAATTTCAGAGTTCTGAATAATATGTTAAAAACTGCTATTCATGTATACAAAATTGCTTGCAACTAGATTATTGGAAAGTTACATCCACGCAGGTTGAAATTAGTAGTCCACAGGCAGTCTGTTCTTTTTCATTTGCAACTTTGCAAGCAATTAATGCAAAGTGCTTGTGGGAAATGCATAACCATTAAACTCCAAGAGAGGACCTTTGACCGTGTTTACACACTCTAGAACAGGGGTCGGAAACCTTTTTGACATGAAGTGCCATTTTCATTTTTCTTGTTAATCACTGTGCACATCCACCCAGCCCACCTGGTGCTAGAAGCTGAACTCTATTTCCCAGCATGCACCATTACGTGAATAATTTATTCAAATTATTACAGCTGTGATTCAGCTGGAGTGTTTAACTTCATATACACCTCATATCTGAATAAAACAGACTGATTATGATAAAAGGAGAAATTATTACTGATGGTGGTTGTTTGATATTCAAAGATTTATATTTGACCTGTGTGTCTAAGGTTGCTGACCCCTCCGTTTAAACATTTAGATGTTTGAATTAAGTGCAAGTTTTTCTGTTCAGTCTTGACACATGGCCTCTCAGTGCTGTTTAGTTTTAGATAAAAAGAGGTTTGCAAGCCACAGGAATAGAGCCTGGCTCAGCTTATCTAGAACCCATTTTCATGTCCATTAGGGCTACATATGGAAGGTTTTGCACCAGTAAAAAACTAATTATGAATCCCATTGGGATAATGCAATGAGTAAAAAAAAAATGAAAAAAAAAAAAATGAAAAGGTTGGGTTTTATGGTCATTACTTTTAATGCAGTCATACATAAGTGAAGATCTTATTAGAAAGTACAAAGGATTCTTTAATGTGAATTAATTTTTTATACTCTCAGTGGAGAATGGGCAAAGGCATTAGTTACTCATTTGGACAGGGTCTGGGGATTCTGCTGAGTATCTTCTGTCTAGTTAGTCTGATTACTTTTTGTTGTTGTATTTGGTTTCATTGCAAGTGATCATTTACTACTATATTGCCAACCTATAGCCCATCTCCTCTAGTCAATTTGTGCCTCAGCAAAAGTTGCTGATGACTAAAAGTTAGGAATCACATTCAGATTTAAAACATATTTAGAATGTACAAGAAAAACATGTACAAGTACAATCATGTACAATGTAATGATCATTTTTAATCTCCAAATAACCAAGTGGGTAATAATTCATTCAAATTTATATATTTGTTAGGCAGAAATGTTTTCTGATAATTTTTGCAAAGAAAAGTGCACATAGTGGCTTATTAAACTGGATTGTGGATGGAATAAAATGGACAGTTTTGAGTTAAAATAATCACAGCCACAAATGTCTAAATAATTTGCCTCTCACAGGCTGCCATATTTCACACTGATTCCACCTTGAAATATAATAACAAATATAGATAAAGCAATTAATCCATGGCTCAAATCTGTTAAATAAAAGAAACAAATCAAGCCTTGTAATTCCCTTTTGGTGATTTGTTATTGGTTCATCAGCTTATGCATTACCTTATCCAAAACAAGCACTGGGTCCTAATACAAGTGCTAATTAACTAAAATAACATAGTGCTCACTAATTAACTAAAATGACACAGTGCTAGCTAATTAACTCAAATAACATAGCATGATAACAGCAGGAGCTTAATGAAGCATTTGGAACATTTTAGAAGTGTCATAAGATTTGCATGTGAATATGTTTGGAGCTGTACAGCCTTCAGGAAGTGAAAACAAACACCATTATGGAAGAAATATAAATATATTCTTTGGCATGGGTACGGTACATTTAGTACATTTATTTGTTCCCAGTAAATGGAAGAAGAGATGTACTTAACCTCAACCTTAAAGGGTTAGTTCACCCAATAATGAAAATTATCCTGTTATTTACTCACCCTCAAGCCATCCTAGGTGTATATGACTTTCTCCTTTCAGACGATTCCAGGTGGAGTTATATAAAAAAAATGTCCTGGATCTTCTAAGCTCTATCATTGCAGTCAGCGGGTGTTTCTGTTAAACAGTCCAAAAGACGTAAAATAAAGTGCGCAAATCCATAAAAAAACATGCCTCACACGGCTCCGGGGGATGAATAAAGGCGTCCTGTTACGAATCCATGTGTTTTTGTAAGAAAAATATCATTATTTCATACATAATAAACACATCTCTCTCACGTCATCTAACTGTAATTTTTATTTTTATTTATTTATTTATTTTTTTTATTATGCAATAACAGAACAACAAATACAATTACAAAGACAAAGTAAGAACAAAAGACAATGAGGGTTACAAACAATAATCCAAAGCATACTATGTTAGCTTTTAAGACTTACACCATGAAAGAGCCTTACATGCAATATAATTATTAGAGTTTCTTAAAGAGTTTACGTACACATCAAAATCTTTCCTGAAAATAAAAAAGTAAGGCGTTTTCTTTGAAAATTTACATTTGTGAATGTAAAATTTAGCAAGAAATGGCAATATATTAATAATAAGAGAGAACAAAACAAAACGCCGGCCATGAATTAGAAGCACAAAACGAGGATTTGTTAAGAAAAATGTCGAAGGATTTCGATATAAGCCAAGAGGAGACTGTTATTCCTTTGGTAAAGTAAGGAAACGTTGCTTCCTTTGACAGTTAGCGGAAGTTACACAAAACTGTTTATATCGTTTTAAATATGGATTTTTTGTTTTTTTTACAAAAACGCATCGATTCGTTACAGGAGGCCTTTATACACCCCCCGGTGCCGTGTGAGGTATATTTTTTATATGGATTCGCAGACTTTATTTTACGTGTTTTGGACTGTGTAGCAGAACACCCGCTGACTGCAATAATAGCGATTAGAAGAGCCAGGACAATTTTGAATCTTACTCTGATTGAATTCATCTGAAAGAAGAAAGTCATATACACCTAGGATGCCTTGAGGGTGAGTAAAACATGAACTAATTTTCATTTTTGGGTGAACTAACCTGTGAAGCACCTCCTTCCTCCATTCCTCGACAGGTCCAACTGTACTTATGAGCAGTTTTAGTTTCTATTAATCTTCCATGAATTTGTATATTTACCAAAAAATAAAAAAATAAAAAGTGTGTGTGTGTGTGTGTGTGTGGTTGGGTTGGCTACTATCCCTACTACAGTGTACTTTATTCATAGGAAAAAAGTGACTTTTTATCCTTTTCTTATTCGTTATTGAATGTTATATTTTGCACACAGCTTCCAAACAGAAACAAAGTTTTCTCTATTCCATTTGAAAGTCAATTGGCCAAACCATCTTTATCAGCTCAAGCTCAGCAGCAAAGCAAAAAAAAAAAAAATTGTAATCAGCCTGAGGACCACTGAGAAGCATTCACAGATAACAGAGCAGAAATGTGGGTCAAGCGTGTAAAAGAAAGAAGATACAGCACTGACCCGTACTGTTGGATCACTCTGCTGATTCCTGTTTCTGCAGTGATGACCCCGACAAAGTCATGTAGCAGTTAGTCGCCATATGAAAAGTACATTTCCTCATCTTGTCTTTAAACATACTTCAGCTCTGCAGGATGAAGGTTAAACTGGCTCGTCCGCATGAATTATACTCATTTATTAATTGTGCTTTTGGCACAGCATTTAGTCTGCTTATCAGCACAGTGTATTAATGAGCAATAAAACGAGCATGTAATGAGTGAAGGAAAACTGCTCTAGCCTTACTGGCAGAATGTCAGGAAAATAAAATTCAAAGGCGTCTTTTGATGCCATAGCGTTTTCTTATTCTAGATCTCCTGGTGTAGAGAATGCCCTTGGCAAGATTTCTTCAAACTCAGATAAAATAAAGGAAGTCTGAAAGATATGCAACATGAAAACTGGTGGTTAAACACAAGTCATTTTCTATTGCATAAAAACACTGAATTAACATTGACTGTACCCCAAGTTTTTGTTGTGTAATGAGATTCAATGTGTTTTCCTTTTCCTCGGTGGTTGATGCATTAGTTTCACTGTGTTTGTAAGGTTTAATTTAAATATAGATGTAATGTATGGCCTCTTGTGTCCACAGGTATATTGTTTATTTAGCTGCAGAATTGACAACAGGAACTAAATGAAGTACAGTGTTCAAATATTTAGACCTCTGGGAAACGGGATTGTCTTAAGCGTTCTTGTTCGCAACAAAATCAATTAGCTCAGTCTTGTGATTAATGAATGTGTCTATTATTTCTTGGCTTGTCTAGAGTTGTACAAACCCCTCATACATCACATACTTTAATATCGATTTTATGTCAGACTTTCTTACACAATGGGTTTCCGAAGATCTGCTGTCAGTTGCAGTCTATACCACACGTGACATCAAAACACAAAACAAAAGCAACTATTTGGTCAACAATAAAAGACGACATGCAGGTGTTTTCAGAATGACCTTGCATTGTTGTTGTTTTTTACAAATAATTACATCACAGTAATAATGTGAATTAATAAAAAAAAGAAAATAATAATAATAATGTTGACCCCTTTATAAATTAACTTAAGTTATGAAATTATATATTCAAATTAATTTTAAAACACATACAGACAAGACATATAATTGGTCTGCAGTGATAAAAGCACATTTGTTACCATAGTATGCAAAATAAATTAAATTAATTAAAAAAATTTGGAACTCGGCATTAAACTGTTTGGATTACATCTGTTGTGACATATTTCCAGGTGAAACTGAATTTTTAATAAGAAATTCTTGATTTGAACTGATTAAAACTTGATGACAGTTTTCTGAAGGGGTGGGTTTGAAAAAAAAAAAAAAAAAAAAAAAAAAGATGGATTGGTGATTTTTTTTTTCATGTTTTTTTTTAATTTTTTTAATTTTTAAAATAGGTGCATTTTTTCTTCTTGAAATCAATGCATAGATTTCTCTGCATGAAAATGTGTCTGAGGTGTCATGTATTAGTTACCAATACATTTAGTCACCCTCAAAAACCTTTGTCCAGTCACTTGTTTCTGGTTCAAATCATTTCATCATTAATGCAGTGTCTGGATGTGTATACATTTGTTTCCCCTTTGCTTGCTTGCATTCAGCTTGGTTTAAAAATCTCAATGGCATTCTTGCTGTAAGCTGCCATGGCAAAACAAAGCCATGTGCTCCAAAGCTGCTGTTCAAATAATATCCTCAAGATTAATTGTCAATGAACTGGCACAAATAAATTCTCATCAGTAATTTTCCTGAGGTTCCAGCAGAGCCATTTCTCAAAGAAAATTATAATATTTTTCTGCTGTCTTATATCATGCTGTGAGAGCAGCAGAAGTTTGTTTTCCTCTAAACAAACTGATTACAAGAAATATCGGGTCATAAAACAGAATGCAGCTGACTAAATACTGAATAATGTTTTACATTTAACCATTTTTTAACTACAGTGGGAAAAATAAATAAATAAAATATGGATCCCCTGCTGATTTTGTACGTTTGCCCACTGACAGAAATGATCAGTCTATAATTTTAATGGTAGGTTTATTTGAACAGTGAGAGACAGAATAACAACTAAAGAATCAAGAAAGACGCATTTCAAAAAAAGTTAAGATTTGCATTTTAATGAGTGAAATAAGGATTTGACCCCTCCGCAAAAACTATTACTTGGTGGCAAAACCATTGTTGGCAATCACAGAGGTCAGATGTTTCTTGAAGTTGGCCACACATCTCAGGAGGGATTTTGTCCCACTCCTCTTTGCAGATCCTCTCCAGGTCATTAAGGTTTTAAGGCTGACGTTTGGCAACTCGAACCTTCAGCTCCCTCCACAAAGTTTCTATGGGATTAAGGTCTGGAGACTGGATAGGCCACTCCAGGACCTTAATGTGCTTCTTCTTGAGCCAGTCCTTTGTTGCCTTGGCCGTGTGTGTTTTGGGTCATTGTCATGCTGTTGTCCTGTCCCCTTAGCAGAAAAACACCCCCAAAGCATAATGTTTCCATCTCCATGTTTGACGGTGGGGATGGTGTTCTTGGGGTCATAGGCAATATTCCTCCTCCTCCAAACACGGCGAGTTGAGTTGATGCCAAAGAGCTCAATTTTGGTCTCATCTGACCACAACACTTTCACCCAGTTCTCCTCTGAATCATTGGCAAACTTCAGACGGGCCTGTACATGTGCTTTCTTGAGAAGGGGGACCTTGCGGGCGCTGCAGGATTTCAGTCCTTCATGGCGTACTGTGTTACCAATTGTTTTCTTGGTGACTATGGTCCTCCCGTGTAGTTCTGGACTGATTCCTCACCGTTCTCATGATCATTGAAACTCCACGAGGTGAGATCTTGCATGGAGCCCCAGACTGAGGGAGATTGACAGTTATTTTGTGTTTCTTCCATTTGCGAATAATTGCACCAACTGTTGTCACCTTCTCACGGAGCAGCTTAGCGATGGTCTTGTAGCCCATTCCAGCCATCAGTAAGATAACATATATGATAAAATGATGAAGTATACACTGTAAAAAAAAAAAGTTGAGTAAACTTAAAATAATAAGGCAACCTATCGCAAGCGCTTTTTTGAGTAAACTCAACAAACAGGGACTGAAGTCCACCCAACTCAAAAGATTACGTTAAGGTTACAAGTTGACACAACATAAATTGTCATGTTTACCTAATGAATTACAGAACTAAATATTTTTTGTTTACTGAACAAATAGGCCTAGACTGATTTATTATATATTATTTAAATAGTCTAATTAAAGAAGAGACCATAACATAGGTCAAATAATTTTTATTTATTTAAACATTCTGTGTCCAATGCACAGCAATGACATAACAGTATCAAATATTGCCTTTTAACTTCTTAACATTATACACTGAATTCAATGCATTGAATGTTAAAGAAATCCACAAAACCGGTGTTAATTATACCATACAATGTTAGCTGTCCTGTGACATGAGGCACATTTGCAAATGTACTTAACATTTTGGTAGATTTTAAAGTAACAATTATGTGAAAACTTCTATTCTGCATATTTTAACATCAACCTAAATGTTCCTCAAAAACAATTTGCCATTATATATATAAGAAAAAATAAAGCATCCGAGTACACTACAAACCCTACTCAGCAGCTATAAGTACACTGTACTTTTTTCTTGTCAGAACATACACTGATATGCCTGTAATCGAATCTTGACCCAGATCTTTGGAAGTAGAGTGTCTACACATAAATAAAATACAATTACTTTGTCCAGGAAAAAAAAAAAAACACTAGGAGAAACTCCAGCCTGAAGAGATCGTTCACCCAAAAATGAAAGTTTTTTCATCATTTACTCTAATTTACAACTGGAGTTTTTCTAAACCTGACTTTCTTTCTTCTTTTGATCACAGAAGATGATATTGTGAAGAATGCTGATAACCGATCAGTTGAAGGTAGTCACTGACTGGCTGCCATAGGATTAAAATATTATGACAGTCAACCCTTTAGTTGTCAGCTTTCTTCACAATATCTTCTTCTGTGTTCAAGAAAAAGAAAGAAAATCACAGGTCTGGAACAACATGAGAGTGAGTAAATAATGAACTTTCATTTTGGGTGAATTTTCCCTTTAAGGCAAAGGCTGAAACAATCAAACAAACAAATAAACAAAAACCTTAGCAGTAATTAGCACACTGAATGAAAACAGGTGTTTTTTGTAGTCATTAAGTATAAAAGTATTTAAAAAAAGCCAACGCAAGAACGTCATTTAAGTGGCTTCATCCATTTAGCAAAGTTTGGATTTCAATGACTGCACTCTAGCTGAGCAGGTACCACCTAGATCCATGATGACTTCAAAAGTGTACTTCAATTCTTTCAGATATTCCATGTTAAATGCATATAAGAGGCCAAACAAATATGCAAATGCAGATGGAAGATCTTTAATGTCCTCAAGCACAATGGCCTCCTCCAAGATTATGGCCATGTTGATAACAGTGGGCTGCGATGTAACACCGGCAACATCATCTTCCTCCACAGTCAGAATTCCAATCTTTACACCTTTGGTGCAGCAGTTCACAGAATTCGTATCCTGGGAGAATAATGGATGGGAGGTAGGTATTAATGGAAGTGTAAATTTACATATAATAATAATAATAATAATTACTATTATTATTTAGAGGTGCAACGATGCGTGTATTTGTACAGAATGGTTCACTGGGCAAATTCCAAATGGAAGTGATAATCCCTATGTCCTACTCCTTCAAAAGGTAGAGTCCTTGGAGTGGGGACTTTTGGGTGAGCAGGGCACGTGCCTGCCCTTCCATTGGGAATTTGCCCGGTGAACCGCTCTGTACGAATACACGTGCGTTACACCCCTATTATTATTATTATTATTGTTTGTTGTGTAAATAAACTGAATACATGTAAAATATATATAGTTTACAAATGGATTTGGAAATAGGGTATGAAAATGGTAATTTACCAGGCATATCTTGAGCAAATTTGCTGACTTCTCAAGCAGGAAAAGTAGCAATCCCTCAAGAGCCGTTGTTTTACGATGTTTGGTAATGTCACTCACCTTAAAAAACAAAACAAAACAAACAAACATATATTTTGTTTATAAAATCTGCATTTGTTCTTTCTGCTTTAGGAGGTGAAGGTACAGTACACCCAAAAATGATTCTGTCATCTTTTACTCTAACCCACGTTAATCCAAACCCATATAATATAGGAAGATGTCTACACGGTCAATGCATTTTTTACATGATAAATAAAATACAGTCGATTATAAAACATGATAACTACGTACCAGTGATTTTATAGAAAAGCTGGATTTATCTGGCACGTCAGCTTTGAAAAGAACTCAATGTGCACAACATCAGAAACACGCTGCGAAATAGATTAGGCCGTCAGTTTGAGAAGAGCAAAACATTAATTATACATGGCAAATAAAATACAGTCGATTATGAAAAATAAAAAAAAGTACTTACTTAATTTTATAGAAAAGCTGGATCGATCAAGCACGACGCCACTCGTCCTTCACGTTAGCATCGACAACCACACAAAAGTGCGCGAAAACAGAAACACGCTGCAAAATAGATTAGGCCGTAAGTTTGAGAAGACCACATTCATTATACATGGCAAATAAAATTGATCGATTATAAAATATTATTACTACATACCAGGCACGATATCACCCCTCATCAGCATCAACTTTTTGAAATCTGCGTCATACAGCCGAAGTAGCTGAAGTATCAAAGTGCGCATGCGTTCAAGGTTCAAACTGCGCACGCGCTAACAAGAAACGTTAGAATCAATGAAAACTTAAACTTCTTAGTTAGATCAACAAAATATTGCATGTTTTTAACATTTAAGCAACGAATTTGTTGAATCAACTTAGTATAATGCATGAACACTTCCAATGAAAATATCATAGTTCATTTTACTGTTTTATGTTTATTAGGAGGACTTTTTGAAAGTTGGCTTTTTTACAGTGTATATATACACACACAGAGAATGAAAGAAAAACAAGATAGATGGAGGTTGACATATGAAAGTTAACTGAAATACTGCAGCAGGTGATATACCATTATTTCTAATCTACAAATGCAATTGGCAGGGAAACAAAAGATGATGTTCTTTTATTTCTTTCCAGGAGTGTTTTATTTTTATTATTATTATTATTATTATTTTTTTTTTTTACATATCCTCACTGTTGTGGCTTTATTGGAAATCAACTCCAACAAGATTAGGAGGTGAAAATCCTTTCTGATTTAATTCAAGGTGTCAAAAGGAGAATCACAGTATAACTGTAATAACGTCAGGTGTGCATTAGGCAGAGCTGAGCAATTTGAAGATTTTCTTTTTTTTTTTTTTTCTTAAATTGTTGAATTGTATTATGGTTAAGAAACCTCTCAGCAGATATATAAATGTCCTAGATGTTCTTAAAATCACATTATCTTTATAATTATAATTTTGCACTCTGTTTGCCATTAATTCAAATTCAGGAATTCAATTGCCATTTTAAAGCCTCAAGCTTCTCGGTTTAATTCTGAATGGCAGACAGCCCAGATATTAGGTCATCAAGGGTCCCTGTAGCAATTACTATGTTGTCTTAACTCTGTTTTTCTAGCAATTTAGAGTCAGAGTGTTATCAGACTGAGACATTAAATAAGTTATCATGCTAGTGGACATGAAGGATTTTTTTTTATTTTTATAGATGATCTGCCCTGTGATTTTTGTTCAGGTGATGAAAATAGAATGAGTTACAGTGTGCATTCTGTCATCCACCTGTAGGTACTAATTCACAAATCTATGCAACTGCTTTCATAATGGGTTTCAGTTGGACTATATGCAACCAAGTCTGGCTACTATCTGCCAACCCTGTTCTATTAAATTAACACTCAAAACATTTTCAACAGTATGAAGTTAGTCAAAAGTTTTTACCCAGTAACACACTTTATTAAAGGTAAAAGAAATTCCAGAAATTATGAGGAAGAAGGCGATTGAAATACAACTATAATCAGCCTGCGAAAGGTTACAAAGTGATTTCAAAGACTCTTGGAACCACAGTGAAAGACATTATTTTTAAATGGAAAAACTTGGCACAGTAGCGAACTTTACTTGAAGTGACCAACCTTCCAAAATGTGTCCAATAGCACAGCTGTGACTCATCCAGGAAGTTACAAAAGACTCAAGGAGTCAAGGACAACATCAAAGGAACCACACGCCTCAATGTTCATGACTCTACTATTCCAAAGACACTGGGCAAAAAAGTAATCCGTGGAAGAGTGGCTAGGCAAAAGCAGCGCTAACATAGAAGCAAAATTAAGGCTCAATTGAATTTTACAAATTCTTGATCTTGATGATCCTCAAATCTTTGGGAGAATTCATGTATTTATTTAATTATTTATTTATTGTGGACTGATGAGTCAAAAATGGAACTGTTTGGAAGAGGATTGAGTCTGTATGTTGAAGCTCGAATGCAACTATGCAGCAAGACAATGATCCAGTCCACCTCTGAAAGGCTCAAAAAAGCAAAAGTGAAGTTTCTAGTCAAACTCCTGACATGTACCCAATTGAGATGCTGTAGCAGGAATTTAAATGGGCAGTTCATGCTCGAACACCTGCCAATGTGTCTGAACTAAAGCAGTGTGTGGGCCACAATTCCACCACGGCACTCTGAAAGACTGATCTCCAGTTATCAAAAGCGTTTAGTAGAAGTTATTGCTGAAAAAGGTGCCACAATTGTATTGTAAGATTGAGACAGCAGTAAGTTATCCATGTGAGTGACAGGTGTTGGATAAATTTTTATTTTTTATTTATTATTTTTAATAAATAAATAAACAAACAAACAAATGTGTGAATGAATGAACGAACAAACAATAAATAAAAAAATAATATTCATTAATCATGAAGTTATTATTGAACAGTTCATAAATTATATATTTACATTTTAAACATCTTCATATATCGATGTATCACTTTGACTGAGATTGTAGTTTATAACATATTCATAACACATCATTTAACAACAAAAAAAAAATCATAAAAGGGAATATCTTGCCCTGCTACTGAATTAGATCCCTTACCTAAGGCAATTTTTAAAGTTTATGTTTATTATAACATACTAAATCAAACTTTCAATGTTAATTTTAACCTTAAGTTATTATTATATATTTTTTTATTATTATTATTATAATTTTTGTATAATTACAATGGCAATAAAGACAATTATCAAATGTTTATTTATTTTTCTTTCATAATATTACATGATGTATCATTATCGTGTACATTATCCTAAACTTGTAGGGTATACTAGTTTTAAGGAGGGTATCTTCCCCCATCTACCCCCTACCCCCGCCCTTTTTTCTTTTTACATTTTCTTTAAATTTGTGGCAACATGAAGTAAAACATATTCCAACAAAGGCAGAAGCTTTAAACCTGAGAATCAAGATTCTCCCTTGTATTTTCCACTTTACAAAAATTCAGCCAAGAAAGCTGAACAGGGTAATGGAGCAGGCAAGATTGGGGCAGCTATTTTTGCTTTTATTTGAGATTGACTTCAGAATAAGAAGTCAAGCAAGCTCACAGTAGAGTAATGATTGCAGTGGGACTGATCAAAGACAAAGTCAGCAGCTTCTTGCGCCTGGTTAAATCACATCTTCACTACTCTCTTCAGAAGTTTCAGACTGGTCAGCACCAAGGAGGTCTATAATACCTGGAGAAAACTGTTAGAATTCAATTCCAGTTCATCTCAATGATTGTTGCCCAAGTGATATGCAGCCCTGAAAATGTAAAACCTGCACTGTAAAAAATAAATAGTTGAGAAAAGGTAAAAAAAAATAAGGCAACTTGATGCAGTAAGACATTCGAGTTCTCTCAACAATAGTTTTTTTAGTTAACCTCGGTAAATATACTTTGTTTAGCCAAGGTAAATTTGTTTGTTCATGCAATGCTGATTGTCTTATTTTGCTAATAGAAAAATTCTTGTCACAGCAACTGAAACATATGGCCCGCGAGGTGACTGTAACGAGGCTGACGAGACGTGAGACATGTGGATCCAAGTGCAAGCTTTTATTTACAGGCATGGTCATAAATACAGGCAGGGTCGAAACAATGGCAAACAGGTATGGCAGGGACAAGACAAAGAGTAAACCTAGGGCAAGCGTGGGTCGACGATCGGCAAACAGTATCCAATGGGCAAGGCAGAGAGATAATCCAGGGAACACGGGCTAGAATCCAATAGGGGTGCAAACAGTGTCCAAACGGCAAGGCAAGGGTTCATCCAGGGAACACGGGCTAGAAACAAACACGGGAGAACAGGCAAGACTACGACAACAAAGTGGGCTCCGTAGTAGCTATCACTAGGAGAGGGATAAGTGCATACAATACTCGGCAGTGAGGGAAAGAAAGTCCAGGGTTTATATAAGGCATGTAATCAGTGTGTGCGTAGGATCAGGAGTGCGTGTGATTAGTACAATCAGCCGTGTGTGCAATCAGTGCAATGAATGATGGGAAATGGAGTCCAGTGTCATGGAGTCAATGTGGTGAGCGAGTGACCTCTGGTGGAGGGTGAATGGAAGTTCACAGACCGGATTCGTGACAGAGCAGGAGCCCACCACAACGGATCAGGAACCCACGACAGAGACTGGGACCTAGGGAAAACTGAGACACAAGGAGAAGAAAGAACATGCACAGACACAAGGACAGAGGTGGGGAACATGTGAAGTCTATGAATATCTTCCCTGGTGGTAACTGAGCGGGCAAGCAGTCCATAACTAAAAACATTGATGGGAAGGGGACAGACAAACTGTTCATCAATGATTTCTTTGGCAGTGACAGACAAGACAGACAGTTCACAATCAGCCACAATGGCTGGCTCAGAATGGGGCGAGAGTTCAGAGCAGGGCAAATGTTCAAAAGCGGCCTCCGTGGCTGTGACAGGACATGACGAGAGTTCAGGGACAGCCCTTTTGGCTGTGACAGGACAGGACGAGGATATGCAGACGGCCTCCATAGCTGTGACCGGACAGGACGAGAGTTCAGGGACAGCCCTTCTGGCTGCGACAGGACAGGACAAGGATTCGCAGACGGCCTCCGTAGCTGTGACAGGGCAAGACAAGAGTTAATTGACGGCCTCCATAACCGTGACAGGACAGGCAGAGAGTTCACAGACGTCCTCCATAGCCGTGACAGGACAGAACGAGAGTTCAGGGACAGCCCGTCTGTCTGTGACAGGACAGGACGAGGATATGCAGATGGCCTCCATAGCTGTGACCGGACGGGACGAGAGTTCAGGGACAGCCCTTCTGGCTGCGACAGGACAGGACAAGGATTCGCAGACGGCCTCCGTAGCCGTGACAGGGCAAGACAAGAGTTAATTGACGGCCTCCATAACCGTGACAGGACAGGACGAGAGTTCATTGACGGCCTCCATAGCCGTGACAGGACAGAACGAGAGTTCAGGGACAGCTCTTCTGGCTGTGACAGGACCGGACGAGGATTCGTAGACGACCTCCATATCCGTGACCGGACGGGACGAGAGTTCATTGACGGATACCGCTGACACCTCTGGAGGTTCTGCAGCGGTTGCCGCCACCTCAGGAGGTTCTACAGTGGTAAACTCAGGACACAAGGAGAGTTCAATAACGGTCTCTTCGACCGCAATACAACAGGCTAAGAGTACATTGCTGGGCGCTACCACCATACAAGGGACTGAGGCGAGCCCCATCGCTTCTAAAGGTTCTGCAGCATGTGCCACCACCTCTGGAGAAACTGCAGCGGGTGCAGTCACCTCGGGCAGTTCTGCGGTGGTGTATGCAGCCCAAACGCAACATAAAGCGATTCCCATCTTGGGAAGCATTTCGGACAGGGGAATATGCGCAAGAACAGGAGGGTTACAGTGAGTTGGTTTGGGGATACCAGCCGTGCATGGGAAATGGAGTCCAGTGTCATGGAGTCAATGTGGTGAGCGAGTGACCTCTGGTGGAGGGTGAATGGAAGTTCACACACCGGATTCGTGACAGTGACATGGTCGGTTCACTTAGTTTTGTCGTGGCCACGACATCATAACGTGAATGATTAATTCCTCAACGAAACACTATAGTATTTGTAATTATGGTGTATTACTTAGCAGAAATAAAATTAAATATAGCCTATGTTAAATTTAAACTGCTTTCCAGTAAAAATTCAAGTCAGCATAATCAAAGCTTTATTGGCATGTCGAGCATTCACAGTAGGCTATTTACAATTCAGAACGTTAAGTATCGAAATGAAGGGAAAAATATAAACGAATATAAACAAATATCAAAATATAACCAATAACAATAGGCTAATAATAATATACAAATATTACGGGAAAAAGACGATCACTTAATGGATTTACAAGACTGTGGGATGGATAAAAATGTTTTCTTGTGGGCCTATTTTATGCACTTTATGTAACATTTCATGATAAACTTAATTTGAATGCTGACTATGGCATGTAATACAGTCCGATAGCCATGGTAATAATTTAATCATGTAATTTCTATAATAATTAATATAATAATTTCTTAATTCTAAATAAAATATTAATGAATCCATCACTGATAATCCCGGGTTGCTATGGTCACGCAGGTTTGTTTACGCATTGATCTCGTGGCCACAATAAAAATATGTTGTTCCCTCAACATAAGAAGTCGTGGCCGCGAGAAATGGATGTAATTCCCTCAACATAGCATCTCGAGGCCACGGCATAAGGATGTACCCAGCTAACATAAGACCAGTGGCGGCCCACTGGTGCCAAAGTCGAGCCGCCGGTTACTGTTTGATGGCGGTCCACGGTCGGTCCGTAATCAGTTCGATTACGCTAACCAAAATATCCTTGCACACAATAATCAGTTTTTTGATAATGGATCAAAAACAATGTACAATAGCAATTGCAAATGTATTTTCAGTGAACAGATTAAACATACAAATGCATTTACAGTGTATCAGATGGTTTTATCCAATGTGACTTTCATATAGAAGCATTCAGTTCACATATGTCCATACAAGACCACTGTAAGACCATAACCATGGTCTTACAGCATAGTAGTAAACCTATAGTAACTACAAACTTCACCATGGTTTCAAAAACTATGGTTACCACAGTTTTACTCCAGCATTACTAAAATATTACTATTGTAGAACCATGATATCAAAACATTAGCTTGAGAAAAACACAAAAACCCTGATTACTACAGTTATGATTACTAGTTTTACCATAGTACCCAGTCAGCAAAGAAATTTGGCCCAGATTTGGCATGCATCTGGCACAGCTGGCATTCATCCGGCACTGGCATACAGCATGTGGGCCAAACATGGCCCCGGTTTGGCAGAGATGGTACCGGGTTTAAGACAGCACACAAGACATGGGCCAGATGTCAAATGCAGTATTTGGCCCAGATGTCAAATACAGATATGTGGGACACATAAGTATTGCCGATCTTGACCCATATTTAAA
Organism: Onychostoma macrolepis; assembly: GCF_012432095.1. Lineage (NCBI taxonomy): Eukaryota > Metazoa > Chordata > Actinopteri > Cypriniformes > Cyprinidae > Onychostoma > Onychostoma macrolepis. The sequence goes on from NC_081171.1 coordinate 25,633,221, forward strand.
ATCCATTTAAAATATTTTTGAGTAAAATGCCAATGTTTTCCCATACAGAAAGGTAATATATTCACATAAATGTGAAACTGTTAAATATATTTTGAAAATATATTTTTAAAATGCATAACATAAAACTCATACTGTGTGTTATTATGTGTTTGTATGCAAAATTATATTCATGCCTCATGATATTATATAATATATGATATTATATAGTATATTATAGAATAATATATTCTGTTGTTTTATATATATATATATATATTCATATATTCATCTGCCATTCATCCGGCACTGGCATACAGCATGTGGGCCAAACATGGCCCGAGATTGGCAGAGGTGGTACCGGGTTTAAGACGGCACACAAGACATGGGCCAGATGTCAGATGCAGTATTTGGCCCAGATGTCAAATGTAGATATGTGGGCCACATAAGTATTGCCGATCTTGACCCACATTTAAAATCCATTTCAAATATTTTTGAGTAAAATGCCAATGTTTTCCCATACAGAAAGGTAATATATTCACATATATGTGAAACAATGTTAAATATATTGAAATACATTTTGAAAATATATTTTTAAAATGCATAACATAAAGCTCATATTGTGTGTTTAATTGTGTTTACATGTGAAATTATATTCATGCCTCATATGATATCATATTATATGTTATATTATAGAATAGTATATCCTGTTGTTTTATTTATATACAACTGACTTCAAACAATGTTTTGCATTCACTGCTTTCATATTCTCATTCAATTTACAGTTTGATGTGGACCCACTAAACAATACATGATGAAATTTCAGGGCATTTTATTTGACTTTTGTACTTTTTATATAAATGGGTAACTTTGATGTGTTTTAGGCCATGTTGGCCAATCAGAAGCCTGACAAAGTTTCAAGTAGGCGGAGATAACAGCGCAGGCTCCGACGTCACAAGCCAAAAACTCTGGTTTTGCTGTACGTTACATGATAACACTGCAACCGGAGTTTTTTTAAATCTTCACCCTGGCAGGAGTTTTCAAAATGTTCGGTTTCAGTGACCTGCTGCAGCGTTTGCGTGAGGACGAACAGCCAAAGCGCATAGAAAAAGCTGCTGTTTTGAAATTAACCGCGTTCGTGTGGACGGCCAATGAGCGCGCGCGTTGAGCATTCAAATCGCATTTAAACTGAAGCGGAGGAGGTTACCATGGTAACAGCGAGTCAACTCACTCAGCTGACAAGTAGCGAGAAGCTGTCTCTCTGCTGTTTTCACTGCTTTCAGGTAAGTTTAGTCCCTAAAGTTACACAAATAATACATACAACTGTTCCTGACACTTTCTTACATGTTACTGACACGTTTCTGTTGAATCTTTACTTTACAGGAGTGGTATAGTGTCTTCAAAAAGACCGTTAGCATCACAACCGTTAACTATAGAGGCTAACAATTGGAGGTAAGGTAACTTATACATTTGAGCTCTTATTAATGAACGTTTGAGCTTTTAAGCACCTTTTATGTGTAGATGAGCGGCTTTGATAGTTTTGTAAATGTTTTGCTGATACTTTTTCAATAGATAAATGGAAGTCACTATAAGCTAATTAATTTAACCTAAAAGTCTTCACTGTGGGGGTCAATCGGTGACGTCACTTACATGAACTAATGGGCTGAAACTATTTCAAACACGTTTTGATCTTTCATTGCAAACAAATATTGATAAATTGTACTGTGATTTCAGGAGCGTCAGAAAAAAATACCTAAAACAGGGGAAGTTACAAGAAAATTTGTAATGAGAGCTGCTGACAGAGATACAGGAAACACAGGTGATCTGAGAAATCTTATTAAATAACTTTATATGAATTTTTCACAATATATTTCAACTATATCATCATGCATCTGTAAAACCTAAAAATATGAATTCTGGTATCTTAAGATTTTTTGTATGTTTTGTATATTATTATTATTATTATTGCATTTCACCTCTGCTGTAGTTTGTTTATTTCTAATAATCCTGACATTATATACTACATTTTGTTGGCTATGTGACATACTGTTCCTATTCTTCCATGCTGATGGCTGTGCTGGAGCGGAGCAGATCTCCTGTCGAAGAACATCTCCAAAGCGCCATAAACCATCTGACTAGTAAGTAAAACCTCAAACATTCAAAAGTTTGTCGAATATATAAAAAATATATCAAATAAATATCAAATATTTCCCAGACAGCAAGCAGGGTCGACCCAGATCCGGCCCACATCTGGCCCGCATGGATTTCACGCGGGCCAGATGTGGGCCGACACTATGTTGCTGTCTGGGTTCCTGCATGTCCTACAAGGCCATCTTGTTTAACTCTGCTCTGAGGACACTTCATACACAACAACCTACAGAGGGGTCAATCATAATTCAAAAAAAGACACAGATGATAATAAAAAAGTTATTTGAAATTAAAATTAATGATGGTAAGACAGAACCAGTACTGTGAACGCACCTCACTTCAAACTGTAACGGTCTGTCTATTATTTTCTAAACTTTAAATGTAGTGAAATTTTTGTTCATGCAGACTTTGTTGCTCGTGGAAACCTCACGCGAGCCTGAGAGATACTTAAAACTTAAAATATTATTTGCACTCTCGAAGACTGTTCACCAAATACTAAATTTCAGTCCAGCAGAATTTTCTGCACACTTCACCATCGAAGCCAAAATGAGCATTGTGAATGTAAGAGCCTCACACTACATTCCCAGATAGCAAATAGTAATTGAAACGGTGTTAAATCAACATCCCGCTGTCAACGATAAAATCATTGAATCAACGTCGAACTCTGATGTTGATTCTTCATCATGTTGCACCCTCTATTATCATTGAAACAACGTTTAAATCATACCTAGAGATCAACAGAATTTCAATGGTATTTCGATTACAATGGATATTGAAACAATGTTGAAATCCCAGCATATCAACAAAACTTCAATGGTGTTTTAGTATACCATAGGTTTAATCTGAAGGTCTGTAATTTTAATATAATATTAAAAACATTATTATTAGGCTATAATCCTGCTTTATCGACAGCCAGGATGGGCTAGCAAACTATAGAAAATAGAAACTATACCTTTAGGCTATAACCTAGACTAGCACAAATGACACCCCACGCATTCTTTAAAAATTAAACAATCATTTTTATTGTATTATTTCTTTTTTTTTTTCTTTTAAAGTGCTAACTCCTGCTGCGTCTGTCTTCCAGCTCCTCCCGCTCGGTCTGGGGCATCGCGCAGCCACTTCAGATGAGGCTTATTATACTAAAGACTTGCTTACTTGAAAAACGATGTGGATTAATGATCTGAAAAAAAGGACAAAAAGTAAATCACAGTGTCAGTAAACAGCAATTTAATTCAGAATCATCCACTGCCCTGATTATTTCCCCACAAAGCAGATGATAACATGTTCTTTTAAACTGGGCTTGCAAAGGTTTTTCTAAAGACTGAACAATTTTTATTCATGAATAATGGACTCCGTTCACTATATTTAAGTACAAGATACCTATATCACGTCACATCACGTAATTTTCTGTCACATGTGCTATAATGTCTGAATGGAACATATATCCGTGACCGTGACTGGTCGAGTGGCAGCTCCACCTGCCACGCAAAGATTTTACCCCCTCTCTCATCTTGCCATCTCATAGTTAGGTAAATCATTTTATATTTCTGGGTAGAAACGCATTTTTGTCGAGGCTGTATAAGACGGACTACATTCAAAGTACTTTTAAAAACTGCCCAATATGTTCATGGATGTATTCGAATTAAAGGGAGGCAAAGTATTAGCTTGCAGTGACATCTTTCATAAGGACAATTTATGAGGCCAAGTGACTCTAAAAAAAAAAAAAATCATGTTTATTATTTTATTAAATCAGAACTAATTGTTAACTCAGCAAATTAAATATAAATAACTGGATACTTATAACTAATTAAATAGTAAATGTATTGATTAGAGTTACCATAGACAAAAGATTTTTCTGGTTGACTAAATTTGCTCATTAATTTCTGCTTAAATACTGGGTGCATGGAGGAATAAGCATAAATCTCACCGCAAAAACAGGCTAATAAATTAACGAGGCATTTTAATTGTTTCTAAATGAAGTAACGTTATGTGGGGCTAAGACGCCAGGCCCGGTTGTCAGGCGCTGTATAACAGCGCTTCCTCGCGCTCAGAAAAGGTGCAGAAGATCATCAAAAATCGTGATATCGCATAAGCACTAGTATAAAACGACTGTTATCATTTCTGAAAACAAACACAATGGAGTTACAAATCTGTATCGCACATCGCAGCCCTGCTCGAGGATTATTCATATTTTGGATTTGTAGGCTATTACAAGATGGTCTAATCGGCATTTCCAGTTAACATTACAACTCGAGACAGTTCTGCATTGAATAAAGTAAAGGTAAACCATGTCTTTTGTGTAATTCTGGCCCGCCGCTGCTGTGGGTAGAGCACTATGCTAGCGTTGGTTCCGCCGGTGTTCTCCGGCGGTCAGAAGAAATAGCGGTGCTTTGTTAATAGATTTCACGACACTAGCAATGGGTACAGACATGTATTTTGAGCTAGCTGTCACAAAAATAGACTGGACCAATGAGGTTTTGCTAACTTTATAACCTAGAAGAGATCAAGTACTTTTGGCAGATTTTGACACACTGGTAAAACAAAAATCTATTTCAGTGACTGCAGCACTGCGTCGGTTACTACATTAACCATCATGTTAACGATCAACCTAACAGTATTTGATTTGGTACAATTCATTCATATCGAACATTAAGCAAGCTTACCTGTACGCTTGTGCCAAGGTCCAGAAATGAGCTGTGTCCGGTGCAGTACGTTGGTGTTGATCTCCCGGTCAACCAAAAATCTATGGATTTTCAATCATATTTCCCAGTCAACTATATATCGATGCATTTTCAATCATATTTCCCGGTCAACTATATGCCAATGACTCTTCAACAACAGCGTCGTTTCCCGGTCAACTAAATCAATGACTTTTCAACACATTCAGCGATCGCCCGGTAAACCAAATATCAATGCTTAATCAATCATAAAGATAACTATAGATCAATGTTGTTCCAATATTGTTGCCATCAACATTAATAACATCAGGTTTTCATCGATATGGTAATGGTGATTCAACATTTATTTTGCATTGAAATTTCAACATCAACCATAATGATGATTCAGATGGAAAAACAATGTTTATTCAATGTTGGCTTGCTGTCTGGGTTGTTTGTTTGAATTGTATTTCAGGGCAGTTCGTGAAGACGGATAACCTGGACAGAAGTCAGTTCCAGATCCAGCCTCCACACCAGACTTCTCACTCACAAGGATTGCTGTCTACTAGATATGTGTACTCTTCAGACTTAGGTTCATGCAGATATTATTCAGGGACATGAACACTTGAATACTGCAAAAATAGAGAAACTACCTTATTTAAGAATTTTGTGTTAATTGCGCATACATTAAACAAATATATATTTATTTTACTGTTTTTTGTTTTGTATTCCAAAGCACCTAAAAGCCAATTCACACTGCCATACTCCAACAGGGTGAACACACTGACCAAGCAAAACAAATAAGCATGTTTTTATAGTTTTTGTGAAAGTGTGAACTGACAATGCTGTATGTTAGGTGTGAGATTCATTCAACTTGGTTTGCTGATTAAACATGATTAAATATTTGTTCAGAAGATTGTCGTTGTTGTGACTATTTATCTGGGAGGGGTGTGTATCAAGTGGCTTGGTTATGGTTTTGTTGAGGCTGACATGTGGAACCCTTCTGGTCCAGCGTATAGGACCAGAACAGGGCCAGCTATGGTCATACAGGACCTCAGATCCCACATAGCAATTTTTCTCCGGCCCACATAGCAATTTTTCTCTGGCCCACACAATCAGCTTTTGCTTGGCCCATATACCGCAATGAATTACGGTCCTAGTGTGGACCAGGTCTGGATTCCAGACAAGGGCCACACATGGGCTAGAACTGGCCCAATTCAGGGCCAGTTATGGGTAATTAACTTGGCTGAGACTTGGGCCAGTTTTGGCCCATGTGTGGCCCTTGTCTGAAATCCAGACTTGGGCCGGAACTGGGCCAAAGAAAAATTGCTATGTGGGTAAAAACACGGTTAACTGTTGTAAGGGTACAATGCTTTTCACAATCAAAGCAGCTTTAGAAAATTTCTAGGCTTCAAAAAAAAAAAAAAAAAATTCCTATCAACAGCCTGAGGTGGCTGTGACTCAATGGGGAGCATCTTCTAGCAACAAATTAATGTCTATATGTCAATAACTCTAAGATAATACAAGTTATGTGTTCAAAGTCATGTTCAGTTAAAGGGACAACCATTAAAGGGTAGGTTCGGGGAATTTAAATCCACTTTATACTGTCTCAAAGTCTGTAATATGTAAATAAACATTATTCGGATAATGCAAAACATTATTTGGCTGACAAATAAATGGGTGTATCTCATAGAACTCAGAGAAAGATTAAACATTGTTCGTTCACATATATTACCATCATAGTAACAATACAAAGTGGGTTGAAAATCACTCAACATGTGCTTTAAGGCAATGATTACAATACATAACATTTGTCAGGTTGGTATGTTCATCTATAGTTGCCATCATCTGGGGTCTTCATGAGTGTTGGCATCATCTGAAGTAACCACAAGTGAGGCTGGATCCAAGCTGTAGTAACACTGGGATGGGAAACCTGAGAGATAGAAACAGGAAAACAAAAGTAGAAGAATTAGCATAGATGCTGTTCATATTATTTCAGGCAAAAGATGATCATGCACATTTATTACTAGAGTACAAGGTTATGAACTAAAACATATTTTTATAGTTTAACAAAATTATTCAAAATGACTAACTGGTGTTTATCAAAACACACAATTTACAACACATAATAGCCATTATTTAATAACAATCTCCATTTATAACATTTGTCATACAGACTAAACATACAGGATTAAAGAAAAAAAGTCACCTACATCTCGGATGGCCTAAGGGTCAGTAAATTAACAGCAAATTTTCATTTTTGGGTGAACTATCCCTTTAAACTCCAGCTGACAAACATTACATCTGTAATACAACTGCAAAATTCAGTTTAAACTTTAATGAACTAAGAAAAACCTAAACAAGCTAAACAAAATGTTAGCAAACAAACATTTACAAATATTACTACTGTTCACAATTACATCTTTAAAATGAGGCAGAAGTCACAAAAAAAAATAAAATAAAATAAAAATAAACAAGGTGTTACAGTATATAAAATAAAGTCAAGTCACCTTTATTTATAATGCAATGTATACAATACTGATCGTGCCAAAGCAGCTTTACAGTCAAACAGGAAAATAGTTTGTTAATAATGCAAGAGGACATTAACAAGTCATTTTTCCAGTTAAATTCAGTTCATTGATGATTCAATTAAATCATCATTCAGTTCAGCTCTCTTCCAATAGTGTCTATGCAATCAGCCAAGCGTCCCCAAATAAGCAAGCCAAAGGCGACAGCGGCAAGGACTCAAAACTCCATCGGTGACAGAAATTGAGTACAAAACCTTGGGAGAAACCAGGCTCAGTCGAGGGGCAGTTCTCCTCTGGCCAGACGAAACCAGCATGGCATGGTTTAATTCCTACACAGGTCAGATTGAGCAGAGGACTTGTCTGGATCTCGTGGTCTTGTCCCGATGGCCAACGAGGTCTTCACTGGGGATCTGTCTCTGGAGCTCATCTAGCGGACATGGCCTCCGCTGACATTCAGGGCTGTAGAGGTCGTCTCTAGGTGCTGATCCACCATCTGATCTGGATACGGACTGGATCTGGGTGGCTATGGTGACCTCAGAATAAGAATGAAACAGACTAATATTAGCGTAAATGCCACTGAGAACAGTAAAGCACATTTTAATTGTAGTAAACACTAAACATTTACACACATTACCTGGAATGAAAACAATAAACTCCTAGTCTTGAAGGTACACGCAGTATGTAATTGCAATGGAGCGGTTTGGTGTTTGGTGCCTTGGAAGAACTGACTGGGTTGCATCTGAAATTTTGCAGTGATGACAAAGCACCAATGAAACCTTTGGCCACACCCTGATGGAGAAAGAAAAGTACATTTTAAGTTAAAAAAATTAAATGATGCCTTTTAAATCACTTACAATGTATCAATATCAGTTAATTAAATAAATTTGTGATAAAACAGAAGTTGAAACCATTTTTTTTTTTTTTTTGGCATAAATCCATCCATTGCACAACAGGGAGCATTGATGCTGACTGGATTTGTAATAGAAAATGAACATGTACATTTCATATTATAGGGCTTAGTTACCTTAAATAGCATAAAATAATAGCATAATATAACGGTCCTGCCTGTTGTTGATAATACCAATGGTGACGTTTTACAAATTGATTGATCAGTTGTCCCAGTGTTTACTGAGCCACGTTCTTTCCCTGTGCAGAAACTCGTGTACACGATCTAGTGATTCACTAACCTAGAACTGACTGAGATGCTTTGAACGGACTCGTGAAACGATTCAGTTGTTCATTTTCGTTCGGAACGATGAACTTGTCTTACGAAGCGCCATTCACAAGACAAGAATTCATTATAGTAACACAGCTTTTGACATTGTGTTTTATGGATTAAACAAGGTGAGAGCACGTTCCCTTAACTTAAATTTCCCTCAGACATAACGTATCATATAACACTTATTCAATGTTTTTATTTATGTTGTACGCTTGTGTATAAATATATACATTTGAAATAAAACATTTACACCTTTATAATATACATTTTTATAAATGCAATATAACGTTAAGTACAAATATTTAGTCTTATATCCACTTTTTAACAACTCATAAAACATTTTCTAAATGTCCACTCAAAAATTGGATATGTTGCATGATTTCCTCGTTAAATTTAGTCTAAAAAATAACATTTATTTAGTGCAACTCACCTGACTCGTGAACTTGATCGTCACTGTTTCTCCCACAAAGTCACTCAGGCTCGTGCACGTGTGGAATGATCTCAGTGTTGGCTGGATTTGTTTTTATTAGTTTAGTCAACATTTAGCATTCTGAATGTTGACTGGATTTGAAAATAACCATTCATTTAATATTTTTTAAATATATTTGTGCAGCCTTAATGTGTCTTCTCAACTAAGCACAAGCAATAAAAAGTTAACTTTAAAGTCCACTTTAGACATTCTACTAACAGTAAGTAACTTTGCAACTACATGCCAACTAACAGTCATTAGAGTATTAGTAGACTGTCTGTTTAATATCTTCTAACACTTTATTTTGATGGGTCCACAACATAAAACATACTGACTATCAGAATCTTTGCAAGTATATGTCAACTTATTCTACTAACCCTAAACCTACCCTACTGAGAGTTAGTAGACATGCAGTTACAAAATTACTTATAGTTAGTAGAATGTATAAAGTGGACTATCAAAATAAAGTGTAACCAAATATTTTTGCCTTTTCAACATTTTGTTAATTGGATTTTTTACAGTGTACATATGCCGCAGTATTATTGAAGTGGGAGGAACATCATAACTACTGTAATTTACACAACCGTTAAAACGTCTGGGGTCAGTAGGATTTTTACATCTTTGAAAGAAGTCTCTTATACTCACAACTCAAAAAACAGTTAAAACAATAACATTGTGAAATGATATTACAATTCAAGAGAACGTTTTTTATTTTTTTTTTAAATGTTAAAATTGTAATGTATTGCTGTGAGAGTAAATATTTTTGTTTCAAATAAACACATTTTAAACTTTGTTCATCAAGGAATCCTGAATAATACACACAAAACATAAAACAAAATACGAATCAGGAATATTTCCTGAGCAGCAAATCAGCATATTAGAATGATTTCTGAATAATCATCATGTAAAACCTACCTGGTCTCATGGCATTTACGTACCTAGGTGCACTTTTTAGCGTGACATGAAATATGTACCAATAAGTACATATCACTGCAGTTTCCAAAATAAATGAACACTTTCACACAAATTTACAGAGCTGCGATTAATAAAGCATAATTTTCTAACAGTTACTTGAAGAATATCATGCTATGACTTCAAAACAATATTAATATGCTGGGAGATTTGAAAACTGATACTTTTGAACATTAGCATCGCACACATCCAGCTTCATATCTATGGGTTTTCATAGATAATAAGTTTGTTCGGTAGCTCATGGAGTGCGAAGAAGGACTTAGGAGATGAGAAGCACCGGTTCGAATCCCGTGTAACTACGGTTTGATAAAGCAGTTAAAATTTGCGTAAAAGTAAGTTCAAATGGCACAGTTGCATCAGCTAATACGTTTTTATATCAGTTTTGCATTTGTTAACACTATCGGGTAGGTTTAGGGCTGGATTTGGTGTAGGGCATATTTCCAACACGATAGAGCATTAACCTTTAGCGACATTCCCCGGATATTTGAATTCTGAACCGCCACAATACGTATCTGAAGCAACGTAATAAAAAAAACAGCAATACGTATCAATATCTACGTAATAAAAACGTGCCAGGGTTCATGTATTGAACCTGTGTTTTAGCACCACGCAGTGGACATTTCTATTTGAAACTGCGGCGAAACGTGCAGCAAGGCACGTAAAACAGTGTCGCACAAAAAGTGCGCAGAGGTACATATTTTTATGAGACCAGGTTGTGTAAAACTGAAGAGTAATGATGCAGAAAATGAATCTTTGATCACAGAAATAAAATACATTTTAACATCACTCACTCACGTTTGGATGTCAAAACCTTCTTAAAATAACTTTAATAAAGAATTGTAAAAGATGCATGGTGATATGCATTTTTTCACTACATATTTGCATATATGAAGTGATTTAATGAGCTTTTTCATGCAGCTTACCTATGTTTCCCACATCTCTGTCAGCAGCTTCCTTCAGAAATTTAGATATCTTGGAGCTTCTCTTCTGTTGTAGAAGTGTTACTCCTGAAACCACAGAACAATTTTTATCAATAATTGTTTGCCATTAAATATCAAATCACGTTTTAACTAGATTCAGTTAATACATGCTCCTTTAAGTGACATCACCGATTAACAGTAAAGTTACAGCACATATTTTAGGCTAAATAAATTTGTCTAATTCCAATAACCTATTGACAAAACCTTTACAAAGCTATTAAAATCTCCCAACTACACATAAATATGTGATGAAAAGTCAAAACGTTGATCAATCAGAGCTCAATATACAGAGTTAGCATACATCGTCTGAAAACAGTTGAGATGCTAACGGACTTTTTCGAAGACACTAAACTGTCTTTATGAAGTAAATATTCAACATAAGCATATCAATTACAAGAAAGAAAAGTGTCAGGAACAGTTGTAATATGTAATATTTGTGTGATTTTAGGGACTAAACTCACCTGAAAACGGTGAAAACAGCAGCGAGAGACGCAGTGTTGCAGCGTCTATTTTTATAGATTTAGTTTTTAATTTTTTATTAGATTTTGTATTGTTGTTTTTATGATCATTCAAACTATTTATTTCATTTAAAAATGTGTTTGCAGTTTTTATACTATACTTTTGTTAATTACAACTCTATTTTTATTCAGTGCTTCAGATTCCTTTTAACTGTAAAATGTAATGTACATAAATGTAAAATATATATATATATATATATATATATATATATATATATATATATATAATTTATAAAACAAAGATGTCATGTAAGAGCTCAGTAGAAACACAGGACAGACCCTTGGCTTGCCACTGGTGCACCGACGGAGGCCCAGCCACGGCAAACCGCTGGTGGTGTGCCACCCAAAAAAACGCCGGCTGACCGACAGCATTTTTAGATTGGTCGGCTCGCCGATGGTGTGCCGACAGTGGTCCGACCGTATTAAGCCGCTGAATTTGTGCCGCCCAAAAACTGCTGGTGGACCGCCAGGTCATTGATATTAACTATAGTTACCTCAACAAAATGATCTCATGGCTACGACATAATATCACGTTCCCACAAGTTAATATGACATTCCCACAAATTAATATCTCGTGGCCACAACATATTATCACGTTCCCACGAATTATGATGTCGTGGCCACGACAAAACTAAGTGAACCGACCGTGTCACCTCGCGGGCACCATAGAGACAACAATTTCTATCATTGAGGTATTTATTTTTTATTTTTTCTCTTTCCTGGAGGAAAAAGAGAATGTGTAAAAAGTCACCACATTATCAACTTAATTTTTTTATTTATAAATGATTAATCTTGATGGATAACTTAGTCTAATACGTAGACAACACTGTCTTTTGCTTTGTACATTGCTTGTAAAACAACTTACAAGGCTAAGTTTTCCAGGAAATAGACATAACTGGCTAAACATATTCTAGACCTCAAAACTAGACACACTAACCTCAAAAACGGTGACATCCAACAAATGTTAAAAAGATGAGCTCTTTTCATCACAGTACAACAAATAACTAACAATAATGACAAAACAACAACAAAAAAGTTTAAATGAAGTCAGCAAACAGCAAAACAATAATCCTATAACAGTAAAGGTCATTACACTGAGTCCGCCATTTTCATATTAATTAATCCGTTGCGAAAAAATTAGCAAAACAGTAGCCTACTAAATGGAGTCTTCAAGCATTGAGGATGATTTTGTTCTCCTCTCGCTTCTTAAAAAAAAAAAAGGAAATATTGGGTCCATCCAATCCTAAAATATAGAGAGGACGGAGAGTTCCCCCTCCTTATTAAAGAGCAGAGGGATTATTACGGGCGATTCAAAGTTTACTTCAGGATGTCAGTGGCTCAGTTTGATGCTTTGCTAGCGATACTAAAGCTGCATATTAATAAGAAGATCACCAATTTCTGTGATCTATGTACAGTGCTTTGTGCTGCGAGATGAAGTGGATGTGAAAAACTGAAAAAAATCAAACCCTATCCGGATTTTATTATGACTGACGAAAGAGGCAGTGTGTAAACATGATTGACATAACGTGAGGTCGTATTTATTTTTCAACGTGCGAAAATTTCGGACTCAGTGTGCAATGACCTTGACTGCATAATTCATGCTGCAATGCATGCTGGGAACACACAAAGCCTTAACATTTCAACAATATGAAATTATTTTTTCAGACAACTGTGCTTGACTAGTTGGGACAGCATTTGGGGTAATATTGTTGGTCTGACAAGGGTTTTTATGTAGTTTCAAGAAAATATATTTTTTTAGTATTTGAGACTCAAAAGGTTTCGTAAACTGAAAAACGTGCAGTTGAATTTTTTTTACAGTGTGCATACTGCCATCTTTGCTGGCAAGCACTCACTTCCAGAGCCATTATTTTTGTGCAAATGACTTCAGCCAGGAGTATATAAAATGAAAATCGTTACATACTCCTGTTTGGGAACCACTCTGGGTGTTTGTCTAGTATAGTATAGCACAGAGTGGACAGAAAGCAGAGCCGGAAAGAGATCAAAAAGGACCACAAGCCAGGATCCGGTTGCACAACTTTGTCACTGTGCTATGTGTTTAAATTGCCAATGTTTTATTTTACCAGACTAGATCTTCAATAGAGATACAGGCATTTTGTCAGCACAGTGGTGCAGTTAGTGTATCTACCCAGCAGGGGATAAGTGCTGATTTAAAGCAACAAAACCCTGACAGCACTGCTGTTCATTCTAGCATCTAAAAAAACCTTTTGTCCTGACTTGCATATTTTATGCTCGTATTATATTATTGTTCTTATTAAAAGGTGTGGTAAGGCAATGTTGAAAGCAGTATGTTTGATATTGCAATGTGTCTGCTATTAATATGTAACGTTAATACTGCAAGTTATAGCCTATTACATGCTTAGCTTATTATTAGGAGCGAGAGTATTATGCATATGCCCATAATCATATGTCCGCATTACAGAATAAGAGGGGAGCAAGCCTATTTCAAACTCCTTGTTCTGGTCTTATCGTCTCACAAAGAGAAGCAAGATAAGTGCTTGTGTCCAATGGCAGCAAATTAGCTGCGCATGCCCCACAATCCAACCCTAACTCCCACCCCTCACCCATCTCTACTGTAGCCAATTACTGCAGACACATACATTTAATGGATTATTCATTTTCAATTTTCTTCATGTGTAACACTTGAGGTCTGAAGGAATTATACAAAAATTGAAATTGAACAACTGTATGCAGATGCGGCGCAAGAATGTTAACTACCATTCAGTGCATTAAATTCCAATCTTCCTCACACAGAGCCAATATAATGCATTTTCTAATGCTGTTATTCTAATAATAACATATTGTCTTGAGAAGATGGAGTTGCAGGACATTAAAAAAAGTAATTATGTGAATGTTACATGTTTATTATACATGCTTATTAACTGTTTATAATACACTTTTATTTATATGATGTTTGGTGTATTTATTTTATGTGTCCATAATACGTAGAAAGAACAGTTCATTCCATAATTTACAGTGAAAATATTTAAATTGATATTCCCAGAATGCCCTGTGTGACACTTCACGTTTGATATTTCATTTAAACAATTGTTTCTTATTTGTTTTTGCTATAAGTTATGTACATTAGATTTTTATTATTTTATTTTATTGTATTACTGTTTATGTGTTATGTTTGACAATGTGAACCTTCTAAATTTTAGCATAACATTCATCTAGCAAAGAAATGAACACTAGAGGCAGTAAAACTCAGATGCCTTTTATTCCTTTTCACACAAATTTACAGAGTTTTGATTAATAAAGCGTAATTTTCGCACAATTACTTGAAGAATATCATGTTATGACTTCAAAACAATATTAATATGCTGGGAGATTTGAAAACTGATGCTTTTGAATGTTAGCATCACACATGCTGGTTTTCATAGACGGTAGGTTTGTTCGGTAGCTCCTGGAGTACGGAGACGTACTTGAGAGGTGAAGAGCTCTGGTTCAAATCCTGTGTAACTACGGTTTGACAAAACAGCTCAAATCTGCATATAAGGAAGTTCAAATAGCACAGTTGCATCCACAAATGCGTTTTATATTAGTTTTGTATTTGTCAATACTATTGGGTAGGTTTAGGGTTGGGTTTGGTGTAGGGCATATTTCCAACAAGATACTACTTCTACTAACTTCTAACTTCTACAGTCCCTGGGGTATTTGAATTCCAGTGCCCAAGGAGGTGTGAGCAGAAAGGATGAGCGGAGTGCATTGTGATTGTGGCACATACTGACATCCATCTGGACAGCCCGGCGGATTGTTAGGGGGTGCATTGGAGGCGACTGGAGGAGAATTCCATTCAATGGGGCTTAGGATTAACTTGGAGGGAATAATGCTTTCTGGTTCTTCCAGTCTCTCTGAAGGGCAGTAGATTTGAGACAAAGCGTCGGCCTTGGCGTTCTTCGGACCTGGACGATAGGAAATTGTAAAGTTAAATCTGGTGAAGAAGAGCACCCATCTCGCTTGTCTGGTGTTCAGACGTTTGGCATCATGAAGATATTGCAAGTTCTTGTGTTCGGTTAATACGGTGAAATGACGAGCCTCTCCCTCCAGCCAATGCCTCCACTCCTCCAGTGCTAGCTTGATGGCTAACAGCTCCTGGTTGCCAATGTCATAGTTTACCTCTGCCAGGCTGAGCTTCCGAGAAAAGGCACATGGATGTAATAGAGATGGATTCCCCAGCTGCTGTGATAACACCACCCCAACTCCGGTGGTTGAAGCGTCGACTTCCAAGATTCAAGATTTTTTATTCGTCACATACACAATTATACAGAGTATAACCAGCAGTGAAATAAGAGTCAGGTCCGCTCCATGGACAGTGCAATTATATGGAATACAAACACAATGAGATTACAAATAAAAAGAGTAAAATATAAAAGGAAATGTGCAATAAAATAAAAAGTGCAGGACAGTGTACCATAGACTTAATAAATAATAATATAATCAGGAATGTGCAAGAACAATGTGCAAACAGGTTGTACAGGGAATTTACATAGCAGCAATACAATGTGCAAACAGGTTGTATAGGGTATCTACATAGCAGCAATACAATGATGAGAATGATGAACAACTAACTGATTATTAAGTGATTATTAAATGGAATCATGTTGACGTTAAAAGACTGAGTTTGAGTTCAGGAGCCTGATGGCCTGGGGTAAGAAGCTCCTCCTAAGTCTCTCAGTTCTTGCCTTCATGCTGCGGAAGCGCTCACCAGATGGCAGCAAGATGAAGAGACGGTTACCAGGGTGATTTGAGTCCTTTTGTGATTTTGACAGCTCTGCTTTTTCTTAACCTGTATTTGAATGTGTGTAGTCCAAGTCAGGTCGTCAGAGATGATTACACCAAGGTACTTGAGGCTGCTCACCTTCTCCACTGGGGTCCCACTGATCATAAGAGGAGTGTAGGGCCGCTGCTGTCTCTTCCTGAAGTCCACAATCAGTTCTTTAGTTTTGTTCACGTTCAGAGAGAGACAGTTGTCCTGGCACCATGATGTAAGTCTCTCTACCTCATCTAAGTATGCAGTCTCATCATTGTTGGAAATGAGGCCCAGAACCACAGTATCATCAGCAAATTTGATAATAGAAGTGGAGCTGTGAGAGGACATGCAGTCCTGTGTGTAGAGTGAGTAGAGCAGGGGACTCAGGACACAGCCCTGTGGGGCTCCTACGTTCAGGGTGATGGAGTTTGAGGTGAACTGGCCAACTTTCACCACTTGAGGTCTGCCGGTGAGGAAGTATTGAATCCAGTCGCAGAGTGAAGAATTTAGGCAGAGGTCTGTGAGTTTAAAAGCTAGTTTGATGGGGACTATAGTATTGAAAGCTGAGCTATAGTCAATGAAAATCAACCTTACATAGTTCCCATTGTTGCTGTCAATGTGTGTGAGGGAAGAGTGCAGGACGTGAGAGATGGCATCGTCAGTAGATCTATTTGGGTGATAGGCAAACTGAAGAGGGTCCAAAGTAACAGGGATGGAGGAGCAAATGTGGTTCTTTACAAGTCTCTCAAAAACCTTTATGACTATTGATGTGAGGGTGAATGGACGATAGTCATTCAGGCAAGAGGGTTTATTGTTCTTAGGTACAGGGATGATGAAAGATTTTTTAAAGGAGGTGGGAACCACAGGGGTAGCAAGGGACTCATTGAAGATTGAGGTAAACAACCAGCAAGCTGATCAGCACAGGACCTTAGAACACGGCCAGTAATCCCATCAGGTCCGGCTGCTTTCCTTACATTCACTCTTTTTAGGGCCCTCCAAACCTCATCCTCCAACACAGTGATTACATGATTATCGCTGCTCTGCCTGCTGCTTCCTGACGCGCTGATCGGCAGAGTTGCGCTGCCGCCGCCATTGCATTCAAAGAGGCCGTAGAAGGTGTTTAGCTCGTCGGCCAGCAACGGATCTGCTCTCACCTCTGCGGAGGATTTATTTCCAAAGGCACAGATGGTCCTCAGTCCCTGCCACATGCGTCGAGAGTCATTGAGCTGAAAATGAGACTCAATTCTCTCCCTGTATTGGAGTTTGGCGGCTCTTACCGCACGTCGGAGAGCATAGCACGATGCTATGTACTTGCTCATATTTCCAGACAGAAGACTGGTGTTGTACAGTGCGTTTGTTAACCGCAGCACGTATTGTTCTGTCCACCCATGGTTTCTGATTTGGGAAGGTCCTTATGGTTATTGTTTCAGTAGCTTGCTCGGTTAGCGTATTTACAAAACTTAATGCTACATCCATGAACGCGCTGACGTCAGATGAACTCGCCCAGAACATGTCCCAGTCAACGTCATCAAGAGCCGCCTGTAGCATAGCTTCTGAGTGGGAGGACCAGCACGTCACTACTCTCTCCACCGGGGGGTCCTGAACGAGTCTTTGTTTATATTCCAGTGTGAGCAAAATGGCGGCATTGTCCGATTTGCCAAAAGCCGGTAGTGAGCGGGCTTTGTAGGCATTCTTAGACTGAGAGTAGCAATGGTCCTGTGTATTCGGTCCTCTGGTTGGACAGGATATATGTTGGTAAAAGTTCGGCATGACCTGCCTGAGGTTGGCTTTGTTAAAGTCCCCCGCGACGATAAAGGCAGCGTCAGGATGTTTGTTAATGTAGCCGCTGAGCACATCGTGGAGCTTAGACAAGGCCAAGCCGGTGTCTGCCTGTGGTGGAATGTAAACAGTAGGGGTGTCCCCGACTAAGGATTTTCATAGTCGAATCAGAATTTTCAAATCTTGCCGATAGTCGACTGATAGTCGAATCATATATTTGGGGGCGGGGCAAAATACATTACCAAGAGTCAAGTCAGACATTCGACAGTCATAAATACTGACGTTAACACACAGGGAAAATGTGTAATGGACGCCTCGCAGATACAAACGGAGTGAATAATGTTTTATGTTTTGATTAAAAGATAGTTAAATTCACAACATTTTTACAATAGTGCTCTCATTATAACGTTATGTATATGACAGTTATTAATGTTCTGCATTTCTGTTTTGAGCTGCGCGCGCTGAATGACCAGTAGAATTAATCATTTGATAGAAGGTTTTTAATCAACGGGATTTAACTCATTTATCTCATATAAAATACGCTTCATTGTTTATACAACATAACGTTAATATAACAACTTATATGCACAAAACGCCCCGATGCATGAACGTGTCTGCGCGGCTCTGAACTCCTTTTGTGGACGCAACAACGTGCAGAAACACGGGAACTAAACTCTAAAAATTCACAGCGTTTTATTATAATAGTGTTCTTATTATAATGTTATGTGTATATGACAGTCCCAGTCATAGTTATTACTATTCTGCATAGTTGTTTGTCCTGCTCGCGCTGCGCACTGAAGAGATAATCACTGTTCAATAAAGCGCTTTACTGCAGCGACTCAACCAAATGCATCTTATAAGAGATAAATAATATATATCGTGTATATATAAACCGGCTGAAATGTTTTGAAATTACTTGTATCCTACCTGATCGAAAAAAAATCCAGTCTTTCACTCTGCGTCAGTTTGAGTCTTGTTAAAGTTTTAAATCCTTGCCGCCAAGATGCTCCTCTGTCGATCAGGGATTATGGAAAATGAAACTTAAATCTATAGGGGTGGTTGGATTTATTCACGCACGTTAAAATATTTATTAAAGCTTTTTTTTCTTTTTAGATTCTTATTTACAGCATTATCATAATAGGCTGTATATTAACTTATTGGGAGAAAACCGGTAGTTCTATGTGAAATCAGACATTGAGCACCCCCATATAGCCAAAATGGTATGATCATAACAAGCGAATATTCGACTGTGAGATTGGGAGTCGAATCAGGCTCCTCGAATCGAAGCATCGAATCATCAACTATTTGGGGTCACCCCTAGTAAACAGCATTAACAATGATCGATGTAAACTCCCGGGGCAGATAGAATGGGCGGCAAATAATGGATAGATGTTCCAGATGAGGCGAGCAGGAGTGCGACAGAGTGGAGATATTCCTGGGGTCACAGCATTTCTTGTTAGTCATGAAACACACTCCTCCACCTTTCTATTTACCGGCCTTGGCTGTTCTGTCCATCCGAAAAACAAAGTTATCAGACGGCGTTACAGCAGTGTCGGGGACCGAGGGCGTGAGCCATGTTTCAGACAAACAAAGGATGTTGCAGTCCCTCATGTCCGGTTGGAAACTTATCCTGGCTCTAAGATCGTCCATCTTATTCTCCAAGGATTCGACATTGGCGAGCAGAATGCTTGGTAGAGGAGGACTGTGAGCCCTTTTTCTCAGTCTGTTGCGAATCCCAACGCGTTTCCCGCAGTGTTTCTTGATCCGTCGCCTCGGGGGGTTATTCAAGTGGCCATTGTTCTCCTCCGCGTTCCGAAGAATCTCGAGTGGCCATGATGGATTCGAAGATAAAGTGTCCTGAAACAATTTAGTGTAGCGGTGTCCAATGACCAAAAGCGTTACTTTGTCGTAAGTGATCAATGCAGACATTATGTGTGTAAAAATAGAAAACAAAAGTACGTAAAAAAGTAAGTAAAAGCACAATCTAAACGGAGCAGCCTGAACGGCTTCCGAACACAGTGGCGCCATCTTGACCATCATCCACAACGAAGGGTAGATCAGGATCTGGGTGAACAAGGAGTGGGGCGCTGGTGAAGGCTCCCTTCCATGTGTCGAAGGCTTCAGAGGCTGCTGGTGACCAGGACAGAGACTTGGGCTTTCCTTGTAGTAGGTCTGTTAACCCCATGGGGTCGAAGCCCGCACCAGTGCGGGATGTCTCGTATTTTCTTTATGACCGCAAAAAGAACTAAAAATACTCCATGAGTTTTAATCGTACATATAAGAATAAGGTATTGTTTGAAACTGCAAAGGGTCTACTTTTATTTGTGTATAGTCATAATAACAACAAAATAATGTGCTTTTAATAAATAAAGAAAATAAACAGGGTGCATTCTCTGTCGGCTCTGTCTCTGTCACCTCTCTTCACAGACACGTAAATAAAACAACATGAATCTCCAGCGAATACTTGCCTCAAATACATGAGAAATATATGTATAGAAAGCTTGAAATGTCTTTTAAATGTTTAAATGAAGTAAGTCACGTCCAAAACAAATATTCTCTATTAAAGTAATCCGTATGAAACCAACGCGATGTCCGGTTTTCCTGTCTCAACTCATTATATCTAATGCGGTCACGCCCACGCGCCGATCGCGCTTTTCACATTCAAACATCCACGTGAGACATGTGCTAATGTAAACGCCCACATCGTCTTCGCATGAACAAACAAAGTCCTTCCAAACAAAGAATAAAGTTCATCCCGGCTAATTTCTGTCTCTGGAAGAAGATCTGCTGAGAGAAATAACCCAGAATTTCAAAATGTTTTTATTTATTTATTTATTTTTTTCCTTCAGAGCACATAAACAATATGAAAATGCCAGGTAGCCTATGTGATGTTCATTTATATATTTCAACATGACACACTACCAGTCAAAAGTTTTTGCAAAATACATAAAGTTGTATTTGTTAAAGCAGCAATATTGTGAAATATTTTTACTATTCAAAAGCTTGGAGTCAGTATATATAGAAATTAAAACTTTTATTTAGCACACAAGTGATGATAAAGACATTTATCATGTTACAAACGATTCTCTTCTAACCTTTCTATTTATCAAAAAAAAAATAAATAAAAACTTCCTCACATTCTTTCTTGTAACTCTTTCCTCTCAGTCACACACCTGACTAAATGTCATTATGGAGCTCATTATGCGGGACTTTGTCTTCTCAGGTGTGATTCACAGCATTATCCAGGATAGTTCACGCCCTCTCGCATAGACCCTTTCGGTTACACTTTATTTTGATAGCCCACTTTAGACATTCTACTAACTATAAGCAACTTTGTAACTACATGTCAACTAATTCTCATTATTTTGCAACTACATGTCTACTAACTCTCAGTAGGGTAGGTTTAGGGTTAGTAGAGTAAGTTGACATCTACTTGCAACGTTTCTCATCGTCAGTATGTTGTATGTTGTGAACCCATCAAAATAAAGTGTTAGAAGATATTAAGCAGACAGTCTACTAATACTCTAATGACTGCTAGTCGACATATAGTTGCAAAGTTATTTACTGTTAGTAGAATGTCTAAAGTGGACTATCGAAATAAAGTGTTACCCATAAACCCAAATAGGAAATAACCAGTTATCAAATCAGCATGTGTCCTACACTTCTGAAACATTGGTGGCTCACATTTTAGATCAGTCACTGCAATTTATGAAAGAAATCAGTTAAATCTGTATGTGTGTGTGTGTGTGTGTGTGTGTGTGAGAGAGAGAGAGAGAGAGAAAATAAATAAATAAATAAAATTTAAAAACCAGATGTAAACCCATTTGTAATTTTATAAGTAACTGTAATTTAATTACATGATTTGTCTCAGTAACTGTAACTGATTACAATTACATTTATTTTGTACTTAAATTACGTAATTTAGTTACATGTAACTAGTAACTCCTAACACTGTCAATAACATGCTTCTGGGTCAGCAGCAGCAGCAGTAGTAGTGGCATTTTGCTCATTAATAAACCAGTGTTAAAGAATAAATCTTTTAAGTGAAGGAAGTGTGAAAGAAAATGTTAGACCTGCTTTGTTGTAATTTGCAGGAGGCTCAAACGTTTATTCTTGTTACTCAGACAGTAGAGCATGAATCTAGCAATGCTAAGGGCATTGGTTTAGTCGTCAAGTAATGCATGAACTAATCAAATGTATAACTTGAATGGAATGCAAGTTGCAATACAGTACAGTAGGCTTTACAGGGTTACACTGGGTTGGAAGAAGGTGTTTTAAATTAGAAATGATTGCACACTTAACCTTTAAATAAATAATGTTCTGCAGAATAAATATAATGCTCAGCATGCAACAAAAGAGCTGTAATTTGTCGCATACTATATTTGACCACAAACTGCCACATGCCCAGATGGCCACAATTTTTTAAGAGTTGAAGCAGACATTTGGAGATGGATGCATTGCTTTATGGGAAACAGCTAGCAAGTTCTGGCTCTGTCAATGAGCAGGTGTCCCCATATTTTTAGCCATGAACTTAATTTATTCTTCAGCTCATGGTAAACAGCAAAATGTTAAAGCTTCATTCTGGATGTGGTTTCTTCCATACTTTCCTTTCACAGAGGAGGAATGTTTGATATTTATTATCATCTGGGAGTTTGTTTTCTTCTGATGTGTGATGGTCAAGCAGTCCCACATCATGCTTGCAGCTGAGGCTAGTGCTGAATCTCCACATGAGTGATGTCTGCTGTTTTCATCCCTTTCCCTGCCTTAAGCGACGTGGAAGAAACCTTTAAATGAGGCCTGCTTTCAAGTCGTCCCAGGGTGCACACCTCTAATATCAGCATTTTTTAACAGCCTGACAGCCGTTTCGCTCAATACATTGCTCAGGCCGGGAGTCCTGCTTCAGAGCAGAGCACCTGTCTGGATGTCTGGCACTCTGTGCCCGGAGATAACCACCTGGCATATGAGTATTTACTTTGGGGCAAAAAGTGCTCAAGGCCTGATCTTTCGTGCAGCATCTTCTCGGGGGAAATCGCTGGCAAGGATGAATAGGAATCCAGGTGCTGTTAAATAATTAGCAGCAAAGGAGTTAACAATAACAACAGCACTTCTGCGCTCTTCAAGGTTTCTCCAAAAAATGCTAATCATCTATCACCTACTTTTTCAGCCTTGAAGAAAGCAGTATCAAATAAATCAAAAAGATCATAAGATGTAACTGAGTAGCAGTTATCGGAGAAGGGGTTATTATAGCCAATAGACACGGTCTGAAATTATGGGGCACATGATAATTTGATATCATGAATAAATAAAATAATCATCAGCATACAGTAATTCTTCTGATCCTTTGAACAGTGCTAAAATTCTCATGAGACATAGTTTAGATAAGACTTCAGAGAGTCATGCATTTCTTCAGAGGGGCTGGTGCATGACATTGTGAAACCTCTCATTTTAAACAAAAGTCATATTTTCTTATAAATTCTTATAAATTTCCATTTAAGGAAATAATTACTTTAAATAATAATAATAATAATAATAATTATTATTATTATTATTGTTGGTAACACTTTATTTTGATAGTTCACTTTAGACATTCTACTAACCGTAAGTAACTTTGCAACTACATGTCAACTAGCAGTCATTAGAGTATTAGTAGACTGTCTACTTAATATCTTATAATACTTTATTTTGATGGGTCCACAGCAAACAACATACTGACTATAAGAAACTTTGCAAGTATATGTCAACTTATTCTACTAACCCTAAACCTAACTAAGAGTTAGTAGACATGAGGTTGCAAATTAATGAGAATTAGTTGACATGTAATTGACATGTAGTTACAAAGTTACTTATAATTATTAGAATGTCTAAAGTGGACTATCGAAATAAAGTGTAACCTTATTATTATTAGTAGTAGTATTTTGTTTTACTGTCTTATAAACAAACGAATGAATGAATAGGGTACAATGGGTCCAAAAACCCATATATGTATAGTGTCTCGGTTACGTTATAGAATTGCATAGCCGAGTCTGATGATTCTCAGGAGCCAGTGATACGGCCTGGGGAGCGCTAGCCAGGCCCCCAGAGATCGTACAAGCAGGACCAGGGGAGCCACTGACGTACCCGCGGTGGGGCAGCGAAGTGGAGCACAGGGACCCGACTCGGAAGGCAGTGCGTCTCGAAGTGGGGTCTGAATGCGCGGTGCAACACTTACCTGGCTCCACGGCTGGGCAGGGGGCGTATGAGAAGGCATTGCGTCCTCGGACCGGAAGCCCACTGGTGAAAGGAGGGGGGGATGGGAGTGTAGAGACTGTGTCTCGAAGGTGATTGGGCTCTCAGGCGAGATCCCATTACGTCAGTCACTTGACGTTACGTCGATAATTTTATTTCATCTAATAACTTAATTTATTTCAGAATCCTAATTAAACTTAATTGAATTTAAGTAATAATAAAAATGTATATTGTTAGAAAATAATCCTATTTTGAATAAATGCTCATTCTTTTTTTATCTTTATATCCATCAAAGAATCTTGAAAAAAAAAAAAAAAGTTTCCAAAAAAAAGTATTAAGCAGCACAACTGTTTCCACCATTGATAATAAAGCAGCATATTAGAATAAATGCAGCCTTGGTGAGCATGAAAGATTTCTTTAAAAAACATTACAAATCTTATTGATCCCAAACTTTTGAACAGCAGTGTGTGTGTGTGTGTGTGTGTGTGTGTGCATGTTAATTCAGACACGTTCAAAATGATGAGTAATAATGAGCCATAATAAGTAATAAACTATATGGATTACTGACCTTGAGAAAATGTAGTCAATAAGGTTGTGGTAATAAAAGCTTTCCCCCTGTCTAGCCTGTCCCACCCCCATGATAGCCCATTTCCAGGTGCAGGGTTTGGAAAGAAGCCAACGCATCTATTCACAGCTCTCTAACGACTGGCAGCACAGCGTGCAATAACATTCCTCCGCCAGGAACATGTGCTCCAGTGATGTGCTGTTTGGCAGCCAGGGCACATCCCTTATCGGCTGCCAAATTTGTACTATTGCATCTCTGAGCATATTTACCCAGCATTTATTAATTTTAGCATTGTGTAGTAAGTTATTGTAGGTTTACATGTACTATTAGACAATTGGGAGAATCACCTAATTTAACACACAATGTTTAAAATCCAAATTAATTGTTAATATGTTTATATAATGCAATATAATGAATGGGATTAAAATGACTGTATTTCTGTGAAACAATGTTCACACAGCTCTTTTCCATATTATAGTTAGACAGGGACTACTGTATATCCTTTTGAGGTTTATTTATTTATTTGGGGAATGATATGAGGGTATAGAAAAAATATTATTATTTATTTATTTTTTTGTGTAAACTATTACTTTAATATGAATATGGAGCTGGGGCTGGGGCTGATGAAGCCATATTCCATTATAATGTGGAAAACGTTTATACCATTTTCTCTTCAAAGGTCAGCAAGGCCCCTGCAGAAGATGTGCAGAGAAGTTCATTTGTGATTGAAGCCTTCCAATTACCCAGATGATTGTGCCAGGACACAGGCAGTGAGAAAGCCAGAGGTGCCAATAGTTATAGCAGTATGTGATGAATACTGCAGGGGCACCAACTGGGCTGGCGTGTTCTTGCACCACCCCGGCATGACCCATAGTTTCCAACTCTTAATTGAGTCGGTGATAAGTTTTCTCTCATTTTGCCACTGAGGGCCAGCTGGGACAGAGTCAATTAAACCTACTGTGGTGTGGGAGTCACAGACTCCACAAGCCCATGATTATCTCCATCTACTCCTGAAAGGATCATCACATTTACAGATGAGAAGGAAGCAGATCCAACTGTACTCTTCATTTGGAAATGGTATGTCACATTTTTGAATGCTGAAATACATATGTGGCTCTATTGAAGAATCAAACTCAGTTGTTAAATAGATGCCGTCTGCATATCTGATAATAAAATATCAGATTACTAATGTCTTACCCCATACTATAACTTCACCAATGAGCTGTACTGCAGTCCAAAAAAAAAAAAAAAAAAGCAGCCGCAGGAAAAGACATTGTATCTCTTCCAATGAAAGCACAAATTTAATTAAAGAGAACATGACTCATGTAAACAAACTTTTACATGGTCAAATTATAAAGAATTAAACATAAGCAACTGAAGGCAACATTTTTGTAATGATTAAAGAGGTCACATCATACATTTTTCATGATTTTGTTTTCTTCCCTGAGGTCTATTTCAAACGATTAAAGTGTTTTTGTCAAAAACAGTACAAAACTTTTTGTGACCATTTACACCCACTTTCTGACCCATAGAATTAAAGAAATAAAAGGGCCATGTTTTAACTGCTATGGAGTTAATGAACACAACTTTTATGCATTTTGAAGTCTAAATGCAATCGCCAGAAGTAAATTGCTAAATTCAGGCCATGAAAAAACTACACCACTGTGATATAAACACAATGAGACTGTAAAAACGGGCTAGTAAGTAGACGAGTTTACTGGTAACACTTTAGTATAGGGACCAGTTTTCACTAATAACTAGTTGCTTATTAGCATGCCTATTATTAACATATTGGCTTATTATTAGTAAGAACATATTCTGCATGACCATATTCTACTGTACATCCCTAATACAATATCAATACACCCAATACACCTAAACTTAACTACATTATTAACTATTAAAAAGCAGAAAATTAGGAGTTTATTGAGGCAAAAGTCATAGTTAATGGTTTGTTAAAAGCAAAAATTTAACCTTAAAATAAAGTAGTTAAGTAAAATAAAGACTAGTTTACTGTTACCAACTTTTCAAGACAAGTGAAGGATTAAAAAAAAAAAAAAAACTCAAAAGCGCACTACTAAAATTAAATGTAAAAATATATATATATATTGAGCTTGTTCTACACTGTAAAAAAAAAAAAGTTGAGTAAACTTAAAATAATAAGGCAACCTATCGCAAGCGCTTTTTTGAGTAAACTCAACAAACAGGGACTGAAGTCCACCCAACTCAAAAGATTACGTTAAGGTTACAAGTTGACACAACATAAATTGTCATGTTTACCTAATGAATTACAGAACTAAATATTTTTGTTTACTGAACAAATAGGCCTAGACTGATTTATTATATATTATTTAAATAGTCTAATTAAAGAAGAGACCATAACATAGGTCAAATAATTTTTTTTATTTAAACATTCTGTGTCCAATGCACAGCAATGACATAACAGTATCAAATATTGCCTTTTAACTTCTTAACATTATACACTGAATTCAATGCATTGAATGTTAAAGAAATCCACAAAACCGGTGTTAATTATACCATACAATGTTAGCTGTCCTGTGACATGAGGCACATTTGCAAATGTACTTAACATTTTGGTAGATTTTAAAGTAACAATTATGTGAAAACTTCTATTCTGCATATTTTAACATCAACCTAAATGTTCCTCAAAAACAATTTGCCATTATATATATAAGAAAAATAAAGCATCCGAGTACACTACAAACCCTACTCAGCAGCTATAAGTACACTGTACTTTTTCTTGTCAGAACATACACTGATATGCCTGTAATCGAATCTTGACCCAGATCTTTGGAAGTAGAGTGTCTACACAGAAATAAAATACAATTACTTTGTCCAGGAAAAAAAAAAAAAAACACTAGGAGAAACTCCAGCCTGAAGAGATCGTTCACCCAAAATGAAAGTTTTTCATCATTTACTGTAATTTACAACTGGAGTTTTCTAAACCTGACTTTCTTTCTTCTTTTGATCACAGAAGATGATATTGTGAAGAATGCTGATAACCGATCAGTTGAAGGTAGTCACTGACTGGCTGCCATAGGATTAAAATATTATGACAGTCAACCCTTTAGTTGTCAGCTTTCTTCACAATATCTTCTTCTGTGTTCAAGAAAAGAAAGAAAATCACAGGTCTGGAACAACATGAGAGTGAGTAAATAATGAACTTTCATTTTTGGGTGAATTTTCCTTTAAGGCAAAGGCTGAAACAATCAAACAAACAAATAAACAAAAACCTTAGCAGTAATTAGCACACTGAATGAAAACAGGTGTTTTTGTAGTCATTAAGTATAAAAGTATTAAAAAAGCCAACGCAAGAACGTCATTTAAGTGGCTTCATCCATTTAGCAAAGTTTGGATTTCAATGACTGCACTCTAGCTGAGCAGGTACCACCTAGATCCATGATGACTTCAAAAGTGTACTTCAATTCTTTCAGATATTCCATGTTAAATGCATATAAGAGGCCAAACAAATATGCAAATGCAGATGGAAGATCTTTAATGTCCTCAAGCACAATGGCCTCCTCCAAGATTATGGCCATGTTGATAACAGTGGGCTGCGATGTAACACCGGCAACATCATCTTCCTCCACAGTCAGAATTCCAATCTTTACACCTTTGGTGCAGCAGTTCACAGAATTCGTATCCTGGGAGAATAATGGATGGGAGGTAGGTATTAATGGAAGTGTAAATTTACATAATAATAATAATAATTACTATTATTATTTAGAGGTGCAACGATGCGTGTATTCGTACAGAATGGTTCACTGGGCAAATTCCAAATGGAAGTGATAATCCCTATGTCCTACTCCCTTCAAAAGGTAGAGTCCTTGGAGTGGGGACTTTTGGGTGAGCAGGGCACGTGCCTGCCCTTCCATTGGGAATTTGCCCGATGAACCTGCTCTGAACTCTGTCTCGTCCTATTATTATTATTATTATTGTTTGTTGTGTAAATAAACTGAATACATGTAAAATATATATAGTTTACAAATGGATTTGGAAATAGGGTATGAAAATGGTAATTTACCAGGCATATCTTGAGCAAATTTGCTGACTTCTCAAGCAGGAAAAGTAGCAATCCCTCAAGAGCCGTTGTTTTACGATGTTTGGTAATGTCACTCACCTTAAAAACAAAACAAAAACAAACAAACATATATTTTGTTTATAAAATCTGCATTTGTTCTTTCTGCTTTAGGAGGTGAAGGTACAGTACACCCAAAAATGATTCTGTCATCTTTTACTCTAACCCACGTTAATCCAAACCCATATAATATAGGAAGATGTCTACACGGTCAATGCATTTTTTACATGATAAATAAAATACAGTCGATTATAAAACATGATAACTACGTACCAGTGATTTTATAGAAAAGCTGGATTTATCTGGCACGTCAGCTTTGAAAAGAACTCAATGTGCACAACATCAGAAACACGCTGCGAAATAGATTAGGCCGTCAGTTTGAGAAGAGCAAAACATTAATTATACATGGCAAATAAAATACAGTCGATTATGAAAAATAAAAAAAAGTACTTACTTAATTTTATAGAAAAGCTGGATCGATCAAGCACGACGCCACTCGTCCTTCACGTTAGCATCGACAACCATGTCGACAATGCATGTTTTTAACATTTAAGCAACGAATTTGTTGAATCAACTTAGTATAATGCATGAACACTTCCAATGAAAATATCATAGTTCATTTTACTGTTTTATGTTTATTAGGAGGACTTTTTGAAAGTTGGCTTTTTTACAGTGTAACCAAAAACCTTACTTCAGACATTTAACCAAAGACCCATTCACTAAACCTATTGACTTCATGAGGATGGAACCAGAAGTGCTAAAATGCTAACTTGTTTCCAGGTTTTGGCCTACAAAAGCACTCTGTATCAGCAAGCGTTTTGCAGAACAAAATGTACTGTATGAACACAAGTATGCTGAACCAAATGCCCAATTTTATAATGTAAGTGCATGGTAGTTAAAGACATCTAATATAAAGTGGAACAGTAAAACTGCATGTGATTAATATTCTGATAATAGAATCAGAAAATGCTTAGTACTTAAATGTCATATACAGGTTTGAAACATGAAAATGAGAATCAGGATTCTGGAGTTTTCTGGCCTAGATCACCAATAATGTCTCTCACCTTTTCCAGCCACTCCTGACAATCCAGTTTTAATAGGCTTTGTCCACCTGTCGTCATTTCCTTTACGTCAGTTGCAATATTATTCACCACCTTTGTTTGCTTCTCCTTCTCTCTGCCACATGGAAAACAACTCCTATGTATCTGTGGCTCAAGATGTTCTGAAGAATTGACCTTTCCTTTTGAGGAGGACTGCCACTGGCCACACTCCTCTGGAGAAGGCCCATCAGGAATGAAAGGCTCTTGGAAATCACATTTGAAAAGGTCAGGGCGCACCCAGAATGAACTGGACCTGCTAGTCTGACAAACAACATGCTATTTTTTTATACCTCCATCTCGTCTGACAGGGAAAAAGAAACAGCAAGCACTGTTGAAACCGGAGTGTGTAAAAATACTTCAATGCACAGTCTCTGTGCACCCCCTCCCCCCCCCCCCTTTAGCTTATCAAGGCTTGCATGCTTTAGCTTGCATGCTTATGTATTTCAGGTCTCAATTATGAGATAGTTTGAATGAAATTTCTGACTAAAGCTAAAAAAAAAGAACCCTGAACTTTCAAAAAACAACTAATTTGCAGCTTGTGTTAATGCAATGGATCTGCATAATGCAGTTATATTAATGTGACTCCACAAAAAAAAAAAAAAAAAGCACAAGGTCACAGCTCCCATCAGCAAAAATCGAGGCAATCTCAGTTAAGCTATGCAGACTAGATTGACAGCTCATATTGCATTTCTAAAACTAGACCAGCTGCTGCTTGGAAATCTGATGTTTAATTGGATATATAGTGTATTTTTGGTTTGAAGGTTGAGGATTATTTACACAGACGCACACCCGCACAAAGCTAAAATCAAAGAGCTCTTTATGACAACAGTATCACTGTAACAAAGTCGGACGCAGAGGTGAGTGATGGTATGGGAGCGTTTATTGAACAGGTTGAGGCAATGGAACAATGGTCTTTCAATTTGAGGCGAGTAGGAGAGATCTGAAGTGAGCTCTGATGAGCGGTGAAGATGATATTAACAATCTTGATATCCACAGACTTGCGGGGAGGACGAGACGAGGGAATCCACGGGATGCACACGGAACTTGGAGACGGACGATCTGGGAGGAGAGGACACAAGGAGCAGAGACAGGAGGTAAGGCATAAAGGGTAAGTATCTTGAAAGGTATATACTCAACAAGTTGGTCTTGGCTGTAGAATCCACGTAGTGGTTACGAGATCAGACAACAGGTGAACTGTGGTGTGTACTTTCATGCTGGAGTTGATGACTGTGGTGATGAGGTGCAGGTGAGCGTGATTAGAATTCGGGTGATGTGGATCGTTGTGATTGGTGGAGGGAAGGGCCTGACTGATCCGTGACAATCACACATTCATGAATATTATTCTTAATGTAAAACTATGACGTTACTACATGGATGTGCTGGAGGTAAATAGATAAGTGCCCTTTTATATTGACAATGCTCTCACACAATCCCTCCTTTCTTGGTACCTAATTCCATCACAGGCTCTATTTTGGTGGTATACTAAAAGCAATATAACACTGCTACAATGACACACTTTAACATGTATTTGAATGACTTTAAATGGTGTATGCCCAAAAGATACAAAAGATTACCTTCAATGTCTATAGATGTTGTTGCTTTTGTTCAGTCACTGATTTCCAGCAAAAGACTCTATATTATAGACTAAATCATGATATTACTATTGGTTTATAAGCTGACCTTGGAGTTGTGTTTGTTTTAATTTTTTTTTTTTATTATTATTATTATTTTTTATTTTTTATTTTTTTGGTATTCTGCAAACCTACTTATGGATAGTTAGAGCAATCAATTGTTAAATTTTGTTTTTAATGGATACATGGATACACCTTTGACCAGCCCAGTTTGTGAAACAACAGCACTACTAAACAACAATACTGCAAATATAATCCACAAAATTATCTACAATTATATGTTTCTACCTTTTTTTTCTTCCTGCTTATTGTTATTGTGCATCATTTTAGTGTTTTTAAATAATTAGGTTTTAATGGATCTTTTTTTTTTTTTTTCAGTATATTATTTCTGTAGCACAATGTGTCACATTCTTATTATCTGGTTTACTGTAGTGCCAAAGTACTGTATAAGTGATCAATGCTTATTTCCCGTAATGCTATTTGTAAGGTATTTGATACTTTTTACAGAACATAATATTTGGTGCTCTGTGTAAGCATTGCATTGCAGTCTTTCAATAATACAATCAAACATTCTTTTGGGAGAAACTTTAAACTAGAGAACAGTCTCATGCTTGAAACTCCATTCTGCACAGAGACCCAAACCTGTTTACCCTTTTCCTCATTTCTCATTATAGATTTAATGAAGGTGTGAACTTGTGAAATGAAGTTACAAACTTCTGCAGTTGTATAAGCGAGACTAGGACTAGTTGTCACAATT
This sequence comes from Onychostoma macrolepis, assembly GCF_012432095.1. Classification (NCBI taxonomy): domain Eukaryota; kingdom Metazoa; phylum Chordata; class Actinopteri; order Cypriniformes; family Cyprinidae; genus Onychostoma; species Onychostoma macrolepis. The sequence goes on from NC_081171.1 coordinate 25,665,615, forward strand.
TTTAGTCCAGTAAATGTTTCTCAGGGTACATTTATTTCTGAAAGTGACTTTCTGTAAATACACACTTGAAGTCCTGGATACAAAAAAAAAAAAAAATCACTATTATTGACCCCCCACACACACACACACTCCAAACAACTAAGGTGCATTGCCTTTAATGCACACTGTTGTGAAAGTATAGTGTAAGTCATTCATAGGTTGATTCACCTGAAAAAGTGTCTTTGTCACACTATCAATGCATTGCTTTGTTTGTGGCAAGACATTAGCTGTACCAAGTCAGCAGTGTCAATCAGAGAAAGGACAATCTTTTCAAATGATCAATGGAATATGGAAAAAGTGTTCAAGAAAATAAACATTTCTGTAATTTGACTTTTGATTCAAAACCTTATCATTGTATATAAGGTAATAATTTAGATATTGTGACAATTATCAAAAGTCTCCTTATAAAATTCTGCTGATCACCTTTCTTAAATTGTACAAATTGCTACATGCCTCCATCTCTTTAAAATTCCTGAGGCATCCAGCCTCTTCTCCTTTAGTTTCATAATTAGGTTTAGTAGGGTATCTTTGAGATGCATGGAGTTGAGTGTCACACTTGAGTTCCTAAGTTGCAGACAGCAAGCCAAAACAGTTTAGCCTTTTCCACATCCCTCATATATATTATACGAACATGAGAACTGAGACAGCAGGTTATGACACATATTGTAAACCACAAAGCCCTGGTGGAGCGGCATACTGAACTTGACACTGTGCCAGCACCACTTCAGTGACAAATTGTTGGGTGCCTTGTTACGTGCCTTGAGTGGACAAAAACACATGTACACACTGTCTGTTCCATTACGGGAACTTTGACCAATACAAGGCTCTGCAGTCAGGCTGTATAATCAGTTTCCAGAGAAAAGACTTTTCAGCTATTTAAAAGCTGATTACAAATTCGCAAATGGAATTTTTTTGTTTTTGTTTTTTGACCTCTAACTTTACTGGACACCTGACAACCTTGATGTATGTATTACCTCAGAACTAAATACTTCAAAACCTTTGGCTATAGCTCTTTAGTCTAGGGTTTTATACATGGTCTATTAAGGGTGTAACGGTACACGTATTCATACCGAAAATTCATACCGGTACCGGTCTTTTGGTTCAGTACGCATGTGTACCGACCAAATCGTTCCATTTTTTCTCAGGGAATTCAGACAATAAATGCCGTTTTGGTGCTCTTTGACATGACACAACAGATTGCTGTATAAACGTCTCAGTTCTAATAGCAGCACAGAGCGCGAGTGAGAGCGATCATCCCTTCCTCTTTATTACTAGTTTTAACGTGAAATATACATGAATGAACATCTCACCCCTAACGTAATCGCACAATTAGTGTTTCAACTGTAGAAAGACATCATTAAACAGCATGTAAACAAAATCTCAGGTAGCATTTTATTTACCTCAGGCAAGTTATCGGTGTCTACAGCTAGAGAAATTAAGTCTTGAGAAGAGCATTTTGAGAAGTATTAGATTATATACTCATTATATTTACTTTACCTGTTAGTGATGTCTTAATTGTTTAATGTATGTTTAAATACATCTTTTATGAAAGAAGTTATGACAGCCACTCTATAAATCATTATATTTCAACAACAAATAGAAATTGTATAATTTAGAAGTTAATTTAAAAACAATTTACGTGTTTGCATACTTTATTTATTTATTTTTTTTTTTTTGAGTGTTGATTATTATAGTTAAAAATAAATAGTAACTGAATTTAAGTTTGGGCTCTGTTGTTAATTGTAACCTTATAGTAATGTAAAAGGGCTCCCTATAGTTTAGAGCAGAAGCTGATTTTTATTCAATTATAAATGAATTTACTTAAAGAAAGAGCAATTTGTTCAAGTCAACCGTTGTTTAATAAAAAAAATAAACAAAAAGCTATATATATATATATATTTTTTTTTTTCCTCCTGCTGTACCAAAACCATATCGAGCCATGACATCTAAACCGAGGTATATACCAAACCGTCTTGTTCGTGTACCATTACACCCCTATCAATGCTTCCAGAGGGCGTGCAGCTGGTTGCATCAAACCCCTTAAATTAAGAAAATCCTTGGTGAACATTTCCTTAGCATTAACTATTGCAACATCATTTTATTTTTCTCACAATTACCCATGCCTTGTAGCCTATCTGACACACTGATGATAATATATATGGCGATCAGAAAGAAAACTGGGTGGCCTACTGGAATGATATGGTTCCCATAATTCAAAGCATAAGTATGGCCACACATGACACAAACATGGCTGTCGATGTCTTTGGGTGATGAAATGAAACTAATGCTAAGAGCTGCCCTAGTGGCATTTAATTGTTTGTTCTGATATGCTTTCAGAACATGAGTGTGCAAGATTTTTGTTCTAGCTCAAACAAACCAGAACAAGGAAAGTAATGAGGCAAATGGCAAGCATGAGAGGAAAATCTAAATTATGTTTGAGACCTGAAGAAAAGGTAATGTTTACTTTCTACTCTGTTTATAAAATACATACGCAGATATGTCATCAAGAACAAAAAAATGTTAAAAATGATTAACAGTTCAATGTGCTCTTGGTTACTGCTTATTTCCATGATTTCATCTGCCATAAGTTGCATGACAGCCTAAGGTCAAATAATATTGATTGATTGATTGATTGATTGATTGACATCAGTAACATGCATAATGTTATAATGTTTTCATTCTTATGGCCTCCTAAGGACTGGTCCCAATTTTCCCTAGACAGTAAACAGAGATAAAAGCTAGTTCACTACAAAGATATATATATATATATATATATATATATATATATATAATAGGTCATTGGCAATTTGTATAATCAATCAAATTAGCTAATAATTTGTAGTTATTTGTTTGTATTTTAATGCACAGCATAATTGGGATGATTAAAGGTGTTTTTACAGGAAAGTGGCAAAAGCTTTAGCAGAAATGTTATTCATACAGGCTCATTTGTTTATATTATGTACATAGTACCGAGTTCACTACAAAATGTTCCTTTAATTTCCAGCAAATCTCTGAAACGGCAGACATTTCATGCAGATGGTCAGTTTAATTGTTGGAAACAAGATGTGAATCCATTTGCATTGAGTCAACATTTAGCTAGGTCTATTTACACTGACAGTGCAGACCATCTCTCACAGAAAACATAAAACCAGATCTGCACCACAAAGCATGGTATGAATATCCTGGTGGTCATTTTGTAGAGTGACAGATGGACAATAGCTTTTTTGTCACTGAAGGCTGAAAGACTTGTTACACTTTGAAGATTTAACATTGTAATAAAACAACTTTCTTTTATCCACTCTGTTGACATGCACAGCCTAGAGGACAATTGCCTACCTCAATTCTCACTTCCTACATGAACATCTTAAAATCATTTACAATGCATTTCAATAAAACACTCGCTTCTATCACTGTGTGTCTCCACTGAACATTAATATATCTTCAGAAGCCTTAGTTAATATGTTTTATTTATTTGTTTGTTTCTGATAGAACTGGGCATGAAAAGACTGGATGATAATAATAATACATATATTTTAATAATATATTTTATTTATTATTTCTGTTTTATCTTTCTATGCATCCCTCTTCTCTGGTGCTCAATGTTTTATTCGTGTAGCCAAGTGTAGCTTTATACATACTCTATATTAAATATACTTAATTATACTAATTAAACTGCACAGACTTCCATTCTAGCTTACAGGTGCATCTCAATAAATTAGAATGTCATGGAAAAGTTAATTTATTTTAGTAATTCAACTCAAATTGTGAAACTAGTGTATTAAATAAATTCAATGCACACAGACTGAAGTAATTTAAGTCTTTGGTTCCTTTTATTGTGATGATTTTGGCTCACATTTAATAAAAACCCACCAATTCACTAACTCAAATTAGAATACTTCATAAAACCAATAATAAAAAAAATATAATAATAAATAAATAAAAAACACTTTTAGTGAATTGTTGGCCTTCTGGAAAGTATGTTCATTTACTGTATATGTACTCAATACTTGGTAGGGGCTCCTTTCGCTTTAATTACTGCCTCAATTCAGCGTGGCATGGAGGTGATCAGTTTGTGGCACTGCTGAGGTGGTATGGAAGCCCAGGTTTCTTTGACCGTGGCCTTCAGCTCATCTGCATGTTTTGGTCTCTTGTTTCTCATTTTCCTCTTGACAATACCCCATAGATTCTCTATGGTGTTCAGGTCTGGTAAGTTTGCTGGCCAGTCAAGCACACCAACACCATGGTCATTTAACCAACTTTTGATGCTTTTGGCAGTGTGGGCAGGTGCCAAATCCTGCTGGAAAATGAAATCAGCATCTTTAAAAAGCTGGTCAGCAGAAGAAATCATGAAGTGCTCCAAAATTTCTTGGTAAACGGGTGCAGTGACTTTGGTTTTCAAATAACACAATGGACCAACACCAGCAGATGACATTGCACCCCAAATCATCACAGACTGTGGAAACTTAACACTGGACTTCAAGCAACTTGGGCTATGAGCTTCTCCACCCTTCCTCCAGACTCTAGGACCTTGGTTTCCAAATGAAATACAAAATTTGCTCTCATCTGAAAAGAGGACTTTGGACCACTGGGCAACAGTCCAGTTCTTCTTCTCCTTAGCCCAGGTAAGACGCCTCTGACGTTATCTGTGGTTCAGGAGTGGCTTAACAAGAGGAATACGACAACTGTAGCCAAATTCCTTGACACGTCTGTGTGTGGTGGCTCTTGATACCTTGACCCCAGCCTCAGTCCATTCCTTGTGAAGTTCACCCAAATTCTTGAATCGATTTTGCTTGACAATCCTCATAAGGCTGCGGTTCTCTCGGTTGGTTGTGCATCTTTTTCTTCCACCCTTTTTCCTTCCACTCAACTTTCTGTTAACATGCTTGGATACAGCACTCTGTGAACAGCCAGCTTCTCTGGCAATGAATGTTTGTGGCTTACCCTCCTTGTCATGGGTGTCAATGATTGTCTTCTGGACAACTGTCAGCTCAGCAGTCTTCCCCATGATTGTGTAGCCTAGTGAACCAAACTGAGAGACCATTTTGAAGGCAGGTGTTTTGAGTTGATTAACTGATTGGCATGTCACCATATTCTAATTTGTTGAGATAGTGAATTGGTGGGTTTTTGTTAAATGTGAGCCAAAATCATCACAATTAAAATCAAAAATCAAAGATTAAGAATCAAAGACTGAAACTACTTCAGTCTGTGTGCACTGAATTTATTTAATACACAAGTTTCACAATTTGAGTTGAATTACTGAAATAAATGAACTTTTCCATGACATTCTAATTTATTGAGATGCACCTGTATGTAACAACATAAGCAACATTCTCTGACAGGCAAGCTTGCTAAATAATAAGTGTGCTGAGTGGCATATAGTCAGATGATCTTAGTATGCTTTGAAGGTCTGAAAATGTTGACTCAATATTAAAGGATTATTTTCCCAAAATGAATAATCTGCCATTATTTACTTTATTCCCATCCTGTTCCAAACCTAGGAACTAAAGCTTTAAAGTTTTATTAACTTTTTATTTTTATTTAGTTATTTATTGGTTGTTATATTTATAATCTCTTTCACTGTTAACATTTCAACCATTAACCATAGTGTCAGTGAGCTGTGTCTTATACATATACACACATATACACACATATACATATGCATATGAAGAGTTCCAATGCAAAAGCCTCTAAAAGCCATCTTGGTCAAAAATGAGATAATAATACTGAGTGAACGCTCTCCACACATAGTATATGTTCATCAAGTACTTTCACTTCAAATGCGCTAAATACCAGCCTCAACCCATTCAGAAGAATCAGTACTTGCATAGAAACCTATACACGGTAGCCAGAAAGAAATGCTAATTTTAAAGAAAAATGTCAGACGTACTTGGAGGCTTTTGCATCTGAGCTCTTCATATATTCACATACACAAGTAAACACTCAAAGTGCTTTCATTAAAATACTCATCTCCATCCCAATGTGGCTCTACTGGAAATTCTTTACTTTATCTCCAACAGCCTTATCTTAAGCTATAGATTGTTTCAGACAACCTGGATGTTGGACTGCCACACACACAAAATACATAAAAATAGTTTGTAGTAGTGACTTTATTAATTGTGCATATTGTAGTTGTGTCTTCAACATTTTTCAGATAAGAACAAAATGTGAAAAATTGCATATTATAGCAAATTAAGTCATATTTCTCTTCCTGCCTCTTTATACACTGAACAAAGTTATAAACGCAACACTTTTGTTTTTGCCCCCATATTTCATGAGCTGAACTCAAAGATCTAAGACTTTTTCTATGTACACAAAAGGCCTATTTCTCTCAAATATTGTTCACAAATCTGTGACACTTCTCCTTTGCCGAGATTCTCCATCCACCTCACAGGTGTGGCATATCAAGATGCTTATTAGACAGCATGATTATTGCACAGGTGTGCCTTAGGCTGGCCACAATAAAAGGCCACTCTAAAATGTGCAGTTTTATCACACAGCACAATACCACAGATGTCGCAAGTTTTGAGGGAGTGTGCAATTGGCATGCTGACTGCAGAAGTGTCCACCAGAGCTGTTGCCTGTGAATTGAATGTTCATTGCTCTACCATAAGCCATCTCCAAAGGCGTTTCAGAGAATTTGGCAGTACATCCAACTGGCCTCACAACCGCAGATCACGTGTAATCACACCAGCCCAGGACCTCCACATCCAGCATCTTCACCTCCTAGATCATCTGAGACCAGCCACCCGGACAGCTGCTGCAACAATCGGTTTGCATAACCAAAGAATTTCTGCACAAACTGTCATAAACCATCTCAGGGAAGCTCATCTGCATGCTCGTTGTCCTCATCGGGGTCTCAACCTGATTGCAGTTCGTCATTGTAACCGACTTGAGTGGGCAAATGCTCACATTCGATGATGTCTGGCACTTTGGAGAGGTGTTCTCTTCACGGATGAATCCTGGTTTTCACTGTACAGGGCAGATGGCAGACAGCATGTATGGCATCGTGTGGGTGAGTGGTTTGCTGATGTCAACGTTGTGGATCGAGTGGCCCATGGTGACGGTGGGGTTATGGTATGGGCAGGCGTATGTTATGGACAATGAACACCGGTGCATTTTATTGATGGCATTTTGAATGCACAGAGATACCGTGACAAGATCCTGAGGCCCATTATTGCGCCATTCATCCACGACCATCACCTCATGTTGCAGCATGATAATGCACAGCCCCATGTTGCAAGGATCTGTACACAATTCCTGGAAGCTGAAAACATCCCAGTTCTTGCATGGCCAGCATACTCACCGGACATGTCACCCATTGAGCATGTTTGGGATGCTCTGGATCGGCGTATACAACAGTGTGTTCCAGTTCCTGCCAATATCCAGCAAGTTCGCACAGCCATTGAAGAGGAGTGGACCAACATTCCACAGGCCACAATCAACAACCTGTTAAACTCTATGCGAAGGAGATGTGCTGCACTGCGTGTGGCAAATGATGGTCACACCAGATACTGACTGCTTTTCGGACCCACCCCAATACAGCTGCACATTTTAGAGTGGTCTTTTATTGTGGCCAGCCTAAGGCACACCTGTGCAATAATCATGCTGTCTAATCAGCATCTTGATATGCCACACCTGTGAGGTGGCTGGAGTATCTCAGTAAAAGAAGTGCCCACTAACACAGACTTAGACAGATTTGACTTCAGCTCATGAAAAATGGGAGCAAAAACAAAAGTGTTGCGTTTATAATTTTTTTCAGTGTATATTCATCAGACTTCAGAAGTCACGCACCAGTCAACATTTTAGAAACACATTAATTTTGCAGTATTACTATCTGTCTTAGGCAACATCATATGTAATGCTCTCTACCAAGCAAGCTTGCTAAATAATAATCCAATTATTTATCAAATTATGAAATTCAAAAATTATGTTTGGCAGGTCTGAACCAATTGCCTCTTATACTGTATATGACTTAATATCTAGACACTTTGATAAATATTATTCCTTTCCTTATTTAATGATCAAACAAATTAGTATCCATAATGTAATATGCATAACTCCACGCCACTATTATAATGATTAAGGATGTAAATTACACATAAGACAACTATGTAGTAATCCGAGAAGAAAGATGTGGTGGGTATTTTATAATTGGTGACACTTTTAAGATCTTTCAAATCGCCTTATACTGCACTAAAACATATGAACAGTGCTATGAGACAAGATATTGTAAAATGGTCACACATATGGGATCTTTGTGTTTTTCTTTTTTGCTTTCCTTTGGGTGTGTGATAGAAATGACAAGCATGGCTGCAGCCTTGGTCCAGAGTCTCAGTGTGTGCGTACCTGCTCAGACATACAGAGGTAGGCCACAGAGAATTATATCCACAGAATTTCAAATAGACGTCACAAAAGTAGCAGGTTGAAATTGTGGGTGTCTGTACTCATGTTGCTGAACATAATTAATTTTTTTAAACCATTACATGAATGAATTGTCAGTTCAACCGGCATCTGAAGTGTACCTTTTGAGAAAACGTGATTCATCACACCAGGCAACCTTGAGGTCCAGTCCTCATGCTCTCATGCCCATTATAGGTGCTGTAGTTGGTGGACAGGGGTCAGCCCCATACACAGCAAACAACTACAGTATGTGTTTTTTACACATTTCATCATGCCTAGTCTTAAGTTTGTTTAGCAATTTGAGCTCAGTAGCTCTTCTGTGTGATCGGACCAGTGCTAATCTTTGCTCAGCACATACATCGATGAGCGTTGGGCGCCCATGACTCTGATGCCAGTTCACTGGTTGTCCTTCCTTGCACCACTTGTGTTAGATACTAACCACTGTAAACCGGGAACACTACCCAAAACTTGTCATTTTGGAAATTATCTGACTCCGTTGTCTAGCTTTTACTATTTGGCCCTTGTCAAAGTCATTCAGATCTTTTTGCTTTCCCATTTTTCCTGCTTCGAACTAATTAAATGAACTAATGTATCCCACCCCGTGACAGGTGCCATTGTAGCAATATAAATGTTATTCACTTCACCTGCCAGTGGATTTAATATTATATTGCATATTAATGCATATATTTAATTCCATATGATTTAACATAAGCCCTTTATTACAGGATTTACAAAAAGGTCAGATATGCATTATTTGTACTAAATTCACATGTTAATTTGACAGCCCTAATAATGTCACTAAAGCATTATTGTTTCAGGCCTGATTTAATCACATCGTTAAAGTGACTTATTAAACCATGTAATTGTCAACAAATGATTACAATCCATCCAGAGATCTCCGTCTTCTATCCGATTCCACTATTGCACAATGTGCAGATGTAATCTCCTGTTAATTTAAAATACATTGAGCCATTTAAAATAATGACTCATAAAGTCATTTTTGGGACTTCCCATGCCAAATTTACAAATGGGAATAATGTATCAACCTTACTCAACTGGGAGCCATGAAATAGAACTGAGTATCCTGGGATTCCTTAGATGCATATTAATGTGTTTCCAGCCTCATAAATGTATTATTCAGTTAGGATTATGGGTAGAGTAATGAAAATTCTCTGCCTAGTATAAATCTAGATAAAACATTCCCTCGAGACGTTTCCCTGCCTAATGAATTAATAACAGTAACACTTGGTGAACTTGAGTTTCTTAATTACCTTGAAATATGCTAGACGTACAACCCATTTTAGTTGGTTTTCTCTCAATCACTTTTACATGTATATTTTATTGTGTTTTTGTCACCGCCATTAATTGTCATTTCTAATGGGAGATTTAGTTGTTTATTCATTCCATGTATTATTTACCAAATACCTGAAATGTGTATGGCTACATGAGGCTGCAGTCAATTTCATTGGATGATAGAGCAGAAAAAAGCTAATAAAAAATCTTCAATAAGCTCTTCATTTCTTTGAACTCATTATATCGGCTGTTCCTGTCAGTCCATATACTGTAGTCCTTGGGTTGAAATCAAAGAGATTTCAGAAAATGTCATCAAATGGAATGTCTGAGAAGCAAAGGAAGATCATCATGCTCAAGAGACTAATGACGGAGAGATTCAGTGTCTTTTTAAAGAGCTTTGCGGTTTCTCAAACATTGCATCACTCATCAGTCTAAATCATCATCACAGAGTTGCATGAGGTGATTACATAAGGGAGGTTCTGGGAAAAGACAAAAGTCATCTGACATCCTACATCACTCAACACACATCTCTGTCTTTTTCTTTTCAGTGAAAAAAAAAAAAAATGAGCCTTTCCTTGCCCTGCAAACATTGTGATTTACACGGCAGAGCAGTGGCTCTTATTATACATGTCTGAAGATTTTTCAGCAGCCAAGCAATTTGCATAAACGCATTTGATTGAATAAAATGCTATCAAAAATGTGTGCCTAAACTGTGCTGTTTCATGCTTGGGAAACTAGTGTAGTTGCATGACCAGAAAAAAAAAGCTTAAATATGTCTGCTCTGATTCGATTGGACTGTGTTCTGCAAATATAGATAATCGTCATCAAAATTTGTAAGAGAGCTGGGAAAAATGACAGATGACTTGATTTGGCCTTCAGTGGAGTAAGTCTGACTAATGCTGCCTTCACATGATATCGGAATTATCATAAATACCAGTTTCCTAATCGGAAATTGGACGTGAATGGCCTCTGAAGTCGTATTTACTACTGGGAAATTTGGAAATAATTTTGATACCTGAGTTTCCGAGTTGGGCGGGTCTTAAACTTTAAACATGGTGGAGGGGACAACCATTGCTGCTGTAAATGCTGTTCTCACAACTACATCCCTTTGTCTTGTCGCTAAAGTAGTGTAGATACGGCTAGATACGAACGATCATGCGAAGCATATTGTATGTTTTATAAGCAGTGAAATAAGCATGTATTTGACCGAAATTCCAGAATTGTCAGCAAACTGCATGAATAGCGCGGTGAATGTTTATATGATTGTCAACCAATGCGATGCTACATTTTATTCTTTCTGACATTAAAGCACTTGAATATGACAAGCTCGTAATCATGACTTCATAAGTGAGAAACAGGACATTTCCAATAGCACGTGAAGGCAGCATTAGACATTATTGCCTAATTCCTTACCTGTAAATATTAGTTAAGAAGTGTTTTGTAATTAATGCCAGAAATATACTAAGTAAAGCCACACTTTGTTTGGTGCATTGATGAACGCAGATATCAACCTCATTCAAAAACCTTTAAAGCAAAATATGCCTTTGTTTCTACTTGTTACTACTTTTTCAAAGTTTTAAAAGTTAGAAATGTTCTTGTTTTATAACACAAAGGCACAAGCCACGTCTTCATTAAACATATAGGACCGTGTTATCAGGTTTTCAGAATTTCACAGAAAAGAGGCAATGTGCTGATAGGAATGCGGTAGATTAGCCAGACTTCTCCCATTTTGCTCGAGATTAGTTTTGCTCTTCCATTCATCTTGTGGATAATATAAATTATAAATGAGCAACCTTCAGCCCTCACTAAGTCAGATTAACTATATTTCAATGAAACACGTTTCACCTTCAGCTCTGCCCATGACCTGCAGCACAATGCAGATCATTTGTATGTAAATATTGATCAAATTCCAACTGTGGTTGTTGATTAAAGTTATTGAGTGATTTTAGCTTCAGCTCATTTGTAGCTGTCGTCTGAGCTCATTGGAGTGATATTAAACACCTATTTGTAATTATCCGTGATAAGAAAGAATAATGATACTTTCCAATAATAGCAGCATGCTTCTTCATTTTCTGTAGAACAGAGAATGTGCTTATGTGTTTGTTACTGTCATTATTTTTCTTGTTTTATGTTTTATGCTGAATGATCCTTGGATTGGGATCTCAAATGAATGATGCCTTATAACAAAATCATTACATGATGCATTCAAAATAATATAGCAAATTACTTGCCAGGTATTTTCAGTGCAACACTGAAAAGCATGATTTTGTCTCTTTAAATATAGATTTATTTTAAACTGTGGTAATTTTATTTATATTTAGCTGTGAAAGTTGATTGTGCTTCTTTGTTACACTGCATTTAAATGGCCCGGATGCTTGGCTGAAAATCTGGCATGAAATGTCCGTGAATTGGCAGTCACTGTCAGTCCCAGTAAAGGATGCGAAGGAAGAATTCTCAGCCCGACTACACTGTGTGGCCTTTGCAGTTGTCTGAAGCCAGGGTAACCTTGTGTTGCCAAGCAAAACACAATTAGTTGTGCTCGATAGTGCCTGTAAACTAGGCCTTCATTACGCCTCCTCATTATGCAGGGGGTAAACCCTACAGAATACCCTGGCTTGGGCTCACAGTCAGTTATGACTTCGGCTCAGGTGTACAACTGGGTTCTGCTGATTTAGTAGGACTCTATTAGCAGGTCCATCACACAGGTGTTAGATGTAAATCGCCTTGCACTGTGGGATGGAAAGAGGGTGGTTTCCGGATTTTGAAAAACAGACAGAGACAGAGAGAGAAAGAGAAAGAGTGAGAGAGAAACAGATTAAAGATCCTAAGAAGGAGATAAAAAAAAAAAAAAAAAACAGGAAAGGAAAAGAGTGCAATATCAGGAGAGAGAAGTGAGGGCTAAACCAGGGCCAAGACCATTTTTCTCTGTCTCTCTGCCTTTCTTTGCACACTGGAGCAGAATGCTTTATGAGGTCCACAGTTGTGTAAAATTACATTTTCTGAGCTGTGTAAGAGAAATTTCTGTATGTCTGTACGCCAACAGAACCAATAGTTTTGAAGGGACATACTTAAGTCTAGAAACAGGGCAATAAATCAACATTTGCCTTTGATTTATTAGAATTTTAAATAAATGATTATAGTATGAACTAATTTATTGTGTCAAGCTTACTAGTCTTTCTTTAATTCCATGGTTCATCAGAGTTCATTATTTTTATTTATCATATACACACTTGTATAATGGCATTGAAATTGTTTGTCTACCACCAGATCGCCATGAGTATTAAAAAATGAAAATAAATAAATAAATAAAATAACTTTATTGCGAAGTGTTACCACAAAAAACAGTACAGTTTAGTTAGTACTCTTAATTCTTGTATTGGGGTTAGGGTGAAATGCAGGACAGTCCCGAAATTAGGACTTTCTCCCATGTCCTGCAAGTCATAAGCAATGCCCTGCATTTCAGTTATGTCTGTAATAGTGCTGTGAAACAATTAAACACAGTTATTTGCATCCAAAATAAAAGTTTTTGTTTACATAATATGTGTGTGTGTGTACTGTGTATATTTATTATGTATATATAAATACACATACATGCATGTACTGTATATATTTCAGAAAAAATGTTATGTTTATATATTAAATATATATATATACACAATGTAAATTATATGACTATAAATATATACATGTAGATACATGTACATATTTGCAAAATATACACTGTGTGTGTGTGTATTTATATATACATAATACATTTACACTGTACACACACATACTGTATATTATGTAAACAAAAACTTTTATTTTGGATGCAATTAATCACGATTAATCATTTGACAGTACTATTATTTTTTTCTTCCCTGAAATGTATTTGACTTAAAAAAAAAAATGTTAATGGAATTTAAATATACATATGTGCAGCTGTTAAGATCAGGTAAAGCAACCAACCAGAAGCAATAGTAGAGAGGTATTATACTGCTGGCAGCTGGAAGGAGCAAAGGAATCAGTGTGAACCTCATGAAAGTCAGTAAACACAGCTACACCAGCCAGGACTTTATCTTGATACTGTACATACTGGATAAGAACACCCTGATCAAACCTGCCAGAACCAACAAATAATGCAAGTTCAAGATGCACTGAATCCGGTAAAACACATTTAGTTTTTGCATAGTCTAAAAAGGAAAATAAATTAGTCCCTACTTAAGGAAATTAATTTAAATACAAAATGTGATTTTTACTTATTGTTGGTTATGTTTGGCAGACTGAATAGGTTAAGTGCCAGACACAGAGATGGTCACAATTAACTAAGCTTATTGGGAATTTAAAACATGTTATCAGTGTAATGGCAAATAGGCTTGGCAACTATAAATCAATATTTACATAGTAAACATCCATCTACATCCTGCAACAGAGCAATGGCCAGGTAGTTTCAGCCTCAGACGTCACGCGCACGGACCGTTTGCTAAATGTCTTATGCAAACTTCAGGAGTTTTGAAGTTGTCATCGGATTGGTTGAATTAAACAGGATTTCCAGGAGACATGTGTGTCGCGTTCTTGAACGTTCCGCCTGGAAAAAAAGATGCTGTGACACCAAACCCCCTCACGAAAGAAGAAAGCCGTCATGTTTATAACTGTGACGACGAGCGCTTATCAGGATGAACTAAACGCTGGATTTTCAAAAGTATGTGAAATATTCAAAGTTCATAGAATATTTAAAATACGTCCGAGAGTTTTACACACTGGTCTGTTATTGTGGCGACATTTCCACGCCCCGAAACGTGACGCTGAACAAAAAGAACAGTGCTTGGTTGTTTGACATGTCGGTCAAACGGCATCATGGGCGGGCCTTGGCCAATGAAAGCTGCCATGCCGTCAGTCTGAAGGTCTGGCTACGCAAGACTAATAACCAGGTGGTCACCCTAATTGTGGTGTTAACTATTTATTACTCAAATTATTTTAATTTTGGCATTACTAGTGTTGCCACAGAAACCTAAATTTGAGTCCAATGATGTAAACAGCTCCAAGATTGTCATTTATTAATTAGTTATGACATGGAATTATGACATGACATTATACTATTAGAAAGCATGGGCATTAGTTAAATGTTATACATGAATTTATTTTGTTAACCTAAATCATTTTTATACCAAGACCCATGAACCCCTTTCCTTTAACTCTACCTGTACTAAAAGGGAACCTATTACAGCAACTTATATTCAGTAAATGTATGGTTGCAAGTTAAAAATTCGGTTTCACTTTATTTTGATGGTCCCTTTAACACATTCTATTGACTATAAGTAATGTTGCACCTACATTTCTACTAATTCTCATTAGAGTGTTAGTAGTGTATTAGTTGACTGGTAGGGTTAGGGTTAGATTAAGTTGACACGTTCTTGCAAAGTTACTTATAGTCAGTCGAATATCTGTTGGGAGACCAATAAGGAGTTAGTAGATATGAAGCAGACAGTCTACTAATACTCTTATGAGAGTTTGTTGACATGTAGTTGCAACATTACTTAGAGTCAACAGAATGTTCAAAAGTGACCATCAAAATGAAGTGTTACCAAAAATTAATATTATGTAATAATAATGCTGATCATTACATCAAATTAATGTTGGTGATTCATGTTATTTTATTTACGTGTCTGTGATGAATCTTGACCGAGACGGCAGAGAGTGCAGCCTGTGTGTTTTCATTATTTTACAAAAGCACATTGTTTTGTTGTTAGTATGACTATACACAAATAAAAGTAGACCCTTTGCTGTTTCAAATGATACCTTATTCTTATCTGTATGATCAAAAATGACAGAGTATTTTTAGTTATTTTCCCTGCCATTAAAAAGAAGTGACAGACAACACCAGTGCGGGCTTCGACCCCACAGGGTTAAACTGAAGAATATTTATATATATATATATATATATATATATATAGAGAGAGAGAGAGAGAGAGAGAGAGAGAGAGAGGTGCATCTCAATTAATTAGAATGTCGTGAAAAAGTTCATTTTTTCTTGTAAGTTATTTCAAATAGTGAAACTTTCATATATTTTAGATTCATTGCATGTAAAGTAAAACATTTCAAAAGTTTTTTTTGTTTGTTTTAATTTTGATGATTAGAGCTTACAGCTCATGAAAGTCAAAAATCAGTATCTCAAAATATTAGAATATTTACATTTGAGTTTCAATTAATGACCATCCCTACAGTATAAATTCCGGGTATCTCTTGTTCTTTGAAACCACAATAATGGAGAAGACTGCTGACTTGGCAATGATCCGGAAGACGAACATTGACGCCCTCCACAAAGATGGTAAGTCACAGAGGGTCATTACTGAAAGGTGTGGCTGTTTACAGAGTGCTGTATCAAAGCATATTAAATGCAAAGTTGACTGGAAGGAAGAATTTGGGTAGGAAAAGGTGCACAAGCAACAGGGATGACCGCAAGCTTGAGAATACAGTCAAGCAAAGCCGATTCAAACACTTGTGAGAGCTTCACAAGGAGAGAACTGAAGCTGGAGTCAGTGCATCAAGAGTCACCACGCTCAGACGTCTTCAGGAAAAGGGCTACCAAGCCACTTCTGAACCAGAGACAACGTCAGAAGCATCTTACCTGGGCTGTGGAGAAAAAGAACTGGACTGTTGCTCAGTGGTCCAAAGTCCTCTTTTCAGATGAAAGTAAATTTTACATTTCATTTGGAAATCAAGGTCCCAGAGTCTGAAGGAAGAGTGGAGAGGCACAGAATCCATGTTGCTTGAAGTCCAGTGTGAAGTTTCCACAGTCAGTGATGATTTGGGCTGCCATGTCATCTGCTGGTGTTGGTCCACTGTGTTTTCTGATGTCCACAGTCAACGCAGCCATCTACCAGGAAATTTTAGAGCACTTCATGCTTCCTTCTGTTGACAAGCTTTATGGAGATGCTGATTTCATTTTCCAGCAGGACTTGGCACCTGCCCACACTGCCAAAGGTACCAAAAGCTGGTTCAATGACCATAGTGTTACTGTGCTTGATTGGCCAGCAAACTCGCCTGACCTGAACCCCATAGACAATCTATGGGGTATTGTCAAGAGGAAGATGAGAGACACCAGACCCAACAATGCAGATGAGCTGAAGGCCACTATCAGAGCAACCTGGGCTCTCATAACACCTGAGCAGTGCCACAGACTGATCGACTCCATGCCACGCCGCATTGCTGCAGTAATTCAGGCAAAAGGAGCCCCAACTAAGTATTGAGTGCTGTACATGCTCATACTTTTCATTTTCATACTTTTCAGTTGGCCAAGATTTCTAAAAATCCTTTCTTTGTATTGGTCTTAAGTAATATTTTAATATTTAGAGATACTGATTTTTGACTTTCATGAGCTATAAGCTCTAATCATCAAAATTAAAATAAATAAACATTTAAAATATATCAGTCTGTGTGTAATGAATGAATATAATATACAAGTTTCACTTTTTGAATGGAATTAGTGAAATAAATCAACTTTTTGATGATATTGTAATTATATGACCAGCACCTCTATATTGAAAAAAATTGTGCTGGTAATTATTGCTGGCTCACAAGATCTACTTTCCTGCAGAGTTTAGCTCTAACCCTAATCAAACACACCTGAGCATGCTAATCAGTGTCTTCAGGATCATTAGATCAATAGGTGGGTGAGTTTGTTCAAAGTTGGAGCTAAACTCTGCAGGAAAGTGAGTTCAATGTGCCAGATTTGAGGATCCCTTATATTGTCAGGGTAATGAGTAAAGGATCCAAGTTCGAGTGCAATGATAAGTTTATTTATAACAGCAAAGAACAGACAAGACTCTCTTGCTGTGAGAAGAGTATCCAACTCTGTGCAGGTAAGTCCAAGGTGAGTGCAAATTAATCCAGTGCAGGCAGGACGTGCAGCAGGAACACGGAGAGCTGGCGAAAACATGACATAGTTAACGAACCGACAACACACACTGAAAGCACCAGCCAGATATAGGCAGCGCAATGAGCTGCAGCTGGTGCATTCTGATTAACCACCAGCTGCGGTAACTAGATGACGACGCACACACACCAGACAGAGACGCAAGATGAACACACAGACCCATGAACCGTGCCAGTACCCCTTCCCCTAGGAGCGCCTCCTGGCGCTCCCAGGAGAACCTACCCGGCGATTGAATTCATCGAGTGATCCAGTATGTCTCTAGCAGGCACCCAACTTCTCTCCTCAGGACCGTAACCCTCCCAGTCCACCAAGTACTGATATCCTCGTCCCCTCCGCCTCGAGTCCAGAATGCGTTTTACCGAATAAGCTGGTTCCCCATCTACGAGACGCAGGACAGGCGGATTAATGGTAGAATGAAAAACGGGCTTTAATTTGGATACATGAAACACCAGATGAATTCTCCTCTACGCCGGAGGAAGTTTGAGGCGGGCTGCCACCGGACTAATAATCTTGGCGACAGTAAATGTGCCAATAAATTTGGGAGCAAGCTTATTACTGACGGATCGGAGAGGAATATTCTTAGATGAAAACCACACTTTTTGAGCCACGACATAGACGGGAGGCTTCGACCGGTGGCGATCGGCCTGGACCTTGGTGCGCACTCCCACCTGGAGGAGGGTCTGTCTGGCCCTGCTCCAGGTGCAGCGGCATCTCTGGACAAAGGCGTGGGCAGAGGGAACCACGACTTCGGACTCCATACTCGGAAAAAGTGGTGGCTGGTACCCTAAACGGCACTCAAAAGGAGATAGGCCCGTAGCTGAGACTGGTAACGAGTTATGTGCGTACTCAACCCATGAGAGTTGCTGTTTCCAAGAGGAGGGTTTCTGAGAAGCCAAACACCGCAACATTCGTTCTAAATCTTGGTTGGCCCTCTCCGTCTGACCGTTACTCTGGGGATGAAACCCAGAAGAAAGACTAACAGTCGCCCCCAGTAATTTACAAAACTCTCTCCAAAATTTGTAAACAAACTGAGGACCCCTGTCAGAGACCACATCCATCGGGAGGCCATGTATGTGAAAAACGTGGTCAATGACAGCAAGCGCTGTTTCTCTGGCAGATGGTAATTTAGGCAGAGAAATGAAATGAGTTGTCTTCGAGAACCGGTCCACCACGCTCAAAACCACCGTGTTTCCCTGTGAGGGTGGGAGACCCGAAACAAAATCTAGCGAGATGTGGGACCAGGGTCTCGAAGGAACTAACAACGGCTGAAGAAGTCTAGCAGGGGGTCGATTAGAAGACTTAGAAACAGCATAGACCGAGCAAGCCAAAACAAAAAAGGCAAACGTCGCGAGCCATACCTGGCCACCAGAACCGTTGTTTGACGAGAAACATGGTACGATTAATCCCAGGATGACAGGCTACCCTGGAACAATGACCCCATCGGATAACTTCGGACCTTAGACACTCTGGCACAAACAAATGACTCGGTGGGCATCCGGGCGTTACCCCTTGAGAGGCCGTCCAGACCTCCGACTCGATTTCCCATGTGACTTCAGAAATAAAAATCTTCTGTGGCACAATGGGTTCGGAAAAAGACGGGCGCTCCGAATGATCAAAAATACGGGTTAACGCGTCCGGCTTGATGTTCTTAGACCCAGGACGGTAAGAAATAGACAAATTAAAACGACCGGAAAAAAAAAAAAAAAAGAGACCACCGGGCCTGCCTAGAATTTAACCTTTTGGCGGACTTGATGTATTCAAGATTCTTGTGGTCGGTCCAAACGACAAAAGGAACCACCAAACCCTCCAACCAATGATGCCATTCTTCCAAGGCAAGCTTGACTGTCAGCAACTCTGTTACCAATGTCATAATTACACTCGGCGGGAGACAAATAGTGAGAAAAATACACGCAAGGATGCACCTTGCCGTCCATGAGGGAACGATGGGATAGAACCGCACCAACCCCCACCTCTGACGCGTCAACCTCCACCACAAACTGCCGGGACGGATCAGGGGCAACTAGGATGGGAGCTGAAACGAAGCAGCTTCTGAGTTTGGAGAATGCAGCTTCTGCTGCAGAGGACCACCTGAAGGCAGTCTTGGTGGAAGTTAAGGCAGTCAAAGGGGCGGCTAACTGGCTGAAGTTGCGAATAAAACGCCGGTAAAAATTGGCAAAGCCCAGAAACCTCTGCAGGGCCTTGCGGGAATCTGGGGTTGGCCAATTCACCACAGCTTGAACCTTATCGGAATCCATGTGCACCCCCTCGGCCAAGACAATGTATCCCAAAAAAGGAACAGACTGTGCATGAAAAAACGCATTTCTCCGCCTTGACAAAAAGCCCATTCTCTAACAGCCTCTGAAGCACTCGCCTGACGTGCTGAACACGTTCCTGGAGAGAATGGGAAAATATCAGTATGTCATCCAGGTAGGCATAAATTAACTGATCTACCATATCTCTCAGCGCATCATTGACGAGTGCCTGCAAAACCGCGGGGGCGTTAGAAAGGCCGAAAGGAAGAACACAATATTCAAAGTGCCCCCTGGGGGTATTAAAAGCAGTTTTCCATTCATCCCCTCTTATGCAAACCAAATGATAAGAGTTGCGGAGATCCAATTTAGTGAAAAATTACGCTCCCTGCAAACGCTCGAAGACCAATGACATCAACGGTAAAGGATAAGTGTTCTTCACCGTGATGTCATTCAACCCCCGATAGTCAATACAGGGACGAAGAGAGCCATCCTTCTTTTTCACGAAAAAGAACCCCACACCAGCTGGAGAAGAAGAGGGACGGATGATCTTGGCTGCTAGAGAATCAGAAATATATTTCTCCATAGCCTCCCTTTCCGGAGTGGAAAGCGAATATAACTTGCCCTTAGGCGGAGACGTACCTGGTAATAAATCTATTGCACAGTCATAGGGACGATGCGGAGGTAGAGAGGCAGCCCGAGGCTTACTGAACACTCCCTTCAGGTCAAGGTACTCACATGGCACATTAGACAGGTCAGCGTGATCATCCTGAAACACAGAACAAGACACAGGAGAA
Source organism: Onychostoma macrolepis (assembly GCF_012432095.1). Lineage (NCBI taxonomy): Eukaryota > Metazoa > Chordata > Actinopteri > Cypriniformes > Cyprinidae > Onychostoma > Onychostoma macrolepis. The sequence continues at coordinate 25,686,308 of NC_081171.1, forward strand.
CATGCAGACAACAAACAGGAAGCATGACAATATTCGCTCCAAGCCAAAACAGCATTTTTGCCCCAGTTTATCTGAGGATTATGGATCACGAGCCAGGGGTGTCCCAGAACCACAGGAGCAGTTGGAGTGTCGGTCAGGAGAAAGTCAATATTCTCTGAGTGTTGTCCAGATGTGACGAGTCTTAAAGAGGCAGTGGCGTGTGTGACGGAGGGTAACGGCTGACCATTCAGCACAACCACAGAGATGGGCTGAGAAAGCTCCACCACTGGTATCTTGAGGCTGTGAGCGAGACCAATGTCTAAAAAATTACCCTCCGCTCCCAAGTCCACTAAAGCCTCACAATCATAAGTTAATGACTGCATCCTCAACTTTACCGGAAGATGAGTGGCTGAAAAAGAGGATTTGTAATCCCACCCATCAGTAACCTCTTACCTACTGGCGGGCACTGGCTTTTACTGGACAGTGCAGAGCAATGTGACCGGCAGTTCCACAATACAAACAGAGTCCTCTCTCCCTGCGTCTCTGCTTCTCCTGCTGTGAAAGACGAGACCTGCCCATCTGCATGGGTTCTGGATCTGGAGGAAAAAACACAGACTCGTCAGGAACTGGTGAAAAGTGACCCTGTGAAAGGACCGGCAGTCCCCGGAATGTCTGCTGGCCCCATCGCCGCAACCTAGTATCCACCCGAATGGCCAGGTCTATGAGCTCATCCATGCCGGTGGGTAAATCCAACGAATAGACCTCATCCTTGATGGCATCAGAAAGGCCATATAAGAACATGTCCCATTGCGCTTCCAAATTCCAACCACACTCTGCAGCCAACGTGCGAAACTCAATAGAGTAATCGGTTGCGGTGCGTTCTCCTTGATGCAGTTCAGTGAGAAGAACAGACAAGACTCTCTTGAAGAGTATCCAACTCCGTTCAGGTAAGTCCAAGGTGAGTGCAGATTAATCCAGTGCAGGCAGGACGTGCAGCAGTAACACGGAGAGCTGGCGAAAACATGACATAGTTAACAAACCGACAACACACACTGAAAGCGCCAGCCAGATATAGGCAGCGCAACGAGCTGCAGCTGGTGCGTTCTGATTAACCACCAGCTGCGGTAACTAGGTGACGACGCACACACACCAGACAGAGACGCAAGATGAACACACAGACCCATGAACCGTGACAGATATAGGCCAATTTGCTTTCCAGAGGCTGTTTGAAAATGCCCCTTTCAGCCAAGTCCTCCTGATTCTGAAGTTGAGAGTGGGTCCCACTTTATATTAGGTGGCCTTGACTACTATGTACTTACATTTAAATGAATCATTTGATACAATGCACTTATTGTGTACATGTTTTTACAGTATATTTTTAAAAATAAATATACTGTATGTAATTACATCTGTAATTAATTTCTGCAATTAAATTTATAATTACACTGTTGACCCATGCCTTAAACCTTAACCCACCCTTAAACCTACCCATACCACCAAATCTGTCCCTAACCTTACCCCCGTATCCCACCTCAATAGCAGCAAAAGTGTTTTGCAATACAATATGACTACAATAAGTACATTGTACTTATTTTTTTTATGTAAGTACATAGTAGTTAAGGCCACCTAATATAAAGTGTGACCTGAGAGTGAGAGTGAGATAAGACCTCAGGGGAAGACTGAGCTTCGTCAATGAATACTTTAGCACATCAAAACCAGAGGTGTAAAGAGTACCGGGAAACCATACTTGAGTAAAAGTACAGATACCTTACAGTGAAAATTACTCCACTACAAGTTACAAGTCACCAATTGAAGTCTTAGGGTGATTTTCGAAAGCTGTCTTCCGACCTCGGGTGCGCACCCGCGAACCGTACCCAAGTCTGCTTAAAAAGGGTGGTCTGGGGTACGGTTCATGTGAACTCCGGTACAGTTCGCTGCTGATGTAAATGCAATTGTACCAAATCACGGAAATGAACCGCTATTAATGCCGTATTATTTGATAAAAATGTGTGTTTGTGTGTTTCACTCACTTTCCTGACGAGCGTGACTGACGAGCTGCGAGCAGAAAGCTGTGTCTCATTTCTGTTCGCTTTCAGCGTTCTTTAGAGAGTTTGCAGTACATTCATAAGTCAAACGTAAGTGCTTTATGCACTGAAGCTTTGTAAACAAAACAAACAGTTCAAAAACATAAATATATAAAAGTGCAGAGAGCATTTGCCGCCTTCTCCCGCGCCATTGTTACTAACAGAGGTGGGTAGAGTACCAAAAAACTGTACTCAAGTAAAAGTAAAAGTACTTGAAGAAATATTTACTCAAGTAAAAGTAAAAGTAATAGTCTGAATAGTTACTTGAGTAAGAGTAAAAAAGTATCGGATAAAAAAACTACTCAAGTAGTTAGTTACTAGTTACTTTGGATCATATACTGAATATAGTCTATTTTTATTTAGATATATAGATATTTAGATACATTTTTATACACACACTGCTGTTCAAAATACCTTTATTTTTTTAATGTAATTTATTTCAGTGATGCAAATCAGAATTTTTATCAGCCTGATTTATTATCAACGCTGTTCTTTTTTAGCTTTCTATTCATAAAATATTCCTAAACAAAATGTCACAGGTTCCAAAAAATATTAAGCAGCAAAACTGTTCCCTGTTGAAAAAAACAGCATATGCTGGTATGGTATGTTTTGAAGCATGGGATGCTGGTTTGAACTGATTTAAGCTGGTCCTTTGCTGGTCCTAAGCTGGTCCGACCAGCTCAAGACCAGCACATGACCAGCACAAACCAGCATCCCAGCTTCAAAACATACCATACCAGCATATGCTGTTTTTTTGTTTTTTTTCAACAACATTGGTAACAAAACAATATATTTGAATGATTTCTGAAGGATCATATTACACCAAAAACTGGAGTAACAGCTGATACAAATTCTGATTTGCATCACTGAGTTCAATTAAATTATATTTTAAAGTTGAATTATGTATTATAAATGTATATAACCTCTGACACGGAGAAGAGTGAAATCTCCTCACATGACCGCTACAGAACATCTGAACATAACGAAACAATGCACATTGACGGATCTTCTTCCGTCTGTTCTGCAAAATGTAAACAAATGTAGCCTTTATTTCTGCAAGCGTAAATATTGTGACAATTTCCATATTAATTGTGTCAAGGCAAGGCATTCCTCCTGGAACTAACGCGGGTTTGGCGGGTGTTTATTTCATACTCTGTCACAGCTTTTAATGAATCAATTATACATGTATTTAATGTGTAAGGTACATGTACAACAAACTGGTAATGTCATAGTGGTATCGTGTATTGTAATCGAATCTATACCTGTGGAACCGACAGCACACGCGGTGTTCGTCTAATAAAGATCTTCATAGCTAGTAAACCATAGCCTTTGCAGATTTGCTTTCAACTGACTGTTGATCCAGAGCCACGTCTTCAGCGCTCTTGATGTTACAACTCTGAGTGAGAGCCGCTTCAGACGACTCAGCGCGTGCGGTAGGGAACTGAACGAATCATTCAAACTGATTCGCGAACCGATTCATTGGTCTGCAAACTGGTTTGATCAAGCCTTCGAACAGAATTGACTCAAAAGAATGAATCATTCGCGAACGGGCATCGACCATTGTCCAGAAAAAAAAGTATATGGCGCGCTTGGAATAAATTGAAGGATTTTTAACTTGTATGCATTAAGATAAAGTAACGAGAGGAGCGTCGCCCACAGTAACGAAGTAAAAGTACCGTTTTTTCACCAAAAATGTACTTGAGTAAGAGTAAAAGTACCCATTTTTAAATATACTCTAAAAGTATTAGTTACCCAAAAAATGTACTCAAGTAAATGTAACGAAGTAAATGTAACTCGTTACTACCCACCTCTGGTTACTAAGCAACGGAGTAAACAGCTGCTGGCTTGATGACGCAAACGAACTGCGGTTCAGACCCAAATAAAATAATATGAACGCAGTCCAGCAGGGGCAGGGGGAGGGGGGAGCAATCGAACTCAGATTCGGACCAGGCAAGTGAACCAAGTGTGAAAGCACCCTTAGAGTATCTGATTTTAACAGTACTTAAGTATTTTACTTATACTAAATATATGCTCATAGATGCACTAGTCAAAGAGACATGCCAGTTAAAAACTGTAACGTTGTGGAAAAGCTGGGGAAAACAGGCAGAGGCAAGGATCTATGGGCAGGCAATAAGCCAAAAACCAAAGGGAACAAAGAACATAATGGAAGGCAAACAGACAACCACTACGTTCAACAACTCACAAAGAGCTAAAGAAACACTAGTGATATACATACATACACACAGACGCATACACACAGACACACACACAAACAATTAAATAAAAAAATAAAAAATAATAATTAAAAAGCACTGGATGTGCTGGTTTCGGCCTCATTGCCAGCTTCAGTCATATAAAACACGTGTGACCTGTGAACTACTTGGTAAGGAGCTCACATTCACATAATGCAGCCTTGTTGACAAGTTTGGGTGAGTAAGGGCAAAACGTACAAGATATAGTACTTTCAGTGCCCTATAGTATGGAATGCCAATCCTGCCATAATTAGAAATAAATAAATGTACAAAGAAATGTAAAAAAGTAAAAATAAATGAATAAATATATAAATTAATGTACAAAGAAAAGTAAAAAAGCAAAAATAAATAATTATTTATAATTTTATTTCCTTATTTATGTATTTTTTTTCTTTTTTTTCCACATTTATTTATTTATTTATACATTTATTTATTTCCACTTTTATTTATTTTCACATTTATGTATTTATTTACGTATTTATTTCTTTATTTCCACATTTATATATTTTCACATTTATTTATTTATTTATACATTTCTTTGTCTGTAGGGTAATGAGGTGGGCGTGTTTTACGTCAGGAAAAGCAATCGAGCCAGAGTAGTCGAGGGGTAAGCTTGAGGCCACAGTGACACCTTGTGGTGCCCAAATGAAGTACAAGAAGTGTAGCCTACATGACGCGCCTGTTGATAGTGTGGGATGAATGACTTAGATGGGCGATATGGCCAAAATCTTATATCACCGTTATTATTTCAGTTTCACGTGGGGGGTTGTTTCGGCTGGGAAGCCTGCTGATCGCATGCATTTGCTGAAGCTTGCAAAAAGCGTGCAATCGCTCTCTTATGCGCGCTGTTTTTTTAGGTTTCACTTTCAAAGCATACAAGGAATGTTTCCAATATTCGGAATAGAAGGAGGTTACTGTAGAAGATTGGTCGCCTCGCGCCTCTTCCCGTGTGGACAGTCACCGCATCAACTGATTATAATGGGTTCTCTTGGTGTAGACACGGCTTTAGATATGGATTAATCACACGTCTTAGGCTGGAAATATCCAGAATTAGGTCAAACAAGAGGTGTCCATGGGAATGGAGCTAGTGAAAGACACACGACATGTATTGAACATCAGTGATGGGCAGTAGCGTCGCTACAAGTAGTGACGCTACTAGTTTAACTACATTTCTCAGTAGCGTGTCGGTAGCGTCACTGCTTTCTGAATCAAATAGCTTGGCCAAATAACAGAAAAAAACTGAACGCCCACATAATGACAGAAAACTGGGGAAAACAGGACATGAGTCAGAAAAAAAAAAACCTTCGCTGGTCCAATGCTTCGTATTTGAACTTGATTTTGGTGAAATGTTTATATTAATATCTAATGACACATGCAACCATGCAAATAAACATAACCTATCTGTAGGCCTAAACATCTGGTAACACTATACAATACGATTTCATTAAAATACATTTGTTACAGTATTTATTAATCTTTGTTAATGTTAGTTAATGAAAATACAGTCGTTCATTGGTAGTTCATGTTAGTTCACAGTGCATTAACAAATGTTAACAAACAACTTTTGATTTTAATAATGCCTTAGTAAATGTTGAAATTAACATTAAGATAAATGCTGCAGAAATATTGTTCATTCTTAGTTCATGTTACACCAGATAACTAATGTTAACTACTGAACCTTATTGTGAAGTGTTACCATTTATATAAATGTATCTGTACACAATAAAGCCACAATATCAACTACCAATAGGAGGTTTCCGGCCGACAGCAAAATTTATTTTGCCTATGTCACAATTTGAGGTCAATCCGCCCTGTATTTGATACTGATTATGTTGCCAAATTGGCTGTTGAATAAACAATTAAACTGAACATGCCTGTCTATCTGCTTGACTGACAGTTTTATTGATCACTGAGAGAGCATTGACTTGGTATGATGTTGGTTCAATAGAATTTAAACAATTTTTTTTTTAAATAGCTTGGATGTAGTAAACTACTTTTGCCATGTTGCCGTAGCTTAGCTTGCTACATTTCCCAGGGCTGTAGCTTTAGTGTAGTTAAGCTTCATTTAAAGAAGAGTAACTGTTAGCTTAGCTCACTACATTTTTCAAGTAGCTTGCCCAACACTGTTGAACATACAAGCATCATGCTCATGATGCTCAAAAAAATGCAGTTAGCTCAAAAAACTGAGGGCACACGACAGGCGCTGTTTGGATGAGCATGATGCTTGTATGTTCAATACATGTTGTGTGTGTTTCACTAGCTCCATATATCTTGCTAATATCTTTGATACTCGGTAAAACTACAAAGTATCCAAAAAGATACTCAAGTACAGTAATTAGTCACATTTACTCCAAAAGCATATTTTCAGCAGAGGTCAAAGTAATATTTTATTTATTTTATTTATTTTTTGTATGTTAATTTGTAGTATTTTTATATTTGCATAGATCATTTGTAGTCCCTTTCAGAGTGTTAAATTGTCTGTACCTGAATTTAATGTTTTCTATTTTGTATTTAATAAATCCATTGATTTGAAATCCCTTTGACTACATTTTGACAATACATACATTACATATGTGGTGACTGCATCCATTTCAGATATATAATAACTGTTTATCCCAAAGACTTGAGTTATAGTAGATGAAAAGTAAACCGATTTATTGCTGTAGATTAATAGTGTGGGCCCTGTGTGGGCATAGTGAGGGCTTCCTGGGGGCTAAGTGAGGGCTGCCTGTGCAGGGCCAGTGCTAAAGGGCCAACGTTTTGCTAATGAGCAAAGTCTCAGAGGCCCTGTGCTGGCAGCCCGCTGGGGGTCCTTAGGCTAGGCCTAAGTGGGCCCGTAAAGAGCCACCGCAGGCTTGTTTGCAGAGCTACTTTTAAATTATGCTACAGTCATTTAAACCATTTTTACAACTTAATACTACTAATCACATCTCATAATTGTAAATGTGGTGGAAATGTTCATGTTTCAGAGAAAATAATACAAATGGCACAAAAAACAAAAACAAAACTGTGGAACATGTTTACATACACTGTTTGCATATGTAAAAATAATGTAGACATTATTAAATGATAAATGACATTAACTACTGAAAGTGAGAAAATGTACTTGAAAAGGTTAGTTTCTGAAAGTCCACAGGACCTTACATGCTACAGGGTTAATATACATGAATATATGCAACAGAAATAGAAGGCTTAATATATGGGTATGCAAGAACTAAATTTCCATAGGGGCAAGTACAAGTAAAATGAAGTGCTTATCTGCCTGGACCTCCATAGTTATGATCCAACATTTAAATTTCCTCCTGTGTGAAATGCTACACAAATTCTGAGATGACTGTAATTGAGTCATTAAGACTGAAGGAAAATTATATTGGTTTGTTGTTATTAATATTGAGGATATGATAATCAACCTAGTATTATTACCTATGAAAATATTTCCTCATGAATCCAAAACGTCAGGAACTCACACAAAACAGATGCCATGCAATAAAGCAGTAAAAGTTATCTGGAGAGGAGATCTCCAAAGAGAGCAAACAACACCTCTATACTTGTTCATTTACGACCTCCTTCTCACCCCTGCCATCTCTGCCTCTCCCTCTTTTCCCCCAAAAGGTTACACTCAAAGTTCATTAAGAATATCCATATGCCCCATGTGTTATACTGTATCTTGTGAATATATTGTTTTTCCCCTTCATGTTTGGTATCTTTCTAAAGGTCTCTGTGCGATTGGTAAATTGGTCTCAATTTCACAGTAGTCGCACTTGTATTATGAGAAATACTGAAAACTTAAGTGAATTCTGTACTTCTGTTGTGGGCAGTCTCCTTTCAAAATCTGATAAACATTGCTCTACACCAGGTGTGACCATTTGAGCAAGGGAACCAAAAAACCAAAAGGTCTTTTATGTTTTTACAACTGGTCTGAAGATGTATTTGTCTTTGTTATTTGGGTATACTGTATAAGAAAAGTGACAAAACACTACTTTGCGATTCTGTAGCCAGATTAGCCCGTAGTGTGAAGTGTATTTCATGTGCTCCATACTATGCTCCATTTCTGTCTATCACTGGTGCTAGCAAGTTGTACGGGAAAATAAGTAAACTACACTTTTTATCATAAGCAAGCAGTTGGCGGCAGACAATTAGGTATTAGTCTACCTACACACTCTGACTAACATCAGACTGTTAAGTTTGTGTCCGTAAGATCTACGCAAAACCTGGGGCGTGAGACTCTCTGCGACATTAGGTCCCCAGTGAACTGATAATTGAAAGTTTGGGATGTCTAGAATAATCATATATCTAAATGAATATATAATTGATATTTGTGATCAGTTTTTTATTAGAAATATTGCCTAAATTTAATGATCACTTGAAATTGGAGTCAGATTGAACACGGAGCTAGACTAAAATTTAAACTAAATCCTGATAAATTCAGAAGTGCAAGTAAAAGACCGAATATGCATTAAACCTTCGACCAGGCCGCTGGATTCTGCTTTTTGGGCTGGTGGGTGGATTCTTACACCTGCCCACTGTCAGAATGTACATCTCACTCTACATTGTTATCTATCCATGGTTTCTGGCTTGGATATTTCCTGATTATTAAAATTAATCTTTCTGTTTTCTGAGGTTCTTGGCCAATGAAATGATATGATGGTGCTAACAGCTCTGCTTGAAGCTATGTAGACACATTATTGTATTGGAAAACATTTAATGATATCAACTGGCAGACTTGCTGTTATCTCAGACTCTGAGTATTCTGCAGAGTCTGTACTTTTGCTTTCTTTGTGTTAACTAATTTACTGGCCTGTATGGTTTTGTGTTATGCAAGGATTTGCGATTTACGCATAGGTGCCCTGATGTCTTGAGCATTTATATCAACAGCTGGCTCAGACACAACAGCTTTCACCCGTCTAGGAATATATGTCATTAAACTTAGACTGATACAACTGACGCAATGTGTTATCTGCTATTTATCTGCAATGTGTACTTTCTACTTTCCAAGTAGTACATTTCAAGGAAAATGATGAGCAGTAATTGGCAGAAGTTAAGTATTATGTAACTAATCCTGTGAACAGCATCCACCAGTTGCAGTAAGCATTGATTCATCCATTAGCTTTCCTAAGCTATCTGATGAATATATAACAATCTGAGCCCTTAATCCTTTTATAAAGGACAAACTAATTAGACTGAAAGGTCTCTTTTGCTTTGATGTACTTGAGAAGAGCCTCACCTCCTTTCATACTAACACGCACATTTACGTCTTGCAATTTTAATGTCATCTTATGACAATTCCTCGGATCTCGATATGAGATCATTGATCCTGATATTTTGGTGCTGAAGTCCTTTTTTGACATTTATTATCTGATATATCCATTATGTGTAAATGTGCCTCCATTATAGCTGTTAGCTTGACAAAGAACAGCCTGTATTACTGACGCTGAGTCCTTGTAATGTAGGCTTTCATCAGAGATGAATGAATAGAGGTTACAAAGACCTTGTGAGAAAAAGATGCCGAACAGCACTGCCGCAAGTGAGGGTTTTTGATTGCGTGTGAAAGTGAAATGTATGAGCGAGGTGGGGTGCAGTCCTCTCTGTTATGATTAATCTGTTTAGGGGTCAAACAGATACTCATCTGTGTCACAGCAGCAAGTGACCCTGTCCTGACCTTGTCCGTCTCTGGTCAAAATTGTCAGCATTTTCTCACAAGCTTGCGTCTCTCTGCTTAAAAGAGACTTGTAAAGTAGGTTTTATTAATGAACACCCCCTTAAATTATTTATGTAATTCTGCGCCTATTTACCATATCAGACACTTCTCTTAGACAACTCTCCGTGGGCCTGCTGAGAAATAGGATCAAAATTTCTCCCTGCAGAAATCCCTGCAGTGCGCCAGGGCAAACATAGCTACTGCAAAGACTGAAGACTAGAGACATTCACCAGGATGTGTAGCAAAATGTACCATTACATCAAAAATAAATGGGGAAAAAAAATATATATCTGAATTTTTTTTTTTTTCTGTAAAGTTCAGTATTTAATGAGAGCACCTGGATGGTTTAACAAGTTGTTTAAACGAGAAGCCTGTATTTCATGAATAGCAGCATGCTATCAATTAGCTCTGTTTTGCACATTTACATTTGCAATGATTCAAGTCTTTTCATTCAAGAATGGCCTTCAGGAATGTTTTACACTGAATGTTTTTTTGAATTCAAATGTTCTTTGAATCTCTTAAATTTATCCAATCAACCAGCATCATTTTGACTTTTCTTGTAGTTCTTGTGCATTTGTCCAAAGAAAACAAACAAAAAAAAAAAAATCTGATGTGATGTCTGTGTTCAGGAAGACACATAAAATAAACATTCACAGTCCTTATTTAGCCAAGTAATTATCACATTCCTCCTGCTCTAGCACAGGTAATTTTAGTCAACTGTAAAATGCTGAGATTGTGAGTGAATCCACACCTTGGAGTTTGTATCCATACAAGTTGACTTTGTGTGAAACCTAACTTTGCTGAACCCCTGAAAAATAAAAAAATAAATAAATCATTGTTTGGTTGTTATTTCTCTAAATGGCATTTGAGGTGACTTTCGTCAAAATGTATGCACAGTCATGATTTTCTTATGAAATCAGGTTGCAAGGATTAACTCTATTAATTAGCCAATACTGAAGATGCTCTAACTACACTACTGAGAATGCAATAAGCTTGGCTCTGCATTGGCAGTCATGTAATCTGACAAAACTAGTTATATATATATAATTAATCACAGGTTAAAAAATAATAATAATTATAATACAATCCAGTTATTTTAGTTAGTTAACAGTTTGCCCTCCCACATCTCTTACTATGCCAGAGGCTATAACTTTTAGAACTAAATGAGTTTATACTTTTCTGTACAAACTGAGGAGGAAGGCCCATGATCAGAAAAAGACTGTAAAACATTCAGAAGTGTGTATATATATATATATATATATATATATTATTCCTGTTGCTTGGTCTTTGAGGTTTGAAAGATTATAAATGGTTTTGCAATCAAATTCTCATTCCTTATAAACTTTAGTCTATTTAAAAGACAACCTAAAATGACACTTTACAGAAAAGGTAGCTAGCTCTGGGAAGGCAGTCAAGGTTTTGGCAGGGTTATTTGACACTCACTGAAATCCTGAAATAGTCTGGCCAATCAGCTTATTCACATCACTGTGAAGTCATCTAAGGTTGGGTTGGTTCCTGTTATACTCAGTGGTTGAGCATGCATCTAGCAACACCAAGCTTTAATTCTCATGGGTTCAATTCCAAGAAAACATACAAACTGATCAAATATATATGCAAATGTATACCATACTAATAATGTGCTTCAAGTCTCTGAGGGGGGGATAAAACTCTTTATGTAAGATAGATCACATTTTTGGCTTACAAGAAAACTGCATACACAAGTAGGGGAGAGCAGAGGACAACCTAACATAGGGCTAGTTGTGATGCACATTGTTTAACAGTTTCCACACATGCTAGGATGACGATGGTGTTAGCAATGTATTTCACTTGTATAAATGTTATGAATTGTATTAATAAACCATGAGAAACAGGTGAAGAAAGACTGAGACTTTTTTTTTTTTCTTGATTATATCATATAATATTTTTAGCTGCTAGATGGTCATGTTAAAACGTACCCCTTAAATTACAACGTGGCCCACCTCTATGGGGCATGTTTTTACATGTCACTTCTCTTCTTTCAGGATAAATAAAAAGAAAACCCAGAACACCAAGTGAATTTACTCCACCTGATAAAGTCAAAAAGTGTTAGGTTGTGCCCCGCTCTCTCCCACATGTAAACTTTAATTGCTGGTAAAATGTTATAAACTCAAGAAAGAGGATTTGTTGCCTCAGTTTATTGATTCAAACTATAGACACACAGTTATTGTAGTACTCCATGTGGAACTTTTTTATTCTTCCAATCACAACAATAACAAATCATTCTTGTTGATGTGGCTTTGAAATTGGTCAATTCAGACAAGTCTACAACTGCAATTTGTTCCCTGAAATAACTGAAAACTCAACAGCTGGTTTCATAGATTTACTTAATTCTCAGATGTCACGGTAACATGCAAGCATAGGAAAAAAGAAAAGAAAAAAAATAGAGAAAGGAATTGTGTGTTATTTATTTATTTTTCAGTAAATGCATAACCACTTCCACAATGATCAATAGTGCAGACTGTAGCAGTTATTTTGGTATCATTTCTTCTGTATTGCAAGAAACACAGCAGGACAGATAATTTAAAGGGAAGATAATTCAATATATAATATCTGTGCACAGAAACATCAGCATAAAAGCAGTCACTCTGTCAAGAATCTGTTGAATATCAACAGGGTTTACAATCGTTTTAGCATTTTGTACTTGTAAACCAAATCAGTTCACAGCAAATTGAAATGTGTTTTTTTTTTTTTCCTTTCTGTGCTTCTCAGTGCATTTAAGCCCAGTTTCTTCTCAGCATTTCGATAGTGTAATCAAAACAACAATTGGTAAACAATCATTGCATTCTGAGGCCTTAAAGGCAATGTGTGTATTTTCTGTGTAACTATACAGCAGCAAAAATAATGACCAGTATTTTATTTATTTTTTTCTGTGGTCAGCTGTTTGCAGTGACCACCCTAAATCCAGAAGTGTCAGGGTTTTTTGTTTGTTTGTTTTTTTTTTTTTTTTTTCATCCATTTATAATTTTAATGCAATCCATTTAAATGCCATCTAATGTATAATTATCACCAGCCTCAATGGGTCGGACCAGTATCATGCATTCAAAACCATCTGGCTCTCCTTAGTCGCTCATGTGATATTTACATTCTACATAGATGACTGCTGGGCCAACTGAGCTGAGACAACCTGTATCATGTGCTCTGATGACTCAGATTACGAGCACATCTGAGGAAATTATCTGATCTCTTCTTAACCAGGTCAGGAAAGGTATAATGGGTAACGATATAAGAACTTAATGCAGACAGGAAGAAATGACCATGGACTGCAGGCACAGTTTGTGCCCCTGAGGTTCTCATCAATCAGATCAAATGGCAACAGAGAAATAAACACATATGACCAAAGCTGAGCTGTGAGGCATATGCATACCGAATGTCAAACCACACTGCTCTTTATCCACAAAATGCAGAGACTGATCATTAGCATTTCAACATGCTTCACCGTGTCTACCTAATAGCTTAATTCATCTCTCAAACTCTGTTCACACCGTCAGGATGTAGCAAGTCACTGTCACCATTAGGCATACTTTTGGTTGTCCTAGTAACGGTTATGAACTTCATACCACTAAGATGTCATTCCATATCATTTCATGTAGACATCAAATCAAATGTATGTCACTAAAAATGAACATTCTGGTGGTGGGGGAGGTTGTATATAAATTCTACAAATGCATAATGCATGATGAAAAATGAAAGAGAATCAACACATATTTTTACATTTATCGGTACTGAAATAAAACAAAAAAAAAAAAGGCAGGTTTTCTAGTTTCACACTTACACGCACGTACACACACACACAATTAATTTTCATGTAACTCAAATTGTGAAACTTGTGTATTAAATAAATTCAGTGCACACAGACTGAAGTAGTTTAAGCCTTTGGTTCTTTTAATTGTGATGATTTTGGCTCACATTTAACAAAAACCCACCAATTCACTATCTCAACAAATTAGAATATGGTGACATGCCAATTAGCTAATCAACTCAAAACACCTGCAAAGGTTTCCTGAGCCTTCAACATAGTCTCTCAGTTTGGTTCACTAGGCTACACAATCATGGGGAAGACTGCTGATCTGACAGTTGTCCAGAAGACAATCACTGACACCCTTCACAAGGAGGGTAAGCCACAAACATTCATTGCCAAAGAAGCTGGCTGTTCACAGAGTGTTGTATCCAAGCATGTTAACAGAAAGTTGAGTGGAAGGAAAAAGTGTGGAAGAAAAAGATGCACAACCAACCGAGAGAACCGCAGCCTTATGAGGATTGTCAAGCAAAATCGATTCAAGAATTTGGGTGAACTTCACAAGGAATGGACTGAGGCTGTGGTCAAGGCATCAAGAGCCACCACTCACAGACGTGTCAAGGAATTTGGCTAAGCCACTCTTGTTTCCTCTTGTTAAGCCACTCCTGAACCACAGACAACGTCAGAGGCGCCTTACCTGGGCTAAGGAGAAGAAGAACTGGACTGTTGCCCAGTGGTCCAAAGTCCTCTTTTCAGATGAGTTTTGTATTTCATTTAGAAACCAAGGTCCTAGAGTCTGGAGGAAGGGTGGAGAAGCTCATAGCCCAAATTGCTTGAAGTCCAGTGTTAAGTTTCCACAGTCTGTGATGATTTGGGGTGCAATGTCATCTGCTGGTGTTGGTTCATTGTGTTTTTTGAAAACCAAAGTCACTGCACCCGTTTACCAAGAAATTTTGGAGCACTTCATGCTTCCTTCTGCTGACCAGCTTTTTAAAGATGCTGATTTCATTTTCCAGCAGGATTTGGCACCTGCCCACACTGCCAAAAGCACCAAAAGTTGATTAAATGACCATGGTGTTGGTGTGCTTGACTGGCCAGCAAACTCACCAGACATGAAACCCATAGAAAATCTTTTGTCAAGAGGAAAATGAGAAACAAGAGTCCAAAAAATGCAGATGAGCTGAAGGCCACTGTCAAAGAAACCTGGGCTTCCATACCACCTCAGCAGTGCCACAAACTGATCACCTCCATGCCACGCCGAATTGAGGCAGTAATTAAAGCAAAATGAGCCCCTACCAAGTATTGAGTACATATACAGTAAATTAACATACTTTCCAGAAGGCCAACAATTCCAACAATATTTTTTTTATTGGTCTTATGAAGTATTCTAATTTGTTGAGATAGTGAATTGGTGGTTTGCCACTATTAAAACAGACTGTTTTAATTGGCACTACTGGCATATGTTCAGAGATAAATTCAGCCACTGCCCAAAGTAAAACACACCTCTATAATAACTGAGTAGAGGCAGATCACAGATCACAGTTGCTGCATCAAAGTCACAATACAATATGCAGCTTTATTGAATGACTGGTCACATCCACATCCTGTTTTGTCAATGGTTGCTCATTTTGCTGGAAATTACCAGTTCTGAGGGCATGAGTTCATGTCATTTTCTCATTGAAGGTGGGAGCAAATACTGTACAGTGTCAAAATAAGATGTCCTCGTGAAAATATGGTTGAACACATCTGGAGTACTCAGTGTTTCCTACTGTATTAACTCCCACAGCACAAGCTTGAACTTATCATACTTATAACTATGACTTAAGTAGGAAGTAGGACATCTTTGATAGCATGATGGCAGCATAAGCATCTCCCCCTTCAGATAAGGGAAGCTTCCAAAATTTGTATGCCAACTTTTGATGCAATTTGAATGACACAGCAGAACAATTTTCTGAACAAAATAGAAGTGGTTCTTGTCCATGCAAAACTCACCAACACAGTGCAGTATATGGTTGCTACTGGATCTCTTACAGTATGTCTCACAGGGTGTTCTGGATGGTTACTAAGTGATTGCTCAATATAGTAGTAGCAGTAAATTTAGTATATGTTTAATATAAATACTGTATATTACTGGCCAGCTTTATCATCCTCCAAACAGAAGTTATGAGTCTGATTGGTTAAAAAAAAAACAAGAAAAAAAAAAAAACTGTACACTTGTGCAGAGAAGCCATATTTGAATATGTGTATGTAACTGTCACATTGACAAAATGATCTGTTTGTGAATCAAGGCTTCAGCATCCCTATGATTCTAGATAGGATAGTGTAAATGGTAAACATTTGTTTCTTTATAGGTATACTTGGGCAGTATTGTTTGTCCAAAAAAACAGTAATATGTACCCTTAAGGTACTACTATAAACCTTTTTGTGGTAAATAAGGTATAAAGCTATCCCTTTGAGGGTACTGCCCCAGTTCCAAGCTGTTATACCACTAAAAAGTAAATTTTCTTAAATAGTTTTGGATAGATCATCAAAAGGAACTTATATGTTTGAGGTCAAATGTGTGTGTTTGTGTGTGTGTATATATATATATATATATATATATATATGCACACACACACACACACACACACACACACAGTACATATACACATATACATATACATACAGTATATGCCCCCCAGGAGGGATGGCCAGTTCATCACAGGGCTAACACACAAACCCACAGAGGAAACCCACACATACCCTGACATCAATTTCTGCGGTCCCCCTTTTTGGGTTTTTAATTGGTTATGGGCGAGACTTATACGTACCAGAAGATGATTATAATATCATATATCCTTGTGTTTTTTGAATGGTCTAACTTAATCTAACAAATGTGTTTTCCAATTATTCTGCAGAATTAATTCATTCAATCCAATTCATTATTTGTGCTTTTGCAAATAAGGTATTTGGCTTAACAAGCTGCACAACTTGAGGTATCATTCTTTTGTAAGGTAATATGATACAGGTGCAGTGTTTGAAGATTAATCTAAACGTTGTGACAAGACAAGCACATCTAGTGATGTACAGTAATTGCTACATCTATCCTCCTGGAATGTTTATTTAGTTTATATAATTTGTATACAATAATTGTGCGAGAAATAAAAAAATAAATAAATATAAAAGTAAATATTACAATAACTGTGAAGATGGACCACAAAACCCAACAAAAGGCATGGAAATGTGGAATTCTAAAGATGTTTTTTTCTGCCTTCTCTGCTGTCAAAGAACTTTGTGGTGCTTTTTAAAGAACAATTCCCATGAATCTCTTATAAACAGGGCAGAAAATCGAAGGGGACATCTCAGTAAAAGACAGCCTCTCATCAGAATATTCATTAAAAAAACAGGGGCAAGGAAGAGGATCTCTTCTGCATGATGAATGCGACCACATCTTCTGAAATACAAATTACAAATCATCCACTCCTTGACAATACGACTGTCTTTGAACTAAAATTGCATGACTGAGATGGTGGACTTTGAGATAAAATTCAGAGATGTTATCCAGAATATGAGAGGAAGAGGCAGCAAATTATTTTCTGCCTGCTCACTCTGAAGACATCTATCATATTTTTCATAAACACGGAACAAAGGGTTTCAAAAAAATCCACAGGCATGCCTTCAAACAGCTCACAATTTGCATGCTGGCGTATGGTAATTTAAAGTACTTTCTTTTAAAGTATTTAAACATTGATTTCTGCCTTCAAAATATGTGATGTTTTTGAAATGGTTACATTAGCATATTCTAGACACTATTTACAAAACAGGGCAAATTAGAGTGAGACTGCTATCCCATAAAAGCATTGATGGGAGTGGACAGCTCTTCAGGTGATCTACTGACAATGAGCAAAAGAACACAGAAGCAGCCAGCTCATTTATATAATGACCAACACAATCTACCAAGAGCAGCGCAAATTAGCAAGGGTCACAAACAAGCAGAGACGATGATAATCAGGTGTGGGTAATCTACTAACAACAATAGCCCAAAATGGGTTAAGACATGTTTTTGAGCATTAAGTAATGGCACAAATACAAGTAAACTGATTAATGTAAACCTTAATCTCTATGCATAATTTATTTAAATACTCGGTAACACTTTAGAATAGAGAACACTTATTCACTATTAACTACAACTTTTCCCTCAATAAATTCCTAATGTACTGCTCATTAATAGTTAGTGAGGTAGTTGTTAAGTTTAGGTATTGGGTAGGATTAGGGATGTAGAATAAAGTCATGTAGAATAAGGCATTAATATGTGCTTAATTAGTACTAATAAATGGCTAATATTCTAGTAATATGCATGCTAATTAGCAACTAGTTAAGAGACCCTAAAATAAAGTGTTACCCAAATACTCTCATCCCATAATTGTTGTATCTGAAAGGGAAACTCCTACAAATGCATATGCAATAAGGTCAGTCTCAAGAATAGCTGTGTCCATGCCTTTTTATTGCTAATGTTTCTCTATGTATCTTTAGTAAGAGGGTTTGCATGGCACAAGCTGTTAGTAAATCTGGCCCTAAATATATTGTCTATTCAAAATATGCCTATGCCCTTCCCTGCAGTTCTGTTATCATATGGGAATACACTTTATGTTAACTAAATCATTAGCAAACATTATACAATACACTACACAATTTCAGATCATGTTCTTTCATTTTAATTGCATGTACTGAGATATTGTAAGCATAAATATTTTATAATGCAGTGAAGGGCCTTTCAGGTAAACACTTCGCACATCCAACGCAACTGCTGTTGGACTGAAATGCCCCTATACATGCAAGTCAATGACACTGTTCAGTGAAATGGTTTTCAAAACCCTGTATGGATTGCATGTGTACTTATTAACCCATTAACAATTTCTGTGACATGCAATGTATTGCAGTGAAAAAAGGTACTAGAGAACATCCTTACAGCTCACTCAGTGAGGGGCACCTTTAATTTGCACCTTTTGACATGTCTTCTCGTTTAGTCAAACAGTCATGGATATCCCAGCTGTTCAGCAGGGCTTGAAGGTAGTCAGTGTGGAGCATATTTTTCACAGATTTGTCATCGTTTTATTCTAGTGCTTCATTGACGTCGGAGCCTTTCCTGCTCAATAGAGGTTGTGAGCAATCAAACCAGCAACACCGCTCAAGATGAAGATGTGCTTGATTTAATCATGTCATTAGCATGCTGTTATTTAGTTCAGCTTCCATAAGCATGGTGCTATTAAATACAGTCTCCTTTTAAATACACGGTGACAGCAAAAACTATTTAAAATATTCCACTGCATTATAAATATAACATTAAACCACTCTGTAAAAAAATAAAATAGAATAAAATAAAATAAGTAACTTAAAATGTGCTTCAAGTGGCAACATCTAAATGAACTGGACCCAAATATAGTTTAACATGACTAAATCAAATAGGTTATGCCAACAAAATTAATTAAGGAACAAGCAAAAAAAAAAAGTGCAAGTGGAAAGTTTTTAAAGTGGAAAACATTTCACAGAAAGGGTGTTTGTTTTAATCTTTGTATTGTGTTAAATTTCTTAGTATAATATTTATATTATGGGTTAAACAAAAAGGTAAGAACAGACATTTATCATTAATACTTCTCACAGCAAAATAGTTAACATGAGATCATGATTTGTAAACCTGCATTTAATAACTGTTGTTGTTGTTGTTTTCAAAAAAGGGGATATTATAAACAGTATTTAAATATAAATAAAATTTGATTTTATATTATTATTATTGTTATTATTATTATTATTACCATTATTATCATTATTAGGCTATTATTATTAGTAGTAGTAGTAGTGCTCTCCTGAAATGCACATACTAAAGCATCAAGATCTTGGGCTCAAAATGCATATGCATGAACAGTACACATTCAGTGCAGCATACATTTCTTTGAAGAAGAAGAAGAGAGAAAAAAAATACATAAAAACATTATAAAGATTTAAATAACTATGAGGTTTTAAATGAAGTTTAAACAGATGCACTAGACCAACTAAACTGTTTCTCATATACATAGTAACTCACACACCACACACACACACAAACACACAGAGAGAGAGTATAGTCTGTTATCCAGCAAGTTTTTGGCCTAGAAATGACTATTAGAAGATAGCTAAATGCAAGCAAGAGAGCTGATGATTGGCCACCACGTTCTCCAGTCAATTCATTAACTTCATCTTGGCTGCTCACAGGTCCAAACATCACCTGTGGATGATCACAGGTGGTAACAAGGCCTGTCTATCCTGTCTAAAAAGAGTAAAGCCATGCTCAACAGCTGTGCAGTTGAAAAGCCAGTGTAGGGTTGTGTAACAAAATTTTCCACCCACATACAGTATAACAGGATTACTCATTACCAGGACATATTGTGCCACCTGGACAAGGAACACAGAGTACTGAATGTTTACAAAGGTAAATGCAGTTTTCTGCCTCCCTTGCATAAAATTTAATGTAAACTGTTATTCTGCCGAGACTCTAGAGCATACTGGAAACACTCAACAGCAATTAGCTATAGACAGTAAGGTGCCTGCTACACAAGCATCCTGCGTTGGACATTAGGGCATGTTTTTGTGAAATGAGATACATTCCTCTCTTAAAAGGAAATAAGGTTTGTAACATTGCAGATCCTTGTCAGCAGTTTCTTGCATCAAATAAACTTCCTTCAAGGAGCACTTTGGATGTAATCAGGCCAAGATAGTTGAGGGGATAAGCACTTTTGTGATCAGTTATTCACAAGAAAAGACTGAGGACTTTGTGATCTAACACTATCCCAACTGGGGCTGGCTAATCTTCATATTGTTTTATGTATGTGCATAATAACAAAGAAGTCTAGGAACTTGTGGTTTATTTTTAACTAGGTTAAACAAAATACCTAATGATTTTGCAATCATGTGCCATTGCAGTATGTGCTGTTCTACAGACACACTAAATTGAAATGTTCTTTCTGTGCCATACCCATTCAAACGGATAACACATGCCCACTCAGAGCCCAGTACATTTTGAACGCACGATGCCCTCGTGTACAATGAAACGGCTTCACACTACCAGCTTTTTCCTCATTAAATGTGCATTTTCAACAAGCTATTCCAGCTTTAACTTGCCTAATCGTATCTCATATATCAACATACCAGTTGGCCTTTGCCTTCCAAAATGTCAAATTATTATCTTCAGCAATTTGGCTGTGCATTAACCTATTTAGGATCATTATCATGCTGCATGAATTCAGTATGTCCTTAATGACTGCAAGGCATCTGAGCCCCAGAGCTGCAAAACAACCCAAAACCACATGAATTATTGTTTTGTTGGGATGTAATTTTTTTCTCGTATGTTTCTCATTTGATATATTATAGTGGCTCAGATGTCTGTGATATGTTCTTTCATCTGACTCATTTACATTACATTTGACATCAATGTTTTTCCATGTTGCTTAAAAATAGGCAAATATATGTACGTGTCACGCCCCTGGACTGTTTTGTTGTGGTTTTTGCTCCCCATGTGTTCCCTGTGACCCAGTTTCTCCCCAGACTGATTGTTAATTTGATTCCAGGTGTGTCTCCTTAGTGCCCTTGTTATCCTGTCTTTATAAGCCCCAGTCCATTCAGTTCATGTTGGTCGGTCTTTGAATGTCTTCGCTGCCTGTGATATGTGTTACTACTTGGATTAAAGACTCTTGTTTTGTGTATTCCTCGTCGCCTCATTCCTGGTTCCAGTGCTTCCTGTGAAGTGTGACAGTATGTGATTTACGGTAAAGGGCCCTCAATTTTAATCTCTCACTATAAAATCTAATTAGCTGATCTTACCTACAAAAACATTTGAACATGACACATCCTATATGTCAGATAAACAATTCATTGCCAAACTTTAGAGCCAAATATTTGTTTTTAATGCTATTGGTAGAATGGCATTAAAAACATAAATATTTGGCTCTAAAGTTTGGCAATGAATTGCTTATCTGACATATAGGGTGTCATGTTCAAATGTGGTCTTTAAAAAAATAAAAAATAAACTAACATGCAAACATAACTCAGAGGCTCTATGTAACCTTGGTTTTAGTTTTAAGTTAATTAAACATAACTGCCAGTCAACACATGTATACAACCGTTAAAAATAAAGAAAATAGCCAGCACTTTCCAGATAATGTATTTTGCAGATGCATTCAATGAATTTTTTTTAATCAACCATATATTGTGGTACGCACAACAAAGTTGTGCATTCCCTGGGATTCACACGAACACATGACCTTGTACCATGCACTTGAGTGGATGTGCTAAGATGCATGTCATGTTCCATGCATGGAAAACTGTGACACGGTATAATCTGTACAATTCATATTTTGACTCTCATAAGACTAGCGCTAGAAAACTGTGACATGGTATAATCTGTACAATTCATATTTTGACTCTCATAAGACTAGCGCTAGGCCTTGCAATTCAGTAAATATCCACGCTTGCATTTACAACTGAAATTAACATATTAGGTTATCAGTTTACAGAAAGCTGTGAGGTATGATGTAAATTCTTTGAAACTTACATGATTGTAATCCCCTCCTGTCTTTTTTTTCTCTCTGTGGGAGGAACAGAACACAGGAAAACAGTCAGCGAACAGCTAAGCCAAAGACAGCAGAACCAAATGCATTTTAGCATATCAACTTCAGCTAATAAAATACAGGTTAAAGTTGGATGGCGTGGAAATCAACTTGATATGGAATATACTGTAGGTAAAGGGGAACACTGTATGCATTGAGTTGCATTACCTTGTTTGGGAAGCTCAATATTCTATTTATGAAGACAAGGTTAAAATTAACTCCTGAAATATCTCTCCCCATTTTATAGAAACAAAAGGTTATTTTGGTAAAGAATTTAGGCATTGATTCTCATCCAGGGATTGTGTGCAGCAGGAAGTACAGGAAAGTTCAGGCAAGTTTTAAAGGGAACATGAACTGCATTTGTTTTGTTATTTTATAATATTATCTGAAGTCAAATTAGTTTACATTTTATGTTACATTTTCACATCAAAAGCAGTCATAATTTGGAAATACATGTACAGTGTCTGCCCTGTGTTTGATTCTGTTTTTAAAAGTGTTTCTCTTTTAAGACTACAGTGTAAACATCTACTGCTATGTTTGGATTAAAATCGAATTCTAATTAACTAATCATGGAAAGTGTGGATTATAGTGTTATGTTTACAGTACATCTACGCCATAAAAGGTCCCTATTTATTTATTTTTTTATAGCAAGCATTTGCCAGTGTTGAACACATGAATGAAATGGCCAGTTTCGTTCAGCATGAGCTCAAATACTTTCATGAATGCTCTCATCATAACCATTTTCATAATGCAGTGCAGATAGTTTCAATGATTTTAACAGGAGGAATGGTGAGTGAACTCATGCTGAACTGATTGACAGCTCCAGAAATTATAATGATCGTTCTTTGACCGTTTTTCTACTAGAAAGACAAATGTGCATATGACTGTTCAGGCTTCAGAATTAGCATAGTTAGCTACTTAAATGGATGCGGAATGATGCCGCAACATGTTTCACTGAAAGTGTTTTTGCAAAGCTTGTGTCCAATTGTGAGAATTATGCCCTTCTGATCCCAGATATTTATTAGCTTAGGTTTAAAATGAGCAAATCAGTAGCTAGTTAACAAAAGACAAACATAGGCCATTTAGTAACTTGGGCCTTGAATAATTATAATTAAGCCTCTTTCTCTTTGCATACCATATTTGCAGAATAAAATAAAGGTAACACTTTAGTAAAGGGATCAATTCTCAATATTAACTAGTTGCTTATTAGCATGATGTAACTGTATTTCTTGTCATAAGTGGCTTTCTTTTTAAGCTAAACAAGAAAATCTGTAATTAATCATGCATAATCTGTTTGTCAGATGTGATCATTACAAATCATTAAAATTGTCATTGGTTGTGTTTTATTTTGGGTTTGCACTTAAAAGAAAAGCATTAAAATGAAGATATGAAGCACATGTCAGTGGCAGCTATGCGCATCAAAGAACTGTCGAACATTACCACCCTTTGTTGCCCTCATATGAGAGGTATTGCCATTTACTTGAGAGAACAAGAATACTTAATGTAATTAACTATAAATCATTTTAATGACTGGTAAGGGGAGCATACAGAGTGAATTAATGTCAGACTTCAGCTTTAGTTTAGTTTAGTTTACTTCAGTTCACTCATAAGTCCAATTAAAAAAAAAAAAAAAAACATTTTTAGTGAATTGTTGGCCTTCTGGAAAGTATGTTCATTTACTGTATATGTACTCAATACTTGGTAGGGGCTCCTTTTGCTTTAATTACTGCCTCAATTCGGCGTGGCATGGGGGTGATCAGTTTGTGGCACTGCTGAGGTGGTATGGAAGCCCAGGTTTCTTTGACAGTGGCCTTCAGCTCATCTGCATTGTTGGGTCTAGTGTCTCTCATCTTCCTCTTGACAATACCCCATAGATTCTCTATGGGGTTCAGGTCAGGAGAGTTTGCTAGCCAATCAAGCACAGTAACACCATGGTCATTGAACCAGCTTTTGGTACCTTTGGCAGTGTGGGCAGGTGCCAAGTCCTGCTCGAACACGAAATCAGCAGCTCCATAAAGCTTGTCAGCAGAAGGAAGCATGAAGTGCTCTAAAATTTCCTGGTAGATGGCTGTGGACTTCAGAAAACACAGTGGACCAACACCAGCAGATGACATGGCAGCCCAAATCATCACAGACTGTGGAAACTTCACACTGAACTTCAAGCAACATGGATTATGTGCCTCTCCACTCTTCCTCCAGACTCTGGGACCTTGATTTCCAAATGAAATGCAAAATTTACTTTCATCTGAAAAGACGACTTTGGACCACTGAGCAACAGTCCAGTTCTTTTTCTCCACAGCCCAGGTAAGACGCTTCTGACATTGTCTCTGGTTCAGAAGTGGCTTGGTAGCCCTTTGCCTGAAGACGTCTGAGCGTGGTGACTCTTGATGCACTGACTCCAGCTTCAGTCCACTCTTTGTGAAGCTCTCACAAGTGTTTGAATCCGCTTTGCTTGACAGTATTCTCAAGCTTGCGGTCATCCTTGTTGCTTGTGCACTTTTTACTACCCAAATTCTTCCTTCCAGTCAACTTTGCATTTAATATGCTTTGATACAGAACTCTGTAAACAGCCACACCTTTCAGTAATGACCCTCTGTGACTTACCCTCTTTGTGGAGGGCGTCAATGTTTGTCTTCTGGATCATTGTCAAATCAGCAGTCTTCTCCATTATTGTGGAATTTATACTGTTGGGATGGTCATTAATTGAAACTCAATTGTAAATATTCTAATATTTTGAGATACTAATTTTTGACTTTCATAAGCTGTAAGCTCTAATCATCAAAATTAAAACAAAAAAACTTTTGAAATGTTTTTCTTTACATGTAATGAATCTAAAATATATACAAGTTTCACTTTTTGAAATAACTTACAATAAAAAAAAAAATTAACTTTAGCGACATTATAATTTATTGAGATGCACCTGTATAACAGGATGTAGAAAGTAAGCAGAGACAATAGTTGTACTGAATGGTCCACTGTGTAAATAAACTGCACTTGGGTTCTCCTTCAACTCTCCTTCAAAGACAAAACAATCCAAAAGACTTGACATCAACAGACTCACTGACAGCAGGATTACAACATCAATACACGATGAGAGACAATGGCTACTTATAGCAAACACTAATGGTCACATGACATGAACCAACCAATGAGCAAACAGAACTGAGAACCACAAGACAGGACAATAACCAATGAGGAACAAGACGCATGACTACAACAACCAATCACAACATGACACATACACAAGGCAGAAATACATGAGGGCAAGGGGAGCATGACACTAACAGCATGAATCAAATTACAAAATAAAAGACATGAAAACAAGAACATGAAACAAACTCCAAAACTAGGTGTGACATACCTACACCAAGTCCAGGACGGTGGTAGAGGCGGAACAGGGGAGGGATGGAGGGCCAGGCCCGTGAAGGGGAACAGGACCTGAATCATGACATGGACTGCTGAACGATGGAAGACAGCGAGACACTGGAGGACCTGGGCCACGGAGCAGTGGCAGACAGTGATGCAGTGGAGGGCCTGCGCCATGGAGCAGTGGCAGACCATAGAGCAGTACACCAGGAGACCACCAGGTCAGAGCCGGTGGAGCAGGAATCCAGGGTGGAGCAGGCAGAGCAGGTTCAAATTAGTGGATGCCGCCACCTCTAGGGGCACTGGAGTTGTTTCATGGACAGGAGAGGCCTCTGAGGCCTGGCAGGGGTGACGTCAACAGGCCCTGGAGTGGCAGGCATGACATGAGCAGGCCCTGGCGTGGCAGGCGTGACGTGAAGAGGCCCTGGCGTGGCAGGCGTGACGGTTGGGATGTGAAATTGCTCCGGTGTAGTGAGTACTGTAGGATTGCAGGGTTCCTCTGCAATTCCTACAGTAAATGAGGAACCACTCAACTGGAGTGCAAAATCAAGGTACCAAGGTATCAAGGTACAAGAGACCAGTGAGGGGTATGGCGAGGCATTAAATGAGAAATATTTTTGTTTAAACCAAAACGAAAAATGTCCTTGAGTGCTACATCATTAAAGACCACCAAATAGCACAGTCCACAAAAGTCCTCCACAAACTCCTCAATGGAACAGTCGCCTTGACGCAGTCCAAGGAGGGAAACTGTTAGGTTCAGGGTAACGGTTTAGCTTTCTGCAGAAATACATGAGGGCAAGGGAAGCATGACACTAACAGCATGAATCAAATTACAAAATAAAAGATGTGAAAACAAGAACATGAAACAAACCCCAAAACCAGGCGTGACAATAGTTCAGTTGTGTTTGCTTTGTTTTGTTGTTGTTTTTTTTTCAATTAGCCAGTGTCCAGCAGGTTAATATAAAAGAAACCTACAGGACATCTATGACCTTTTTATGAATAAAATTCTGCTTAGGGCCCCATAAAGGCTTGGGCCGGCCCTGATCCTACCCAATACCTAAACTTAACAACTACCTTACTAACTAGGGGTGTGCAGTGAAGCCAGTATTTGTATCTGTAACAATCACAAAATTATTCCTATATGTATTTGTATTCGGATAAAACCGGAAGTAGGCGGAGCTTGAACAGGAACTTCGTACAGTTATACTTGATAAGAGCGTTATGTCTATGGTTTTCCAGCCTTTCTTTTAGTTTTAGTTATCACTGAACAAATGTGTCGGGTTTAACTAAAATATATAGCCTATATATTTTATTATCATTATTATTTTTTTTTATGATTATAACATTCATTTAAATATCAGTTGGAGCCGATACCCTTGTATATGCTTCGAGATGTAGTGCGGTTGTGCTTCAAGGAACGCGAGATCGAGTGCCATTTTGGGGATCTTTCGTGATCCGATAAATAAATATTTAAGTATCTTCTAATTAAAACAGTAAGGGTTCCTATGCAGTTTAGAAATATGGAAATTGATTTAAGTAATTTCTGGGAAATGCATGGAAAAAGGCAAGTGCAATACTGCTATTTCATTATTTCATTCATAGAGTTTACACTCATTTACTTCACACACTTGTCACTGCATTGCAATTTTAGAGGTTTATGTAAAACAACACTATTTCCTTTGGCTCCTGTGTAGTTTGAAAAAGTATTTCACTTAAGTAATTTGCAGATCTGGAAAAGTATGGGAAACAAAATTGGAAAAATATTTGTGTTTCGACTATTTGTCCTATTCAGTGTTCTAAAATATAAAATTAATTTCTAAAAATAAATTGATCATACAAGTAGAGAGCTTTCATGACAAACGTTTAGTAATCATCTGAACACGACTGAATTAATTCAAGGCGCATTTTTTTCATTAAGCAGAACTCTTTAAGCAGTCTTTTTTTTGAACTTCACTAAACAAATGTGCGTGTTACACAAACCAGCAAAAGATAAAGAAACAAACATGTAGGCCTACTAGAAAATGTATCTGTATCTAAGCTGATTATTAGCCTACTCTTGACAGCGAGCTGGTTTGATCTTTGAGAGACTGAGATGCGCAACACGGCTGTTTGATTGGTGATCGCGCTGTGCTTATTTCATTCATTCGTGTATCATATCGTAGCCTATAAGGTTTAAATTGTTGCCTTTTAAATATACACAAATAGTAGAACTTGTATGATATATTATTTTAGTTGATATTACTCTTGCCAAGCTCTGATTTCTGAGAGATGCACGGAGAGGCAACAGCAATGACGTGTTTGATTTGCACTCTTTTCATTCATAAAATTTACATTCATTCACTTCACACACTCATTATTGCGCTATTAATAAGCAGAAAATTAGGAATTTATTGAGGGGAAAAGTCGTAGTTAACAGTGAATAAGTGTTCCCTTTTCTAAAGTGTTACCAAAAGTGTTTGCACTTTGTGGTACTGGTGCGTAAACTTATTGAAGGTGTGATCACACTTTCAAGTATGGCTTTGGAGAAATGAATGAACCATGCAATGTCACTCTTCTACAGATGTGTCATTTAGACTACATTTTTTATTTGTAGATGCTAACTTACCATAGCGCATATAATAAAGCATACTTAGATTACATTAAAGTACACACTGCATTCTAAACCATGCCTCAATAGGCATAGTGTGTGGTACTATTAATGTTAGTAGCAAACTAGATAAACGGCACATATAACTTTGCATTAACTAACAAGGACTAATCTTTGAATGAAGTAATACAACATATGGCTATGGCAGTTATTTTAAGTTATTTTCATGTATAATATTTGCATTGCCATCAGTGTCAGACTCTCCATTTATTGGACTTGATTAATGGACCATTAATATCATTGCATGAATGATGCACTGAAGTAAAAGCAAGTACTGTAAAGTGTCATCTTTGCATGCACAGACATGCACTTATTTTCACACTGAGGATATTGGATCAATAGGTACATCCAGCTCAATTAATGCTGTTAGGCACTTCTTTTTAAGCCAGCAGAGAGCTCTAGATGGGTCCAAAGCATTCAAACAAAAGAATGACTTCCTAAGGAAAGTAGCACATGGATATTTATTTTTTTCCACATCGAGGTTGCTGAACGATTGGTGTGTCATTCTCATCAAAACCTTTGTGTCATGTTTCCTACAGTACCTTCTATAAAACAAACAAACAAACAAACAAAAAATGTATGTTACTGAAACATACTTTTTGTCTGTTATTCTTCTTTTGCAGCATTTAACTGCCCACCAAAATTGGAAAACTAAAACATTTGACATGTTGGAATTTCTTGGTATGTTTATATTTGAAGTAGCCATGATATGGGTAAAAACAAAGCTATTGCATTCATTTTAGTTTGTCTTATTTCTAAAAACTAGTTTGATACAAACAGTAGCTATAGCTCTTTGTTCATGAGCAAATTAGAGAAAAGGGGCTTTGTTGCTGTAAAATCTATATACAGTACTTTAGTTTTAATTCTCACTAGTTACTTATTAGCATACATGTTACTAACATATTGGCTGTTTGTTAGTACTTATAAAGCACATAACATCTTATTCTGCATGACCATATTTTAGATCCCTTAATCCTACCCCATACCTAAGCTTACTTTTTTTATTAATAGGCAGCAAACTATAGGAGTTATGGTAACACTTTATTTTACGGTCTCTTAACTAGCTGCTTATTAGCATGCGTATTACTAGAATATTAGCCATTTATTAGTAGTAATAAAGCACATATTAATGCCTTATTCTGCATCCCTAATTCTGCCCAATACCTAAACTTAAGCAGCAAATTAGGAATTTCTTGAGGGAAAAGTCATAGTTAATAGTGAATAAGTCATCCCTATTCTAAAGTGTTACTGGAGTTAATTGAGGAAAAAATGGTTTAATGGTTTAATTGAGGAAGTTAATGGTTAGTTAATAGTGAGAATTGGTCCTCAACTAAAGAGTGACTTTTACATACAGTATATATACACAGCTTTTCAGTGAAGTATTTGTTGTAAAATGTAATGATGAATCCTTTAAAAATAATAAAATATCACCAATCAAGATACACCTTTGACAATGTCCAACAGAAGACTACAGCTGGATCAATATAATAACTTTATTGCATATATAATATGTTTTCTTTCCTTTAAAAGATCAACCAAATACAAACTGCAACAATGAAGTAGGGAAGAATAGGCTGGTATAGTTTGCAAACGTTTAGGTATATGACATTTACCAATTAAAATTAGTAAATTGAGAACATATTCAAATATACTATATGGTCAAACATGTTCTAATTAAGGGTTTGACTATTCCAGTAATTCCTGTGAAAACAATACTTAATGGTATGGAATAACATTCAAGAGAAATGTGTGCTTATAACTTTGGTGCAGAAGTTTGAGGAAGGTCCTTTTCTTTTCCAGCATGACAGTGCCCCTAGGCTCAAAGCAAGGTCCACAAAGAAATGGTTTACTGAGCTTTTTGTGGAAGGACTTGAGTGGTCTGCACAATCCCCAGAGCGAAACCCCAACACCTCTGATATGAACTGGAACAGTGAGCCTGGCCCCATCACTCAGTGTCAGTGCCTGACCTCACTGATACTCTGGTGTCTTGTTGAACATTTAATTTCAAAAGCATGGCAAAAAGCATGAATCCTTCCTTTTGCTACAATAACTTCCACTCCTCTGCAAATCTTTTCACAACATTTCAGAACATGGATGTGGAGATTTGCTCCCATTTTGGCCCAGAGCATCAGTGGGGTCAGACACTGACAGTGGTCAGTGGGACCTGGCTCTCACGCAGCTTTCTCAAATTCTAAAGGTGTTTTATGGGGTTCGTGTCTGGCATTTGTGCAGGCCAATCAATTTCTTCCCCACCAGATATGGTAAATCTTTTTAAGTGGACCTCGCTGTGCGCACAAAGAAAGTGCTATGCTAGAATAGAAGCATTTTCTAAAATGGCATTGTACGGGGCAAAGATTTGTCCAAGTGCACTATTACATTACACTTTTACATTCTATGAATGTGTGTTACAGTACTTTGTTTTCAAATGCCTTCATCCCATTTAAGAGTAAATCAGACCTCATGTCACCTCACCAAACATTGTGTTTCTTAAAGGTGCTATATGTAATTGTTTGACTGTATTAAAGCATAAAAACACAGTAAGATATTTAAGAAACATGTTCAAGTTCATATACTATCCCCCCCCCCCAAACAAAACAAAACAAAAACAAAACAATGGTACTACCAGCTATTCTACTATACTCTTGTTTTAGCCTGTGTGATTCCGCCCACTGACAGCAACCCAATAATACTCCGACAGCCCAGGTACCAAGCTGGCAAAAAACACAGCATATTGCAGCCATGGAAGCAAGAAAACAAATTGCGTCAAAAGATTAGGGATTCTACCTGACCTAAAAAGCCTCAGCATCCATCTTAAAAAAAAAAAAAAAAAAAACGCCAGTGGATATGGTTATGAGTAGAGTGTTGCACTCTTTAAACCCAAACTACAAATTACTTACAAGTCAAGTGTTCTTAGTTTAGTTCCATACAACAAATAGTTTTTACAACCACAAATTATGTAGTTATTGGTCAAGTTATGCAGTTGGGGAACTCATCTCACCCACCTACCTTGCTACCACTGCTCTGCATGTTCTGCAAGGACTAGCAAAATAAAGTAGCTGAAGAGTGACAAAAATAGAAATGGACTGTCTGTCAAAAAGTCCTCGTAGCAAAATATGCCTTTATCGTAGTCCATGTGTTGTCACGCCTGGCATAAACTACTTAGTAGCATAAGCAAATTATTGATTGAATTATTGTCAACGGATGGTTGAAAATTAAAATAACCTGCTTGAACTTGACAATAAACATCAGTATTTCAAAAATCTTATTTAAGGTGCATTCACACCATATTGTAATTATCATAATTACGAGATACCAACTTGAAAAAAGCATTCACGTCCTCTTAGAACTCCTAATTACAACTTGTGAACTGGGAGTTTTCTGAGAGCTACGGTTTGTACCATGTTACTGGTGCACCTCACACGGAACCAGAGAAAAATGGTGGTGCTTCCAGTAGTAAAATGTAATTAAGCAGTTATTTCGTAATATTTATGTTTTAAAATTTGTGTAATTGACTTTTGCCAATGTAGATGTCTTCATACAAAAGTAATGTGAACATAAACGAAAGACATGTAGCACAGAGTTAGATATCTAGGCTATCCATCTAATAACAACCTAAAGAAATAATTATAAAGTGTAATAATAAAGAATTTGCATAGCAACTGTTACTTGTGTTTTGTTTTACAGCTGCCAGTAAAATTCTTTCACGCAGGTTCACTGACTTGACTGTCGCAACAGAAATGGATAATCCCCAGTCCAAAGACCTGAACAGCACCAAGCACCGAACGTCACGTGTTGTCATCTCAGAATTACGGTAATTGACTGCTCGCAAAGAGCTTGATTGACAGGCGATCTGACCAATCATAATGACAAATCCGCCATCTTGCCCGACAAACAAATCAGACAGGAGAGTAGATTAACTTCGGTGGACTTAAACTTAAAAAAAAATGTGTGTATTGACTTCTTTCTGCAGTTGAAATAAAATACTCTATGATGTTGATTCATGTTTATTTTGTGCTTTAAGTTAATATAAGAAAAGACAATCGGTTCACGTGTGCCGCTTGAACGGAGGTAATCTGTCACGACACATTAAAGAGCCACAAAACAGTATTTATTTTTTACCAGAAGTAAACTGTTCTGTCTTGTCTGTCAGCAAGGGTGGGTTTTTGCGAATTACTGTACCAGGTGTGTAATCTTCCATTTTAATGTGCAACATTAAGCGAGGTAACTGTCAGTGTTGTCATTAGAGCCATAAGATAAATAGAAGCCATAAGATATACAAATAATATATATATACATAAGATATACAAATAATAGTGACTTGACTTGACTTGATCTGCACACTGCTCAAGTTACTGCAGGAAGAATAATCTGAATACTTGCTTTTAATTTTATTTTTAATGTTATTATTTTTACTGTTGCAGCATCATTATTATGATTAATCTCCAATCTGTCTACAATATATTGCTACACAATCATCGCACTCAAACCCAGAAGATATGACTAATTTTTCTCTCAAATAAAGTCTCAAATAAACTCTAAAAAGTATATCAATTCCTCAACAGTACAGTCTTTAACAAACTGGACAAAGCTTTTGAGAGCCCTGCTAAGTTTTTTGAAACCACAGAAGAAAGATTATTCAGAGGAATACATACTATTAAGGAATCATCACATTAGCAAAGAGACATTGTCCTACAGGATTTGATTAACTTTTGAGTGTGCCTGCTGCATAACCATGTCAAGGAAAAAATTAAAAAAAAAAAAAAAAAAAATGTAGATAACTGTCAAATCACCCTTACAGGAATTAGTTGATACACTTTCAGCCTCATAATGTTTAACACACTATTTAAAAAAAAATAAAAATAGTAGGTAGTCATAGCATGTGTCTGAACAGCCTGTGTAACTCTGCTTGTACCTTCCCAATACTGTATCTCCTTTGAGACGAGAAAATGCTGTTAGAAAGAAGAAAACAGAACTACTGCCAGCAGAAAATGGAAGTTGAATGAGATCTAACCAGTTTAGTTTAATGTAATTTCTCAGGTTTTCCCTGTGACAATAACCTGGTGGCCCATAAGAAATGAAGAATAGGGTCTTTTTACTAAAAGAACTAAGAGGCTCAGAATCACTTCAGTGATCATCGGCCGTGGATTACCTCATTAATTCTGTGTCAGTAACAGAGCATTACCTGAATTCATTGAACAGCTGATTCACAAAAAGGAATTATGCAAATCAAGTGATCTGGCAATTAGGCCAAATATGGCAATAATTAGTGTTAATTGTAGCATGTAAATCATTCCACTCAACAGCAAGGCAAGCTAAAGCATGTCATAAAAGGGCATACCTGTACAACGGGGTAGACCATGTTCAGAATTACTCTGAGGGAAAAAAAAAAAAAAAAGTATATTTAACACAGCCCAGGATAATTGGTAGTGGGAGTGGGGGTAAAAAGCAAACAAATTGCTTTCTCCAGATACAACAGGGCTTCAACCCTAAACTCTCTAAACTTTTGTACATTTTAGGTAACATGTACACTTTAAGTATGAATATGTACCTTTAAGGTATCACTCAAAAAAATATTTAGGCCCAATTCTTAAGATTTATGTATTTCAATTGCACATAAAATGTCCATCCATTTTGATTACATATTTTTAACTTAAACAAACTAATAAACTTTATGTGATGCAAATTTGCCAACCTTATGTAAATGAAACAAGTAATAAGACTTATGTAATAGTAACAATAAATCCATTTTTTTTTAATTCATAAGAGTCATGTATATGTATTATTAGGTAATAAACCCAATGTACTTAAAATGCATCAGATGTGCGTATGTTTTATCATAAACCCAACATATTTCATATATTTAATCCTTCCCCACCCAATCACACTATGCTACTACAAAATCTAACTACAACACTCACAAAAAGAACAGCAAGACCACCCTGTTACATTATATCAATTTATTAATGCTTAAAAGCATTTGGCTATATATGAGCTAGCAAGACATACTACACAGTGTTCATGCACTTGCGTGCAACAACAAAAAACAAAAAGTGCCTTCATATTTACATGCACATTAAGGTTAAAAACTTTTTTCAGACATTTTTGCTGCAATCAACCATACAGCAAAAAAAAAAAAAAAAAAAAATTTTAACCATTTTGAACAGAGTGCAGAAATAAGATCAAATTTGAAGTAGACATATACATGAGGTAAACTGATGATAACAGTACTGCTTACATTGCACTAACATTTAAAAAAAAAAAAAAAAATCTGAGACCTGCAATAATTTAGAACAACAGGATAATGGTCAGATAAAATGCCATAAGACTCAGAGGTTGAGTAGCTCTGCACCACCACACTTTCCATACATATTTAATTACATGTTAGGAGTACATGAGTACTAAAGGAACATTCTACATCTACATTTTAAACTTTTAACACTTAAATTGACTCAAGTACAAAAATGTGACGTCTCAAAAATGACATCTCAATTATCATTACTTAAGAGTTCTTTGGTGACAGCTTGGTTGTATCCAGGATTTTCTTCAAATGTGCACTTGAGCTCCATTACGTAGCTTCAGTTAAGTACATAAATCAGTCCAAAAAGCATCAAACACCCAAGAGTGACACTGCAGAACTTCCACACCAACATCCAGGACCAACGCCAGCACCCTCTGAACGAAAGATGTACATGATGCTCACTGTCATCTGTGCAATTCCAGACTCAGCCTCTGCACGTTCACAGTAATTTGTGAAATAGTGGTTCAGTGAGCACGTGGAATCATTTTCATGCATGAATTGATCACCAGTCCTGAGCGGACTCTGGGGTGGACGATCTTTCACAGTTTGAGCCTGATGAATCTTGACATTGTTATCCATACTTCCGACCTGGTTGTTTGAGAAATAAAAGGCTACACACTGCATGAGTTAGGGCTAAAAGAATTGTTGCCAAACACACAACATGCCAGAAACATATTAATCACTTCAAGTAATGAGTCAATCCTTAAATATCAAGTATTTACTCATTTAAATCCAGACAGCAACCTTTTTCAGCCTGACAGTATAAAATAAGAATTAAATGTATAGCCAGTTATTTTGAACTATACTACCTTAAGGAGAAGAGAATTCTGATGGAACTGGACACAGCCAAACTTATAAACATGAGCACTCGTGTTGTTCCAGGACGATCAAGTGGCTTGATATCACTTGCACTGCATTAAAAAAATAAAAAATAAGCATTAAACACTAAGTACATTTTACAAGAAAACACCATTTCAGTATTTTACTTCAAAATGTCATATTTTTTTAAATGTATTAATCGATCTTTCTTTGTAATTATTTGTACTTAAACTTTACTCTGCATCGCCATAATTTGTAACATCTGCAAATGTGCTATTATTTCTCAAATGAACTGTAGAGAACAAGATTAAGAAATTCAGTGAATTCAGTGTACTTAAGTCTTAAAGTTGACTGAACTTGTAAAACAGTTACCAATAATCAAGTTTTCATACTAACTTTTAGTTACCTCTACTGAAATAGTGAGTTTTATCAAATCAAAAATGAGCTAATTTGTTGCATACACACATGGGCAAAGTGAGACTGTGATGCCAATAAGAAAATGAAAATAACTATCAATGTAAATATATCCATAAGACATTTATAATGGAAAAACAGCAGGTTGACATACACTTACCACATATTCTTTAATGATTGTCTCCATGTCTCTATTGAGGTAGATACTTCGGCTCCTTGGGATGTAATTACAGCTGATTTTAGTCTTCATTCTCAAACATGCAGAACAACAAGATCCCAAAAACACGACATTAGTCATTGATTTACTCAGACATAAAGCTAAAGCGGAGTTAAAAATCTTGTTCAATTAATGCTGTAACTATACAATAAACCCTGTCAATTGGTACATTAGTATATTACAGCGATTTGTAAACAAATATTTAAATTGCATGTAAGGCTGTTTTTATTATTATTTTTAATAAACCGATCATCTCTAAAAAATTGTCTGGAACTGATCTGCCTGGTGATGTGTCTAACGTTGCTATTCTTGACACAATTAAAGCAATCGGAGTTAAAGTGGAAGGGCAGCACGAAAATATTAGCATGCAGCTGAAACAGCATAGCGCTATGATTGCAAGTGTGGCAAAAGCGGTACAAATTAATGCGGAAGAGGAGTGAGAGATGAGATCTGGAAAAGAACGAAAGACTCGGTGGTGTGCAGGGATGCTGGAATCAGAATCGTGGAGGACCTGACAAGAGAAGACACATTAGCAAGACGTGCGTTGGGGCCGAAGATTGAGCAGGCCAGGAAAGAAGGAAAGACAGCTGGATTTCAGGACCTTTCAGTTTCATAAATGGAAAACGTATTTCAGAAAATTAATGGGTATTTGGACAGTGATTTTCACTTGATAAGTGAGATGGTCGATAAGTGATGAGGGACTCTATATTATTTCGTGGAAACTTTCTTCTAGCATTTACAGAGTTTATTATATTTAGTAGTTAAAGACCGGTTCTGTGTTTTTGTTATTATCTAATGTTTTATTTCCGTCGTTAAACTGTAGGGTCTGAAAGATTCAGTTAAAAGGAAAGGTATTTTTCTTTTTTGCAAAAATCAAAAATCAAACTTAATTTTTCTTCAAGAAACTCACTCGGAAGCTTTGGATGCTCCTTTCTGGCGTAATCAATGGGGTGATGACATATTTTTTAGTCATGGCACAAATCGTTCTGCTGGTGTTGCTATTTGTTTGCACAATTGTCCCGGTAAGATAATTTTTCACAAAGTTGATGATGAGGATAGCATTGGCTAGCAATCGTTCTCAGTTTAGACAAGTTTTTTTTTTTTTTTTTTTTTTTTTGATAAACATATACGGATATAATAATTGTAATCAGAATAGTGATTTGCTCTTTTCAATCACTGACTATCAACCTCGTCAGGTCCCAACACTCAACCAGCACGATCACACTCACCTGAGTTCTAATCACGCGCACCTGGTACATCCCAATCAAGACTTGCATATAACCACTGCCTCTTGCCACTCACCTTTGTCTGGTCTTGATCGTCACGATCTTCAGGCTTACCCTTCGCTACGGATACAAATTCCAGTCAACATTCGTCTGTCTCTATCCCTGGCCCGTCCTCCTGCAAGAGAGTTACAGCCTGCCTTCTTCAGCCAGATAAGTCTGTGATACTGCTCCGTGCTTACCTGCCTATGCTGCTCTGCAGCTTCCTTTCTTGTGACAATAAATATCACATTAACCTCATTCCCCTCGTTTGGTCTCCTTCTGTTGTGTGACAGAAGACCAGACCGTTGAAAGAAGTATTACTATATGGATCCACAGCAACCAAGCCCACTCACTCTACAAGACTTCGTCCAGGCCATCAACTCAGCACTCGCCCCGCTCACCAATGCCGCCCCATCTGCCTCCGCCAGTCCCATGGCCCGACCTGCTACCTTCTCAGGAGATGCGGTGAATTGCAATGGCTTCATATTACAGTGTTCCTTGTATTTTGAGATGCAGCCCGGAGCATTTCCCACGGATCGATAGAAGATCGCCTTCATGATTACCCTGCTAACAGGACGCGCTCTACAATGGGCGGAGTCACTCTGGAATTCCAACAGCCCGGTGACGCTGACTTTTGATGCCTTCACAACCCATTTCAAGGAGGTCTTCGGGCAGACGGATTCCGAGCTCTCGGTGCCTGAATCCACGTATTCGCCAACAGATGGCAATATACGAGAACTCAATCGGGCTGGAAACCTTCCTCACAAAGGCTATTCGCATCTCTCAACACCTTACTGCGTGTGAGGAGGACATACCACCTGCTCCACCACTCTTGGGGCCTTCACCAGTGCTTGCACCAGAGCCCATGCAGATCGGCTTCAATCCTCTTACCCGCATGGAGCGGGACAGGAGAATTAACTCCGGACTCTGTCTGTACTGTGGGGCGAGTGGTCACCTGCTCCAAACCTGTCCTGTGCGTCCGCCCCGCCCAGCAGTGAGTACCATCCAACTGAACCCGCAAATCAGTGCTTTAACCCGCATGACCATACAACTAATTTCTCCTCACACTTCCATTCCAGCGCAAGCTCTCGTCGACTCCGGATCATCGGGGAACTTCATCTCAATAGAGACATTGAATCGCCTTCATCTGAAGCCGAAACTTCACTCTCCAACATTGAACGTCCAAACCATCCAAGGAAAACCACTGGGTCGGGGCAAGGTCAGGTACCGCTCTCCAACCTTAACGCTCCGTGTGGGATGTCTACATGAGGAGGTTCTTTCATTCCTGGTACTAGAGCATTCCTCCGTGGATATAGTCCTGGGACGCCCGTGGCTTACACAACACTCTCCGAACCTAGATTGGAAGAATGATGAGGTTCTCCAGTGGAGTGAGTATTGTCAACTACATTGTCTACGCCGTATAACTCCCCCTAACAGTTCACCCATCCAGAATTGTTCTACCAGCGTGGAGAGTCCCTAACCGGTAAAGAAATTCACCATACCCTATGAATACCGGGCGTTCCAGGACGTCTTCAATAAGCAGGCCGCCACTAAACTACCACCCCATAGGCCATGGGACTGTGCCATCAACCTGCTGCCTGGAGCCAAACTCCCGAAAGGTAGAGTGTACGCTCTGTCCATCCCGGAACAAGCTGCTATGGAGGAATACATTCAGGAGGCTCTCCGACAAGGCTTCATCCGTCTATCTACCTCTTCCGCTGCGTCAAGCTTCTTCTTTGTCAGCAAGAAGGATGGGGGACTACGACCATGTATAGACTACAGAATTCTGAACTCCCAAACCGTCAAATTCCCGTATCCTTTGCCTTTGGTTCTGGCTGCCCTTGAGGAACTTCGTGGAGCTCGCTTCTTTTCCAAACTGGACCTGCGAAGCGCCTATAACCTCATTCGAATTTGCCCTGGAGACGAGTGGAAGACGGCCTTCATTACACCTACTGGCCACTATGAATATCTTGTGATGCCATATGGGCTTGCCAACTCACCGTCAGTCTTCCAGGGATTCATGAATGAGGTGTTCCGGGAGTGCCTCCATCGATTCGTCATCGTCTATATTGACGATATCCTCATTTACTCCCGGAACCTGGCCGAACATCGCCACCACGTGGAACAGGTCCTTCAGAAATTGAGAGAATATCAACTGTACCTCAAGTTGGAGAAATGCGAGTTCCACCGTTCTACCGTCCAGTTCCTCGGGTACGTCATCTCACCCCAAGGGGTGCAGATGGACAATAACAAGCTGCAAGCCATTCAAGACTGGCCCACGCCCTCTTCTGTGAAGGAACTACAGAGATTTCTTGGCTTTGCCAACTTCTATCGCCGATTCATCCGATCCTTCAGCACCATTACTGCACCCCTTACCACAATGCTCCGCCACAAACCCAAGAGTCTAACATGGTCCCCAGAAGCTAGAAGAAGCTTCGACCAGCTGCGAGAAGCCTTCTGCACCGCTCCTACCCTGGCCCATCCAGACCCTCAACTACCATTCATCGTGGAGGTCGATGCCTCTACAGTGGGGGTTGGTGCGGTGCTTTCCCAACGTCACGGAGAGCCTCCAAAACTCCATCCCTGTGCGTATTTCTCCCGCAAGCTTTCCCCGGCGGAGCAGAACTACGACATTGGGAATCGTGAACTGCTGGCCATCAAGCTCGCTTTAGAGGAGTGGAGACATTGGCTGGAGGGAGCTGTTCACCCTTTTCAGGTCATTACTGATCACCGGAACTTGGAGTACCTCCGGGATGCAAAGAGGTTAAACCCCAGACAGGCCCGCTGGGCGCTTTTCTTCACCCGTTTTCACTTTACAGTTACCTACAGACCAGGTACCCAAAACTCCCGAGCAGATGCTCTCTCCCGTCTGTATCAGCCCATGCAAGACACTACCGCCCCCGATACCATACTCCCTCCAGCCCTCATTGTAAGTCCCATTGTATGGTCACTTGATGAAGACATTCGACAAGCCACGCTCACAGAACCTGCTCCGCCGGGAGGTCCAGAAGGGAGGATCTATGTCCCTACCACTCTCCGCCTCTCCCTTCTGGACTCACTCCATTCTTCTCTGGGCTCTGGACATCCAGGCAGCGACCGTACCCTCTCGCTCCTCCAACATCGCTACTGGTGGCCCAACATGGCCCGTGAAGTTTCCCAATTCGTCAGGAGCTGCTCAGTTTGTGCCACTTCTAAAACCCCCC
This sequence comes from Onychostoma macrolepis, assembly GCF_012432095.1. NCBI lineage: Eukaryota > Metazoa > Chordata > Actinopteri > Cypriniformes > Cyprinidae > Onychostoma > Onychostoma macrolepis. Next base: position 25,726,943 of record NC_081171.1, read on the forward strand.
GTCATCTACCTCATGGTAAACTGGTTCCTCTGCCCCTACCTCGCTGGCCCTGGTCCCACATCGGAGTCGATTTCATCACCGACCTGCCAAGGTCCGACTCCCTCACCTGTGTCCTCGTAGTGGTGGATCGGTTTTCTAAGGCCTGTAAATTGATTGCTCTTCCAGGGCTACCCACCGCCATGCAGACGGCAGAATCACTCTTCAATCACGTCTTCAGGAACTTCGGCATCCCTGAGGATATCATCTCCGATCGTGGGCCACAGTTCATCTCAAGGGTCTGGCGAGGCTTCTTTAACCTTCTAGGGGTCTCTGTGAGTCTCACGTCCGGATATCATCCACAATCCAACGGTCAGACTGAGCGGAAGATCCAGGACATTGGAAGGTATCTTCAGAGTTTTTGCCACCAGAACCAGCATGGCTGGAACCGCTTCCTCCCATGGGCCGAATACGCACAGAATTCACTCCGTCAGCACTCCACTGGTCTAACCCCCTTCCAGTGCGTACTCGGTTACCAACCCCCATTGTTTCCCTGGGATGGGGAACCATCGGAAGTTCCAGCCGTGGACTTTTGGTTCAGAGAGAGCGAGAGGGTCTGGGACTCAGCACACGTTCAGCTCCAACAGGCAGTTCGGAGATATAAGACCCAGGCCGATACCCGTCGCCTTACTGCCCCACCATACCAACCAGGCGAAAAGGTATGGTTGTCTACGCGGGACATTCGTCTCCGGCTGCCCTGTCGTAAGCTGAGTCCCCGGTTTATCGGTCCCTTTACCATCAGGAGGCAGATCAACGAGGTTACTTACAAGCTGGATCTACCACCGCTATTCGCATCTCTCAACACCTTACTGCGTGTGAGGAGGACATACCACCTGCTCCACCACTCTTGGGGCCTTCACCAGTGCTTGCACCAGAGCCCATGCAGATCGGCTTCAATCCTCTTACCCGCATGGAGCGGGACAGGAGAATTAACTCCGGACTCTGTCTGTACTGTGGGGCGAGTGGTCACCTGCTCCAAACCTGTCCCAGCGTCCGCCCGCCCAGCAGTGAGTACCATCCAACTGAACCCGCAAATCAGTGCTTTAACCCGCATGACCATACAACTAATTTCTCCTCACACTTCCATTCCAGCGCAAGCTCTCGTCGACTCCGGATCATCGGGGAACTTCATCTCAATAGAGACATTGAATCGCCTTCATCTGAAGCGAAACTTCACTCTCCAACATTGAACGTCCAAACCATCCAAGGAAAACCACTGGGTCGGGGCAAGGTCAGGTACCGCTCTCCCACCTTAACGCTCCGTGTGGGATGTCTACATGAGGAGGTTCTTTCATTCCTGGTACTAGAGCATTCCTCCGTGGATATAGTCCTGGGACGCCCGTGGCTTACACAACACTCTCCGAACCTAGATTGGAAGAATGATGAGGTTCTCCAGTGGAGTGAGTATTGTCAACTACATTGTCTACGCCGTATAACTCCCCCTAACAGTTCACCCATCCAGAATTGTTCTACCAGCGTGGAGAGTCCCTAACCGGTAAAGAAATTCACCATACCCTATGAATACCGGGCGTTCCAGGACGTCTTCAATAAGCACATACCGCATCACACCTACCTTTCACGTGTCCTTGTTGAAACCCTACACTAATCCCATGTCTCCTTCCTCCCCAGGACCTGACGAGCCGGAGGTACGTCCTCCTCCCGAGATCGAGAACGAGGAATCCATCTACAGGGTCAACTCCATCCTGGATTCCCGACGTCGGGGCGGCCGCCTCGAATATTTGGTGGACTGGGAGGGCTTTGGGCCGGAGGAAAGGTCCTGGGTGCCTAAACATGACATACTAGACCCCTCTCTACTATCTGAATTCCATGAGCTCCATCCACATAAGCCAGCTGCTAGAGGACGTGGCCGCCCCCGTCGTCGGCATCGGGCGTCAGGAGCCGCCCGTGGAGGAGGGGGTACTGTCAGAGAACCATCAACCTCGTCAGGTCCCAACACTCAACCAGCACGATCACACTCACCTGAGTTCTAATCACGCGCACCTGGTACATCCCAATCAAGACGTGCATATAACCACTGCCTCTTGCCACTCACCTTTGTCTGGTCTTGATCGTCACGATCTTCAGGCTTACCCTTCGCTACGGATACAAATTCCAGTCAACATTCGTCTGTCTCTATCCCTGGCCCGTCCTCCTGCAAGAGAGTTACAGCCTGCCTTCTTCGGCCAGATAAGTCTGTGATACTGCTCCATGCTTACCTGCCTATGCTGCTCTGCAGCTTCCTTTCTTGTGACAATAAATATCACATTAACCTCATTCCCCTCGTTTGGTCTCCTTCTGTTGTGTGACACTGACATTATAAATGAGCTGAAGATTATTTACCACACAGAGTTTATTCTAAATGGAGGGGATTTTAATTTAACTCCAGATGAGTGGTTAGATAGAGATCCTTCCAAATTAAATTTTTCCCATGTTAATAACATTGTTCAAAATTTTTGCTCTTCAAATCTTCTGATTGATATCTGGAGAACTCAGAATCCATGCATTGGATGATTTACTTGGATTAAACCCAATGCAAATGTGAGATCAAGAATTGATTATTGGCTTAGCACTGAGGCTGTCTATAAGCATGTCTATAATTGCTCTATCTCTAGTGCTTCTTTAAGTGATCATTGTATGATTGAGTTAAGTTTAAAACAAAAGGGTGAATCTAGTAATTCCAAAGGGTACTGGAAATTTAATGCTGACCTATTAACTCAGAATGACTATTGCACATATATAAAGAAGATTATAACTGATATCGGTAAGAAATGTATGCCAGGTGGTAGTAAATGGGAGTTTTTAAAATATAAACTTTGAGAATTTTCAGTAACATATGGGAAAAATCTTAAGAAAAAGAGATTAGCAAAATAAATTCAGTTAATAAACGAGATTAATATGTGCTGGTGCAAATCTACTCTATCAGATGAAGATAATAAAAAACTTAATTTATTTACATTCCTCACTGGATGAACTTTATGTAAGGAAGGCAAAGGGTGCATACGTGAGGTCAAGAGCAAAATGGATAGAGGAGAGGGAGAAAAAAAGTTCATACTTTTGTAATCTTGAAAAAAGATGTCAAGTAAGAAATGTTGTGGATAGTTCATTGATAAATCAGAATTAATGTTTTGATAACAATATTATTGCAAGAGAGGTGTTTCAGTTTTACTCAAATTTATATACCTCATCTTACTCCAGTGTTGATTCGGAACATTTCTTTAAGAAAGTAAAAAATTATATCCTTACTGTTCAGAATTCATTTAAAGAACTATTTAAAGACTCTGATTTGACCATTCAAGAATTAGATTTAGCCTTAAAAAAAAAAAAGAAAACTGGTATATATCCTGGGCCAGATGGCCTAACCTCAGATTTTATTTTGGGAAGATTTAAAAAGGTTATTGTTTGAAGCACTACAAGACTGTATTAGATATAATAATATATTGCCTACTATGAAGCAGGGTCTTATTATTTTGATTCCAAAACCTGGTAAAGACAAAAGGATTTTAGTCAGTCAGTCATATGTATTTATAAAGCACATTTAAAAACAACAGCTGTTGGCCAAAGTGCTGTACAAAATTGAAACATATACCAAAATACAAGAGTAAACAAAACACAGCAACAGATAGCACACTACAGTTACACCACTGAGCTTACTTGAGACCATATGCAACAGTAAATAAGTACGTTTTAAGAAGAGACTTGAAATCAGCGTATGTTGGAGCAGATCTTATATAAAATGGCAAATTGTTCCAAAGCTGTGGGGCAGCCACTGAAAAGGCACGGTCACCTTTCAATTTCAGGCGTGTCCTTGGAACAGTCAACTGAAGACTACTGGTTGATGGAAGTTCCCTGGAAGCATTACAGTAAAACAGGAGATCAGAGATATATGACGAAGATCTATGATTTTAGATAATCTACGACCTATTATTATTAATATTTTCCGGAATGATTGCTGCCAGGTTAAGGGTGGGACTTCCTCAAATAATTAGTGAGACTCAATCTGGGTTCCTTAAAGATAGATCAGTTCATAACAATATTCATTTGGTGCTTGATATCTTATCTTAATTGAAAACGATGGTTTTATTTTATTTTTTAATTTTTTAAAGCGTTTGATATGGTAGAACATCCGTTTCTTGTTCAGACAATCAGTAATTTTGGTTTTGGGCCAAAATTTATCAATATCATCAAAATGCTTTACAATGACATAAATAGTTCAGTGGCTCATCCCAAGGGAACTTGCCCAAGATTTCAGGTGAACGGATGTATAAGGCAAGGCTGTGGGAGTTCACCTCTGTTATTTATTATGGTTGCGGAAATGCTAGCCATTCTAGTTAAAAATTAGAATATCGCTGGAATTAATTTTATGGATCATCAATTTATTATTAGTCAGCTTGCTGACGATACAACCCTTTTTTTTTTAAAGATCATACGCAAATCACATTAGCATTTCATTCTGTAGAGTGTTTTGCCAAAGCATCAGGGTTACAGCTAAATAAATCGAAATGTGAACATATGGCTATTCACGAGCAATTTCACGAGAAAATTGAAATGTTAAATACTGACAAAAAAATTTAAAAATGTAGATCAGTTTTGAACTCTTGGTTACAGAGAGATATCACAATTTTCGGAAAAATATTGTTATCAAAAATTTAAAGTATTTCTAGATTAATTTACCCAGGTTTTTCATTGCCAATTTCTTCCAGAAAGATAAAAGCTATTAATAAACTTAATTTTGATTTCATCTGGAGAAAGAAGTACCACTATATAAGGAAAAATGATATAATAAGCAAATATGAGGATGGTGGGTTAAAGGCAATAGATTTTGATAGTATGAATGGTGTACTTAAACTTAAATGGCTTCAGTCTTTTATTAGAAATGAGCCTTCATACTGGTTTGCAGTTCCATCCAGTTTGTTTAAAAAATTTGGAGGTATAAAGTGTTTTTTTCTACAATGTGACTTTGAGATATCTAAAATTCCATTGAAACTGTCGGATTTTCATAAACAAGTCCTCTTGTATTGGAAAATGCGGTTTAAACATAATTTCAGTCCTCATAATGTTTCCTTATTGGAGGACTGGTGGCAAAGAGGTATTTGGTCAGTGCTGCACATTATGGATAAGAATGGTTGCTTTTTTTAGTTTTAATGATTTCAGCACTAAATAAAAATTTTAAGTGTGAGGAAAAAGTTTATTTGAAAGTTATTGAAAGTATTCTTTTACCATTTCTTATTATGTTAAAGGGGATTTTAACATATTCCACTATCATTCCCAAGATTTTGGATCTTAAATTAAGACAATTCTAAGACAAGAAGTGTACTAATAAGTTTATAAGAAATTGTCTTGTGCAGGAAAGCTATCCTGGTCCAATAAGAAGGGACTATATTTTTCAACATCTAAATAGAAAATCAATTAATGAATTTAGGTGCAAGTATTTGTTATTTCCTCTTCCACCAAAATATAAAGAAGTGCTCTTTAAAATGTTGTACGATATTTATCCTGCTAAGGAATTTCTGAGATTAAGATTTAATGTGGATTGTAATATTTGTAAATTCTGTAATAATGATGTAGAAACTGTTGAACACCTATTTCTTCATTGTTATCTGGTTAATTTGTTGTATTGTATGTAATTGGATTAAACAAAGAATATAAATTTTCCATCTATTACTTGGGACACGTTGAAATTTGGAGTTCATTTGGAGGACAAAAGTTTAGACTTTATTGTAAACTGTTTACTTCTCATATTAAAATACTTTATTCACAAATGTAAAGTTTTGAATAAATGTCTTTAAAAGGAGCTTGCCGGGTATACAGAGGCCCTAAAAATTATGAGAAGTGATAAGGCCAAGAAATTATTTGATTTGTTTAATAAGTGTGATTTTGTTTAATCCCCTACATTGATTATGGTTGCATGAATGTATTTTTATTTTATTTTATTTGGATTAATGTCTTGTATGGCGGTTTATTTCTCTGTTATAGTATGAATAATATGAATGTCTCAGGCTGTGAGGACTTAAGATGATGTTAAGATGATGTTGAGATCCAAAATAAAAAATAAAAATAATAATAATAATAAATGGTGAGGAGATGCAGGAGAACGCTGCTTCTGGCGCTGCTTTTTTTTAAAAATTTGCACGTGCATAGAGTGGGGGAACTATGACATCACTTTGTAGGCGGATCGGCGGTTAGCATGAAACTGGTTCCCTCTACAAAAAGCCAATAGGATTTTTCCATAGGCTTTTGGATTATCGCAAAAAATAAGTTCTGTGTTCAGTCATTGTTCATGAAATTTACACGTTTTGTCCATCAAGATAATCTTCACAAAATAATATAACTTTGATTAATTTTGAAGCCGAAATAAAAGCACCAGAACTAAAAAGCTAAACTTAGGCTATAAACGAACTACACCTCCACGGTCGCTCGCCTTCAACGTCACCACCACCGCGCTCCCGACAACTGTTTCAAACTTAGTTTTAACATGTTCAGTGAAGGATTTACTCTGTATATGAATGTTAATCCACGCTACATGAACCTTTTCATATAAACTGGAATAAATACAAAACTAGAGCCAAACTAAAACTGAAATGAGACATTAGTAATAAATAGTATAGTGAATAAATGAAATAATCTTAACTAAAGGACATTTGAAACCATGTATTTCTGTACATTTCGAAATAAGGTATTAAAAGTCATTATGCCATGGTCCGTCTGAATGCTCAATTCTGATTGGCTGGCAGGTGTTGATTAAATTAATTTAACTGCACAGGTAGTACCAGGTCAGTTTAATCACGTTCTATATCAATGCGCTTCCTATAAACATTGGTAACCATAGTAACATACAGTTACATTTGAATAGTAATACAGACGAAAATAACCGTCATTTTTAGCGTTCCGGTCAAATATTGCAGCACAAATATTATTAACATCTTTACTATGTGAATGCTGGAAAATGACCATGGCATAAACGGGATAATCAACGGCTAGCTGTGCATTAAACGATTTGAATGCACTTTGCGGAGGCACGTCGGGTGGTTCTTCGCCTCCACGTCGTGCATTCAAATCGTATAATGCACAGCTAGCCGTTGATTATCCCTTACATAAATCCTTGATTAATATGAATATTTTAATTAAAAGCGTGTCTCCACATACTATTCAATAAAATTCTAGTGCATTTAATCTATTAAATAACAGCAGAGTGAACGAGTTTTTGGATATGGTAAGATTAAACTTATTTTGGTGAACAAAGTACCACATTTCAGCTATCGTTTTGTTAGGGTGGGTACACAAAATGTTATTTTATCCTTGCTTCTAGGAAAAGCTTCTTGTGGCCGTAAACATTTAATTTTAACGTGGCTTTAAGCACTATGCATCATTATGTAGCCGATGGTAGTAGTTTCTCCCGAATTGGTGGAATGAGGGGGGCGTGTCGCTGGTTAATATAGCCTGTCGGGCCTATAAAGGTAGGTGGTGGGTGGTTTTGGAGGACACGTCTAATCATCATGCGTGATGTCATCGGATTTCTGGTGTGGCGCGGAAGCGTGTAAGGGGTAAGGAGTTGTTTGTTGTGGTAGGATTTTAGAATGTGTATGTACTACGGTTTTATGGATTTTTGTCTTATTAGTGTGGATTGAGGAAACCTGCGATACACTGTTACAGAGTGTGCTGTATAAGATCACGACGGAGCTTCCTGTGTACCACGAGTTGTATAGACCGGTAAGATGGCTTTAAATTATGGTGACGTTATGTTATCTAGTAACTAGATGTGTCCTTATGAGTATGTTAATTTGTTTTCAGTTGCCAACTTAAGGCCAGGACCAAGCTTTGAGAGACGTTGCAGTGGTTTTTTTTCGTGGGACGCTGTCGGCTGCACGCTCGTATATAGACACTGGTGCTGTTATTTTCTGGGCAGCCGTGGAGTGCTGACCGCCTCGTTCTACGGCACGGTACCCAGACTATCAGTGCGTCTGTTTCAGCGCGGGCTATACCGAATATCGACCGAACGGAGGTTTGGCGTGCCGCTGTTTCTCCATTGCTGTGTGCTCTTTTATTCTAAGGTTTGGGACGCCCAACCGACAGTCATTACAGAGCCCTTGTATTTGTTTTAAAGGTCTCGAGATGTAATAATTATCTGGGTTTGCATTTTAGTGTGAGCATTGTTTTGTCTGTCTGTTTGTTTGTTTTTGCTGAATTTCCTTGTGGTGAAATTGTTCATTTTTGAACTGGTATTTTTTTGGTTTTATTTTTTATTTATTTATTTATTTATTTTTTATTTAGTTTCTTTTGGTTTTTTGTTAACATCTGTGTTTGTATCTTTAATTGCTCTTGCTATTACTCTGAGAGTACTAGTGATGGCGTTGCCACAATTACAGTTTCACTTTCACCACTTAAAGCCGGTAAATGTGGTGTTTACATGGATTAATCGTAATATGAGTTTACCTTATGGTCTGATACCAGAGTATCAGTAAGCGATAAACTCGAGCATCTTCCCTCCGAAGACTTATGTCGCATTTCGGGCCAAAGCAAAAAAACATTGTTGAACAACAATATAAATTGCGGGAAACTATTTATTGACTATTCTACCATTAATTGAATTACAAATTATGCTACAACTGGAAAATACTGTAAATTGATAAACTGTTCGGCATGATGACGTTGAATGTCTCCGACAGTGCCTGTAGTCCCATTTAGCAACTTGTTAACAATCATCTTTTTTAAGAAACATAACAGTTTAAAAAAAAATCACGAGTGTGGTGTAACTGGTGTGTTTTATGTCGTAGAATAAAACGTGAAAGTATCTTGAGCCTGTGTGAACCACAGACTTTATTCAAGGCATTTAACCAAAATCCCATTCAGAAAACCCATTGACTTTGGGACGATGGAACGGAAGTGCTAAAATGCTAACTCGCTTCCGGGTTTTTGCCTACAAAGTGACATCATAGTTCCACCACTCTATTACCAAAGCTGCTTTAGACAGTCATTGTGCAGTACCGCTACCTACCGACTGGAGGATGGTAAACGATTCCATTTGTATGTAAACCAATCTCATGCAATTTAACTAATTGGACCTGACTTGTTCCAGAGCTAGCTTTATTTAAACCCTATTCATAATTTTGACAGTTAACAGATTTATATTGATTCTAAGTAATCGGAGTACATACATTTATAAAGAACGATTATTAAAATAAAATCAAATAGATGCAAATACTTAATAAAAAATTGTGCCAAGAATAATTTTTTTTGAGTGTACCAATATGGACCGTTTAGATGCAAAGATCTTTTGAAAATGTACTGCCCCAGTGACAGCTTTTGTTCCTTTTTTCCGAGAGTGTACCCCCCAAATGTATACCAGGTATAAAAATTTTTCAAGTTTCAAGAGTACAATAGCAAACCCCGGCCAATTGGAAATATGTAACTCTACGTTTCTGCAAAACCTGAAATATGTTGCTAAAAATTTGCACTTGTAACATGTCCACATTCAGGTGCTGTAAGTGGAATTGTTGTGTTTTTTTTTTTTTTTTTTTCTCCATTACAGATCCAGGTTTATTAAACAGTCCAGTCCATGGGGAAAACAAATAAAAATGTCCCTGTAAGTACAAAATGGTTGTAAATGGCAGTTTTATAATGAAATGTTTGGTGCTTGGCACTAAAAAGCATGTTCAATTTTTGCTAAAACAGTTAAATGTGACTGTGGCAAATGTTTTATTACATTGGTTATATACGCATCATATCAGAGCTGTTTGTAAATGAAATATTGTGGGAGTGGCACTAAAAGTGTATTGCTCAATTTCATTTGAAATGAACTCTACCCAAAACAAATAAAAAAATAAAATAAAAATAATAATAATGTGAAATAAAGATACATTTTCTGAAGTAACTATGCAATTTTAACATTCTTCTACAAGGTTTGGATTGTGATCTAAGTCTTTGGATTGTGGCAGTTACACTGGATTCTTTTCTGACCGCTCAGCATTGCAAGTGCACCACTATGGTAAAAGTTTACTGAGGGCATTGTATTTTGCAGTGAGCCTGGGCTGACAAAAGCGTATGTATACATATGGTCTCAAAGCTAACATACATTGAGTAAAAACCACAAAACTCCAGTTTTATAGGGTCTTTAACAAAACCTGATACATTTGTGTTGCGGCTGTTACATGCTATACCCGGATCTTAGACAATACTTCTCCTTAGCTCACCCCTAAGTAGTGCTTCAGAAAATGGAGAGGATCACACGTCCTCTAAAAGTGATTTAAATGTTGATGGAAGTTGAAAAGGGTACGTACTGCAAGCCATTACAATCCGTTTAGGTCTTCAAACCGAACAATCAGGATATTGCTCCAAATGGCGATGGCCTACTTAAACAGGCTCTAGAGAAATGAACAATAAGGAGGCTCTTCAAAGAAACAGCTGAAGGTGAATGCGTGCATGAGATTTAAAGCATGTGCGAGATTAAATGAAAACCATATTAACTCTCCTCTAAAGTCTTGGAAAATGAATTTATGATTTGAAGTGTGAAATTGCAACATTCTGGGGGAGAGATATACAGTAATGTGAGGATACCTCTTACTTTATTTCTAACTGTCCATTAAAAACTTTAGGAATCTCTTGCCGCAGAATATGGATGTGATCAAGAAATAACAGGTTACTATCTGTTATAAAGCTGTTAAATTGATCCCTTTTGAATTAAAGCAAATTTATTGCATGCAAAATCAAAAAAAAAAAAAAATCATAATAAGAATGAGCTGCTTTAGGGTGTTGACTGTTACCTCCACCTCCACTGGTGCTTATTGTTTAATTTAATGAAGGTTATATATATATATATATATATATATATATAGAGAGAGAGAGAGAGAGAGAGAGAGTATACATACTGTATATAGTATATACACTGTATATATATATATATACTACACACACATATATAAAGTATCTCACAGAAGTGAGTACACCCCTCACATTTTTGTAAATATTTTATTATATCTTTTCATGTGACAACACTGAAGAAATGACACTTTGCTACAGTAAGTAGTGAGTGTACAGCTTATATAACAGTGTAAATTTGCTGTCCCCTCAAAATAACTCAACACACAGCCATTAATGTCTAAACCGCTGGCCACAAAAGTGACTACACCCCTAAGTGAAAATGTCCAAATTGGGCCCAATTAGCCATTTTCTCTCCCCGGTATTATGTGACTCGTTAGTGTTACAAGGTCTCAGGTGTGAATGGAGAGCAGGTGTGTTAAATTTGGTGTTATCACTCTCACTCTCTCATACTGGTCACTGGAAGTTCAACATGGAACCTTATGGCAAAGAACTTTCTGAGGATCTAAAAAAAGAATTGTTGCTCTACATAAAGAAGGCGTAGGCTATAAGAAGATTGCCAAGACCCTGAAACTGATCTGCAGCACGGTGGCCAAGACCATACAGCGGTTTAACAGGACAGGTTCCACTTAGAACAGGCCTCGCCATTGTCGACCAAAGAAGTTGAGTGCAAATGCTCAGCGTCATATCCAGAGGTTGTGTTTGGTAAATAGATGTATGAGTGCTGCCAGCATTGCTGCAGGGGTTGAAGGGGTGGGGGGTCAGCATGTCAGTGCTCAGACCATACGCCACACACTGCATCAAATTGGTCTGCATGGCTGTCGTCCCAGAAGGAAGCCTCTGTGTCAAGCGTGTGCGGCGGCAACCAGGTGAGGAGTACAAAGACAAGTGTGTCTTGCCTACAGTCAAGCATGGTGGTGGGAGTGTCATGGTCTGGGGCTGCATAAGTGCTGCCGGCACTGGGGAGCTACAGTTCATTGAGGGAACCATGAATGCCAACATAAAGCCTACTTTAAACTCGACTGTGTCAAAGAGAGATGCATACAAAATGCAAAACAAGACAAACCACTGATGCAAGGTTCTTTCCCACCAAAATTAATGCCCGTACCATAGAGGGAACAACGCAAATATGTGAACCTTACAGGACAGCAGAGAAAAAGGATGCAGGAGAAGCAAGTTTAACACTCATTTCTGCAATAATTTTAATGAAAAAAAGTGAAACAAACAAATAAATGAAGTGAAACACAGATGTCACTTTCGGTTATTGTAAACATTTGGCAAACACACTCAGTTTAAATCTAAATTAAAGACCCATCTCTTTAACCTGCCATACACATAACACACCAACACATTTCTATAATTCAAATCTGTTACATAATTATTAGACTGCATTAATTAGGTCAGTCGGAACCGGGAAGACTTCTTGTTACATCGTAAGAAGAATGGCATCTTATTCCAAGGTCACTGTATCCCCTCATCTGAGCCTGGTTTCTCCCTGTTTTTTTTCCTCCATTTCTGTCATCGATGGATTTTTGGTTCCTTGCCACTGTTGCCTCTGGCTTGCTTAGTTGGGGACAAATACTATCTGCCAATATTGTTGCACAGACACTATTGGAAGAGAACTGAACTGAGCTGGATGATGACATCACTGAATCAGTGATGAACAATGTCAAAAGTCAGCAGCTAAGACATTGGATAAAAAAAAATAAAATTAAAAAAAAAATTGATTAAATATGTGGACATATGTATTATTTTATATATTTTGTTATTTCAGGTTGACGTAATATTCAGTGTTTGTACTTCACTGCATTATAATATTATTATTATTTTCATGGAACATGGAAAAAAGTTCAAGTTTGATGATCTGCAAATATGTATTATGTGATGTAGTCATATGACCCAAAGAACATCGATGCATTGCATAAACATAGCCACTGTGTTAAGACTGTGCCTTAACTAGTTTACTGGTTAAGTAGTAACTAGTTTGACCAACTAGCAGTTTAGCAAGCTAATCAGTCTTTTCAGATTCAAATCTTCAGATTTTTAACTGACTTAAAAATATTTTACAAAATACATGACTAACTTTTTAAGACTTAGTCTTAACAGTTTATGCGACTGGCCACCTGGTGTAACTGTGAAATTCACATTAATTACATTAAAATTAAACTATAAAATGAATCACTATTATTTTACTCTTTTCACAACCTCTGGCTGTATTGAATGAAAATGAATAAAAATTAATTAAAAATGAATGCAAAGAGAATAAGATGTAAACATAAAAACTGTAGCTTAAACAGTAGAGTATAAGGCTCTAACAATGAAGGGATATGGGTTCAAGGAATTCCCAGGGAATGAACATCATAAAATGTAAACCTTAAATGCAATTTAAAACACTTTGGAAAAGTGTCTGCCAAATGCATTACTTAAATGTAAAAGTAACAACATTTTACTCGCTGTGCTTTTTTTTTTTTTTTTTTTCTTTTGTACTGTCATGACAACAGAAAAGTTTATGGAAGCTGCACTGAGAGCTCCAGGGCAGAACAAATCCACCGCTGCAAATGAGTACAACTGGATTCCGAGGAAGCATTCTGCTTTATTTTCTTTAGCCAGGATTTGCCTTTTTTAAATATAAAATGTGTGCTGGGCTGTAAGAAATCAGGCTGTGTATATCACTGATATGCCTGACACACTCTAGAACTATGAAGATGTCACATGCTCACACTCTAGAATTACAATACCCATCATGCTCAAACAACTCCCACGCCTGAATACTCCCATCTCAATCTGTGTCATCATGGGTACTGGCCCAGTCAATAAATGAAGAATAAGAGTAATTTAATTGACTTATTTGGAAAAGTAACTCAGATATTTTGTTGTAAAATTAAAAAGCTATTTATTGCTAGTTAGTTGAAAATAATCTGATAATGTAATGAAAATGACTTAACATGCTACCCCCAACACTGGTTGCCACATTTTTATTTTTTGTCTTGGAATTTCGACAGTCAATTTGTCAGCAGGAAAGGCTAACTGTAAGACAGCGATGGATTTATCTGTTTTGCATGGAGACTCTAGTGACTGTAGTGGTTAGTGTTCAACAGAGTGTGGGATGAACATTCACTAGGAACAGGAAAAAGCTGTTTCATGTCAGGAACCAGTACATTTCTCTGGGGTGCACATTCAACAGACACATGCACATACCCATATAAAAGAACAGAAGTCCTTAATATCTAAATAAAATCAAGATAACAGTTATATTAATTTGAGAGCATATTGGTACAATGCTTAGGTATCTTGTTTTTCAGTCTACTTTTTAAGGCCACGGTAATCTTAAATTTGATATGAATTCAAACATCTCTCATCAAATACTTCCAAAATCAAATCAATGTGCAATGCACATACATTTAATAGGATTAAACTATAAAACATATTTTGTACGTGACCAATCATTTTTTTCCCCCCTATTGTACTTCTTAGAAGAAACACCTAAGACAAAGTTCACACTTAAAAAGATAACAGACTCTATTAAGTCTCCTGAGCTATGAAATAGCAATTTCTCAGCTATAAAATTTAACTCTCTGGCTCGGCAGCTACTGGTTATATTCCCTTGAGTGTGTCTCTAACACTTTTACCCAAAGGAACTAAGCAATGTATCCACTGTTTAGTTCCCATGGAATGCAAATACACTTCGCTGAAGCAATTTAAGGTCCACAGAGGAAATATTCAAGGTTATAGTCAAGTAGAGAACCTCTACGTGCACATTCTGCATTCATTTGATTGTTGCATTGTGCTCCCTTGCGATAAGCACCCAAGTGGTCAATATGCTAATGCTTAAAGTAAGGATATCCCATAATAATACACCTCCCACTGACCACATCCAGACAGCCATTAGCAGGTCATTCACTCACAGACAATGTCCCACAGTTTATGAAGCACAGAGAATTGTGTGTGGTGTGATTACACCTGAATGTGCTGGAGTTAAAGTGTCTGGCAGCACATTTGCATGCAGTGTTCAGCTTTTTCAGGTCATTCTTCCTGTTCAAACACATTTACTATTAAATAATTCAGCTACATTTTCACATTTTAAAAGATGACCAGTCATATAGAAATGAGGCAGCAATAGGTTAGAATAGATTAGCCAGAGAAAGATTACTTAAATCGCCCATCCATCTACATTCTGGTTTGGCATGAAACAATGATGTTTTGCTATATTAAAAGATCTGCTCAGTATTTATGAAGCGGGATATTGTTGAACAGGGATAAATGATCTGCTGTCAAACAGAGAACTGCACTGCGTTGTAGGTGTAATTAAGAGAGGCCCATCTCTCATCCTGCCTTAAAAAAACACAGCTCAGTTTGAAATGAAAGATTATAAGTACCAACTGAGTGCAATCATCATAATACTCAATTATATGCAAAATTGTGTTTATAGGATTGTTGCGTAACATTTGTTCATTTGTACTGTGATGTCATCCTAGAGAAGCAGAGTTTTGCTGCAATACAATCACTGATTACTAATGGACTTGAGTCAGCTCATTACTGTATGAACAATTCTGTTCATAATTGAAGCTACTCAGTCTGATGAATGATAGCAAGCTACAGAGAACAGCTAAGTATATGAGTGTGGTTGAAGACTTATGGATATTGTGAAATATACGAACGAGTGTAAAATACTGTTTTTGTCCCTGTTTAAGATAACTCGTCACCTGGGGAACAAAGCACATGCTCCCTTTGTTCTCCATGACACTTTCAGCCTAGAGCTCTAGAAATATTAGAGAGAGGATGCTTACTGGACTGGATCCTCATACATCCGTGCCACTACATTGTTATCCTCATTATATATCATGATGAGGAAATGAAGAATATTTTCTGTGTTATGACATAATTTTTGTGAGAAAAAAAAAAAAATGTTAACAACTGTAAAATCCACTGCACGCACTTCTGTCCTTCACAGTCTCATTTTGATTCCTGTCAAAAAATAAATATGGCGCCAGCCTAAGGTCTATTGTATATACAGGTACGTTTTTGAAGTTCTTCAAAAATGTAGGCAGAGGCATATTTTTTCCCCCCAAAGAGTCTATATTGAAATTAGACCATATTTTTTAACGGGAATAATTACTTCATACTTTTTATTTTAGAGTGAAATATGATCAAATATGTAGCAGGTTTTTGTAAAAATCAGCCTTTAACATTAATGTTCAGGTTAGGCTCTGCTGTAAATTAATGCTCATCACATTAAACTAATGTGTGGCCCCCAAGGGGGGTGGGGGGCAGTCTACCAGCACAGCTGTCTTACCTGAGCTTAATATCCATGAACATTTCCACTGACTAAGAGGAACAGCATGACATTTAAAAATGAAAGCACCGTTAACCTCCCTTTACTTAGATGGTGCAGATGGTTATCTAACGTACCAACCATTTGGAGCATGTGGTATGTCAGTCAGTCAGTCTCTCTTTAGAATGGAATCTAGCAGAAATTCAAGGGTCTGGTAAAGGATTCATAAGAACTATGCTGTAGTTCTATGCAGCTTCAACACAGTGAAGTTAAAAAATGCAAGGAAATACAAGGAAATTATGTATTTTTCTCATTATCAGACTCTCCAAACTTAAGAAAAAATAAATGCAAAATAACTGCCTGGCAGACATCCCAGCATGGATGAAAGAACATCACCTACAGCTCAACCTGGCAAAGACTGAGCTTCTTGTTTCCCTGCCACTCCAACTCTTACAGCATGATTTCACCATTTTTTGGTTCATTAACAATTGCCCCATCAAGTTCGGTCAGAAATCTTGGTGTAATCTTTGATGACCAGCTGACTTTCAAAGACCACATTGCAAAAACTGCTCGAACTTGCAAGTTTGCATTGCACAATATCAGAAAGATCAAGCCCTCCAGAAGTCTGAGATCTATGAGTGAGCGACGCCTCGTGGTACCATCACAGAGGCACAAAATCACTTTCCAGAACATTTTCGTTCACCGTTCCTAGCTGGTGGAATGAAATTCCCACCCCTATCCGGAATGCGGAATCTCTGACAATTTTTATTTTTGTTACGTGTGAAACCTGAAAGCACAAAACAACATCTCTTTCGTCACCATTTGATTTCATCATTTCTCTTTCCTTAATCTCTCCCTGTCTAGCTTGTACTAATGTGAACAATGCCTGAAACTTGTATTGCAAGCACTTCCTGCATTTAGTTGCCTCTTAATGATTAATCGCTTATTCTATTCCTCAATTTTGGATATTGTATTCCTCAACTTTGGATAAAAGCGACTGCTAAATGAATAAATGTAAATGTAAATGTAACCATTTTTATTTCCAAGATGATTACTGAATATATTTGGCATGTGTAGCCAATGATGATAATCTCTCTTTGGGGCGTGCCTTATTTTACGTGGCCCATAAAGATAGCCGTAGATGTGGTAGGAATGTGCGTCTCATCGTCACGGGTGACGTCATCTATTTCCGGTGTGTCGCGGGAGTGTTTGTTTGGTAAGGAGCTGCAGTCGCGGCTGTATTCCTGAACACTTTGAATCAAACTAGGTTTTACGTACTTATTTGGGCTCGCGTATTTTTCTAGTGTGGACTGAGGAAGCCTGCAGTGCAGCGCATGTGGTACCCGATTGCTTTTGCGTCCTGGAATTTGAATGTCCTGTGCCTTGCAAGCCATTTAAACCGGTAGGTTGTTATTTATTATTTGCTGCACTAAGGGTCTGGATTGAGCACTTTAAATTTGTATCTATCTTTCTAGTTACAGACCGGGGGAGAAACATTGCAGTGGGTTTCTTGACGGAGCTTTTGTGGCTGTCTTCGCATATGCCGACTGTTATACCACTGATTGTTGCTCAGTAGTGCCGCATACCGTCACGTTACGGACCCTCGTCTCGCGGTACTTTACTGGCTTGACTGCAGGAATGGATGCGTAATCTGCCGCGAACTGCAATCACGTACTGCTATGGTATGGTGTTTATTTAAAGCTGGACACTGGTATCGGCTGTCTGGTGGTCGAGCGTGCCGCGGATCCGCTACGATGGCCTCCGTTGCTCTCGCTTAGGGGGATCAAGTGACTCAACCATCCAGCAGTCATTATTTTGATCTGGTTCCTTTTTTCGAGTGGTATAACGTTATATAATTTGAATTATCTTTTGCTTATTGTGTTTTGCTTTGTATGAGTCCATTGCTTTAAAACTTAGTATTTTTTTTGTAGATTTGTTTTTTTTTTTTTTATTTATTATGTTGTCAACCAAATTTCTGTGACTTGGTTGTTAACTGAATGGTTTCTTTTTGTTTGATTATATTTGTCTATTTTTTTTCTTGCATTCACCGTTTCAAGTACTGATTTACCAGCGGATGGTGACCATATGTGTGTGTGTAATTGCTCTTAATGCATGGAGTACTCAGTTTTATCATGTGTGTGAGTGTGTATATTTGATTGGATGTTTAATGTGTAATTCTGCTTCCTCTCCAGTGGTTGGGGTGATCAGGATTCGTGTCTGTGTGGACGAGTCTCTCTCTGTCGGTGGTGGTCTCTTCCGATTGCAGTGTTCCACATTTGTGGTCTGAAGTGTGAGTGCACGAGTGTTTGCTGTGTCATTTTTAGGGAATGAGCGAGTAGTCCCCAGCCCTGGAGTGGAGGTTGAAGTGTGTGTGTGGTAGTGTGTATTTGATTCATATATTTACATTTGCTAATGATGTCCAAATAAAAACTGTACTTTTGTATTCCATCTGTCTCTGGTCTTATCTCAGCCGCAACCGAACCTGTGTGCTTTAAAGTTAATCTTATCAGGCGATTCCCTGGTAAATTTGCCTCCGGGGTGGCGTAGTCGGGTATCTTAGAGGGCTAGAGTTTATGTCTGCCTTTTGGGGGTGAGGTAACTCTCTCTCTCTCTCTGGTGTAAACTTTCAAATTTATGCCCTTTGTAAACGAACACGCCGCTACACATGCAATGTCAAGAAGTCGTGACAACAATTTAGTATACTACTGTCTAAGACGTTTGCTATATACTGGAACAATGTCTGCTCAATTGCTTGTGTACTATACTTAGTAAGCAAATATTCCATTCCAAAAATAACCTTAGTGTACTGTTTTGTCCCTGGACGTAAAATTATTTTTTGTGTTTATTTTTGCATTCATTCTGTGTGATTGTATACTGTATGTTGTATTGCATGCTATAGATTCAGTTTTTTTTCTGTCTCTCTCCCGCTCTCCTTCTGGCAGCACGTGATTGGAACCATCTGCAAGAGATTACGTCGTGAGCGGGAGCGTTTAAATGCTGGGAAGCGGAGCATTGTTGGAGAGCTTCTGGAGTGTGCATGTCGTGAGGCTCCGTTGCGAGCGTTGTGCCATTCTGTCTCCTGCCCCAGACTACTTTTGATTGTATAGTGTTGTTGAATGATGACGTTGTTGACTTGCGGTTTAAATATTCTCTGTGTGAGTAACTTCCTTTCAGTTGCGCCGCAAAGAAATTCCTTCTGAAGAGTTTCTGATGGTAAACAGAAGTTTGTGCGGCTTTGCCAATTGAAAATTCACAAAATTTTGACATTGTGAAAATGGCTGTTTTGCGATCTCATGAACTGGTACCGGAGGCGTATCAGCAGGGCTTGTTCAAAGACAGCCAAGCAAACATTCATGGAGGTTGCATGTGAAAAGAAAGCGTTGTTTGAGAAGTGGTGTCTCTCTAGCAAAATCACAACACTTGAGGATTTGCAAGAACTAATTTTGCTGGAGGATTTTAAAAACTGTCTGCCAGAGAGTATTGTAGTGCATTTAAACGAGCAGAAAGTCTCTAAATTGTCAGATGCTGCAATTCTGGCTGACAAATTTGTGCTCATACATAAAACTGTATTTTGTCCTGTGCGCTCCAAAAGTTCTCTCCACCATGGATGTAGGGAAGGATAAAGGAAACAGCTCTTTCAGGCCTGCGAGTTAAATGGAAAATGCTTCAAAACGGCCCGATAGAAAACGAGTTTGTTTCTATTGCCTTGATCCTGGCCACTTGATCTCAAATTGCAAAGCTTGGCAGCAGAACGCAGATGGTAAGCCTAAAGGGGTAGCATTTACCTCTCTTACCACTGTTCCTGAACGGTCATGTTTGCGATCAAATTCCTCTACCTTCGAGTCATTTCTGCAAACGTGTACAGTAGCGCTCCTAGATGGTTCTTCTGATCCTAGACTTATTGTAATGTTAGGGGATACAGGGTAAGCTCAGTCAATCATACTGGAAAGCACACTGCTGTTCTCGTCAAAATTGTACACGGGTAATAATGTGCTTATTCGTGGTATCAAAATGGGCTGTACTTCAGTTCCACTGCACACTAACTATCTATAATCTGACCTTATTTCTGGTCCTGTGAGTATCGGTGTGCATTCACAATTACCTGTGGAGGGCATAGACATGATCCTAGGTAATGATTTGGCTGGTACCAAAGTCTTCCCATATCCGATCATATCTGTGGAGCCTGATGTTAGTGGCCAAGATGATGTGCTGTCACAGTTTCCTTCTCTTTTTCCATCGTGCGCTGTGACTCTTGCACAGAAGAAGAAATTTGATGATGTACTTGATCTTTCTAGCTCATTCTTGGTTTCATCTCCAGACAGCGCTGAATGTAAATTGCTTGTACAGCTGCAACTGTCCCAAGGTGAAGAGAATTTGAAAGAAAATGATGCTTCCTTAAAAGTGGGTAGAGAACAGTTAATTGTTGCTCAAAAATCTGATGTATCATTGATCAGATGTGTCAGTGCTGCTGCAGACAGAACGCAAATTTCAGATGCGCTGGTAGGATATTGTTGGGACAATGGTGTGCTAATGCGCTGGTGGAAGCCGTCAGACTCTGAACGTGAGGGGGCTTATTAGATCGTTCTCCCTATCGGTTATCGAACCCAAATAATGAAACTGGCCCACGAGCATATTTGCCCCGAACACGAGTATGAAGTCTTCGGTGTCTGCATTTATTCGATCTTGCCGCATCTGCCAACTTGAAGGTAAGCCCAATTAAGTGATCCCTCAAGCCTCGCTTCAACCTATTCCTGTTATAGGAGAGCCTTTCGAAAGACTCATCCTTGATTGTGTAGGCCCCTTGCTTAAAGCCAAGTCCGGTCACCAATACATCCTCACAATAATGTGAACAGCTACGCGCTACCCGGAAGCCGTACCCCTGCATTCGATCCTGTAGCCTTTCTCCATAGTCCTTTCTACCCATGGAGAGATATTTGGCAGTAGCTTCCACGCTGCCAGCTTCTCTGAAAGGGGCACTAGTTTTGACACTTCTCTTTGATGGGGGGATGTTAGATGTCCGGTGTCCTGAAACGTGGCAGGAGGCAACCGAACACCTAACATTTAGCTGGAGACCGCTGCTCCCCGAAACACCAGTGGCAGCAGAGATTGTACAGCAGCCCCCTGAGGGTGCCAGGAAGGAGCCTCTAATTTCTGCTGGAACCTTTCACGCCCCTCCCCGGGGGGGCACACCCTGACGGTCCCGGACGCTCGACCCTCAGGACTTCTTCTTGGACTAAATAATCGTCCTCAAATCCGGCTTCTTGCTGGGCTGCTGAGATCGGCGAGCCACTCCCCAGTCCCTAAGAGGGGGCGCATGGAGTCGCCAAATAGGCCAGAAGCGTCTCCTTCACCTGAGGCATCATCACATACCCCTGCGCATTAGCACCAACGATAGTCGAATAAATCTACGTTGTGGGTATAAAGATACGCAAGGAATAAGGCTTACTCCATGAATGAGACAACTTGTCATGGAGGTCTGGGAAAAAGGGGAGAGATCGATGTTGGGATCTCTCCCCCTGGACACCCGACAAAAATATGTTGTCTAACTTGGAGTGCCTGGGGTTCTCTTGCTCCTGTGGCCAGTCTAACTTAAGCCTGGCCCCTGCGTTAGTCACCACCTCAAGCAACTCCCCAAACACTTTGTCAACACGTGAGGAGTGCTCAGAGGTGGCTCTCCATATAGCCAGAGGCAAGAGAACCCGTGTACTTGTCTCGCTCTGAAGAAGCACCGGGGCACGCGCTAGTCATGATCTACTTTTTCCCTCTTTTTTTTTTTTTTTTTTCTTTCACAACAACACAGAGGAAGTTTGACAACACACACACACAAAGCGGTCTCGAAGACAAAGAAACCTGAAGGTATGTCCATGTCACATCTATTTATAACCTGCAGGTGAACGTAATCAATTACGTCACTCACTGAGGTTATTTAAGCCAATTCTTGGCGTGTTTGACACACGTGCTTGATAGCGTTTGATACGCAGCATCGAGAGTAGCTTTTGATAGGGAACACCTGCTCTAAAAAAATGTGTGATTTATTACAAGTTAGTAATGTTTTGTGACCCTACACACCAAAATGTGGCCTGAATGCTGCATGTGTATACTGTTTACACATACCTGTATTTGCCTTTTTTTTTTTTTTTTTTTTTTTGGTCTGTACCTAAAACAATTATGCTTATTATATTCTGCTAGTTGAGATCTTTCCAACAATATATGACACAAGACAATATGTTTGGCATGATGCCTAACAGATCACATTTTCAATTAAAGTCATATTTTTTATTTTTATTTTTTTTTATTTAGGCATATATTTTTGGCTTTTTTTAACCTTTTTCAGCCAAAATCTGCTGTTTTTAGCTGTCAAAATCTGCATCCCTATTTTTATCTCATGTATTGTAAAATGATGTACTTTAGCTTGAGAGTAGGCACTCCACCATATTTCACCAAGGTCCACTCACCTTAAAATTTCTGGCCTCACCACTGTTACATGCAGTAACATAATTGCCATTTGAAATGAATTTGCCTGCCATGGGTTTGTATTAGCAATTTTAATACATAAAAAATACATTAACTAAAGAAGACTGAAGTTTGTATGTTGCATAACTGTTAAAACTGTTTCAGTGCTGTGTAATGTTGATTCAAGCACACTATATGAATTGCAAGCTGAAAGTTTATTGTTCATTGTATGAGCTAACAATTTTTCAGATAAATGCTGCAGATAGTGAAATGGACATTGATTGAAGTGCACAGTTTAAGTGCTAAAGCCTTGTATCAGCACTTCTGTGAAGTGTAAATAAATCATGCTGAAAAGGTAAAAGTAATTAAAACAGTTGCCTTGTTAATTTGTACCAAATATTTGGCTGCTCATTTTAACAGTTAATTCAATGACTGGAGAAACTATTCCATTATCTGGCCATTAGAATATATATATATAATTTTTTTTTTTTTTTTTTGAATGAATGAATTCATCCATATTTAATCCAAATATGGATTCACTGTGAAAAATGCATTCACTTACTCATCCCATATCAGCATATGCATTTATTAACTGAACACTAATTTTCTTATTAACATGTTTTGTCAAATTCATGATGTAGTCCTGCTGCCACATAGAAAGTTGTTTTTCTTCAGAGCACTGGGTTTTTTTTCTCACTCCTTTCCAACCTTCCTCAGCCGCCCCTATTAGACCACACAGTTTCCATGGAGATGGCACAGTCTGCCCACTTTCACTTTGCGTCTTGGATGGCTTGCTGCTTCAGTAATCCAGTTACAGCACATGACAGCATTCTGTCTGAACCAAGCCAAAGACATTCAGTAAAGTGTCATTGCACTAATGAATAGCTCATGGCTCGGATCAGGATGTAAGGAATGCTCAAAACTTGCACAAAACAGCTGCTCACATCCCTTAATTTTCCCCTTGCTGTCCCTCAGGCCCATATGGCTTGGATCACAATAAGGACATCCGAGGTAGTGTTTCAAATCTAAACAGACATTGCATTGTACAGGGTCATTCATTCCTATGGGGTTTTATACATTTTTGATGCACAAAACAGGGACACAGGCATGCAAGGATATAGGTATCTGGAGGACATAAATGTTTTCTACTGAAAATGGAGCGATGCATGTACATAGAAAATGGTAATAAGTGTAAAACACTGATTCAATGTTTTTCAAGGTTTTCTGGATTACAATCAGAAGACAGTGGAAGAACATACAATGAAGTCAACCAAAATCCATTATTTGTCATTTGTAATGGAAGACAGATACTCAAAAATGTAAATGGTAAGTAAAACGTTGTAAAAAGTAGCATGGCACCAGCCTGATAGTACTTTTAATCAGTAAATAATTGGTTCATTTTATTGTAAAATATCTGGAAGAATTAAATTTAAAGTTAACTGGACTTTTGTTGGTATATTCTAGGTGTTTTATCCCTCATCCTAGTTGCTTCATCAGTTATCTGGTGATGGGGAATCTCTAATGCCCATTGTTCTATGTCAATGGGCAAGATTGCCCAATGTAGGAAAAGTTCAGCACTGACTAAAGCATCTTAATTAATCTCAAGACAGCCCTTGGAAGGGTAAATATGTAGCCAATGCCATTTTACACTCTGACTGACCTGAGAACTGCTGATTAATGCTGTTGAGCCATAGAGGTCAATTCTGCTGCTTGAATCTCTAAGGTAATAGATGCTAACCCTGTCTCACTAATCCTCTGCTATTACAGAGAATATTGAATATGGATCTGCATAATGAAATTACTTTGCCTTCTTTTTTATTAAAAAAAAAACCTTGAGCAGCAGCGGCTATTGTAAGAAACACTTAAAATGCAGGAGATATTCCCTCAAGTGCCAAAGGACACTAATGAACGTTAAGCCTCTCAAATTGTTTTTCCTCCCCGTACTGCAGAACTGATAAGCTGGTCATTGGATAATAGGGGCCTTTAGGTAAGAATTGTGTAGAAACCATCAAGGGAGCTCTCACCCATATTCCAAAGCCTCTTATTTTTGTTTTGAGGGTGATTAATTATGTCACATATTCTAATATCTTAAAATTTCTCAATAAGGATAGTACCCTTAAACTCTAGCAAGTGGTTCAGTAAGTTCAGTCACTGTAGGGTTGTTTAACCTCTACCACAAAAACATGCAGCCATGCTGATATGCTGAAGCAACAACACTCATGCTTGTGTGGTATTGTTTAAATTTATATTTTCATTTATATGTATACTAATTAATATTCATTTAATGTATAAAAAATAAAATAAAATATATATATTTTTTTTTAAAAAGTCAAAATGGAACCAGATGACGTAATTAAGGTATCTACCAGCAGGGGCTAACTGCTCAATTCTAATCATTGTTGGGTTGGGTTGTTTGGTTGGTTGGTAGGTAAGTATCATTATTTTAATGTTTCTTGAAGTTCACTTACACCAGGTAGCCAAAACATTATGACCACAGTAAACCTTCTGTTGGCTGGGACCAGACAAGCCTTCATTTCCCTCATGCATCAATAATCTTTGGGTGCCCAATACCCTATCACCAGTTTGTGGTTTGTCTCTCGGACCACTGTTGGAAAATTCTCACCACTGCTGACTAGGAGTAAACCACAAGCCTTGCCATTTCAGAGATGACCCAGTCACCTTGCAATAAAATTTTGGCCCTTGTCAAAAGTCGCTCAGACACGCTGATCACTGAGAACTGATTGGTTGCTTCAAATCTAATCTGCTCAAACCTTAATATGTGTTAGGAGATGATCAACAATGTTCTCTTCACCTGTGACTGGTCATAATATTTTGGAGTCACAGTGTGTAATGTTTGTAAAAAGATTAGTTGAAATCGCTACCTGATTGCCTAATCCTAACCCCACCCCTAATCCTAACCCCTACCCCGCACCTAATCCTGAACTACCAATACTAGGGGGGTTATAATCTGGCAGGGGTCAGAATTTGGCACTACACCGGCCGCCCGATCCTTCTGGGATTTCTAACTGCTCGATTCTCTCAAATCTGCACTCGATGCATTCGCGATATCAAGAACACATCCGGTCACTTTCATGCATCCTCTGTACTTGCATTCTTGAGAATTGGAACTGAACTGAACTGATGACGTAGAACGAGAACACAAGGACGCAAGATCCCTGAAGAACGCATATTGAGAAACGGCCATAGAAACATCCAGGCAGGTCTGTTGAGGCTAGTTGGAGCTAAAATTTGGACACTCCTGCTCTAGAGGCAGGCATATGCAAATGTACTTGTGGCATCACAAATCTTACAGCTTGCTTAAACACATGCTCTTTTGGTATTGAAGAGGCAACTTTTATTTTATCTCTTATATGCCAAAACATCAAGGAAAATCTGGGACCTTTAAACCACTTGAAGTGGCTTGTCAGAGACCTAACAGGTCATGTTTCTCCAGTGCACTGTAGGATCTCGTTTGAACGGACACAAATAACTGCAGAACAACACATTGCTTAGCAGAAGTTAAGGAGTCTCCTCTCCACCATCTGCAGGTCGTAAAATTAATTAATGGTCAACCTAACGCCTGATTGTCTGGCCCCTTATCCCTTAAACCTAATTCAACCAACAAAGAACAAAGAACTTCTTGTCTGGAAATGTTCCAGAACTAGATGCTCGTGATAACCATGATAATCAACAAAGGAAGACTGATTTACAATGGAACTTCTGAACATGAAGCTCACCAGATCTCCAGCTCAATGACTTTCTTGACCTTAGGACGTGTGTTCCCTCCTCCTCCATGCATTCCAAAACATGCACACTCTTTCTTTTGCAGGAAAAGGGACACAGAAGTTGTGTGGACGATTTTTGACAGACAAACATTTAAAATCATTTGAAGTATTAGAGCAATATACTCCCAAATAATATGCTTTATGTTTGATGTGTTTATTGGAAACTATGCTATTTTAATCTATGCATTATAACCCCGTTAATAGATAAGGTTATTAACTGTACTCTGTGTATTTTTAATACTTGATATTTAGTGTGGAAAGGAAGCTTATTTTATTTGCAATTCCTTGGTGAAAATGAAAATTACGATATTCGGTATCATAAGCATGTTACTTTATAGAACTCTCAACAAAAACAGCGAAGCAGACACGTGACCGGGTCGATTCCATTCAAGCAGCTGCATGTGAGGATAGGAGGACAGTCATGGACTTAAGAAATCAGCTGGAGCAACTCACTGAGATGATGACGGACATTGAGCATAGGAGCAGGAGAAATAACATGCGACTGGAGGGGTTGCCGGAGAGGGCGGAAGGCTCCGATGCAGCTGTCTTCCTCAGAGCTAATCTTTCCAAGCGGATACCTTCACTGAAAGGCTGTGACATCGAGATTGACCGGGCCCATCGCGTGTATGACGGAAGTCAAGTCAAGTCAAGTCACCTTTATTTATATAGCGCTTTTAACAATACAGATTGTGTCAAAGCACTTAACAGTATCAAATTGGAGGATAGAGTGTCAGTAATGTATAATGATAGGATTAAACACTCAATTTTCAGTTAAAGGCATTTCATTATTGAATTCAGAGATGTCATTGTCTAGCTCAGTTTAGTTTAAATGGTATCTGTGCAATCAAATCGGCGATAATCGCTAGAGATTAAGTGTCCCCAACTGAGCAAGCCAGAGGTGACAGCGGCAAGGAACCAAAACTCCCTCTGAGACAGAATGGAGAAAAAAAAAACCTTGGGAGAAACCAGGCTCAGTAGGGGGGCCAGTTCTCCTCTGACCAGACGAAACCCGCAGTTCAAAAGTTTATATTTCTATTTTAATTTTGTTGCAATTTCTAACAATAGTAGTATTATGTAGTTAGGTATTTTATTATATTTTTAGTTATTTTGTTATATTTTTTCGTTTTATTGTATTTTAATTGAGGTTTTCACTGGGGATATGTCTCTGGGGGTCATCTGGGTGTCCTGGTCTCCGCTGACGATCAGGGCTGTAGACATCATCTCTTGGTGCTGATCCACCATCTGATTGGATACGGACTGAGAAACAGAATAGGAAAGAAACAGACAAATATTAGCGTAGATGCCATTCTACTTACGATGTAACGAGTACATCGTGTGTTATGGGCAGTGTTCCCGGTTCCGGTTGATCTAATTAATGCAGCCTAACAATCCTTTAACGGATTTGAATAATAGAAGCGTATTAGTGTGTTATGTGTAAGCCAGGCTAAAGAGATGGGTCTTTAATCTAGATTTAAACTGACAGAGTGTGTATGCCTCCCAAACAGTGTTAGGTAGATTGTTCCAGAGTTTGGGTGCTAAATAGGAAAAGGATCTGCCGCCTGCAGTCGATTTTGATATTCTAGGTATTATCAAACGGCCAGAGTTTTGAGAACGCAGTGGATGTGGAGGACTATATTGTGGTAAGAGCTCGCTCAAGTACTGAGGAGCTAAACCATTCAGGGCTTTATAAGTAATTAACAAGATTTTAAAATCTATCCGATGTTTGATAGGGAGCCAGTGCAGTGTTGACAGAACCAGGCTAATATGGTCATATTTCCTGGTTCTAGTAAGGACTCTAGCTGCTGCATTTTGGACCAACTGTAGTTTGTTGATCAAGTGTGCAGAACAACCACCCAATAAAGCATTGCAATAGTCTAACCTTGAGGCCATAAATGCATGAATTAACATTTCTGCATTTGGCGTTGAGAGCATAGTTCGCAATTTAGATATGCTTTTGAGATGAAAAAACGCAGTTTTACAGATGCTAGAAACATGGCTTTCAAATGAAAGATTGCTATCAAACAGCATACCTAGGTTCCTGACTGATGAAGAAGAATTGACAGAGCAGCCATCAAGTGTTAGATAATGTTCTAGGTTATTACATGTGGGGTTTTTAGGTCCGATAATTAACACCTCTGTTTTTTCAGAATTTAGTAGTAAAAAATTACTCGTCATCCAGTTTTTTATATCGACTATGCATTCCGTTAGTTTCTCAGTTTGGTGTGTTTCACCGGGCCGCGAAGAAATATAGAGCTGAGTATCATCAGCATAACAGTGAAAGCTAACACTGTTTTTCCTGATGATATTTCCTAAGGGTAACATGTAAAGCGTGAAAAGTACCGGCCCTAGTACTGAGCCTTGAGGTACTCCATACTGCACTTGTGATCGATATGATACCTCTTCATTCATTGCTACGAACTCATGGCGGTCAGATAAGTACGATTTGAACCATGCTAAGGCACTTCCACTAATGCCAACAAAGTTTTATAGTCTATTCAAAAGAATGTTGTGGTCGATAGTGTCGAACGCAGCGCTAAGA